>NC_039362.1:102526251-103165439 GCF_003573695.1 Papaver somniferum | reverse complement strand
TGCACAGCAAGGCCAACAGCAACAGCAAAAGGAGAAGTGCTGCAGGGCAAGTGCAACAGCAACAGCAGCACAAGGAGTGGTAAACAGTGGCTCTAGGCCAAATTGGAAGCAAACCAGAGAAGCAACAGAGTTGCAGGGCAGGGAAGAAACAACAAGGCAAAAGCAATGGAAGAACTAAACAGCAAAAACAAAACAAAAGCAAAACAAAACAAGAATGAACCAAGGCCTAAGGCCAAGGGCAGGGGTGATAAAGAAACTGAAATGAAGCAAGGCTAGGCTAAGGCAAGAATACAGGCAATCACAAATAGAATGGGAAGAAAACTAGCTTGCTATGAGCACTAGTTTCTCCCAATGCTCAATCAGCACATTGCATACAAGCATACACAAGGAATGGCAAGAAAATCAGCTTGCTATAAGCACTGATTTCTTCCATTGCACAATTAGTTCAAAGCTTCACAGATGTATCTAGCCTAGCATTCCTTCAAATGTAACAGCACATTAAACACAACAGTGAACATGTAACAAACATCAACAGGAATGAAATGGGAATCAAAACATGAAATTAAACAAGCACATAACAAGATACATTTAACAGGATACTAACATGACAGGACATAAGCATAACAGGAATTAAACACAACATGAACTGAAATTGAGCTGTAACTGAAAATTGAAAATTAACAGAACTTGGAAGTTCTGGATGTAGGCTAATCCAAACATACATAACAATTAACACAAACATTAACAATAAACACAAACATAACAATTAACAGGACATGAAAGTCCTGGATGCTGGCTATTCCAAGCATAAAGTTTCTCACACTACACCCATTCTCTATTTATAGCTCACAAACACAATTCCCCTAAATTATACAATTAGGGTTTATAGAAAAATCCCCAAATTCCAACAGTGAAATTAACTCACCTAATCTTCAAATTGACGTCGACCCATCCTTTCTCTGACTCTCCTGATGTTATCCACGCCTCCAATTGCAACCCTATTTCACCTAATTTGTCAATTTCACCTCTAGGGTTCCTGACATGGGAGAGGCGTGAAATTGAGTGATTAGGAGGACATAGAGTTGGTGAAAGGGGAAATAATGATGTGGGTTAGGGTTGTTGTGGAGAGTTGGTGGTGTTTGGTGGCGTCAGGGAGTGGTGGTGATGATGGTGGTGCGGCAGGGAAGGAGGTGGTTCTGCAGAGAGGGGGGTGATGGTGGTAGATGGGTTCGATAGAATGGGAGAAGGGGGTTGTTTGGTTAGGTGGTAGGGCTCGGGTGATAGGGTGTTAGTCGGGCGTATCGAGTTTGATGTTCTGCGTCGCTGAGTCACTGGATGCGAAGCTGGTAGGTAGATCGGACGGTGATGTGAAGTAAAGCTTGTAGCGACCGTCAGATTTTTTGATACAACGAAATCAACGATGCCAGATGGAGTTAGGTGTTGTAGTGTTAGGCGGAGATATCAAACTTTGATGCACAGCAAGGGAGCGACCGTTGGATTCAACTACCATCTAATCTGAAGGCTTGGAATTTCAGCGCTGTGGTGCTCGGCAGAGACATCAGATTTTGATGCTCTATGAAGGAGCGACCGTCGGATGATTCTGAGAACTGATCTGATGGCTGAGAACGGAGGCGCTTTTGTGTGTAGAAAATGAGTTTGTGCGCACCATTCTTCGCGGCTTCCTTGCGTAATTTCTCCCGGCTTTTTACTACTTTTCTGCTCTTTTCGCTCCGCGACTCATCCGAACTTTATTTATTACCTAAAAGTGCAAAATTAATTAATAAAAATATTTATTCTTGAAAACAATGAAAATACAGAATATGGGATAAAATGTAGAATTAATGCATAAAAGATGAGTTAAATTGCCAACAAAAAGGGATAAATATATACAATATTTGGCACTCATCAAATACCCCCAAACCTGAATTTTACTTGTCCTCAAGTAAAACAAAACTAAGGAAATCCTAACTATACCACTGTCGCTGGTCTCTCGAATGCATTTAGCGTATGCACTAAGCCTTTTAAACCACTAAGTGTCCCTAGTGGACGAGTTGAAGTCTCGTGAAGGTTTACCAGAGGTGTGCCTACAAAACCTAAGGACAAAATATAAGCTCATATTCCGTCAAATGTGACATGTGCAAAACAGTTTAAGCTCACAGCAAAATGGAGATGTCAATCTAGCTATCAAGGCACAATCCTAGCACTGATAACAAATAAAGACATGTGATAAGAGTGTAAAGTGTATCTACACATGTGTAAAGAAAGATCTGAAGTCATGACTACTAATCACCAAGAGATAGTTTCTCAGGCTAAGAACTGAGGTCGAAATCTAGCTAGCTGTCCGGACTTTACGAGAATTGTGAATGAGTTGGAGGTATTTCACAATTACTCGCGTTGTACATCAATGGCATACACCCTTCCTTGCTTATTACAAAAACAACAACAAAATGACTCTTCTTTACATGACTCTTATTTACATTGACTATTCTCTTTTATTTTTGGAACAAGAGATGATGGAATTGATAAATACTTGATTTTTTTTTGTATTTTTTTGTATTTTTTTTTTTTTTTTTCAAGGAAACACTTTTGATACATATACAAAAGGAAACAAAAGATTACATGACACATTGCAAGAGGTAGCCCTTTTTGATGCACCCAGTTAAATTCGATGGTTGTCTTTCTTAATGTAACCTCCACCTTCTATCCCAACCAACCAAAGAACAAGCTAGTCCAGTTTCGTTCAGTATTCTAAAGTGATTGGCAATCGTAACTTCCTATCAAACACCTTGAAGATCGAGGCCATACATGTATTTGTAGATCGTGCGCGTGCAAATTTCTTATCACTATGTGAATTGTGCTAGAATCAGGGTGCCTAAATATCTAGACTAAGACTCCTAATAAAAATACATATTTGCACAAGAGTCAACATTTCAAGGTAAATGAGCTCCATTTTTATGATTTTTTTTAATTTTTTAATTTTTTTGAATTTTGATTTTTCAATTTTTTTTGGAATTTTTCAATTTTTTCAAAAAGAAGAAGGAGTTCGTTTTCAATTATGGCAAATTATCATGGTATCTACTCTATACCCCCAAACCTAAACTAAACATTGTCCTCAATGTTTCAAAATATGGAAAGAATTAAAATGCAACATATGGAAAGGGACATGCTGAGTAGAGTAAAAGGAGAGAGAATACCCGATTTCGGCGAAAGCAGAATTAAAACTCCGTTATTCAGGGCAAAAATCCAACATATTTCAGCCGAGATCATATTGGATTAGCAAAATATATACAAAAGGAAATTTAACTAACACATTATCTACAAGAAGATTTGTTTTTTTTTTTTTTTTTTTTGAAAAAGAAAATAAAATCTGGTTTTTGAATGGGAGCAAGCCCACTGTGCAAGCCTTTTGTGTTTGCTTTGGCTCCGCTTGGTTGAAAACTTTTGGTGGAACTGAGTCCAAAATCTCGGCCTAGAATTTGGGTACTCGGCCCACTAACGAGTTCAACTAGCGTGGTCGGTTACAAGCTCAGCTGGGTTTAAAAACCCAGAATACAAAATACAAGTCCAAATTAAACAAGCTCACAAAAATTAAATACAAGCCCACAAATTAAACAAACAAGCCCACAAATAAATTATTACAAACCCAACAGAAAATAAGAGAAGCCCAAAAATTGGCTTTAATATTACATGCCCACAATTAAAAAATTGGAAGCCCACAATTCGGGTTCTCTTAAATGGGTTACCTTTTAAGCACAGCCCAGCTGCTCTGATATTGTTGCAAAAACCCAGTTGGGTTTTGGTTCTTTTCCTTGGTGGCGTCCCAGCAGAGGAAAAACAGGTTCAGAATCAGCAGGTCCAACAACAAATGAAATGAAGCAGATGCAGATGCAAATGCTATGCAGTGAAATGCAAAATAGCTAAGAAAAACACAGATAAAACACAGCACCAATCCCCGGCAGCGGCGCCAAAAACTTGGCAGGACTCGAAAGGGTGTATAAATTAAGCGCAATGAAAACGGGGGCCTACAGTAATACCGCAAGTGCACGGTCGTCAGTTGTAGCTCGTGCAAGTACGGGTCGATCCACAGAGATCGGGTGTGTTTTGGAAGTGATTTAGCTAATTGGGTTCCTAGATTTGCTTTGGGCTTAGAAGCCTTTTGGCTTAAATTGGGCTTGAGTACTAATGGGTTTGTTCACAATAAAATGAACTGAGCTTGAGCTCAGTTAGTCTTTGAAATGCAAATGGGCTTAGGCCTTAAACTTAGGCTTTTGATTAAGCCTGAATTGGATTGGGCCTTAATAATGAACTTGGGCTTTGGTTTTGGTCTTCTGATGAGCCCAAGTTGTGCTCTGGGCTTTTGGTTTTAGAAACTGGGCTTGGTTACTGAGGACTGGGCCTTAGGCTTCACTGAAGTGAATTGGGCTCAGTTGGATTGGCCTTTGCTTGGCTGCAGGAGCAGCAAGTCTGCACAGCAGCTGCAGGAGAAGAAGTGGCAGCAGCTTGGCAGCAGGCTTGGCAGAGGCAAAGAAGCAGCAGGCACCAGTAGCAGCAGTAGGGCAGCTGCACAGCAGGTAGTAGCAGCAGCAGGAGCAAGAGCTGCACAGCAAGGCCAACAGCAACAGCAAAAGGAGAAGTGCTGCAGGGCAAGTGCAACAGCAACAGCAACACAAGGAGTGGTAAACAGTGGCTCTAGGCCAAATTGGAAGCAAACCAGAGAAGCAACAGAGTTGCAGGGCAGGGAAGAAACAACAAGGCAAAAGCAATGGAAGAACTAAACAGCAAAAACAAAACAAAAGCAAAACAAAACAAGAATGAACCAAGGCCTAAGGCCAAGGGCAGGGTTGTGGTGAAGCTAACAGAACAAACATAGAAAAGAAATTGTGGATGGGAAGTGCAGGGAGATGGATGAGAGTTTCCTTTACCTAGCCAGTTCACCTAGGTTAAGTTCTTGTCAAATATCTAGTTAACCAACCTTACAGCCTTAGCTAACCCCTAGTATTGGCTGTCTGTTTAAGGCACAACCAATCACAGACTAACTAGGCAGTGGTTTACTAACTAATGTAGCTAATTAATTCCTTAGAGCCACCACTGACCCCTAGCATTAGTGGTCTTCTTACAGCACCACTAATCACAAATCAGTTGGGCACTTAGGAGTCTAACTAGCCTAAGCTATTTTAAGCTCAGCAAAAACCATCCTAATAGCTAACCATCATGGTTCAGTTGTTCTCTCACCCTAGTGGGGAATTAGAACATGTTGCAGTTAAGAGTCCTCATGGTTGTCAAGCATCAAAACTCAGAATAAGAACATGTGAGTTAAACAGGGGACTTACAAGCTCATGTGTAGAAATAAACACACAAACTAATTAAGACAAACATAACATGGATAATACAATCACACACAGAACACAACAGGATATAGCATAACATAACAAACATAACAGGAGCATAACAATTAACAGGAAACAATATTAAGCAGAACACATTATCATTTAACAGGACATGAAAGTCCTGGATGTTGGCTACTCCAAGCATGTCTTACAAAAACACCCACAATTCCCTTTTATACCCAATACATCAAATTAGGGTTATCACCCATTTTCCCAAAATGCCACAATATAACAGTACAATTAGGTTTACTGCTTATCTAATGTCATGGGTCTAATTTGAGCCCATTCCCCTACTCTAATTCTCTCCTGGTACGGTTCCAACATGAATTAGGGTTTCTAGAAAAAACCCCCAAATTACAGAGAAATTAGGAATTGAAATTGAACTCACCTAACATGTGATTTGACGAGTCTTCTTTCGACCCATTCTTCTCCTCAGTCTCCTGCTCCATTCCCATGCTTCAATTACGTCTTTCCAACTCGTCCTATTTTATTGATTTCTTCCCTAGGTTTTTAGAGAGAAATTAGGGGAGAAAACTATATAATAGGAGGCTAGAACAAAGGGGGTAATGATGGTGGAGGATAGGGGTGATGATGGTGGAAGTGTGGTGGTGAAGCGGCAGCGGCAGAGGTGGTGTTCTGGTGGTGGCAGGACATGGTGTCTCTGCAGAGGGGGTGAGGTCGATGGAGAGGAAGGAGGAGATGTTTGGTTGAGGTTAAATGATTCGGTTGCTAGGGTGTTAGGCGGGCGTATCGAGTCTTGATGTTCTGTGACTCTGAGCTGCGAGATGCGAAGATGGTAGGTAGATCGGACGGTGATGCGGAGGCAAGCGAGGAGCGACCGTCGGATGAATGGATACAACGAAACGAACGGTACTTGATGGAGTTAGGTACTGTAGTGTAAGGCGGAGATATCAATCTTCGATGCACAGCAAGGAAGCGACCGTTGGATTCAACTACCATCTAATCTGAAGGCTTGGAATTTCATCGCTGTGGTGCTTGGCAGAGACTTCAGATTTTGATGATCTATGAAGGAGCGACCGTCGGATGCTCCTGAGAACCGATCTGATGGCTGAGAACGGAGGCGCTTTTGTGTGTAGAAAATGAGGTTGTGCGCACCATTCTTCGCGGCTTCCTTGCGTAATTTCTCCCGGCTTTTCACTACTTTTCTGCTCTTTTCGCTTCGCGACTCATCCGAACTTTATTTATTACCTAAAAATGCAAAATTAATTAATAAAAATATTTATTCTTGAAAACAATGAAAATACAGAATATGGGATAAAATGTAGAATTAATGCCCAAAAGATGAGTTAAAATGCCAACAAAAAGGGATAAATATATACAATATTTGGCACTCATCAAATACCCCCAAACCTGAATTTTACTTGTCCTCAAGTAAAACAAAACTAAGGAAATCCTAACTATACCACTGTCGCTGGCCTCTCGAATGCATTTAGCGTATGCACTAAGCCTTTTAAACCACTAAGTGTCCCTAGTGGACGAGTTGAAGTCTCGTGAAGGTTTGCTTAGAACGTACCTACAAAGTTCTAGGTCAAAATATAAGCTCAGATTCCATCAAATGTGACATGTGCAAAACAGTTAAGCTCACAGCAAAATGGAGATGTCAATCTAGCTATCGAAGGCACAATCCTAGCACTGATAACAAAAAAAGACATGTGATAAGAGTGTAAAGTGTATCTACACATGTGTAAAGAAAGATCTGAAGTCATGACTACTAATCACCAAGAGATAGTTTCTCAGGCTAAGAACTGAGGTCGAAATCTAGCTAGCTGTCCGGACTTTACGAGAATTGTGAATGAGTTGGAGGTATTTCACAATTACTCGCATTGTACATCAATGGCATACACCCTCCTTGCTTATTACAATGAAACAATAAAAGATGACTCTTTACATGACTCTTATTTACATTGACTATTCTCTTTTTATTTTTGGAACAAGAGATGATGGAATTGATAAATACTTGATTTTTTTTGTATTTTTCTGATATATATATATATATATATATATATATTTTTTTTCTTAATATATACATCGATTTTTTTTTATTTTTTTTTTTACAAGGAAACACTTTTGATACATATACAAAAGGAAACAAAAGATTACATGACACTTTGCAAGAGGTAGCCCTTTTTGATGCACCCAGTTAAATTCGATGGTTGTCTTTCTTAATGTAACCTCCACCTTCTATCCCAACCAACCAAAGAACAAGCTAGTCAAGTTTCGTTCAGTATTCTAAAGTGATTGGCAATCGTAACTTCCTATCAAACACCTTGAAGATCGAGGCCATACATGTATTGGTAGATCGTGCGCGTGCAAATTTCTTATCACTATGTGAATTGTGCTAGAATCAGGGTGCCTAAATATCTAGACTAAGACTCCTAATAATTATACATATTTGCACAAGAGTCAACATTTCAAGGTAAATGAGCTCCATTTTTATGATTTTTTTCAATTTTTTAATTTTTTTTGAATTTTGATTTTTCAATTTTTTTTGGAATTTTTTCAATTTTTTCAAAAAAAGAAGGAGTTCGTTTTCAATTATGGCAAATTATCGTGGCATCTACTCTATACCCCCAAACCTAAACTAAACATTGTCCTCAATGTTTCAAAATATGGAAAGAATTAAAATGCAACATATGGAAAGGGACATGCTGAGTAGAGTAAAAGGAGAGAGAATACCCGATTTCGGCGAAAGCAGAATTAAAACTCCGTTATTCAAGGCAAAAATCCAACATATTTCAGCCGAGATCATATTGGATTAGCAAAATATATACAAAAGGAAATTTAACTAACACATTATCTACAAGAAAATTTGGTTTTAAAAAATGGGAGCAAAGTAGAAATTTGGTTTTAAAAATAGGGAGCAAAAGAATTTTTTTTTTTTTTTTTTTTTTTTTTGAAAAAGAAAATGAAATTTGGTTTTTGAATTGGGAGCACGCCCACTGTGCAAGCCTCTAATGGAATGGAATGAAGGCTGCGGCCTACGAAAATCCAAGTTTTAATTTTGAAAGTTTAATTTGGCCCAGTTGGTTAAGGCCCGACGTTTGTTTTAAAACTTTGGTTTCGCGGTCCACTTTTCAAGTCCACAATCGGTTACAAGCTCAGCTGGGTTTAAACCCAGAGTCCAAAATACAAGTCCAATGAAAGAATTTAAACAAGCCCACAAAAATTATTACAAACCCAACAGAAAATAAGAGAAGCCCAAAAATTGGCTTTAATATTACATGCCACAATTAAAAAATTGGAAGCCCACAATTCGGGTTCTCTTAAATGGGTTACCTTTTAAGCACAGCCCAGCTGCTCTGATATTGTTGCAAAAACCCAGTTGGGTTTTGGTTCTTTTCCTTGGTGGCGTCCCAGCAGAGGAAAAACAGGTTCAGAATCAGCAGGTCCAACAGCAAATGAAATGAAGCAGATGCAGATGCAAATGCTATGCAGTGAAATGCAAAAATAGCTAATAAAACAACAAGAAAAACACAGCACCAATCCCCGGCAACGGCGCCAAAAACTTGGTAGTCCCCGGCAACGGCGCCAAAAACTTGGTAGTCCCCGGCAACGGCGCCAAAAACTTGGTAGGCTTCTAAAAGGTCCTACAAATTATAACCGCAAGTGCACGGTGTCGAAAGTGGCAAATGTGCAAGTACGGGTCGATCCACAGAGACTGGGTGTGTTTTGGAGTTTCTAGCTATTTTGGGTTCTAAATTTGCTAATGGGCTTTGAATACCAAAGGGGTCTTGAATATCAATGGGCTTTGAATACCCTTTGGAACTGTTGGGCTGAACTGAGCTTGGGCTCAGAAATGTGGACTATGGGCTTTAGGTCTTAAACAACTGGGTTTTGGTTGAGCCCACAGTTGACTGAATTGGGCTTCAGTTTGAAGTGAGCTTTGGTCTTGAGTGCACAGCAATGAACTGAATTGGGCTCAGCTGGCTTTGGAAGGCAGCAGCAGTAGCAAGACTGCACAGCAGTGAGGCAACAACAGGGAGGGCAACAGCAACAGCAGCTGCAGGAGAAAGAAGTGGCAGCAACAGGGAAGGCAGTGCAGCAGCAGCACAAGTGCTGCACAGCAGCTGCAGGACAAAAGCAACAGCAACAGCAGCTGCAGAGCAAAAGCAACAGCAGCTGCAGAGGGAGGCAGCAACACAAGGCAAAGAAGAGAAAGCAGCAAGCAAAAGCAACACAGGGCAAAAACAAGGAACAAAGCAAATGAAAACTAAACAGCAACAAAACAATGAACAAAAGCAAAACAAAACAAGATGAACCAAGGCCTAAGGCCAAGGGCAGGGATGTGGAGAAACTGAAATGAAGCAAGGCAAGAATACAGGCAAACATATAGAATGGGAAGAAAACTAGCTTGCTATGAGCACTAGTTTCTCCCAATGCTCAATCAACAGTGCAACCTAAGCATACACAAGGAATGGCAAGAAAATCAGCTTGCTATGAGCACTGATTTCTTCCATTGCACAATCACATCAATGCTTCTAAGGTATCTAGCCTAGCATTTCATCAATTGTGACAGCAAATTAAACACAACATGAACATTTAACTGATAGTGAACAACATTAACAGGAAATTAAAAGGATATTGCATAAACATTAGGAACATTGACAAGATATTCTAGAGTCTAACAGAACTTTAACAAAATTGAACTAACAGGAGACTAACACAACTAACATGAACATAACTGAAATTAACAATGAACAATTAACAATGAACATAACTGAAATTTAACTGAAACAGGAAATTAACATTTAACAGAACTTGAAAGTTCTGGATGCAGGCTAATCCAAACATGTCTTACAAAAACACCCACAATTCCCTTTTATACCCAATACATCAAATTAGGGTTATCACCCATTTTCCCAAAATGCCACAATATAACAGTACAATTAGGTTTACTGCTTATCTAATGTCATGGGTCTAATTTGAGCCCATTCCCCTACTCTAATTCTCTCCTGGTACGGTTCCAACATGAATTAGGGTTTCTAGAAAAAACCCCCAAATTACAGAGAAATTAGGAATTGAAATTGAACTCACCTAACATGTGATTTGACGAGTCTTCTTTCGACCCATTCTTCTCCTCAGTCTCCTGCTCCATTCCCATGCTTCAATTACGTCTTTCCAACTCGTCCTATTTTATTGATTTCTTCCCTAGGTTTTTAGAGAGAAATTAGGGGAGAAAACTATATAATAGGAGGCTAGAACAAAGGGGGTAATGATGGTGGAGGATAGGGGTGATGATGGTGGAAGTGTGGTGGTGAAGCGGCAGTGGCAGAGGTGGTGTTCTGGTGGTGGCAGGACATGGTGTCTCTGCAGAGGGGGTGAGGTCGATGGAGAGGAAGGAGGAGATGTTTGGTTGAGGTTAAATGATTCGGTTGCTAGGGTGTTAGGCGGGCGTATCGATTCTTGATGTTCTGTGACTCTGAGCTGCGAGATGCGAAGATGGTAGGTAGATCGGACGGTGATGCGGAGGCAAGCGAGGAGCGACCGTCGGATGAATGGATACAACGAAACGAACGGTACTTGATGGAGTTAGGTACTGTAGTGTAAGGCGGAGATATCAATCTTCGATGCACAGCAAGGAAGCGACCGTTGGATTCAACTACCATCTAATCTGAAGGCTTGGAATTTCATCGCTGTGGTGCTTGGCAGAGACTTCAGATTTTGATGATCTATGAAGGAGCGACCGTCGGATGCTCCTGAGAACCGATCTGATGGCTGAGAACGGAGGCGCTTTTGTGTGTAGAAAATGAGGTTGTGCGCACCATTCTTCGCGGCTTCCTTGCGTAATTTCTCCCGGCTTTTCACTACTTTTCTGCTCTTTTCGCTTCGCGACTCATCCGAACTTTATTTATTACCTAAAAATGCAAAATTAATTAATAAAAATATTTATTCTTGAAAACAATGAAAATACAGAATATGGGATAAAATGTAGAATTAATGCCCAAAAGATGAGTTAAAATGCCAACAAAAAGGGATAAATATATACAATATTTGGCACTCATCATACGCGTACCAGCAGAAGTTTTCGAACCGAAAATTTCTGCTGAGTTTCTAAACTCAAATCCGGTAGATATGGTACACGTACCCGTATGCGTACCTGAAAAGCGGGGGTCTAACAACCTCACCCAATATTTCGATTATCAATCTGTATGGACAAACTCCAATATACTTTCAAGAGAATCAACTAGACTCAATCTTAATAAAGTATATCAAAGAGTTATATCTCTCTTTCTTGATTCAATTCTTTCTCAAGCAAATAGAAATCTGCGAGTCTAATTGAATACAAGAGAAATCTCTTGAACGGTACCAAAGACCAATGATCAAGGATCAATCAATTTCAATCAACAACCAAAGGTAGGATTTCCAATTGATTGATTCAAACGCACAACCTGTGATATTTCAATTATATAAAAAAATATAATACGGAATAGAAATAACACAGACACCAGAATTTTGTTAACGAGGAAACCGCAAATGCAGAAAAACCCCGGGACCTAGTCCAGATTGAACACCACACTGTATTAAGGCGCTACAGACACTATCCTACTACAAACTAACTTCGGTCTGGACAGTAGTTGAACCCTAATCAATCTCACACTGATTCAAGGTACAGTTGCGCTCCTTACGTCTATAATCCCAGCAGGATATTACGCACTTGATTCCCTTAGCTGATCTCACCCACAACTAAGAGTTTCTACGACCCAAAGTCGAAGACTTTAATAAACAAATCTGTATCACACAGAAAAGTCTACAGAATAGATAAATCTGTCTCCCACAAATAAACCTACAAGTTTTGTTCCGTCTTTTCATAAATCAAGGTGAACATGAACCAATTGATAACCCGGACTTATATTCCCGAAGAACAACCTAGTATTATCAATCATCTCACAATAATCTTAATCGACGCGGCGAAAGAAGATATTGTGGAATCACAAACGATGAGACGAAGATGTTTGTGACTACTTTTCTATCTTGCCTATCGGAGATATAAATCTCAAGCCAATCATTACGATTGTACTCAAAACGATAGAATCAGCAAGATCAGATCACACAACTACGAGAAAGTAGTATCGGTCCGGCTTCACAATCCCAATGAAGTCTTTAAGTCGTTAACCTGGTTTTTAAGAAGAAACCAAAGGTTAAAGGAGAATCGACTCTAGATAATACAACTAGTATCATAGAGGAGGTGTGGGGTTTAGGTTTCCCAGTTGCTAGAGTTCTCCCTTATATAGTCTTTCAAATCAGGGTTTGCAATCAATGTTAGATTGGTAACAAAGCATTCAATATTCACCGTTAGATGAAAACTTGATTAGATTCAAGCTAATATCTTTCAACCGTTGGATAGAATACTTAGCTTGTTACACACAATTGAATTGTACTATTTTGGGTTTATGTAACTGTACCCAAACATGAACATTTGTTGGTTCAACAATAGTTAACCAAATGGTTAGCCATATGAGCACTTTCATATCAACCATATTATTCTTCACCATAACTAGTTCAAATGACTCAAATGAACTAGTTAGAGAGTTGTTCAATTGCAAGGAAATCTTATGTAACTACACAAGACACAATCGAAGCAAAAACGATTTGATTCACTCAAATCGTTTCATGAACTTTATAGCCACGGTTTGCAATTTGCATTCCTTAGTTAATATAGATAAGTTCACAAACAATCATCTTTAGATATAACCAGCTTAACTTCGCAGACTTAGTTCGCAGACTTAAGTTCCCGGAAGGAGTTCTCAAACTCCAGCAGATTTTCTCGGGTCGAGAACTTCCGCCAGTTCGTAGACTCGATTCGCGGACTGAGTTCACGGATCTTGCTCCGGTTCTCTTGATCAACAAAGTTCGCAAACTTCGGTTCAAGGAAAAAGGACTTATACATATATGTGTTGCCACACAATGCTTATATCCATCATTGGTTATATGATCTAAACTCTCATTTCAATCATTGAAACATTCTTAGAGGACGTTATATAGTTGTTATTCACAAACCATTTTTCGTCAAAGCAATTTTCAAAAAGATTGAAACATAACATGACTTTCGTCACTAGGTAAAGATGAACTTGGCCAAAGCGAAAGCTTACCAACACATATTTCGAGAAATAGATAGGCGAGATAAACTCGGCTCGAAATAGCAAATGTGTATAATCAAAGTCTATATAGAAAAACGACTTTTGTCTCAAGATAGGAGATAGAGTAGATAGACTTTTGAGTGATAGATAAGTTCAAGTCTCCACATACCTTTTAGTCGATGAAGTTCCACCAGTTCCTTGAGTAGTCCTTCGTCTTATATGATGATCTCCATGGAGTTCTTGAGATCAACTACACTTTCTATCCTAGTCCGAGACTTAGCTATAGTAGACTAGAAATCAAGACTTATAGTTTTTATCACTAACATTGACAAACATGCTTGAGATAGAAACGCATGCGATTTCGACCGAGCAATGCTCTAACAATCTCCCCCTTTGCCAATTTTAGTGACAAAACTATCAATACATATGGAATACAAAAAATAAATGAATTAACTTTTGTAGCTCCTATTCCACATACCTAATCTTCAACATTACTCGAAATATTTGTCACTTCCAAGTACTCCAATGATCCCAAAGGTTGTAAGTTCAGCATCATCTTTGTTGAAAATCCGTAGTTATAACAACGAGAAAACAAGAGTTCTTAATCATTGTTATACAATGTCATAGTATCATTATACAGTATCAAAGTTCAATTGTATCACAACTTCGACAACAATACTATGGTGATATGTATCACTCCCCCTTAGTCAATACTCCATCTCACATGGAAACCACTCCCCCTTACATAATGATCCGCAAACCATATGTATTTGTAGTGTGAACTACATATTAATTTCCCTCCTTTTTGTCAATAAAATTGGCAAAGGTACGAAAACGAGATCCTAATGAAATTTCCGAAAGAGACATTTCATGACCAAAAGAAAGCACATATCATCTTATTTAGATGCAATCATATAGCCGAAGCTAAATGCATTCATCAAGGAGTTTATAAAGATACAAGATAACCCCTACAATATTCCACAAGCCGCACTCCTCACCAAGATTTGACAATTAAGCACAAGTTCAATTAAGAACTCTCCCCCATATAATGTCATTCCCGAAAGAACAACAAGAGCGACCTTAATTTCAAAAGAAAAGAAGGATTTCTTTGGACATAACAAATCAAATACAAGTATAAATTTGAATCCAAAATACTCAATTAAATTAACCACAAGATAACAATTTAATCGGAAATGCTCAACATAAGTGTACTTATGGAGACTCAAAAATACTCAATTAGATTAATCACAAGAGAACCCATAATTAATCTAATTGGAATACACAACCAAATTAACCACAAAGAGTAATCAATTTAATTGGTCATGCTCGACATAAAGAGAACTTACGGAGCAGCAACTAAATAACCAAACGAGGATGATTAATTTAGTTGAACATGCTCGACATAAAGTACCTCACGGAAGGAGTTCTCAAACTCCAGCAGATTATTTCGGGTTGAGAACTTCTGCCAGTTCGCGGACTGGGTTCGCGGACTGAGTTCACGGCTCTTATTTCGGTTCTCTTGATCAACAAAGTTCGCAAACTTCGGTTCAAGGAAAAAGGACTTATACATATATGCGTTTCCACACAATGCTTATATCCATCATTGGTTATATGATCTAAACTCTCATTTCAATCATTGAAACATTCTTAGAGGACGTTATATAGTTGTTATTCACAAACCATTTTTCGTCAAAGCAATTTTCAAAGTGATTGAAACGTAACATGACTTTCGTCACTAGGTAAAGATGAACTTGGCCAAAGCGAAAGCTTACCAACACATATTTCGAGAAAAAATAGATAGGCGAGATAAACTCGGCTCGAAATAGAAAATTTGTATAATCAAAGTTTATATAGCAAAACCTCTTTTTTCTCAAGATAGGAGATAAAGTAGATAGACTTTCTAGTGATAGATAAGTTCAAGTCTACACATACCTTTCAGTCGATGAATTTCCACCAGTTCCTTGAGTAGTCCTTCGTCTTGTATGATGATCGCCATGGAGTTCTTGAGCTCAACTACACTTTCTATCCTAGTCCGAGACTTAGCTATAATAGACTAAAAATCAAGACTTATAGTTTTGATCACTAACATTGACAAACATGCTTGAGATTGAACCGCATGCGAGTTCGACCGAGAAATGCTCTAACAGTACCCAAGCTGGTTATATTTCTCAAATCGGAAGATCATGAACTTAAACAATAAATCAATAAGGAATGCAATCTTTGGAAACCGTGGCTATATTGTTCATGAATTGATTCAAGTGAATAAAACCGATTTTGTTTCAATTGTGTCTATTCATAAAGACCTAAGCAATTGAACAACTCTTGAACTAGTTCTCTTGAGTCATTTGAACTAGTTAAGTGAAGAAGATGAATATGGTTAATATGGAAGTGCTCATATGGCTAACCATTGGTTAACTATTTTTGAACCAACTAAGTGTACACATTTAGGTACGGTTACTCAAACCTAAATGAAATACATTTCATTTGTGTGTGACAGGCTAAGTTTCGATCTAACAATTGAAAGATATTAGCTTGGTTAAATCGTGTTTTTCATCTAACAATGAATATTGAATGCTTTGTTACCTAGGTAACTTGGATTGCAAACCTTGATTTGAAAACTATATAAAGGAGACATCAAGCAACTGGAAAAACTAATCCCCACACCTCCTGTGTGATACTAGTTGGTTTTGCTAGAGTCTATTCTCCTTTAACCTTAGGTTTCTTCTCGAAACCTTGTAGGTTAACGACTGAAAGACTTCATTGGGATTGTGAAGCCAGACGAAACTACTTCTCTTATAGTTGAGCGATCTGATCTTGCCATTTTATAACGTACGAGTTAAATTGAATAATTGACTTGAGATTATATCTCCGATTGGGAAATATAAAAAGAAATCACAAACATCTTCGTCTCATCGTTTGTGATTCCACAATATCTAGTTTCGCTACCATACGATTTAGATTATTGTGAGGTGATTGATAATTCTAGGCTGTTCTTCGGGAATATAAGTGCGGGTTATCAATTGGTTCATACCTTGATTTTATCAAAAGACGGAACAAAACTCTTAGGTTTATCTGTGTTGAGACAGATTTATCTATCATCCGTAGACTTTTCTGTGTGATACAGATTTGTTTATTAAAGTCTTCGACTTTGGGTCGTAGCAACTCTTGGTTGTGGGTCAGATCATCTAATGGAATCAAGTGTGTAGTATCCTGTTGGGATCAGAGATGTAAGGAGCGCAATTGTACCATGAATCAATGTGATATTGATTAGGGTTCAACTACAGTCCAGACCGAAGTTAGTTTGTAGCGGCTTAATACAGTGTGGTGTTCAATCTGGACTAGGTCCCGGGGTTTTTCTGCATTTGCAGTTTCCTCGTTAACAAAATTTTTGGTGTCTGTGTTATTTCTATTTCGCATTATATTTTGTTATATAATTGAAATATCACAGGTTGTGCGTTAAGATCAATCAATTAGAATATACAACCTTTAGTTGTTGATTTAAATTGATTGACACTTGGATATTGGTCTTTGGTACCATCCAAGTTATCTCTCTTGTATTTGATAAAGACTCGCAGATTTCCATTTGCTTGAGCATAGATCAAATCGAGAGATTGAGATATTAACTCTTTGATATATCTTTATCTAGATTGAGTCTGACTGTCTAGTTGATTCTCTAGAAAGTATATTGGAGTTAGTCCATACAGATTGCTAATCGAAATATTGGGTGAGGTTGTTAGACCCCCGTTTTTCATAGTTGGTTTAAACTACAATATTTACTCCATAATATGTACACACATCAAGAAAATGAGTCAACCAATCAAATAATTCTTTTAGTTGTTGATAGATTTTAGTGATTACGATTTATCTCACAACATAATCCCGGTTCTAAACTAATAAAATTCACTATCTGCCACTGGCCATTATCTATTGTTTCCCATGTAAGGTCTAATAGTGAGCTTTGATACCAACTTGTCACACCCCAATAATTAAACCTGCTTAGTTAATAGGATTACAACCTAATTTAAAATATCGAACCTAGATTATCGACTTTAAGAATCATAAGTGCATAAGATAATTCAAAGCAGCATCAACTTCTTCTTCTTCCTGGATCAGTCAACCACATTATTATCACACTTCTTCTTCGATCTAACAACCAACAATCTATGAATCACTTATGCCAAATCTAAGCCTAATGTCTTTGAATTGAGATTGCCAGAGAGGAAAAGAGAAGAACAGAGGAGAAGAAAGAAAAGAAAAATGGAAGATAATAAACTTTTATTCGATTTGTATAAACCAAAGATGATTACTTAGGCACCCATCTGATCGGTTGTGGGATTCCTGATGAATAGTTCTATTGAAATGAGATGAAACGTGCCATGAGTAAATTTCTCGGTTTCCTAAATAGTATTTGTTTGCAAAATAACAATTTTCCCTTCATATACAAATCAGATGATTTCTTCTTCGTCCGATATCAGAATGACATGTTCGAGTAGTCCATTCTGAGTAATTTTTCGAGATCTATCCAATGATACTAGTTTCATGTCAAAATTATTGTTTGACTAATTTCTATAAATTAATGTTCACGTTTGGTTAAACTAGTCGTTAGGGGATAAATCGTCTTTTGACTTGTCAAACAGTGTTAACGAGCTTGCGAATCCTTACATTTCATTTATGCTTTAATTCAAATTTTTATTTCTAATTGCATGCAAATTGTTACTTACCAAATTTTAATTTGACCCCATAGCAACTCGCAAATTCCCTAATGAATTTGGATGAGTAAAAGGCATTATGGTTTGCCAAGGAAAAAGCATCTATTGTAGCCATTGCAAATAAGTGAATGAGCTAACACAATTATATATGTCGCTAAATTACAGCATTTCGGTTCCTTGGCAACTGTGTTGTTGAATTTAATGGGGTGAACTTCAACTGCGTATTAGCATATGTTTGTTTTTACTGGACGAATGGTGAGCAATAATGGTGAACTTAAATTTTTATCTTCACTTAGAAATCTGATCAAGTTCTTGATCCATCAAGACTATTTTCTGGTCTAATATTTTTGCTCATGTAATGCAGGAAGGTTTTAGGAGGGTAAATGAATGGAAATCCATAATTGGTTGATTTAGGAAGGTACTCAATCTAACCCCTATGGGCTAGATTAAGCTGCTAGATTGGCCAAAAAGTGTTGCAAATCAAAAAATAAGTGTGGGAAAAAAGTTAACACATGTACCTGTTACTTCTCTCTCCTAGCATTTGCTTGCAGTTCAACTAGCAGCTAGTTTCAAAAGTGGAACCGTTCAGCGCTCAAAAAGTAACCAAAACGCTGAACCATTCAGCGCTGGGAGAAAATTTTCTGATCTAACGGCTGAGATTTAAAGCGCTGAACGTTCAGCTTTATATGGTGGTCCCGCTGACGTGGTCTTCTAATCTAGCTGCTAGATTAGCCATCCCATAGGACTTAGGAGGTTGCCCTAGCTGACGTGGATGGCTAATCTAACTGCTAGATTAGAAGACCATAGGGGTTAACCTCATAATATTGTAGATACTCCTTCATGTCACGGTTAGCTCCACTGAAAATTTTACTTGTTGTTTTGCTAGTGTTGCACAGTTAATTGAAATCAAAATTCTGTTATTTTTATGTTTATTTTATATGTACATCTCATCATCCGAGAATCAATGCTGCTATTGAGCTTCGAATTGTGAAGTTTCTCGGTTTGACTCCCTTTTATCAATTCTTATTCCAGTTTTACACGTACTTAGGTAAAAAGGAAACTACACTATCGCAACTTAGAAGATGAACTCGATAGCAGCATCAAAAGAACCAGCTCACAAGTGTCGAAGAAAGCTACACTACACATGGTAAGACTCTTCCAATAGTTTATTTTGTATGGTGTATGGTTGGCAACTTGATGATATAGTATTATTTTTATCAATGTCTTTCCATGTTTGTATTTTGAGACCCTCGGTTCTCAAACTTTCAGTTCTGTGCTTGGGAAAATATTATGGAAACTTGATTATTTTTTTCTTTGCATTTTCCTTTTTTAGATTAGTACTGAGTTGATGATGGTTTTCTTTCAGGTTCTGGCAGGAGAAGAAGTTTCCGACACTGCTTCTATAGAACTCTAACCATTTTTGGTGGTGTCTAATCATGTTTGTGGTCCTTCAGGTTTGTCATTTGTGATACGGAACTTTGCATCTATATAATTATTGTCAATGGCGGAACTGGAAATTTAGTGTAGGGGTGGCTTAAGCCTATAAGTTTAAACCTAATTTAATATCTCAACCAAAATAGGTAGAGAAAAGAAAGGAGGTTTGGGATTTTGGGGGTGGCTCAAGCTAGGTCAAGCCTGGCTGTAGTTCCACCCCTGATTATTGTTCTTGTAGTTATGAATCATCTGCCTATACCTAGCATAGATTAGGTTTTATTGTGATTTGATATGTTGTACTAGAATAAATAGAGAAAAGAGTCATATCAAACCTATGCATTTCCTTAGAGTAATATCTAAACTTAATACTGGACGATTAGTATATTCTGCATCTGACAGTTGCTAAACCAATAAAATAGTCTGAGTTTAGTTTCAAAATCTTCAGTTGCCTCAATGCGATGTTTGTCATAGAAACAAAGCTGAAGCCGTATCACCACCAGGATTGTTGCAGCCTTTGACTATTCCCACTGATATTTGGTTAGATGTGTCAATGGATTTTATTGATGGCTTTCCTTCTTCCAACCGTAAAACTTCAGTATTAGTGGTGATTGATAGATTGTCAAAATATGCACATTTCATTGCTCTTGTGCATCCATATACAGCTGCTGACATTGCAGCCATTTTTGTTCGTGAAATTGTTCGTCTACATGGAATGCCGAAAAGTATTGTTAGTGATCGTGATCCCATATTCATAAGCAATTTTTGGGAAGCCTTTATTGCAATGCACAATACACAACTATGTCGCAGAACTTCCTACCATCCACAATCAGATGGTCAAACCGAGGTAACTAATCGAACTCTAGAATGTTATCTTAGGTGTTTTGCAAGTGTCAAACCTTCCGAGTGGGTTAAGTGGTTACCATGGCCGAATAGTGGTACAATACCAGTCACCATTCTGCCATTAATATGTCTTCATACCAAGCTGTGTATAGTAAAACTCCACCAAAAATCTCTAGTTATCTTCCTGGTTCTACAACTGTGCATGAAGTTGACGTAATGTTACGAGCTAGAGATCGTACTATGAAGATACTTAAGTTTCATCTTCAAGCTGCTCAAACTCGGATGAAGACTTATGCTGATGCTCATCGTACTGAAAGGAGTTTCAACATCAATGATTGGGTATTTTTGCGTTTGCAACCATATAGACAATCATCAGTGTCTGCTCAACCATTCACCAAGCTTTCTCCTAAGTATTATGGTCCTTTTTGTGTCATTGAACACATTAGAGAAGTTGCTTATAAGTTTCAATTGCCGGCAGAAAGCCGTATTCATCCAGTCTTTCATGTTTCACAATTGAAATTAAAGCTTGGCTCTTCTGTTAATGTTGAGACTATTTTACCTACTATCATTGACTATGATAAGTGGGAACCTGCTGCTGTTTTGGATCAAAAGATGTTTAAGAAAGGCAACAGGGCTGGCACTCAATGGTTAATTCATTGGAAAGATCGTGTTGTGGAAGATGCCACTTGGGAAGATGCAGATGAGTTACTCATGAGTTTTCCAGATTTTGTGGCTTGAGGACAAGCCATTTTTCAGGCGCGCTGGGATGTTACAACACCAACACCTTTCCATGTTTCCTTAAAATACTCTTACCTATTTTAGCTTGTTAGTTTACTGGTTTAGTTAGACTTTTCTTTATTAGTCTTGCGTGTTTAAGTTTCCTAGTTTGTGTTGCTTGCTACTCAAGCTTCTTAAGCTATAAATACTTAGCTGTCGATTGTATTAAAGAATCAATTAAGAAAACTCAGTTTATTTTTATTACTTGCTTTCGTATTTGGTTGCTCACCCCAAAGAAAAAGGGTTTTATCCGGTTTTTAACTTGTTTCTTGCTTGACATCCTTGTTAGAGGTCTAGTACCCTAACAACTTCAATCCAGATGTAAGCTAACCGGAAACATAATCTATGAATCTTACATCTGATAGTTGAACTCACCATGAATAATGTTCGATGTTGCAGGGTTGTCACATAACCAGAGGAGTTGAACTAAAGATTGATGTCATATGACCAAAGGAGTTGAAATCAAGATGGACAAGTATGAGTTTCTTATATTCTGCATGTGTGTATATGTTTCCATAAATCCTACTTTCGACAGTAACCTAAGTATCAATAAACAAATAATAAACATAAATCGAACAATGTTTGCTTCCCTTTATTTTTGTAGAATGACTGATATTTTATAGTTTGAATGTTTGTAAAATAAATTGGATTGAATGGAATAATTCCAGGGATATAGGGTATTTTCAGGGAAATTTTTCTTGAGGGAAATTGATCGATTTTGTCTAGGTCAATGAAGATTGACCTTTTCTATGTTGTAATTTTTTTAGCAACGACAAGAATTTGTTACTAAATTTTACCAGAAAACGGAAGTCGGTCTTCTTTGACATAGTCAAGATTTTACAACTGTGGTAAAAATTTAGTAACGGCTTTCAGTCAGTTATTAATTGAAAATTAGTAACGTCCAATAACCCGTTGCAAAAAGCGTTACAATAGCAAATTAGTAACAACGATATGCTCGTTGGTAAATTTTGTTTCACCTCCATTTTGTAATGGCAAACCGATGTTACAACCCCATTTTGCAACATCTTATTTCAGTTGCTAAACGCTAAATTTGGTTCCTTTTCATTTATCATTTTCAACCATGAAAATTCTCTCTCGAAACTGTCAAGTTTTGGCAATCCTTCTGTCCGGGATTATTCGCATTTCTTCATTAGCAAACATAACCCAGACATTTTATTTTTGTCGGAAACCAAAACACAGAACTCTAAAATACATTTCAACCTACAATAATTCAAATACCCTAACAATTGGTATGCTTCTCCAGTTGGCCCGTCTGGTGGTATTCCAATTACATGGAAACATGGTATTGATCTTAGGCTAAGTCTTATGGGTTAGATATCTAGCTGCTAGATTGGCCATCCACGTCAGCATGGGCAACCTCCTAAGTCTTATGGCATGGCTAATCTAGCAGATAGTCGCTGAACCAAACAACACTCAAAAAATAATCATTTTAATTTCTCTCTCTCCATCGTACTTTTTCTCTTTTCTCTCAATAAAAAAGCAAAACAATTTCCTCTCTCTCCATCACATTTTTTCTTCTCTCCATCACTCTTCCAAGTGTTCACCTATCTCTCTTCCACATTATAAAAATCCATAAGAAGACAACAATAAAAAGAACTGACAAGGTGATCATTAATACTTCGTACCCTGTCAGTTGTCCCCTCACCTATAGCACAACTTTACTTTATTTGTTGTTGCGAGAAATTTTTTTGGGCGCTGTATTGTTCAGCGCTAGCGCGTTTCCCTTCAGCGTTGAAGTCACTTTTTGAGCGCTGAATCGTTCAGCGTTTGAATCTCGCTGCTAGTTGAACTGCGAGCAAATGCTAGGAAAGAGAACTAGCAAGTGCAAGTGTTAACTTTTAAACCACACTTTTTTTTTTTTGAATTGCAACACTTTTTGGCCAATCTACCAGCTCAATCTAGCCCATAGGGGTTAGCCTTAACATTATGCATACTAGTAGACACATTATCCATGTACTAACTGCACACTGATACTCATTAATCTGATATTCTGTTAAGTTGTATGTATGTTCTCATGATTTCGTTGAAAACCAAGAAAAATGGAATTACGTATAGCCACATGTAGATCTTCCTTGGATTTTGATTGGTGACTTAAGCTTCATCGTGACTGATTCAGAAACAATCTTCTCCAATATTTCTCATCATCAACATTCTCGTATGATTAGACCTATTTTCCAACAACTAGGTTTAATTGATTTGGGATTCTTGGATCTTCTACAACTTAGTGTAATAATAGATCAAATAGTGACTACATAGCCTGTCAGTCGGACAGAGCACTAGTCAATGTTCTGTGGTTGAATTGCTTCTCTGCGACATTTGTACAACATATTCCTCTTGTAGCTTCGGATCACTCACCAATTGTTCTATAAACTTCTCCAGATTCAGGTCATAGAAATATCCCTAATCGTTTATACCGATTTTGGTTTTATCATAATTCTTGTTCAGAAACCGCAAATAATAGTTGGTCACAATTTTTTTAGGATTTCCATCATTCCAGTTTTCATCGAAACTGAAATATATTAAATATCAACTTTTTTTGTGGAAGAGAAAATCCTAAAGAAACATTGAATCTAATAACAACATTCATCATCAGCTTAATCTTTGTTATAGTTAGAATTTGCCAACTTATCATCCTGATGTTTGTAATCTGACTAATACTCTTCAAGATTGGTTAAATATGCGAAAGGATTATTTTAGGCAAAAAGCTCGAGATCACACATACAATGCCAACAAAAATAGCTCATCTTTTCACTCTCATGCCAACTACAACAAAAAGAAGAATCAAATATCTGCAATAAAGAATTCTTTAGGCATATGGTATTATACTAAAGAAGACATTGAGAATACACTTCTTTCAACATTTCTCTGCAATTTCAACTACTACTACGCCTACTTTACAAAATTCTTTATTATGTCAGTTTCAAAAGTGTATTACAAATGCAGATAATGATAGTCTTCTTCAAACTCCTTATGCACAAGAAATCAAAGATATCGTTTTCCAGATCAGGTCGTACTCATCGCCAGGAAATGATGGCTTTCATGCGAGGTTTTATCAACATTGCTGGTCTACCGTGGGTCCTGACGTAATATCTATGGTTCAACACTTCTTCATGGATAAGTTCATGCTTAAAGAAATTTACCATACTTATCAAATCCTCATTACCCAAAATTTCTTATATATCCTCAATATCCTAATGATTACAGACCAACAGCTTGTGTAATGTTAGTTACAAAATAATTTCAAAGCTTATTGCAAACGGATTAAAACCCCTCTTGCCAAACAACATTTCCCCAACTCATTGTGCTTAGATACCAGGTAGACACATTCAGAATAATATCATCATGGCTCATAAACCTATTCGAATGTAATTTACGTTTCAGTTTTCAGGATTAACAATATGTTGGCTCATGAACCCTGAACACAACAATCATGAGATAAGGAAAACCAGCACCTTGGAAGATATCCTATGCATCTGTAATTCTGATTTCTTTATCTATCTAATTTTCAAAAAAAAAAAAAGAAGAAGGATGAGATAACAATACAACAATATAGTTTCATCTAAATTAATCGTATTAAAATTTTAGCGGATGTGCAGTATGGTGGATCTGATCCACTAACCAATAGAAGAAAGAAAGAAAGAAAGAGCAGCAGAAAAAAGAAAACTTGGCATGCCTTGTACTCATTAACCAGAGATCCTAGTTGCACTTGTAATCCTGGCACTCACTGGACATGTCGTTGATCTTCCAAGCACTACCAATTAGGCAGTTAGCATGCTTCGGCTGATGTGTACAAGGTTGTTAGGATCCTTTTCAACAACATCACAGTATGGCAGATCGAGGTTTGCACTCTTGGTGACAGCAACGATTGGAGAAGAAAAGAGCAAGTCCCTTGCTTATTGTCTTTGGCACCAGGTATCCCACAAGTCAGAGCTCTTCATTGGAAGGACGATGACTGCTAAGATTGTAGCCTTCAATTTGGCAGATGAGGAGTTCCAAGTGCTCTCTGGCCACCCCCTTGTTTCTGCAATGAATATAGTTTCAATTATGAACTTCATTGTGAGCAAAAGTAATAGGTTGATATGAAGCAGATGCATTTAGGATTTTAGTTTCATTTAGCTTTATTAATTATATTTTGTTTACTAGTTCCTATAGAGGAGGCTTTGGTCAGTCTAGTTAGCTTTATTCCCCTGACTCGATTTATCAACTTCTAGTTTAATTTTCATTCTTCTTTTTTCTGTTTTCTGTTGGTTTATACTTTCATTTCATGTTACAAGCCATTCTCCATTAATTGGTACCAGAGCAAAAAGAACCTAGGAAAACCAAATTATGAAAATAAAAACAACTGCAAAGGCGCAGAGCTGGCAGTATGGTAGGGGAAAACCTAAACAACTCTCAGCTGTTTGCACATAACACGAAGAATGAAGTTCATCATTGTGACCCTAAAACTGCTACTCTAACAAAGCTTGTAACTGATCATACGATATTCCCATATTTTCAATATTTGCAAGAAGTTCCTCACATGAATATCTCAATAAAATTGAAAACTTTAGGAGAGAAGTTAGATGAAGAAGTGTCCAACATTATACAGAGAAGACAATAAATGAAGAACACGTAAAAGAAAAGCAGCAGCAGGGTTTGAGGGTGCCATAATAGCAACACTCTAAGCATGAATTCCACAGATTGATATTGTGAGCTCTCAATTTGTTATTGAGCATTTGACGTTCTTAGAGCTCAACCCATCTCATCTATGCGTGGATGTTCTTGATAGTTGTTTATTTTGTAATCGTGTTTGATGTCACGTCACCAAAGACTAATTGCAGCTTATAAGTAAACCTGAAATACACTGTAACGTGAATGTTTAAGTATACATACTGCGACGGAGACTTCTGAGCAGTAATAATATAGGCCACCATTACGGAACATGGGTATCTACAATGACAATCTTGTCGTTGTCAACCTGGTCAAAATGCCGCAGCTGTATGCTCAGTTGCTCACTATTTGGTGGTCCTCAGTAATCAGTTGCCAACCAATGCGGAAAAGCAATAGGTTTCAGGGTTCATCTTTAAAGAAAAAACCCAGAGGGAAGAATGTGTTTTCAACAAGCAGCAGGAACTCAATTCCATTGGCTCATGTACTCTTAAGTGCCCTTAAAACTGTAAATTGAAGAATATGACCAAGTAGTTAGAAACCAGTAATCTACCATTTGATATAACAAACATGAAAAGTAATCTTGACTTTTAGTTTCAATAATATAAACCTGGACTGTACCGAGGTTTTACTTAACCAACGATGATTCAAATTAATTGGATTAAGGCATTGTTACTGGCATCTGAACAGCTTCGCGAGCTTCCTTTATAGCTATGCCCAATTTCATCTACTTTATTCTGCTCAGCGGGTCTAAGAGTTCCACACCTAATCATAGTTTCCACTTCTTTTAATGTGTTGTGCAGGCCAGTAATTGCAACCCTATATGCCTCAATAGATGTGGCACCCTTCGCTGCAACATTCAGAGCCTCTTGACACAGTTTGTTGTATCGAACAGAAACAGCATTGTTCCGAATAGAATGTGTTTCTTCATTTTCATCAGTTACTAAGGGCCCAATCTTCGCATCTTTTGTCCACCTCCTTAATATATATTGGGGCAAAAGGTTCTGTACATCCTCGACTACAAAAATCTTCAGGATATGTTTACACAAGTATCCGGCAGATTCAAACAGCTGGCAGCTACAGTTGGCACTACTGTCTAAACAGTTAAAATAGACAGTATATGCTGCTTGCTCATGTCCCAACTTCCATAGATAATATGTGGACATTGTTCCTTTCTCCTCAATCTTTTTATGGCGGTGTGACAGACCTTCAAACAACTCATTTTGAAACTTAAGAAAGATTGATCTTGTGTAAACAGTTGCTGCATCCTTCTCGATTTCCATAGATGATCTCAAAACTCGAATTTTATGGTTGGTCTCAAAATCTTCTTCCTTCTCTACCTCTCTCCTTGCTATCACTGCGCTTTCATATTGCTTGAGAAAATCGAGGAGGTTCGTATTCATTTTCAAGTATCCGCTAAAGAAACTACTAAAAACATCCCTATGTTGAGATGTAGGTTTAGGTCCACAAAAGATGCCGCGGAAGTAAACTGGTGCCCATTTTTCCCGCTTTTCGAATAGTTCCGTTAACCAGCTATCATTTTCTAAGTTGTACATTTTAATCATAGCCAACCAGTTAGACTCAAACTCTTCAACAGTCTCATAGTTATGCAAACAATTGTTGAAGTCATGACAGAAATTTTTATTTGCATGTATTATTTGGGGTAATTTCTTCGTAAAACTTTCACTGATATGACATACAAAATATTTGTGATGAGTACCTGGTAAGACGCGTTTTATAACTTCTTCTACTGTTGAATCTTGATCTGTAAGAATCACTTTAGGTTGTTTACCATTCATCGACATCATCCATGTTTTAATTACCCACTCAAGAGACTCTTCTGATTCAGTGTAAAGCAATGCTGCACCAAATAACACTGCTTGAGAATGATGATTGATGCCTAAAATTGGAACAAACGGTAACCCGCATATGCTTATTCCGTACGACGAACCAAGATAAACCACATCTCCAAAATAATGGTAATCAATCCTTGCTCTAGCATCAGTCCAAAAGAAATTTGTCATTTGACCCTCTGAATCAACTTGGATTGAGTGAAAAAATGCTGGATTTTCAATTTGCTGGCACTCAAAGTAATGAAGTATAGCTTCTATATCTCCCTCTATAAGCTCCCTCTGCTGTTTTATACTCAAAAACTTCCTTACTTCACCTCCAATAACACCACTACTAACACTACTTCCTCTTCCTTCAAGGTTCATAAAAGTCGTCATGAGATCCGACCTTAACCCAGCCTGCTGCATTTTCTGTAACATATCCCTTTGGTCACTTGCTATCCTCTTTATCGATCTCAGTTTATGTCTCTCATTTACACCCGCAAGCTTATGATTATGCTCTTCTACAATGCGAGAAATAACCCATTTATCTTCTTTTCTTTTTCTTATACACATCATTGCCTTACACCCAGTCCTCAAATTAGTCTGTTTACTCTTTCTTAAACATTCTTCTATAGGTTTACATCTAGAATCACGTGCACCTTGACGCGAACAACAATACGAGCGACCATTTATTTCATTAGTCCTATGAGATTTACTCGTCGAGTACTTCCTTACACTAAACCCTACTTTCCCTGCATACTGATTATAAAAATTATATGCTTCATCTACTGAATCAAATTCCATACCTACTGTCGGACATATGCCACTCATCCCATCTTTACTAAAATTCTCGTTCCTATGTTCATTACTAATAGCTTCATTATACTCTTCTATTGTACCTTTCCCGCTCTCATCATCTAATTCGACACGGTCAAATTCTATGGTAGTTTCCTCATCAACAGAATCGTATTCGTAGGAAGCTATAGCCTGATCCGTACTTAGGCTTTGATCGGTCATCTCTATAAAACCCTAAATTTGACCAAAATTGGAAACCCTAAATTTGACTACTGAATAAATTGTCCGATTTAATTGAATTGGATATGAGATATACCTGTCGACCTGTGGTGTGATTTTTTTTTCACTTCCCCTTCGGTTTCTGATTCTTGCCGAGTGAAAGAGTGAGAACAGAGGAAGTGGGTTCATTTCTTTATATTACCGCCATTAGAAATGGACAGAGAAAGTTGTGAACCGGGTTTCGGCTACAGAGCTGCGTTTTTGTACTTCTAGGAATGAGAACTTTGCTGTTTAGTCAGAACCAATCAATTAACGTCCGTTGGACTAGATGAGAACCAGATTGGATAAAAATAAATACATATGGAGTTATTAGAGGACACTCAGGATTAGCGGGAGCATGGTTCATTTGCAGAGATTCCAATGCTCAAACTGTGCTGGCCGTCGCTCAACCTTTGGGAATAACAGACGCCATCACCGCTGAGACATGGGCAACGGTGCTTGCAACCAGAACGGTGACGGAAAGACAATGGAATAAAGTTTTGTTTGAAACGGATTCAGAAAATTTAATGCGCCTTATCAAGACTCCAATGGATGCTCCTCGGTATATCTCAGAAATGGTTGCAGAAATAAAATATCGAATGAGACTAATCCCATACTGCGACATCCAACACACCTATCGAGAAGGAAACCAATCAGTAGACAGCCTAGCAAACTACGCAGCGGATGGAAGCCAAGCAGGAAATTACTCCACCACAATTTGGGATAGAGCAATCCCACCTTGCATCAATCAAATTTTTTTAAATGACTTTAGGGGCATTAAATATCCCCGTGTAATCTCTCCTTAGTTGCTTTTTTTAATATGCATGCTTCAAAAAAAACAACGACCCGGATTAATGTGTAGTCCAGCGGAATATAACATTTAACCGCTGGTCCAAAAAATATTTAAATACAATAAAATCACGAAGCTAACCCTAACAACACGCGTGTCACAGCCAGAAAACGCAGAGAAGAAAATAAACGCGTGTTTCTTCTCGTTTTCATCGACTTTTTTTTTTTCAGTTTTCAGTTTTCTTTCTTCTTCATCTTTAGTTTTTCAATCTTCTTCAGAGAAAAACAAAAATCCCCAAAACCAGATCGAAAACTAAATCAAAAATCTAGGTCAATTTTATCTCAATAATCATTTTGAAATCGATAAACCAAAACCAAAACCAGATTTGTTTTTCACCATCAAAAAGAAGAAAAAATGGTTAATCAAAAAATTAAACGAACAATTACAGAAGAAATTACAGAAGAAAGACCTTCACCATCAAAAAGGAGAAAAACTGCTAGTGATTCACCAACTGCTGCTAATTCACTAAGAACAAGAAGTATGACTAAAGTTGTTGCTCCACCATCAACACCAGAAAAAGGTAAAACTTCTAACCACCACTACATATTGGTATGTACTACATGTTTTTCGATTCACCATTTACGTATCCATATGTTGTTTTTTATGCCTATCAATATGTAGTGTTAGTTGTACATAGTGGTATACACAAACATACCAATATGTAGTGTTTGGATATATTATCAAGATGTGCTTATACATAAGCAATACATCTTGTTTGTCAACCACTACATATCTAGAGATGCAGTGGAAATTGTTTTATGTTTTGTACAAGTTAGTAATAACGAGGGGGCTGCCCCCTCGATCCCCGTAAATGGTGATACATATTCATATTGATATGCATTGTTCTGTTTGTTTATGAATATGTAGTGATGCATTGTGCTATTTTGTCAAGTATCAATATGTAGACACTATACGTATTAGTATGTAGTGTATATTACTATTTAGATACGTAGACACTATCAAATACTTACACTTCTAATGCATTTCAACAGCAAAAACCAAAAAAAGGAAAAGCAGCAGCAGCTCCTTCACCCGCTCCATCACCAAAAGCAAAAAAGACGAGAAAAGTTGATACCCCTTCACCAAAAGCAAAGCGAAAGAAAGCAATTGTCCTGAAAGCTACTACTCCTTCACCAAAAACAAGAAGGGCGGGGAAAGCTGATATTCCGTCACGAAAAGCAAAGGGGAAGAAAGCAAATGTACCCCTGAAAGAAGGTACATTTCTTAGTTGTTGTTTTCTATATGATGATTAAAAAGCACCACTACATATTCTTAGCTGTTGTTTTATAATACCAGTATGTAGTGCTATCTAATATGTACCATATTATATTAGCATGTAGTTGTTTTAAGTACATAGTAGATATTATAACTACACTAGGTGTTTTGCCCATGCGTTGCACGGGCTTGAGTGTAGATTTCTTGGATATTAATTGCTCTTTGTTGAACTATATTTACCCCTTAATTTTTAAATTGGTTGGCAAGGTCCTTCTGCCAATTTTTGTACAATTGATCTTTGTACGATGAATTAGAAGTACCCAGAAAATAGTCAACACACAGTCTCTGTGTTGTGCTTCAATTTCGGTTAAGTTTGTTATCCTATTTCTATTTTCTGTCCTTGTAAAATATAATGGTCCATCAAATAGATTCATGGACTTAACCTCAAATGGAAAGCAATAATGTTACAAATAATTAAAGTTGGAGATAAGTATGATTTTGATTAACAATTCTACTGCACTTGTCACTTCTGACAAAGATGAGAATTACCTTTATCTTTCAAGGATGCCGCATAAAAGAACTTGGAAAGTAAGTAAGATACAACATCTTCACAGAGAAGGATCTACAAACTATAAATTTCATTGAGTAGTATATAATTTAGGAGTAAATTAAATTCCTACTGGAACTCCAGTTAATCCCATCTCAAATCACTGTTGTTTGACATTTTTGTGTATGGTTCTCACAGGCTCCACCTCAAATATATTGACCCGAACACCTTCCATCTCACAACCTCCACCTAATTCTTCTAAGACAGTCTCTTTAACTCCTTGACTCTGAAACATTATGTCCGGATTGTTTATAGAGTTCATGTTTATTACCTCTCAATCTTGTTCCACATATAATACCATAAGAGTAATGACGAATGTCAACTTACTCAGTTCCTAACATACAAATAACTGGTCGTGTGGTCTTTCTTTTTCCAACTGATATCGGGTTAGTATTGTTACCTAATCATAGATGCTTCAAAAAGCAGTAAATATTAGATGTAAAAACACTAACCCAATTCAGTTAGGTTTCATAATTATTGTTGCGTCAGAAGCCACCATTCCATCTGCTTCCGCCATTTTGCTTTTTAGTATCTGTTGTCTGCCTATAGAGTTGGCTGCCTATAGAGTTTACATGAACCAAATTGTCAAACAAATAAATTAATTCAAAAGATATCATTTTTTGTTTAATTATGTACTTCAACTTCAAAAATACAAAAAAAAAAACGTGAACATTTCATTATAATAAGTAGTGTATATTCTCTAGACATCTCCAAGGATGATCAACTTGGAATTGGGCTAAACAAACCCAAATAGGGAGTTTATTGAACTAAATTCTCTTTAATATCTCTAATTCTAGTGGAAATAAAAATAAAGGGTTCGAGATATATTTTAAGATTTAGATATTTTGTAATTTTTTTTTATATTAGGCTGAGGTCTATCAGATATGGGTTTACATGTCAGGGAACATTAATTTTTCAATAACAACAAATTGTGTTGAATAGGTAGGTGCCCACGGCAGCAGTACAGAAGAGTTAGGAAATTAAAAAATTTAGTTTTATGTCAAAACAACATACCCAAACGCTCCCAATAAATACTCCGTGCTAGGTGGGGTAAATTTGATGTTATAGAAGATTTACTTTTCCATTGTATTCTTCTATATTTTGCTTTGCTGTAAGCTACACCTGCACTCCAAGAATTGTTGATGCAGCCGCCATCTGCAAGAGATGTCATTCTTACTTTAGTCAACTCCATTATGTTTACCAAAATAGGCTAATCTACCCTATAATAATCTTAAGGATTTTACCAAAAAAATTAGACTTGAAAATGTACGCACAAACATGAAAATTCCAATGGTGGCAAACAAAACATTGAGAGGGTCATGAACCTATTATTAAACTCTGCACCAATCAAAACACATTCCAAAACAAAATATCTAGCAAATTAACATAACTAAAACATAAGAACATACATACATATATCTGAATTGGTAAACCCGGTATGCAAACATTTCACCTGGAGGCTCGAGGACCCATTGTTTAACTAATATATGCAACCAAGAAGCAATATAATACTGAAAAGTCTAATACACTGGTAGTCACATCCCACAGTGGAGTTTCCAAAACCACATAGTATCTTGATTTTTATCCTCCAAGTCAATTCCCACAAAAGCCGACACTTCTTAATCACCCTACATCCAGGTCTCGAGTACAATGTGGCTACTGATTCAAACCTACCCTGGTAACTAATGCCAACTTTAATGCCCATGAACTAAGAAGATAGGATTAGCAGCAGTAGCCTAGGTAAATAACAACAACAATTTTTTTTTATCTTCTATTGGTATACACATATGATAAGAACATGAATCACAGAGTACATAAATAAAATGCTATGAACCAAACACTCAATTTACCAATTCCAAATACAGTAAAGTTTCTTACTATAAAAGAGAGCTCGATAAGCAGATATACCTTGGAACTAATACTGGTTCCTGCCCACCATTGTATCATTTCTTTGGCAACTCAAACTGAACTTGTTCAGTCAATTTCTAAAAATAGTTATGTTTAAATAAACATTGACCCTGAACAGCCCAATACCGGCAAGAGTAGTCACGATAGATAAACAAATTAAGCCATATTCATCGACGTAATTGAGAGCATTTACCCTTTAGAAATGTAAGGACTATTCATTGTGAGTTCATTTAAAAGATTCATTTCTCGTAATAACTATCTTAAGTAAGCTACTTAATGACAAATATAATACTATTTCCACTTAACAGATCATGTCATCTAACACAAACCACATACGAAAACTAATTCACTAAATAAGAAGAATGATATTTGTCTAACATATGAATAGGGAAACATATAACCCACGATGCAAAACTAAAACAACATTTAAGAATTTTGTATTGTCGACAATGAAATTTAGAAATTGGAGTTGATATTGTGCATACTACGTCCACATTTGATGAACATCTGAATGAGATTTGTTAAACTTATTGTCACCTTGCTCACTGTAATTGCATGGCTAGTTTGGTCTATTAACTTTAACGTAGTTAAGAAATGAAAAAATAAAGCATCGACAAATCTAGCTTCAAAACATGGTAGGAAAAAGAAAGGAATACCTACCTCCCTGAGTTGCAGAAGTTTTCATTGACGTACCAAACACATCCACTAAAGCTGAATGCCCCTGTTATATAATCAAAGTAGTTTGACTACAGTGCTGGGAGAAAGATGAGCTATTAACTATAAAATTCAAGTACTAACTCGGCATATCATGAGTGAAGCTTGTACAATATGGCCAATTCTGTTCACCACGAATTTCTTCAATTTATGGTAAAAAAAATGTAATAGGTTGGAGCTTTTTAGGTTATACAATGGCCAATTACTTACAATCCAAAACAATTCTTTCGAGAAGTTGGAATATCTTTGTGGAAGGAAAAGAAATATACCATTGAAGAAAACTAACCATGGAATATCTTTGTTATTAGTGTTTAATAACAAACACCGACTCTACCTTTGATTTCATCAAGGGATGCTCTATTGACCTTGTTTTGTTCATAACCTCATTAAAGACAATGGGTTCTCATCAAAACCTCAATATTCACGATGAACCTTTTTTGTTCATCTAAATTTCAAGGTTTCAAAGTTGTTGTCAATTTAAATACATACACAGACACTCCGAGCAACACTTATTATTACACTATTTCATTGTACGTTTCTTGCAAGGTGTATTCTAATATGCGATTAAGACTTGAAAATTCACAGGGAAAATAAAATAAAATGGGTTACACAGGCACATGCACCAGTGAGAGGAACTATCAATTAAGTACGAAACTGGGGACAGTTGGGTGTCTATCATGTGATACTTCAAGATAATGAGTGAACACTTGAGCTATTTTGACAACATTCATATAACCAATAGAAATAGATTTGTTAACAGAGGCATAAGACATGATTTTCATTGATAATTGAATGTGAATATCTTCTATGGAACACCCATTAGGGAAGGTCACAGTGCTAAATTCTTTTGAGTTTTTCAAAAGGGTAACACACTATTCAAATTTGATCAGTTCAATAACTCGTTTGTAACAAAGCATGAGATTGATAATTTCTTATTTTGCGACTGCACTACTTAGTTTAGCGAGCTCTCGTTAATATAGAAGATCAAAAACTGAACTAAAACCAAATCAAAAGTGAAGATGAACTTCGATTCAGAAGAAAGAAACATATAAAATAAGTATATAGTTAGGGTTCACCAAGACCTCAAATGGAGGTGATTGAGGTGGTCTTGGCCCTTGGCAGTTGCGGCAACAGCGCCAGAGATGGTACTGATAGATGTCTTTGGCCTAATCTTGAGATAGAGTTGGAAGGGAGAACCTAATAAGCAGCAGCAACAGCTACAGTTTCAAATCAATCGATTAAAATCACATACAGAGGAAGTGGATGAGTAGATGGAAAAATTAATTAGGGCTATGGATTTGTCCGTATAGGGTTCTATGAGAAAGTAAGAGAGACAAAGAGGAGAGAAAGAGGGAGAAACACGAGTGAAAAAAAATAATAATCATCTTTTCTATGATTTTTTTGGAAGGTAGTCATCACCTACCCAGTGCTGAAAAAACATTAAAAATCTTTGGAAACCCTCGTTTCCTATTGGTTGGGGGTCAGGAGCTCTAGAATTCAAGCTTTTGGCCTAACTTTCAATGTAAGGCCAGCAATTTGTACTGAAATTATATATATAGGGGGTCAAGAGCTTTAGAATTCAAGCTTTTGGCCTAACTTTCAATGTGAGGCCAGCAATTTGTACTCAAATTATATATACAATATCAATATGTTCCATAAACTAGATTTTGATATTATAACTACATATTGATGTTATAAATACATATCAATATGTACAACAAAATTACATATCGATATTATAACTACATATGTATGTTGAGTTTGATTTTAGGGATGCAAATATATAGGTGTTAATAAGTGTAAGAAATCGGTATATTGATTAAAAAGCATCACTACGTATTGGTATTTTTAGCTCGAGTAATTACCACTAATATATTCAATATGTAGTACATATTGTAAACCCATATTGATATGTTCAATACTTTAGTGATGGTCATGTAATGGTTTTAGATATTTGTTATTATGCAGGTAAAAAGCGTAAGAAAGCAGCTGGAAAACCAAGGAATTTATACCAATCCGGATTCAGGGTCATGTATGGGTTTGTGAAGAGGATTAATAGTTAGAAAACCTTAAATTGAGTGTCTTGCAGTTTTTTTTTTTTTTGCTCAATAATAATGAATTTTATTAAAACCAAAGAATGTTCAAAAACAACAAAACCCAACAGTGGGGAAATAAAATGGGCCTTTATAAGCGAGGCCTACGTATTAATGAAATCTGAAATAAGGAAAGAATGAGACTTCAATTTTTTGAAGGAAAGGAGGTCTCCCTGTATAGACAATGAACTCCCCCTTATTCAATCTTGCACCTCTCTTAGCTAAAGAGTCTGCAGAGAAGTTAACTCCTCTGAAATTGTGAATAAACTCCCAGTGCAATTTGGCACAAATATTGTTCCACCTGGTTATGGCAATCCAAGGTAAGTTCCCAGACATAAAGGTTGTAATTGCAGCTTTGGAATTTGAACTAAAACATACTTTTAGAAATCCATTAGAAATGGCTCATTCCCCTGCACATAAGATTGCCATTATTTCTGCAAGAAAGTTAGTAGCAATGCCGAAACCTCCAGAAGCAGCTACTACCACCTTTCATTTCCAAGATCTTCCAATGAATCCAAAACCAGCCATTCCAGGGTTACCTCTTGCAGCTCCATCACAACATAATAACAGTTGATTAATTTGTGGAAGAGAGAAGAAAATTTCCTTTACCTGAGATGTTTTTACTTTTCTGCATTTAAGGTTGAATGCCTTTAAAATCTGGAGATCATATGTAGAATTCCACATAGATTGCTTCATTCTAACATCACTGTCATATGTCATCTTCAAAATAGTTCTTTTAAACCCTTCCAGATTGATTGCAGAATTATCATACACCACTTTGTTCCTTAAGAACCATATTTCTTTCATTGTAATAAGTGCAGCATTTCTCCAAATCTCCTTGACAGCAGGGCTTTTGGATTTAGCAAAACAAAGAATATCATCTAAGGAAGTAGGATTAAGAAAGTTGAAAATGCCTCCCAACCATTTCCAAATTATCTCACTGAAATTACAGAACCACAGTATATGTTCTCAAATTTCCTCAGCATTCTTGCAGAAAGGGCATTTGGAAGCTAGTTGAAAATTTCTCTTTTCATATTATCATCAGATGGAACCACTCTTCTTATTAGTTTCCATACATTACTTGATATGCTGGGGTGAATGCTGGAATGCCATATATATGATGTCCATTGCAAAGTAGGGAATTTATCTCTGATCAATTCACAAGCTGAAGCAACAAAGAATTTACCTATAGCAGATCCACACCATATTCTTCTGTCTCCTTTATTGTCAACCACTGGTAGTTCATTAGCACCAAAGAATGTGGAAAATTCAGGAGGGATTATCCATTCACCATTTTGAAGTAAATCTGCAACTCTTAGATGTGGTTTTCTTAACATAATATCATTCTCAGGAAATATCTCACATAGAGGTTTGTCTTTGATCCAGCTATCTTGCCAAACAGATATACTCAAACCATCTCCAACTAGCCATCTTGAGTGGTTATTAACCTCAGGAAGTACCCCTTTGATACCAGGCCATATAAAAGATTTTTTATAATAAGATATCCATTTTCCTTCATCATTTTGGAATTTTGCTCTAAAGAATTTAGTCCATTCTTCTTCACCATTTTGAATTTTCCAGCAGAGCTTCATTAGCAAGGCTTTATTAATCACTTTAAGGCTTTTTATCCCCAAGCCACCTTCAGATAGAGGAGAGCACACCTTATTCCACTTTAAAGTGATCAATTTTCTTATAGAAGAGTCCCCAGACCATAGAAAGTTCTTAATTATTTTTTCACATTCCCTTAGAACTCTTGCTGGCCATTTATACACAGACATGCTGTAAATTAGTATAATGCACATCACAAACTTTACTAATATGATTCTTTCTTGAAATGAGAGGAGATGACCTTTCCAACCTGCCAATTTTTCTTGTAAATATTCAACAAGGCTCCAAACTTGTGTAGATTTTACCACTCCAGGTTTAAGAATTATTCCTAAATACTTGTCAGGGAAGGAAGATAGTGTCATATTGCATATCTCAGCAAGTTGATTTTTCCTTGATTCACTTGTACCACCAACAAAGCATTTACTTTTTGTTGAGTTGACAATTTGTCCAGATGATTGTTGATAGTCTTCAAGAGTTCTCATTAATCTTTTGATGTTTCTTTTTTCACCATTACAAAATATGAATATATCATCAGCAAAGAAAATGTGTGTAGATCATTTTCTTTGCAGTTACAGCTCATCAGTGAAGCGTCGTTGGGAACATGTTCCTAATTTTCTGGTACACAGGTTTTGATGTAGATCATTGGTTGAAGCTTGAAGATGCAATCACCAAAATGTTACGCTGTTACAAGAGAGGTCAAGAGCCAAACAAGCTTACATTTCGCTTTGTAAGGCACGACAAACCGTATGAGCTGGTATCCACACCAGAAAAAATGGGAATCACTTATGGGATGCCAAGAATGCGGAATAGGGAATATCAAGATTTAAAACTAACATTAAAAGGTGGATGGCGTAAAACTGCATTCTTCAAAAGGACTTTTCCTGAAGTACTGGAGAGTGGTAAAAAGGTGACTAGGCCAATGATTGAAGAAGCAATCTTGAACACCATGAGAAGAACACCAATTAATGTAAAAGTTGAGGAAGATTCTCTGCAAAGGGTGGGTGACAAATCAAATGAAGATTCTCAAGAAGATGAGGAAGATGCCGAAGATCTTGTTAGGCTTATCTGCCTATATATGTGCACTTCATTTTTTTCGCAACAAAAGATGCAAACTCTTTGACTGAAAAATACATTGGTTTCGTTGATGATCTTGAAAAAGCAAAGAATATTTCATGGCCTGACCTACTCCATTCTTACTTAGAGCGAGAGCTGAATGAACACGAGGATAGTGTAGAAGATACTACTGGTTGTTTTGGGTATTTGTTGGTAAGATTTTCTTTCGTTAAACTTTTTTTTTGCGTGTTTTCACTACATATAAGTATTTCATGGTATATTATAACACTACATATCAATACTTACAGCCTTGGTTTGCGGAGCATACCCATTTAGTAGAGCCAGAGAATGTAGTGACAGAACCTGAAGGAATGTATGTGCCAAGAGCTGCTAGATGGAACCACACAAAGATATGTACTGAATTCCTAAAAGACATTGATCTTTCTGAGTATGAGGTAAACATACATTATTAGTTGAACTTAAAAATAAATTTGTCGTACATATTTAATTTTGAAAATACATATTAATAAGTACACAAACCAAAATACATATTGATAAATACATAAAATTGTGCAGTTCCATGAAGAATTCATAGACGGGTACATAAACCATGAAAAACAAATTCTTAATCGTATCTCAAGAAGGATTCAAGAGGAAGAAGATGTTGAAACTCCCATTGAATCGGAAGAGGAGAAAGAAGAAGAAAATGGAAGTCCAATGGAAGAAGATGAGTCAGCAGATGGGGGAGAGGATTGGGAATCCAAATACAATGATTTGAGGAGTATAGTCTCTAATAAATGGAACGAAGTGAACACAATACAGCAAGACATCGCAACGATTGACGCTTCAAAGCTTGTTCTCATTTTGCATGAAATATAATCAAAAGCTTTCCCTTTGCAGAAGGAAGCCAACCATGAAGATTATGTTAGTTTGGGATGTACACCCCCGCAAACCAACCCCACTGAAGATTTGGATGTTGACCCAACAGTTGAAGTCAAAATGCCAGTTTCTCCGAAAGATCAACAAATGTTAATGCCGCCTCTGAAGTTCCTTTATCAACAACACCTACAGTACTGAAGTCCCGCGGTGTTGAAGTTCAGATTTCTGAGGTTAGAAGCTGGGCTAGATCTAATTTGGAGCAAAAAGTCAAAGAGATAAAAGTGAAAAATAGCAAAAAAAAAAAACACGCAAGTAAGTAGCATATCTAGTATGTAGTTTAAATATAAATGTAATGTTCACTTTTGTACTGTATATCATATGTAGTGGTATCTACCACTACATATTGGTATGTACTTTTAGATAGCAATACATATTGATATGTTGACATTTTAATTGCTTTATGTTGATAGTTTGCATACTTGTAGTGGTATTTGCCACTACATATTGATATGTACTGTTAGATAGCAGTACATATTGATATGTTGACATTTTCAATTGCTTTATGTTAACAGTTTCAACTGCTTTTTGCAGACTGATCCACTTGAAGTTAAGCAGATAGCAGCAAAGGAGTTGGTTACAACTATGGAAGAAACAATGGCTTAAGTTGAAGTTATGTCTCAGAAATCTGAAGACTATAACGTTGGATCGGCGGTGAAAAGTTTACTGATCATGGATGTTCCTTTGTTTACTGAGATGTCGAATTTGGAACAGATCGAACAGCTCTCCATCGCAGATTATTTAGACTTGGAAAACTCTGGCATTGGAGTTTACGTCGAAGAGTATGCAGACCTCCTTCCAGATAGTGGTACTGATCAAAACCTTGGTATTTTTGGTATTGACTTACAACAATATTTTGAAAATTTATTTCGAAGAGATTTGAAACCTGTAGAATATCCACAAGATACAACTGAGCAACAAGAAAACAACGGATCAAAAATGCACCTGAAGTTACAGCTAAGCAACAAGAACCCATCCCATCGAAATATGAAGATACTTTGGAAGTTCCATCACAATATACATTGGAGGTTCCATCACAAGATACTTTGGAGGATCCATCCCAAGATGCATTGGAGGTTCCATCACAAGATATTTTGGAGGTTCCTTCACAGGTGAATGATATGTACTGAATGTTAATTTATACATACTTGGTTTTATTCTTGTGTAAGCAGTTATGTTGTGTTTTTAAAAGTACATATTTTTTTGTTCATAAAAAATGCAGGAACCAGTTACCACAAGTCAGAAACAAAAAAGGGTAGCAGTGTACAAAAAACCCGTCGCAAGGGAGCAGCGCACACCTACCAGACCCATTACTCGTTCCCATCTTGCAAAAAAGAAAGATGACATTTACTAAAGTGGAAGTAAGTTCTTTGCATCTTACAAAGAACCCAAGAAGCCGAAAGCTGGAGGAATGGAAGCAATACCACTAAAGAAGAACAAAAAGCTTAAATTGCGCCGCAAGGTGCTCCTGAAACTTAATAGATGACCATTCTATAAAGACTTGAAGGATGATAAAAAATTTATCCTCGCCACATTCTTTGATAATGCAGACTTTTTAACGTGAGTTCTTAAAAATAATTGATATCCATATCTACTACATATTGATATGTAAGCAATACCGATGCATATTGTTATATTTTGCTTGGGTGCATATCAATATGTTCTGTTACACAAGAATACTAACCTTTTCGTCGTTATTTTCCAGCTCAATTGCTTGGAGAATGGGAGAAGGTGGTCTTTGTGTCAGTGGATCTATAGTTGATGACCTTGTACATAACGCTTCTTTAGAGCAAGACCTTCTCAACTACGGAAAATACAAGCTTAATAACAAGTTTTTGAAAGACAAGCCGAAACACGAAATAGACAGAAAATATCTCCCGGTTTTGCATCTTGATCCGTCCGCTTGGGTAAGTTTGTTGTCTTACATTTTATATTTAATACACCACATATTCATGTTAAAGTATGTAGGAATAGGTACACTACATATCAGTATGTAGGAATAGGTACACTACATATCTATATTGCATAAACATGACTCTTCAAGTACATCTATTTTTTCAGTTCAATGTCGAGTTCCCGGATAAGCTCGAAGGAGGAGTAGAAAATTTTGTTTACAAACCAATATTGGAGATGGATAAAAAGTATCAAGAAGATTCTTGTACCAATGTGCCATTGCAATCTTCATTGGACGCTACTTGAGTATGACTGCGAAAAAATGGTGTTCAACCACTACAATTCTTATACGAAAGGTTGGGGAGGAATATGTTATCCGAACGCCACAAAAATGTCAGATTTCATGTTCAAACCAATCAACATGTACTTGCTGGAAAACGAAAAAGAAACATTGAAGAATGTACTAGTCAATGAGTGTGAAGCACCTCAACAAGGAAAATCACCAGACTGCCTACTATTTGTGATGCATTTTATGAAGATGAAGTCCAAAAGAAAATATGTGGGAGTAACTTTGGGAGATGATGATGAAGTGCAATTGAAGATTCAGAACAAAAGGGTCGCTTTAACATGCAAATTGCTGACAGCATCTCCACCAGAAATCAGTTGTAAACTAGAGTCCTAATTGCTAAAAAATAGTCTGACAGTACATATTAATATTTACCTTTTTTTAGGATTACATTTGTTGGTTACATTTCATGAGTTTAATTTTACCTTTATGCTGGTTAAATATGTCTTTTGAATGTTCAAAAATAATTGTCCAACTTATTAGTGATTTTTAATTTTGACTTGGGTCAAGTTTATTCTGATTGAATTGTGTTGCTTTGTTACTTTGTTATGAACTACTACATATCTGTATGTAGTGGAAGATGGTTATGCTACAATCAGTACATATCAGTATGTAGTGGAAGATGCTTACGCTACAATACTGACATGTACTATCAATATCTACTACTACAATATGGTGATTTTTAATTTTGACTTGGGTTAAGTTTATCCTGATTCAACAAGATAGTGGATATGTAGTGATATTTGAATTGTGTTACTTTGTTATGAACTATATGAAAGAGAGATTTTTGTTTTGGTGATACGAGGGGGAGCTGCCCCCTCGACCTCCGTAGATGGTGAATCAGCTGGAAAACCACGAAGTTTATACTTAATCTTATGTAATGGTTTAAATTTGCTTTTAGTGATGGAAATGTCAGTATGTAGTGGAAGATGGTTATCAATATACCACTACATATCAGAATGTAGTGGAAGATGGTTAAGCTACAATCAGTACATATTAGTATGTAGTGGAAGTTTCCTACGCTACAATACTGACATGTAATATCCATATTTAATACTAAAATGTGGTACTGACATGTAAGAATTAAGATCAGTATCACTATTTCATTTATGGTGAATGACACTTAATGACATATTTCATTATTCCACACTTAGTGACACTTAACGACATATTTCATTATTCAAAAGATCAATATAACTACATATTGGAAAACCAAAAGAAGTTCTCAGAATAAGGACATATTCGAAAGATCAATAAAACAGTAAATTCATACAATTATAATGTTTGTACTGTAAAGAAATAGTTATTAACCAAATTCAGTTGCTACTGACGAATCCAAAACAGTAGAATAGAACAAGGACTACATGTTGATAGCTGGTGGTGAGCTTTTCAAATAATATCCGGTGAGAGAACGGTATACTGCATTTCACATTCTGCTGCACGTTCAAGCATGTGATAAAAGAACAGCCTATCAAAACACTACTTACTTAAAAATACATTATACTGAATCATCCTACCCAAAGACATATCTTTAATATGTACTTCTTGAAACACATACCTGTCACAAATCATTCTTCAGAAACTTCATACTGACGGATAAGAGTGCATGTTTCCTTGTTGTGATGAGTTTTCAAATTACAGTTTGAACACTTAACATATTTTCTACTATTCTTCCATGTACTTTTAATACACTTTCCTTTTTTCCTGCCTAGTGGAGCCCTAATTACAGCTGGTGGGAGAACGATATCGTCTACGTGATACTCATCAGGCCTGTGAGAAAAATACAGAATCGTAACTACACAATAATATGTACACAGTATATTGTTCCTTAAAAACAATATCAAAATGTACGTTTTAAAGACACATACCTTTCGTGGTTATGAACAGGTCTAATAGCTATTGAATATAGCTCACGATAACAAGTAACTTTGAAGTAATCGTCGACGTAATCAAGCATCCTTCCTCCAGATCTAGTAATAGTTGTAGTAGCGTGCGAGCATGGAAAACCATACATGCGCCATCATTGGAAAGTAAAAGTTTTTATTCTCTAGATCTACCATATGAGACCTGCACACACAAAACACACCATATTATGTACCGAATATCTACACAATACATATTCATATGTTATCTGCAGTAACTAAGATTTTATTAGTACATATTCATAAGATACTAGTTTGGTGGATATCACATCACAGAGCATGCTACTTAAAAACAAATTAGGGGTAAATGCTAACCTTGGAGAATGCACCTCAAAGAGGTTAGCATCTGATTGGCTAACTTTCCAGGGACGGCCAATTTGAATGTGTAGTTCAAGCAAGGCTTGATACATAAGGGTCAACAGTTCTGGGTTCGTCAAGACACTCTCTTCGCGACGTTCTGACATCAACTCCATAATACGTAGCCTGCACGACAAGTAAACAACAAGTCTATTATACTACATTATACGTAGATTAACAGAACATACATGCTTTTATTGTTACAAAAAGAAACTAAAATCTTAACACTATATATAAGCTTGTATTGTGACTAAGGAAACTGATACAAACCTGAGCTTGTCAACGAACGCACGAGCAGGTAACTTCTTCTCGCGGTTAATCCAATTATTGAACGATTCGACAACGCTTGAAGAAGTCTGACCATACCTACATCCCTTGAAGAAAGCACTGGACCACTTTTCCCTTGTAATATTGCGGCAGTAGTCAGCAACCCAAGGCCTTCCCAAATTAACCATTACTTGAAGAGATTCCTCGTATCATGCAGGAGAAAGCGCATATGTTGTCTTTTGGAAAGAATCAATCACTGCTTTATACTTTTCGTCAGACTTTGCGATATGTAATTTTTTGCCCAAATGGAAGTAGCAATAGCTTTGATAAAAATTAGGGAACACTTTTGGAATATATTTAACCAACCCTTCACCTCAGTTAGTCACAAAAGTGATTGGGCAATCATCATCCAAAGCATCCTTCAGATTCTTGAAAAACCATTCCCAATTGTAGATGGGGAAAAACGATTTGCTGGTTTTTAAGGAATTGAGGAGACGACCGTACGGAGGAGACTCCTCGAACCGAGCGAAATGTTAAACCTCACACAGATGCACCGCTGCAAAGGGGGTGCTTTAGATTCGAGAGATCAATCTGTAATACTCCGGCCTAAATCAAGACAATAACCGTTCCAGAGTAAATTCGGTCACAAGAGAGGATGGGTTGATCTGTAGGAGGGAAGCTGAGAAATGTGTGGAATCAATGGTAATCAAAGATTGTGGGTGTGTGAATTCTGAATATGATAAGCTCTGAATGATTGAAATTGCTCAATTGAGAGTAGTTGCTCAATTGATGAGTTGATGATCTCGTGTTGTCAGTTTGACGTGAGATTGATGATGCCGATGATTCAAGCATGATTCAGAGACTTATTTATATTGCTGTAATTGTAGACACCATGATTCCATGAAGTGTGACAGTTGATGGAATCAAGGAGTGGGGAAGTGGAGATCGTGTTTGAAACCAGTTGCTCAACGTGTGGAGACTTGGTCGATTTTCCACCCACTACCTCGTGAATTCCTTCAACTGATTTTCACGAATTGCTCACATTCCATCATGTGTTTGAACACACATGTCGTAAACCGTCAGACCCAAACCCTAAGTGATATCCCCCAAGTGACACGATTGACGTCTCGTGGTTTGTTAGTCAGTTGATGACTTCGTGGTTTGATGGGACGATGAGTCCATGTAGTTGCTGAGTTGAACATATCATGAGACAGAAGTATAGTTCTTACGATGAAGTGAGCAAGTATTTCTCATTCGATGGATCGTTGAATATTGATTGTTGAACCAATATCCCTTGGTTTGAGCAAATATTTATCATCTGAGCAAGTGTTGCTCATGTGATGAATTGTTGAATATTTGACCGTCTGAGCATGTGTTGCTCATCTGATGGATTATTGGCAGCGTACCAAAAATATTAATTAGAATATTGGTCGTTGAACCGAGCATAATTAATAAAATTAATGACCATGAGGTCGTCGTAAAATTATTAAGGTTGGAATCTGGAATGATGATCCTTGGATTCAGAAACCCTAATTTGATCAGTTGATGATCAATTCATGGTTCGTCAGAATTTCAACCATGGGACGAAGGAGGGAGCGACTACATGGGACCGTGGATCAACCATGTAGTGTCCATATGCTCACGTGAGCAAATACGAAGAACTCCTGAAGAGTTGACGATTTGTTGGTGGAAGAATGATTAAATGCTGGCTTAATCATTTATTCAAAATGCTCGTCCGAGCTTTAGGCGGGAAAACCTAATTAATTATGACGAGGCGAGGGACCAACCATGGAGTTATGAAACCGACCCTGGGTTGTCACGTGACCTCCTGAAGATCACTTCATGAAAATCCAAAGTGTTTGGAAGAGTTTTGGACCTAATATGAGCAATTGTGCAAATTAGGTCAAAACTGTGAAAATTGATGGGACCGGCTTCCGTGAGCCAAAGAGCCAATCTTGGTCGGTCAAGATAGCGTGCTCGTATCCCCAAGGCGTCCGTATCTCAGTCCTGAGAATTTTGATATTTTCTGGCGTGTAATTGAGCATCCATTCGAGAAAATATGCCAAATTAGGGTTTCGACGAAACTGAGGAAAACACCATGAGATGATGAAAAATAATTATAAAATAAGGAATGAGGAGGCGTGGGACCACCGTGGTCAAGGCATGGTCGGCCGGTCGTGCCACGGTCCCGTGGTGCCTTTTACTTAATTTTATAATATTTTGATGATTTTATGAAAAATTCATGAATTTTGAGAAATTTGATGAATTTAGGGAGTTTCCATGAATTGAAGGAGTTTTCATGAGTTCAAGGAAGCAAAAAATATTAAAATAATAAAAACAAGGGCGTGTGGGACCGTGGAAGGCATGGCCGGCCGGCTTGGGCCCGGTCCCACGAGTTTCCCTAATTTTTCTGTATTTTTCATGTATTTTTGATGAATTGAGGGAATTTTTCCTAATTTGAGAGAAATACCATGAAATCAAGGAATTTGATGAATTCAAGGAAAAGTAATAATAATAAAATAATAAAACAAAGGGGCGTGTGGGACCGGCTAGGGCATGGCCGGCCGGCCAAGGCCCTGTCCCACAAGTTTTCATAATTTATTTTATTTTATTATTATTTGATGATTTGTGCAAAAATACCATGAAATCAAGGAGTTTTTTCATGAAATTAGAGAAATAATAATAATAAAATAGTAAGGAACCGTGGGGTGTGGGGCCGGTTGGGACCAAGGCATGGCCGGTTGGCCAATGGTCACGCCCCACACTCCTTTCCTTAGTTTTATATTATTTTTTATGGATTTATGGAAGTACCATGAAACCGAGGAGTTTCCTCGAGACGAAGGAGATATGATAAGATGAGAGAATTTTCATCAAATCATGGAAAATAATAAAAATGCATTAAAAATATAAAACTGGCATGGGATTGACCACGACACGGTCGGTCGGTTGTGTGTCCGTGCTCCCAGCACCCTGGTCAATATTTTTAATTATTTATTATTTTCTTCTCTATTTTGCATAGGTTCATCGTTTCGTTGTATTTTTGAAATACTCGTTCGTGCGGTGACTGTTAGTGTATCGTCGTTGAATACACCTTCACCATTTGAATCGGGGCTTACTTAGAGGTAGCTCAGACACCCGGTTGTTGATTATTTATTACTAATTGTGGAATTCGGTGGAGAATAATTCACAAAACTGAGCAATAAGATATTTATTATTAATTCATAGGATCAGCTGAGGATTCGACTACGAATTCAGAATAATAAAGTGAGCATTACCATTCCATGGGATCGTAGATTCGACCATAGAATAGGAGTAATTAAGATTTATCTATTACCCTTTATGAGACCAGTTGTGGATTCGATCATGAAACCGGAGTAATGAGATAATATAATTATTGCTATTCTATGAGATCAAGATGTGGATTCAATCATAGAATCAGAACAATTGTTTATTGCCATTCCATGGGACCAGTCGTGGATTCGACCATGGAATAAGAGCAATGGTTATTTCCATTCCATGGGACCAGTCGTGGATTCGACCATGGAATAGGAGAAATAATAAATTATTCTGGGAATTCAGTAGTGAATGTCACGGCAGAATTAATCTTAATTAGGAATAATTAACTTTGTGGCTCTATACTAGCAGAGCAAGCTGTCTAGGAGCATAATTATCCCGATATGAGCTTGTCGGTAAGTCATATCCTTTATATAGTCAGGGTAAACTTGTTGTTTGTTCCTGAAGACGTTATCGCTCTATACTAGCAGAGAAGCTGTCTAGGAGCCGTCCATCTCGTGATACTATATAGAAATAATCACCGAAAGTATTCAGTATTCATGAGATATGTCGTTGTCCATTCTTGAGACTACATATCTACATGTACTCTAAGAGAAAGTACTCTCCGTTGAGAATTCGACGAGAGACCCGTTTCTCGATACTCACGTTTGATTACTGAATCAGAGCTTCGTATAATTATGAGTTTACGATTTTAGCCTTTGTCGAAAATCCGCCATCTACATTAAGTCCCCTGCTTACTGAGGAAAGTTTTGTTCCTTAGTCAGCATTAAATGGTGATTTTTCGGCCATAAATAATAATACAAGTAATTGAACTTAGTCGTAAGTTGAGACGTTACCGGATTTAGAGAGCATGAGCAAACCACGACTTGATGAAGGCTTCAATGTCATGATTAGAGCGTCGCTTGATGAGCATAAATTGGTGTTAAACCGCTGGTTTGGACGACGAGTCCTTGGTCGATTAGGATTCGCGGGCCGGGCCCAATAAGGAAATCCTTATTTTAGGAATAGACGCTCGTTTGTTCATTAGTTTAAAGAACAAACAAAATAGACTTGAGTCTAATGATATAAAGTTTTGTTTATGAGGTTTCACGAAAACCAAAATTTTTATCTTTGTGAGATTTCACAAAATGGAATAAACTCTCGTTCCAAAGGTGAATGCTCGCACGAGAGAAAAGTTTTTTTTTTTTGAAAAAACGTGCATATGTTAATAAATTTTTTGCCTATGAGCTTTCATGAAAATTTTTATTTTCGATATGTGAGCGTTCATAAAAAAATATACTCTCGCTTCAAAGACAGATGCTCACGCGAAGGAGAAAAAGTATGTAGATATATTTTTTAAATTTACATGGGTTTCACGTTAAATATTTACATATTTTGTAAAATCATGTTTTGATTTTGAACAACTGTTGAAAGTAGACAATTATACATGGTGAAATAATGTCTGTGAGTTTTCACAACTGTAGAATGGACGTCTGTCCAATTTTCGAAAAACCAGTGGATGTTCACTCAGTAAAATCTTTACGTGGGTTGTCCACGGTTTCATGAAAACCAATTTATGATTTTTGAGCAATTACTGGAAGCAAGCAATTGTATACATGATGAAATAATGTATGTATGAGTTTGGCGATATTATAGTGTATGCACACATGTAGAAAACCAGCGAATGTTCATATGAAAGGTTATGTGAATTATTCATAGTTCCATGAAAAGTCAGGTGCTGGTTTTAAATAATGAATTTTGCTCATCTTGGCAAGTTTGAAGAGGCGAGCAAGTTTTTCGAGGGTTTTACGTTGTTATCACTAAGTTCGTGAAACGTAAATAGGTAAGAGTGGAGGATTACCATTTTTGTAGACGCTGTTGTGAGCACCTTTAATCCATGATTCATTGTTCTGTCGAATCCTGCGCGTTGTATGAACGATGTGCTCTGAGTGGTGAGAGATCCTTCATACTGAGTTGTATTCTTGGTTATTCCGTTAGCTTTACCATAGGATGATCGTGTAGTGAGATCCCGGATCAATGTAGACTCCATGGAAATTGAGGAAAATCTACGGGAGCGGAGAGCCCAGAAGTAAGGACTATAGGGTGTTAGCAAATGACGTGCAGTACCCAGCCGCTCCTTGTGTCATGACTTTACCCGTGTAATTAGGATCATGAGATCAAGGTTTGTTACTTCTTTTCAGACTTTTGCTCCATCGATTGACGGTCTTCAACTTGTTCCCGGGTAAACAATTCATGAATCCAGCACTGATGAAGAAGTCGATGTAAGTACCCTTTTTTGTGCACGTGATCGTGACATCTTCTTGAATGGCATAATAATAATTGTTGTTGACGAACCCAGGAAGAAATCATGGTATATAAGCATTATGTTGATGAAGCGTGCTCTTCTTTGGGATATGAGAATATGGAGAGTTCCCAAAATCCCGAACCGAATGAAGATAATGGAGTTGCCAATGGAGATTCCAACATTGCCGAACCCTCAAATGGTTTAGAGACTCCCCTAGTAAGTATATCTCCTGTGACCTCTTCATAGAAGTATGAAATTGCTGATTTGTGAGTGAATGAATGAAATCCCATGTGAATACACGAGTAATTTTGCCGAAATACGTCACCAGGAAATTTCAGACTTCAGCCTTTAGTAAAAATGCTATAGAATCTTCGTTTGGGGTCGTATTTTCGACATATGCATATGTATCCTCAAGCCCAGGAAATTTCCAAGCTTTATCCAAGAAGCGTTTTGAGTTTAGAGCTTGTTTAGGATCCTAAATCGACGAAACAGTAAACTTCCAGGAAACCTTCAGAAAATTTACAGCTGGCATGGGGTCCAATGTTTTGGCCACAACTCTTCGCTCGTTTATCCAATTGCTGTGAATTTTGGATATGTTGTAGAGGACATCCATACGAAGGAAATGGTATATGACCCGTACCTAGATTCTTCATCAATTGCTCCCCGATCGTCGGTTTGTACAGGACAACATGAAATTATTTCAGACGGGCTTGTTGTAAAACACTCATGTTGCGTCTTTAGACCATTCGCTTGTGTCTTGAACAGTTGGTGAAGGATTGATGCCATTGATTCAATTGAGATCAGAACTCCTTGATTGGAACATGAGCATGGTGCTTGATTACCACCTTGTTTCTGTCAGTCGTAGAAACATTACTTCTGAAACCCTGGTCATGGGACCATAACTGAGGTTGCTCTCAAGAGGGGATGATGTAATGACCATGGTTTCATGTCCCGGTGGTAGCATTCCTTTTATGATGAATGATTAATACTGGAGATCCCGGCACCACGAGTGTTGGATGTGAAATTGATCGTCATGATCGGTGGACCGACAGTCCCTAGTATATTGTTGAATTTCCCTCTTTCGTTTTCCCTTCTTCTGTCAAGACCTAGATAGAGGACCCGGGTAGAAAAATCGATGTAAAGACCTAGGTGGTCGAAGTTGGAGGTACCTTGATGAAGGACTTAACGAAAAGACCTGGTGGACACCGATCGACTGTGGAAGTTATGAATCCCGTCCACGAATCTCTGGTTGCGCGTTGTATGCTCTGGAAGCTGTAGAAACGTCATACGACGTCGGAATTCGATGCTTGACCCCAACTTTTAAAGATAAGAGATTGAGTTATCACACGAGAAAAGAATCACTCAATTTGGAGTTGTAGAAGTCAGCCAACGAGGCGTGCACATTTGTAATTTTTAATCCCGTACAGATTTTTCAGATCTCGTAGACCTGACAGTAAAGGCCATATATTTTAGCTCGTATGTACGATTGATGCGCCCTTTTGGTATGTTGTAGAAGAGACATATACGAACATATTTTTTTGAGGAAGTATTGTCCTAATCCTCACTCATTGGTACGTTTTTGTAAATCCATGGGCTGAAGTATGTTGTACTTTATCTGTAGAACATCTTGTAGAAGACTTTGGCTTGTGACCGTCCACCATGCAAGCTTTCGGAAGATGCTCATGCTAACGTGTTTTCACGTCTAGATACCTTGATATGAATCATTAGTGCTTGGATAAGCCCGCTTCATGTGTAACACTTCAGAGAACGGTTAGTTGATGAAGCCATGTCATGAGGATGTTTCTCCCGTTGTTGATGCTGAGATCACGATTGAGTTTTCTCCATATATTCTTATTGATGCTGAGACCATGTAAGGATTTCCACCAGATATCCTTGCTGATGTCGATGCTATGGTTAGAGCTGCTCCAGAGATCGAAAAAGGCTGGAACCATGATTATTCGTTGCTCCTCCATTCAGTGAGCATTTATATTGACGAACTAGTTAGTGAGTTGAGAATCCGGTATACTGGGAGTTCAACCTGAGTGCTCTTGAAAGCATGACTGTATCGTGAAGCGGCTTTGTAAGTGAATCCACATTGTTGTGGAAGATAGCAACATAAATCTCCATTCTGGATCGGTGAAGGGAAGAAGTTCCTCAGTCATGCAGGGTTTTGTGATGTAGAGAAGTCCCCGTTGATGAAGTTTCACGGAATCACCTCAGGTTTTCCAGTGTATGTTGAAGGAGTTAATGTCATCCATGTATGAATGATGTTGCATCTGCTTCAGAAGTATTATCATGGGATAATGAAGACTTATCGATTGTAGTTTAGTAATACTTTGATCGTGCTGGTGTTGAATCAGTGTAGATATATTTGTGTTGAAGCCAGAGGCGCCATTATCGAAGGTGCACTCTTTGATTGGGAGTACAATTTGAAGGATTCTTAGATGCTTGATTCTTGAAGCATCATATCCCTTAAGCATCAAATGTCGTAGCTTTGATCATCTCGGTAATGAATGTTCGGTGCTCGATTTGGAGAGGCTACCATTCACAACGTCTTGCAGAGTTTCTAGCAGAATTGAGTCCCCATGCTAGGATAGCATGTGAAGAAATAAATGATGTAGACACGTGAGGAATGAGACTTGCCTGAGTGTGGAACCTCTTGATGAATGTCTATGCATATTTTGCAGGTTCTTGCTTCAATCTCGTCAAAGTTCAAAATTCCTCCAAGTGTTCTGATGATGGTATGTCCGTAAAATATTCTGGATCAGAAATTTCTTCGTTGGAGAGATGTGTAACCAGAGGCGCTTTGTAGGTACCCATCTTTTCAGCGTGGATCCACGTTCTTCTGAAGGACATGTCATGTCCTGGATCTTCCTGGTTATGTGAAACATGGTTTCTTCCAAGTTTGGATTTATGTTCATTTTGAGAGTGATGTAGCCAGAAGTGTTTCCGAGCGCTCCTTCAAGGTCTCTGAGACGGGAGCATGAGCGGCTTCTTGTCGAGTGATGCCTGCGGGTCTGATGGTTTTCAGTGGAATGTTGTTGATGGCGGTGCCAGCATCGATCAACGTTCTTGCAAATTTGTTTCTTCTGAGATTGACTGTGGTAAGCAGTCCACGGTCCTGCATCTCCTTGTCTGTGGATGAAGGTTTCAAGGAGTTTTCCAGGATGGAAAGACGTCTGACACAATATGATTCGGTGTTGTGAACATGTCTTTTCTTTGTGCCTTTGATGAATAGAGCAATTCACAGATATGCTCGATCAACGATTGAACTGCTTCTTCGACTGGTTGTTCGGAGAGTGTAAAGGTTCCGATTGAGAGAGGATTCTTGTGTACTCCTTCAGTCCCCAGTTGAATCCATGGTGGATCCACTTTATATGTTGCAGTTACTTGTTGGATGATTGATGAGTCTATGAAGATGGCGGTACCTGGGATTCTCCATTTTTCCTTCTGTTGGCCCTCTATGATGAACAGTAGATTGCATCATCTTAAACCCAGAATTTGAGCAGCTCGATCACTTCTTCAGTTGGAAGATAGCAGTTTGAGTCCCCGATCATTTCCCCGTTCTTTGATGTCGGGTCGAGGTTTGTGCATTTCAAGGTTGGTTATCTTTTGCGCCTTTAGAGGAGTCTGGGATGTTGGAGAAGCGATATGATGCCGTGTCTAGGATTTCCTTTCACTTCTTTAAGAAACAATGTTTGTCGAAGGCTGGAGATTGCACTGATTGCTGACTAGGCGTCGGCTGATTCGAGGTTCTTCGATCTTGCAGACTTTGCTTTTCAGGAAAGCAGGTGCAGTAGTCGCGGATCGTTTGGCTGATTCATAAAACTCTGAGAAAGAATGGAACCATAGGTTTTCCAGTAAGGCTCTGTAGACCGGGATCATTCTGTTGATGCACAAGTCTACTAGTTATTGCGATGTGACGTTGGGTCGCGGCAGTCCAAAGCTTGAACTCTGAACCTTTTCACATAATCATCAAGATGTTCGTCACTCCTCTGAAACATCCTTCCTAGATCAGCGAGAGTGACTTTCTCTGACACGAAGAAGTATTTTCTGTAGAAACCATTAATCATCTCTCCTAAATCGGTGATACTTCCTGGTACGATGTTGTTGTACCAGGTGTATGCTCTGTCTGTCAGAGACTTTGAAAATGTAGTTGCTCAATTGATGAGTTGATGATCTCGTGTTGTCAGTTTGACGTGAGATTGATGATACTGATGATGCCGATGATTCAATCATGATTCAGAGACTTATTTATATTGCTGGAATTGTAGACACCATGATTCCATGAAGTGTGACAGTTGATGGAATCAAGGAGTGGGGAAGTGGAGATCGTGTTTGAAACCAGTTGCTCAACGTGTGGAGACTTGGTCGATTTTCCACCCACTAACTCGTGAATTCCTTCAACTGATTTTCACGACTTGCTCATATTCCATCGTGTGTTTGAACACACGTGACGTAGACCGCCGGACCAAAACCCTAAGTGATATCCCCCAAGTGACACGATTGACGTCTCGTGGTTTGTTAGTCAGTTGATGACTTCGTGGTTTGATGGGACGATGAGTCCATGTAGTTGCTGAGTTGAACATGTCATGAGACAGAGGTATAATTCTTATGATGAAGTGAGCAAGTATTGCTCATTCAATGGATCGTTGAATATTGATTGTTGAACCAATATCCCTTGGTTTGAGAAAATATTTATCATCTGAGCAAGTGTTGCTCATGTGATGAATTGTTGAATATTTGACCGTCTGAGCATGTGTTGCTCATCTGATGGATTATTGGTAGCGTACCAAAAATATTAATTAGAATATTGGTCGTTTAACCGAGCATAATTAATAAAATTAATGACCATGAGGTCGTCGTAAAATTATTAAGGTTGGAATCTGGAATGATGATCCTTGGATTCAGAAACCCTAATTTGATCAGTTGATGATCAATTCATGGTTCGTCAGAATTTCAACCATGGGACGAAGGAGGGAGCGACTACATGGGACCGTGGATCAACCATGTAGTGTCCATATTCTCACGTGAGAAAATACGAAGAACTCCTGAAGAGTTGACGATTTGTTGGTGGAAGAATGATTAAATGCTGGCTTAATCATTTATTCAAAATGCTCGTCCGAGCCTTAGGAGGGAAAGCCTAATTAATTATGACGAGGCGAGGGACCGACCATGGAGTCATGAAACCGGCCCTGGGTCGTCACGTGACCGCCTGACGATCACTTCATGAAAATCCAAATTGTTTGGAAGAGTTTTGGACCTAATACGAGCAATTGTGCAAATTAGGTCAAAACTGTGAAAATTGATGGGACCGGCTTCCGTGAGCCAAAGAGCCAATCTTGGTCGGTCAAGATAGCGTGCTCGTATCCCCAAGGCGTCCGCATCTCAGTCTGAGAATTTTGATATTTTCTGGCGTGCAATTGAGCATCCATTCGAGAAAATATACCAAAATTAGGGTTTCGACGAAACTGAGGAAAACACCATGAGATGATGAAAAATAATTATAAAATAAGAAATAAGGAGGCGTGGGACCGCCGTGGTCAAGGCATGGTCGGCCGGTCGTGACCACGATCCCGTGGTGCCTTTTCCTTAATTTTATAATATTTTGATGATTTTATGAAAAAATCATGAATTTTGAGAAATTTGATGAATTTAGGGAGTTTCCATGAATTGAAGGATTTTTCATGAGTTCAAGGAAGCAAAAAATATTAAAATAATAAAAACAAGGGCGTGTGGGACCGTGGAAGGCATGGCCGGCCGGCTTGGACCCGGTCCCACGAGTTTCCCTAATTTTTCTGTATTTTTCATGTATTTTTGATGAATTGAGGGAATTTTTCCTAATTTGAGAGAAATACCATGAAATCAAGGAATTTGATGAATTCAAGGAAAAGTAATAATAATAAAATAATAAAACAAAGGGGCGTGTGGGACCGGCTAGGGCATGGCCGGCCGGCCAAGGCCCTGTCCCACAAGTTTTCATAATTTATTTTATTTTATTATTATTTGATGATTTGTGCAAAAATACCATGAAATCAAGGAGTTTTTTCATGAAATTAGAGAAATAATAATAATAAAATAGTAAGGAACCGTGGGGTGTGGTGCCGGTTGGGACCAAGGCATGGCCGTTGGCCAATGGTCACGCCCCACACTCCTTTCCTTAATTTTATATTATTTTTTATGGATTTATGGAAGTACCATGAAACCGAGGAGTTTCCTCTAGACGAAGGAGATTTGATAAGATGAGAGAATTTTCATCAAATCATGGAAAATAATAAAAATGCATTAAAAATATAAAAATGGCGTGGGATTGACCACAACACGGTCGGTCGGTTGTGTGTCCGTGCTCCCAGCACCCTGGTCAATATTTTTAATTATTTATTATTTTCTTCTCTATTTTGCATAGGTTCATCGTTTCGTTTTATTTTTGAAATACTCGTTCGTGCGGTGACTGTTAGTGTATCGTCGTTGAATACATCTTCACCATTTGAATCGGGGCTTACTTAGAGGTAGCTCAGACGCCCGGTTGTTGATTATTTATTATTAATTGTGGAATTCGGTGGGGAATAATTCACAAAACTGAGCAATAAGATGTTTATTATTAATTCATAGGATCAGCTGAGGATTCGACTACGAATTCAGAATAATAAAGTGAGCATTACCATTCCATGGGATCGTAGATTCGACCATAGAATAGGAGTAATTAAGATTTATCTATTACCATTTATGAGACCAGTTGTGGATTCGATCATGAAATCGGAGTAATGAGATAATATATTTATTGCTATTCTATGAGCTCATGCTATGGATTCGATCATAGAATCAGAACAATTGTTTATTGCCATTCCATGGGACCAGTCGTGGATTCGACCATGGAATAGGAGCAATTGTTATTGCCATTCCATGGGACCAGTCGTGGATTCGACCATGGAATAGGAGCAATAATAGATTATTCTGGGAATTCAGTAGTGAATGTCACGACAGAATTAATCTTAATTAGGAATAATTAACTTTGTGGCTCTATACTAGCAGAGCAAGCTGTCTAGGAGCATAATTATCCCGATATGAGCTTGTCAGTAAGTCATATCCTTTATATAGTCAGGTTAAACTTGTTGTTTGTTCCTGAAGACGTTATCGCTCTATACTAGCAGAGCAAGCTGTCTAGGAGCCATCCATCTCGTGATACTATATAGAAATAATCACCGAAAGTATTCAGTATTCATGAGATATGACGTTGTCCAGTCGTGAGACTATATATCTACATGTACTCTGAGAGAAAGTACTCTCCGTTGAGAATTCGATGAGAGACTCGTGTCTCGATACTCACATCTGATTGCTGAATCAGAGCTTCGTATAATTATGAGTTTACGATTTTATCCTTTGTCGAAAATCCACCATCTACACCAATTATCATTAGTTTCACCAGAAACTAATGCATATGCGAGGGGATAAAAACCTTCAAAAGGAATTATTAGTTATGTTAAGAAACTGCTAAAAGGAAAACAACTAGTCCATATCAACATGTTGATATGTAGTCTTTTTTCTGCTAAAAGGAAAATAATAACCAACTGTTTGACTATGTGGAAAGCTAACACTACATATTGACATGCAGTATGCTTTACCTGATACTCAGTAAGGTCAACATGTAGAAGTATACTCATTGTCAGTATTGTAGTAAATGAGTAATCTAACTTCCAGACACTACTTATCAACATGTAGTCCTTGTTCAATACTAGTATTGTAGGAATTATTAGCTTGCCAAGACATGTTGTACTAGTTATATGTCCTTGTATAGACAATACTAGTTGTACTAGTTATATGTACTTGTATTGTTAATGAAAAAAAAACATATGAAAATAAACAAACCAGTTACCTTGATTCCCTTGTAGTAAATGAGTAATCTAACTACCAGACACTACTTATGAACATGTAGTCCTTGTTCTATACTATTATTGTAGGAAGTATTAGCTTGCCAAGACATGTTGTACTAGTTATATGTCTTTGTATAGACAGTACTAGTTGTACTAGTTATATGTCCTTGTATTGTTACTTAAAAAAAAACATATGAAAATAAACAAACCAGTTACCTTAATTCCCGTTAACACATGTTGCTGCCATGAGACCTCCTCTAAAAGTCCCAGCAAGAAATGTACAATCACAGAAAATCATCGGATGACAGAATCTATAGCCCTCTCTACAAGCTCCAAAGCAAATAAAAAGTCTATTGAATCTCTTTGTAGCATCATTGAAGTCGAAACTAATATATGACCCGGGGTTTGTTTCCCTAACTGTATTTACCCACCAAGCAAGATCAGTGTAAGACTTGACATCAACTCAAGTGCATGATATGCGTGGTGATACTTGATGTCGATCCCGCCACCAACTTTAACATAATCTACAATCTCTGCTGGCTTTATGAGAGGGTTGTACCTGACGCGCTCATGATTTAAATTGTTCATAAGATTTCTCAAAACTTTTGGATTCTTCAACATATAACCACCACCACAGGTGTGCCTCCCCACATATTCCTTTATCTTAAAAACATCAATAGAACTACCAACGACAGTTGCATGAAGCCTCCATGAACAATCTTTCACGCTGCATACGGCGGTGAATCTCTCAAGGTCATTATTCAACTTATTTACCGTATATCCAGTTGTCATGCAATATTTTTGGCAAGCTATACGTACAACATCAACACCATCATAAAATAATTGTTTTGTATCCTCAAAGATGTCCTCCCAACCATCTGAAAAAAGCACATTTGGAACCTCTTCTCCATCTTTCAAATAACTGTTTTACCGATAACTAAGTCTGCATTACTGTCAACTTCCATACACCTCGAAGAACTAGATGCACCAGATGAAATAACATCCACATGCAAATCAAAGAAAGTCGATTTCTTTGCAGAATGTAATGCTGTTGTTTGTGGGTGAAAACTGTTTCTGCTGATTTCGGTAATTTCGTGTGTGTAGGTGCGAAACGAGTCTAAACCCAGCAATGTACTGCACGAGAGTACTTTTGATTCGAGAGATCAATCTGTACAATCCTGGCCTAAACCAAGAAATGGCCGTTCCAGGCTTGCTTCAGTCACAAAATGAAGGAGAAGGGTTGGTCTTAGGGAGGGAAGCGAAGAAAGTGTTGAGACCAGAATAGTTGATTCTGGAAGTGTGGGCGTTTTGCGACTTGTATCAGAAAGTTGAACTGGCTAGCTGAGTGAGAAAGCTATCAGATGATTTCTGGATGTGGTATTGTTCTCCCGACCAAAACTTGTTATTTGGTGGAAATAGGTGAGACATATTTATACAAGTCATAGTGAAACGTAACCTGGTCTCGTAGGAAGTGGAAACGATTGAGTGGTGGAAGAAAAGAGTAACGTGTAACTGTCAGACATTATGCTTCCATGACGAGGGAAGTGAATTCGTGTAACCGTCGGTCATTACGCTTCCATGATGAAGGAAATGAATTGTTTACACCGTTACTTTTCACTACCACTAATTATCCCACTTCATGACACTTTCTTGTAACGGGTGCATTGCACGCCGCACTGTGTAAACCGCCAGACCAAAACCCTGATGAGCATCCCCCAGTTTGTGACATATTTTGATGTCTCGAGTGTTTTCGTGGAAAACATGTAGCACTTTGCTACGTGTGGCAAGTTAAAATCGAGAGGCTTGCCGCTGGTAAATAGCATGTGATGCTAGGCTCGTTTTAGCTAGTCGCCTAAAACTTGTCGCGAGCTTACCAGTTTGGTGGCGAACTTCGATGGCTGAGATTGCATCTTATGAAGAAGGATGGTCGTTGATTATGGCCACATCTTGTTGTATAGCGAAGTGGCGTCAGCCACATGCTAATGGCATGCTAGTAGCCGCGACATAGTGGTATACCAGTGATGTTGCGGCATGGCCAAAGCTAAAAATTGGCTCCGTGGCCAAAATTAGGGTTTGGCGTCGTGGAAGAATTCGCCGTGGAAGAATTAGGGCTTGGCGTGGCCAAGGCGCCATGGAAGAATTAGGGATTGGCATGGTCAAGGCTCCGTGGAAGAATTCGCCGTGGAAGAATTAGGGTTTGGCGTGGCCAAAACTTGGCGCCGTGGGAGAATTAGGGTTTGGCGTGGCCAAAACTTGAAGCCGTGGAGTCGGACCCACATGTGGAGTGGAAACATTGGCCCTGTTTCCACGCCAATCCCTTTGCTCCGGGAAACGTTATTTGGCTTTGGTAGCAATTTGCCCAAATTAGGGTTTGGCATGACGAAACCCTAATTAGTGCACGTGGCGTGCGGCTGCGGCATGACGCTACTTCTATGCAAATGGCTCCATGGATATGCCAAAGGAGCTACGGCAAGGCCGTAGTGTGGAAACGGCCACAAGAGTAAGAATTGTCGTGGGTGTTTATTTATGGCAGGTTGCCACGAAGTGGCATGTTTGCGAGGTAGCATGTCGCGAAGTTGCCGCGGTAGAGTGGCATGTTGGCATACTACCGCGGTAGAGTGGCATGTTGGCATGCCGACCAATATGTTGTTGTGGTAGGGCGCGTTTGTCTTGCCAGTTAGTATGGTGGCGCGACAGTGTGTGTTTGGCCTTTAATGTATGGTGGCAAGTTCAGAGCAACTTGATTGTCCCAAAAAGGGGGCCGACAAACATAAGGCGCGACTATACTTCTGGTGAGAGTGTGGCGAATTTAGAGCGATATGATTTGTCGATTAGAAGTGGGGCCGGCAAGCATCATGGGGCCGGCCTCACTCAGAATGCGCGTGGCGCATTTAGGGCGACTTGATTGGTCAATGGGAAGTGGGGACGACAAGCTAGGGTGTGGTGATAGGTGTATAAACCACCTTAATATTTATCTATTGTTTATGCTTTCTTTGCCAAGTTTTCTTGTAAAATTTGTATCTTATGTTTGCTTTTGAGTATTTAGGTACTTTGGAGTCATTTGGAACAAAAGAAGAAGAAACGTAGCTTAAAAGGCAAAAAGGTGCAACTGCTGTTGGAGGCAAATTATTTCTCATTATTTGCTTTTATGTCTTCATCTCTGTCTGAAAATCACGTCGGCTTTAGTGATGCAAATTTTGTCTGAAAAACATGGCAACTTTAGTGATGAGGAGACATTGAAGAGAAGAAGTGTTTTTTTTTCATTTATTTATTTTTATTTAATTTAAAAAACGGATGTTGTTGGTGGAAGATTTCGAGGAAGAAGAAAGCGTTCATTTGGAGCGAAAAAGAGCAAAAAGACCAATTCACAGGCGAGCGAAGCTAGCTACGGTTGAGCAAGAAAACATAATGGGCAGTCAGTTCTCTGGAACTGGCAGGCTAACTGGTAACCGCATGGCTTGTATCAATTCTCTGGATGCCTATAACAATTTCTATCATTACCTGGCCCTTACTTCAAGAGAAGTGTTTAATTTCTTCTCATTAATCGGTCTGAAACCGAGATAGAGACGACTGTTGTTGGTAATGATAATAAACTCAAGGGAGATCGAAGAAGTTGTTGCTGCTGAGAGAATCAGAGCGAAGATATGATCGATTGAGAGCTATTGAGGTGGTTTCTGCTGAGTGATTTCATAGGAAGAGAAGAACATGGAGAAACACAGAGTTAGGGTTTAATCACTGGAAGAAAGAAGATGAGGTTGCTGTGTAAAATTATGAGAAGGAATCGAGAGTGTATGAAGAATTAACTGATGGGTTTGTGTTGATTCACAGAATGAAGAAGATGAATTTGCTTTTGAGATGGAGGAAGACTTGTTGGTTCTGAAGTTTTGGTTTGCAGTTGAGCTAGACTGAATTAGCTGTGAATCTGGTGGGAGTTTGAGATGATGGTGGCCATGAAGAGAAATTGAACTCAGGTGAAGAAGTTGAGATATGGGTTTTAAATTCGAGCTGAAGTGATGGAGGAAATTGGTATGGATATGGATCTGTGGATTGCACTGGAGAATAGATGAATGTTAGGTTTACATGTGATTGCAGCTCAGATGGAGATGTGATGCTGCCAAGGGTTGCTGCTGATGAAGAAGAGATGAAACTGGACATGGGTTTAGTTCGAATTCCAGTATGCAGGTCAAGAGCTGTGGTTGGTGATGGTAGTTGGTTCAGGTGGTTGGAATTGGCAGGACTTGAAGTGATATTGTTTCAGCTGTTGCAATGAAGATTAAAATTGGGTTTGGTGCTGAAACGGTACTAGTAATTTGTTCTTGCTAGTAAAATAAGAAAATAGATGGGGATTGAGCAGTTTGGCAGTTGCAGATGTAATGGGTATGGACTGAATGGATCAGTGAGACAATAGTCTTTGGTTAACTGAACTGAGGCTAGAAGCTGAGTTACAAAGTTTTGCAGATGTTGGTATTGAAGAAATGGAATTTGGGGTTGTTGAGTCTGTTGCTGCTGATGATTTCAGGCAAGAGTTAAAGTGCAGATGCAGTTAAGGAATGAAATTGTCGAAGCATACAACTGGGAAGTGGAGTTTTGGTGCTGTTGTAGCTGTGTGTTGTTGATGTTCAAATGGAACTGAGCTACAGGGATATGTTGATGGTGCAGTTACAGCTCAAATAGAGCAGGAGATGATATCGATTCATGGTTTGGCATTTCGACGAAAGTTATTGCATTTAAAACAACTGATTTGGTGATACAAGGAACTGATGGTTGCAGGAGCTACATCTGAGTAACTGGTGATGTTGCAGTACATGGATGAGAAGATGGTGGTGTTTATCGCCAAGGAGTTGAATCTGTAAGTGGTTAAGCAGCTGAACTAGTGGCACTGGAAATGGTGGAACTGACATTGTTAAGCTAAGTAGAAGAACATTGAAGGGAAGGAATGATGATGATTGAGAGATTAGAGTGGTTCAAGCTGTGGTGATTTGGTAGAAGGCAGTTGAAGGGGTGACACATTGACAATGTTGTGTGGTACCAGTTAGGAGAAATGGATGAACTGGTGGTGGTCATGAGTCTGTAGAGGATGAGAAGGAAGTGCTTGTGATGCTGGTGGATTATGATGCGAGTATGATGCTTGTATGATGAGAATGCTTATCTATTGCAATGTATAGCTAATGTTTGTGTTACTTAGCTCATTTTGCACGCTAAAATTGATGTAGCTTTAAATTGCCTCCATTCTCCATTCCTCTGGCTTTTTCTTTTGTGTATGCATTCCTCTTCGTGTAGTTATTGTTCCTCACAAGTTCTTACTTGTGTTTCATCTTTCCTTTTTCCTGCACTATTAGTATCTCATAACAGTATGATCATAGTATCAAGTCTGCGACATTTTCACTGCCTCAGTTTCATTTCCATATACATATTCGCAAGCTTATTTACTTACATATAATCATCTTCTCAAGTTTATTTGCGTACCCTCTTCTGTGGTCTTATTTTGCCTTCCTAGTTAAAGGTCTTATTTTTCCACCTCTTGTCATTGCGACAAAATCGCAGGACGTCTTTGCACTTTCATGCAAAAACCCATTGATCTTGCCTTAACTTTTTCTTTTGTATTATTGCCTATTCGGGATTGTTGCGGAAATATGACAGGCCTAAATATTCTTACGAAAATAAAGCCCCATGACATTGCCGTCTTGCGACGAAATCGCAGGACGTCCTTACACTTTCATGTACTGACCCATTGATCTCGTCTTATATTTTTCTCTAGTATTATTGCCTCTTCAGGATTGTCGCACAAATATGATAAGCCTTAATACCCTTGTGAGTAAAAAGCCTCATGACATTTGCGTCTTAAGACACTTATCATCTCCCTAATGGAGGGTGCCGCCCTTATCTCCCCCATGGTTGCCCCTTCAAGGAGGCCTACTTCTACCATACAAGGTTAGCTCCTCCCATCCGGTCTTAACAACAACCAGTTTTTTTCGCAGCCTCTTGTCCCTTTTACCTATAGGGCTTATGGTTACGAGACTGCACCCTAAGTGGGGTTTTCTTCGGGCCTAGTGCAGTATAAGCCAAGACTTTTCAAGAATGGCAAGGTACGCTCCAGACGCCCCTGGAACTCTTGACTCAACCGTGTACCTCGGCGCCTTGATCAGATTCTGCACTCCTTGGGAGAGTCCTTATTACCTTAGTCGCATAACCTAAGTCATAAGCTTAAGCTGAGAATCCAAGGTGCCTCTCCCGGATGGGCTTTATTGACCCCAAATCTCCATGACTCAGGTTCCGGTGGCGGTGTAGCCTTTCCCTGAGCCATGCAACAGGTACCCCCTTATATGACGTACTTTAGGTCTTACATTTGCCTCTTGCGAAATTGTATTCGCGAACTAGGGTGTACGCCATAAAGGTTCGCCCCTTTCTCTTTTTGTTTCTGCGAAATTTTCGCGTCTCTTTGTTTCTGCGAAATGTTCGCGTTTCTTTATTCTCTTATTCATATTTTCATTTCTGTCATCTCTTTCATTCATTCTTTCATTTCTGTCATCTCTTTCATTCATTCTTTCATTCTCATAATATCATATCATTTGAATCAAAGTAAATATTCAAGAGGAATTCTAATACATGGTAACTCTGAAATCTTTGTAGTTGTGAAATCTTTGTAATTCTGCGATTCTATCGCGTTTTGCAAATCAAATCAAAAATCTTTTTATTCTCTGCAAAAGAAATATTCTAGAGAAACATATAAATTGAATTTTCTCAGTTTTCTGTAATTTTGAAATCTCGAAATCTCCGTAATTTTGAAGTCTTTGTATTCTTAAAATCTTAGTAATCTTTACAATCTTTGAAATCTTGAAATCTTTGTAATCGTGCGATTGAATCGCTTTTTGTAAATCAAATCAAAAATCTTTTATTTTCTGTAAAAGTAAAATGTTCAAGGAAAGTGGTACTTAGCTTTTATGTGATTCGCTGTTGTTGTCAATCTCGCGCGAAAAATACGTTGCATGAAGTATAAATGTCGCTTAGCAAAAATAGATGCGAGAGGCAAGAATTGAACCCGCGACTTGCTACTTGCTTATTCTCACACCATACCAACTGTGCTAAGCCTCTCTTGCGAAATAATCAGAGTTCTTGCGAAGTAATCAAATTCCAACTGTGTGAGAGGCAATTTTGTATAAATTTCGCGTAACAAAAATAATCATGCGAGAAGCAAGAATTGATCTCGCGACCTGCTGCTTGCATTCATGCCTCCTGACCAACTGTGCAAGCTTCTTCTTTGCGAAATATCTCTGCGAAATTATCATCAACTCTCTTCTGTGCGAAATAATCAAAGAAATATCTGTGCGAAAAAAATACGCAGGTGTTGGGACTTGATCGCACGACCATGAACTCATTAACTTCGCAGATGACCAATTGTGCTGCCTCTTGTTTGCGAAATAATGAAACAATATTTCTAAATCATTCATTTCTTCGCTCTCTGTAAAAAAGAAGAAAACTATGTTCGCAGGCGAATTCGAACTTGCGACCACGAACGCACATACTGCTCTCTGGACCAATTTTGCAAGAACCTCTCTGCGAAATTAACGCATAACTTTTTTCCCTATTCTTTTATTCTCCCATGCAAATGAGAAGAAAATGAAAAATATGTGTCTCTGCGAATTCGAACCCGTGACCTATTTGTTGTTCGCTTAACCATAAACCATCTGTGCGAATTTCTGTTTGTGACAGAAATTACAGCATCTGCCTCTTATCTTTTCTTCGTCCTTCCTTAACTTCTTTCACATTTGCCTTCTTCTCCTGTACATGAAAATCTTCCAGTGAAACTTCCATTTTTTTTCCTTAAATTTCACCACAACAACTAATTTTTTCTCTCCCTCTTTTCATGTCTTTGAATTGTTGATGATGTTTACTCCCTGAAAGTGTGATTTCTTCCATAAAATTTCCATTTTTGAACCTAAACTTTGTATATCTAGAAAAATATGAACAATAGCTAATCTTCATGAAAATTTCTTGATCCAACAAGTTACAGGAGGGATAAATCCTTTACTCCCCCCTCCTTCTAGCGCCAAAAATGTAGTTGCAGGAAATCCTACAACACACCCCTTGTACTATCATGGCTATAATTTCTATATCTAAACTTATTTGATATGAAAATAAAGATAAAGATAATGAAAATAGAAAATAAGACACAAGATTTACGTGGTTCGATTAATTTGATCTACATCCACGGGGTTAGGTTTCACTATGATCATTGAATTACATATGAATTACATTGAGACTCCATTAATGAGTATTTGGAGCTCTCTCTCTCTTTGGTTTTTGGGGAAGAATAAGAAGATAATAATAATACCCCTCCCTTTTCTCTCTCATACCTTTCTCTTTATATTGGATGCTACCTAGTGGATGACGGCTCATATATAGCTAAGATTTCCCCTAATTTCGGATCTGGCTTGCGATGATATCGCAAGCTTACAAATGTTAATTTCGCAGATCTTCTAATCTTCGCAAAGTTATTATATTTTTCTTATGTTTAAGCTAATATCACCTATTGTGTCGTTTCTCAAAGTGCTCTGCGACATTTTTGTAATGCGTTGTTAAGAATTTCGCAAGCGTATCGTTGTCGCGAAATTCTGATCCTACAGATATTGACTTGAACTGTTTCATTCCTAACATATCTTTCAAGTCGTGCTATATTGAAAACATAACTGTGAAGCTGTATATATGGTAGGCTTAGAAACCTACTATAAAATACCGCAAGCGCACGATGTCTATAACGCAGACAATGGCAAATACGGGTCGATCCTATGGGGAGCTGGAACTATGTGACGCTAAATTCTAAGGTTTTAATAGCACCAATTTAAATCAAAATGGGTAGTCAAAAGACTAGATATTGATGATTATACTAGAACAACAAAATTAGAAAGTAATGAACGATAAACTAAGGCTTTGAATCCGACCCAAAACGCATAAAATCCCTAATTTGATATACTATTCTCCATTAACCAAGGATCTATAGAGATGCTAGCCTCAAGCTACCTTGAAGATGTGATATAATCACTTGTACACATATATGACTTAACCTCAACTAATATGTCAATCCCTAGCATTACTTGTCTTTCTACGGCACAAGTAATCAAATATTGAACTAAAATTAGTTCACATAGGCTTGAATTTTGACAAAGAATTAACCAAACTACCTAGGATGCTTGACATACAAGTAAAAGAAAATTAACAAAATTCAGAAGTTAAGACATGCTTATCAATAAAATTCCATGAATAAGAACAAGTGAAATCAAATAAGAGATTTCTAATTATTAAAGGGTTTCATCTCTGTCCTAGAAGAGATTTTAGAACATAACGAACATTGAAATAAACCCAAAACCTAAAACTATAACATGCATCGGGTACTTCAGACTTGCTTTACAGAATGAAAAACTCCTCCATATTTATACAAGACATCTCCCCATAACAAATCCCTATTACAATCAGAAAATTAGGGATTTGATGTTTCTGAAACTCACCACTGAACCGCCACCCTATTGTCTTCATTGATCATCTGATGATGTTTGTGTCACAAGGAACTCATATTTCAGACTTATTTTGACAAACCTTGCTGCTTCTGTTCACCATAGCTTCCCTATTATTGTTCAATTCATAGACTAGGTGGGATACGGGAAAATGAGTAAAAATATGGGAAGAGAGTTGTATGGTTTTGATGTGAAATGATAATGGGTACAGAGATAGAGAGTGGTCGATGATGGTTTGGTGATTCTGCACTAGAGAGGGTGTTGTAGGAAAAATGTTTCTGCAACAATCCTCGAGATTCGTATATGAATATGAGATTTCAGCTGTTAGATGACTCAGCAATATTCTTCGTGATACACTCTTGGTAGATGAAGAAGTTCAGCTACTTGTTGAATCAGCTCCCTATCTTCAATAATTGTTGGTAGGTGAAAGTGGGGTTTGGGTGGGTGGGGGTACCTGCAAAACAAATCCGATGCCTCATTTAAGAAAATCTTGTTTATATTGCATATATTTTGCTTTTCTTAACAAAATTTCGGTACAATTGATATGTTCCATTATATTGTGTATGGATGTGTGTGTGTGATCCAATTGTTTCCGGTTAAGAAAAACTGTGTCAATTTTTTTGGCTTATTGTTTGATATCCTCTTTATGTTGGGTATCAAGTGTTTTTGCTTAACGAAATTCGGTGCAATTGCGGTGCTATAATGTCTATATTTGTTTCAATTGCTTCCGTTAAGAAAATAATTATGCAAGTCAATTTATTTTGGTTTGTATGTATTGTTTACGGCTTAACAAAATACGAGGTCATTTGATTAGTCCAAATCGATTCCGGATAAGAGAAATTAAGTTAATTCCGATCTTAGTTAGATTTATCAAATTGAAGGATTCGGTCATTCAAGTCTAACTGAATGCCTTGACAAGAAAAACTAGTTAACTAACCTAGTGTTTTTCTTGTCTAAAGAGAAAGGTCTAAGTTATTGTCTGAATAATTAGAGCCTGATGAGAGAAATAAAGTTAATTTTGATCTTTTTTTTTTTGGTCTTGTCGAAATAAGCGATTGTATGTTTATAATCGGTTTAACAAGGGAATTAAGTTTCTTAGTCGATTTGCTCTGATGCCTCAATGAGTAAGAGTTCTAAGCAGGTTTTATAGAGAGAGAAGGATTAGAAAATGTGTACCTTTACTATTGATATTCCACCTCTATTTATAGGTTTTGGAGGAATTGTATCCAGCCCAGTTTTCATCTAGATACATTTTGACTATGTATCTGGACCAAATGCTTGCTAGGTTCACCTGGTCCCAACCAATATTCCCTTTTATAGGATCTGTAACTTACAAGTTATACCTGGTCTTCTCAGTAATCGATCCCTCCTTTTTCTGGGGATTTGTAACTCCCAGGTTTGAATATGTACATGGTCTTCTCAATAAATGATTATCCCTCTTTTGGGGGATCTCTAACCTCCATGTTTGAATATGTACCCGGTGTTTTGTTGTAAAAGGATAATTGTTGATTGGGCTATAATCATCCTTCCATATTTTATTACCCAATGGCCCAATACTAGGTAGAATTATTGGGCTGAGGCACTTGAGCCCATATATAAACTATATGGTACAAATAGAGGGTTAGGTTAATCAGAGAGAAAAAAAATGGGTTGAGTGGTACTGTTGTCGGGTAGAGAAAGAACATGAATTTTTGTTTCTGAGATTGAAAATATTGATGAGAAGAGTGATAAGGGGCATGTTTTGGTATTCAGCAGTAACACCCAACATAGGTATTCGAGAGTTCAATACACACTTTCTTTTACACTTCAGTCAATTTGGCCCATTAACCATCAATCATAGTAGATTCTTTGTTAAACTCTTTTGGAAGTTCTCCTAACCTTGAAACCTAATAACTCGTTGCCTTGCTTCCATTGTCGCTGACCATGTATACTCTTCTTCTTTCAACTCTCCAAACCACCAACCTTCCGGATCTCTTATTCACCATTTACTCAACCACCTACATCACGATACAAAATGAGATTATCCCGACAAAATTACTCGTTAAAAGAGATATGTGCAAAATACAAGATTTGTTATAAAATAGAACATTAAGACACTAGAGATGTGATTAAAGACAACAAAATGATCAAAAAATATGCATTATTAGGCACGATCAATATACTGAACATATTGTATAATACTCTAGTGATGTGACAGGGTCATATTTGTATGATCATAGTATTAGGGAATTAGACTACGAAGTATAATGCTTATCCTTTTAATTTCGTAGATATGACATCGACATAGTCTTGTATATACTGTTATGATTATGTGAATGGGTTATGGTGAAGATTTCATCCTAAGAAACAATGTTTTAATTTGTTTAAAGGAAGTACATTCATGAACTTATCTTATGAATCGAAAGGGAAATCATAAGGCTTATTGAAACGGATATTCATTGCAAATCTTTGGATTACCAATATGTGTGAGATGTTAGAACCGATCATAACTTTGTCATGTATCTTGGAATGACTAATCACAATGCCTACTTATGATTTGGTATGACTAGTTTTTATTAATTGACGTAACCGATCCTAAGTAATCACCATGAGATGGTATGATCGATATTTGTAATTAGTGTGACCGATCACAGAGTGTTGTGTAGTCGATCATTGTAATTGGTAATCGGTCCTAGTAATTGGTGTAACCGATCCTGGTAACTGGTGTGACCGATCACAAGCAATACCATGAGAATACGGTAACCGATCTTGATAATTGATGTAACCGATCCTGGTAACTAATGTAACCGGTCCTGGTAACTTGTGCGATAGATCACAAGTATTTCCATATTGAGGTATAACCAATCCTAGTGATTGGTAGAACCGATTGAACTCATGTACGTGATTCAATATTGATCAATCACATAGTAATCTTGGAATACAGGTGAACCAATTCTAAACTTGTTTGGAAGTGTGATATAACCGATTTCAAGAGTGTAAATCCATGTAAATATGAATAAGGATTTACAGTGAAAAGATGTCAACATACTTTAAATGCGTACATTAACTCTTATCATTTATTGTTCAAAGATATTCCTTAGTACTCATGGAGATCCGGTGCCGAAATAAATTGAGAATCTTTTAATTAAGGTTTTTGGTTTTATATGCTTTAGTTACCAGCAATTAAATGCATATCTCTAGAGAATAAAAATTAGTAATGTGCATTTACTAATTGGAGATTTTCTATTGAGAGATTTCGGAAATTTTGGACAAGCATTTATTGGAATTAGGAAAACCAAATTTTGTTATTCATTGCATATCTTGAGAATATTTTCAGTTTTCGAAATTCTTTGGTGTCCAAACATCCTTGGTCTATAAATACCTAAGTTTTCATTTCTAGCAAACTATCCTAAGAGCCAGGCAAACTTCATTCTTGTTGTTTCTGGTGGAGACATCAATTCGAAGAGGAAAGTATCCTAATTAGGTGAAATCTCTTACGACAGCTCGTTTAAAGACTTCTGTGGGATCAAGAAGCTCTACGAGTACCGTTGGTGGAAAACTAGATAATTACAGTGTTATTAGTTTTCGATTGATTTGATTGACTAACGGTTGTTGGAACTTTGATTGCACCTAGTTTGTTTATTCTTGAGAATCTTCTCTTCTGATATAAGATTCACTCAAACTAGATTGAAGTATCGACGGGATCTTTAGATCTGTTTGTAGATCTAAAGACATCTTGTGATAATCCATTGTTAACAGACTTCATTCTGTGTGTGATTGATCACAAGAGATTCAAGTGGTGTTGTGCATGTTTTTATTGAAGATTAAAGAAGATTTGAAGACGAAGAAGATTTCTTATTTAGTTCTCATATCTTTGTGTGTGCACAAACCTTCATCAGCTGGGATCCAACTAGAATCATATTTATTCGATTGACTAGTTGCATGAGATCGACATTATCAATATATCTCTTTGAGATTTATTTTGATTGAGTGTGAATCTAAACTTGACTACTTTGGTAGTTATTGGATAGATTGATCTAACCAGGCAAAGGAGTTTATCAGATTAAACGGAAGAGCCTTTGTGTATGACTTGAGATATCTTTATCTTAGGAAACTAAGTGAACTAGGGGTAGTTGCTTGGTCTCAACTATACGAAGTTGGTGTAGATTTTGTATAGAGGCTTAATTATGAGAGTATTCAATTCTGGACTAGGTCCCGGGGTTTTTCTGCATTTGCAGTTTTCCTCGTTAACAAAACCTTGCTGTGTGATTTACTTTTGTTTTCCGCAATTATATTTTTTTACATAGTTTAAAGTAAATTACACAATCGTAAACTCCGCATATACTTGATAGTGATCGTATAGAGTTTGGTTAAGTCCAAACCTATTATCAAGTTTCATACTTCGTTTTTGTATTGTCTTGATCTTGTATCCATAGTCAATCACACAAGTTATCTTGTTGTCTTATTGTCTCGATCTCGTATCCATAGACAATCACACGAAGTGTGAACCGATTTGTTGTATTGTCTAGACTCAGTCCATAGACAATCACTTTCGGTAGAGGACTTATAAGTGGATAAATAAAAAATTGTGGTGTATTTGGGTCCCCTCGTCTTTTCATTACACATGCTATAAGACAATATGTGTAAGTTCAAGTTACAAATTTTATAAAACATCTTGTCTACCGAGATTTGTGGTTTCTTCTTGTATCAACAAATATTAGCAAAAATAATGAACGAAATTCAGCTAGTACTAAATCTCTTTTCAGGTCGGACATGTAAAATAATCCAAAATAAAAAATAAAAAATTCGAAAAAAATTCGAAAACAAAATTGAAATCAATCAACAACAGCAGTCGTACCTAGTGTTTTTGTGATTCTTCTGAAACAATGTTGTTTCTTCTTCCTCTTCTTAGTATCAACAAATTCGAAATCAAAACAAAAATCAGTAAGATCAAAACTAAAAAAATTGAAATCAAAACAAAAATCAAAAGGAAAAACAACAAAAACAGCAAAAAAGCAGAATAAAAAACACGCTTAGATTATTGTCTTCATCTTCTCAAACAATGTTGTAAATATTCTTCTCAAATCCGTAAATCTTCTCGTCAAAACAAAATTGACTTTGTAAATCACTAAATCTTCTTCTTCAAGTATGAAACAGATTGAATGAAAAATAAAAATGAATCAAACATATTCAGTCGATTGAATGTACAGAAATAAAAAACCCTAACTAAATCACGCAGCTCTAGCTCTGAAAGCAGAAGAAGAATATAAGAAAATTGAGATATGATTTCTTTTGTTTCTGTTTCAGTACAAAAATTGTATAAATACCGTAGGTTATTTCGAGTATCTAAAATTTTATTAAATTACATCAGCTTTCCAGAAAAATTCAAAATCTGGCCCAAAAATTAAAAGATTTGGGCCTACAAATAACAAAATCTGAAGGCATGGAGTTGATAGTGAAGGATCCATTTGTTGGGTCTCTCAATATTGAATCCATATAGTATGAGATTTACAATAATTTTCATTTATTTCGATCAGGTCGATGGTTCGTGATACAGTAATCGGGATGGTATAAGTATGTGTATAATTTTTTAAGATACTAATTCGGTACTAAAAATTTGACATACATCAAATTAATGAAAAATACATTTTTAAGGTTATATTACATTATATTAATAATAGTGGAATTTGAATACATATTTTTTTTCATGACCTTCAGAAATGCCCTCATTAATTTATAATTAATACCCTTACTATCTGGAAGGAAATCATTTTTAATCATAATTCCACGAATACCCTTCATGTATTAGTGAATTATCACTAGTTCCTCTTTTATTTCACATCTAGAAAATCACTCTCTTCTCTCTCCAGCTACCACTTCTGCGGCTACCATCACATTCGCCGCCGCTAGCATATTCAAAACTTCAATAAAAAACTATTATCATCAATAACATATGATTCATGTTCCGAGAGACCTTCCCCTTCTTCTTCTAGAAGATAATTTTAAAATCATTGAAATCTGATTTCATGTTTTGATTTCTGGTAATCTTTAAAAAAAATAATGACGATAACGATGGTGGACGAGTTATGATTTGTTGTTTCATTCTACAGATCGAAATTAAAGTTATCTTAATTTCTAAATGGGAGATGGAGATAAAAGTGGATTACGTGATTATCTTATTTCTCTTGTTTAAGTTTATGGTGTTGTTGTAATTGTTGGTGGTGGTGAGGTTGGAGCAGTCAAGTACCATCGTATTTGTAATGTGGTTGAGCAAATTAAAGACCAACTCTCTGGTTGGAAGGGTAAGTACTTATCCTTTCAAGATAGAGTTGCTCCGTTCATAATATGGCAGTGTATAAATGGCCTCGAAAATTTGTTCATCAACGTGAGATAGCCATTAGGATTTTTTTGTGGACGGGGGATTCTAGTGTTCGAAGATCTTTTGTGGTGGCTTATGATAAACTTGTGCTCCTTACGAAGAGGGTGGACTAGGTATTTCTCAAATGACTTGTGTTAATAAAAGCTTTGCTTATGAAGCTATGGTGGAACATGCGTACTTCTAACAAGGTTTGGGCGCGCTACTTTAGAGCTAAATTTCTGAAAAGAAATGGTGATTTGGTGGGGTATTTAAAGTCCACTATCCTCCCTGGCATTCACTGGATTTACAAGGAGGTGGATGTGAACACAAAATTTCTTATTGGTGACGGTAGAACTACATCTTTATACTTCGATGCTTGGTGTGCTGATGAGTCCATTGCGGACATAATTAATGATCATAGTCTGGACAGGACTGTTCTTGTCAGTAACATGATTGCTGACGGTAATTGGGTCCTAACTGATGAGTGCTTGGATAATATGGTTGTTGCAGGTATAGACGTGGAGAATCTACCAATTCCAATGGGAGGGGCTGATTATAGAATATGGAAGCCAGAAATAAATGGAATTTTTTCAGTCAAATCAGCAAGAAACTTGGTGCGAAAAACTTATGATAAATTGGAGGGAGCGTCACTGATTTGGAAGCCTGTTATACACCCGTCGTTAGCTGCTCAAAATTGGAAGCTTTTGCGTGGTGCATGTGCGACATTAGATAAGGTGAAAATTAGATTTAAAATCCCGGTGGCTAACAAATGTTGCATGTGTAACAATGATGAAGAGTCTTTGTAGCACATTCTTTGGTCGTGTAGCTTTGCAGTCAAGGCTTGGACTTGGGTGGAAGGTATTTTTGGTCTCAAAGCTCATCATAATTTGGTTACATCCTACAAGGAGGCGTCAGGTATGAGTAGGATGATAAAGGACTTACGGTTGTTGACTATTTCGGTGGTTAGTTCAGAACTTTGGATGATGAGAAATAACTTTGTTTACACTTCACAATAATAAACAAGTGAATTTCTTCGTTTTCCAAAAGAGAGTCTTCAATCGGGTTCATGATTTCTCAAGGAGGTTAAAAGGAAATATGTATAACAATGTAAAGGAACTGAAAATTCTTGATTTTTGTAGAGTTGCGCATAGAAAAATTAAGGTTTTGGATCCAGTAGAATGCTTTTGGGAGCCAGCGGAAAGCAATGAGATATTATTGTGCTGTGATGGAGAGGCTAGAGGGAATCCGGGAGTGTCCGGTGGTGGGGTTGTTGCTCGAGATTCGAAATCTAGAGTTCTTGGTGCTATGTGTGCTGGTTTTGGAATTAGAACGAATTATATAGCTGAGTTTTTTGGTATAATAATTGGTTTGGAATGTTTGGCATGGAGAATGCTTGTATTCGTTCTGATTCGATGGGGGCAGTTATTTCCTATTCGAGCAATATTATGACTTCACCATGGTTTCTTAGACACAGGTGTGAGAATTGTTATGCTCTCATGATTATCAACAAGTTAGATTCAGAGATCAAGATTGAAAAGAAAGAAGAAATATTATATTACAGGTTAAAGTCAATAGATAACAAATACTGTCAATGTACAAACATATTTATTACAGACAGATATTGTAGTAATCAGACAATGACTCAGAAAACTAACTTGACTTAGATTTATAAGTCAAATACCATTGACATGACATATTCCTAATAGCCCCCCTCAAACTGATACCGGAAATCAGTTTGAAAAGAAACAACAATTTTTAAGGAACATAGAAAGAAACATGTTTAGTAGAAACTGCTAATCCACAGATAGACTTTGAAGAAGTAGTTGCTGAAGAATCAATTACAGGTGAAGAATCAATGTCTATATTTAAAAGAAGTATGTGCTGATGAAGAATCAATTTCTGAAAAAGGATCATTGTCTGTGCTGATTGAATGAGAAGCAGAAGGACCAAGCAACCGTTGCAATAATGAAGAAAATACAGGAGCACATAACCCTTCGGTAAAGAGATCAGCCAATTGATTTTCTGAAGGTATATGTTGAACACTGAGAAATCCACTATGCACCAATTCTCTAACAACATGATACTGAATTTTTATATGCTTTGTCCTATAATGTGAAACTGGATTAGCAGACAAGTAAATATCACTTGTATTATCACAAAAAGTGTAATTGGCAGTTTAAGATTAATATGCAATTCTGTCATTAAAGATAAAAGCCATTCCAGTTCAGCTGTAGCTATAGACAGACACTTATACTCTGCCTCAGACGTAGATGTTGCAACTGTTGGCTGCTTTTTACTTGATCATGAAATTAAAGTATTTCCAAGAAAAACTGCATATCCACAAGTTGATCTGGCTGTTTCAGGACAACTACCCCAGTATGAATCTGTGTAAGCTGTGAGCTTCTCAATATCTCCTTTCCTCAAAGTAATACCATATCCAATTGTACCCTTTAAGTATCTAAGTATTCTCTTAACTAACAAAAGATGAACATCTGTAGGAGCATTCATAAATTGACTCACATAGTTAACTCCAAAACAAATATCAGGCCTAGTTAAGCAGAGATATTGTAACATTCAAACTATTGTTCTAGAAGCAGAAACATCTTGTAACAAATGACCTTCATGAATAGAAATTCTAGGACCTTTAACAACTGGAGTAGAACAAGGTTTGTACTTTTTCGTATGTGCCTTATATAATAACTCAAGGGTGTACTTTTTCTGTGTTAACAAAATATCATTCTGTGATCTTGTTGCTTCAATGCCTAAGAAATAGTGTAAATCACCTAATTGTTTCATGGCAAAAGCAGAACCCAAATACTTTACAAGATGATCAAGTAAGGCAGGTGAAGATCCAGTTAGAATAATATTATCAACATATAAGATTAATACTATCATATCAGAACCATCAATATAGACAAACATAGAGAAATCTGAGATTGTTCTAACAAATCCATAAGAGAGTAAAGAAGAACAGAATTTTTGAAACCAGGCTCTTGGTGCCTGTTTCAAACAATATAGACTTTTTTTCAAATGACATACTTTGTTAGGAAACTCTCCACTAACAAATCCTGGTGGCTGCTTCATATACACATTTTCTGTGAACCATGAAGAAAAGCATTGGAAACGTCTAACTGTCTAATATGCCAGTCTCTAGAAATAGCTATACACAAGACCACTCTTATTGTTCTTGATTTAAGAGATATTTTGTAAAAGGGTCGTATGTTTATGGCCTAAATAGGATCTGGGTCGTAGAACATGCCATTGATGCATTAGGGTCATAGACTAACAAAGACCGTTAGAAAATAGTTAGTTGAGTCTTTTTATTTGCTAAACACCATGATTGTGAATCGTATGGCATTGAGTCATTGACCGTTTAAGTAATATATTTAAGGAACTCATCTCTCATCCATTTCCATCTTCTCCCGTTTGATCTGATACAAAATCCAAAAGATTTCCTTTTAGATTGGATTTCATTTCAAGAATAGGAAACACAGATACAATAGATGGTGGTTAAGCTTCATTCAATTGAAGAAGATGTTTTACATATATTCATAAAGTATATCTAACTTGAGAAGGAAATCTACCCACAGTAAGGTTGAAGAACCTCCAGTCGAATGATTGGGAGTTGTTACACAGCAACACCCATTATTACAAGCCCAATTTGCGCCTGCATCTTCTTGAGCTATGATTTTCAACTAAACCCTTGAATCAAATTTACATACTCGCTGAAAACGGATAACGGATAACTATATGGATTTCTAATGATTATGTTTAACAAAATTAACAAAAAAAAATCAATATTGGAGGAACAATTTAAAGAAGAACGGGATTTTAATTTTGTGGTAAATTTTGCTTGCTAGAGGAAAATCTAAAATTGAAGTTTCCAGTATAGTATGTGCAAAGGATTTCTTATAAAGAAGCTGCAGAAATTAATTGGATTTTCCGGTGAAGAAAGGGAATCATTTCCAACACTTCGAGTGGATGGATGTGGAATCAACCAAACCACAGAAACCTACTTCATTTTCTTCCATGCTCTATTCTACCGTATATAAGACGTTTGATAAAATGCTCGCTGAAGTTATTAACTATGGTTGGGATATATTTTCATATGTCTATTTCAGAAGGGTATTAGGGTAAACAAGTTGGACGGTCAACTTTAGTCTACGACCCTAACGCATCAACGACATGTTCTATGACCCAGATCCTAATTAGACCATAAACATACGAGCCTTTTACAAAGTACCTCTTGATTTAACTACAGGGCTAAAAGTTTCCCCATAATCCACACCATCCTGCTGATTGTACCCTTGAGCCACTACTCTGGACTTTAACATATCAATTGTTCCATCAGAATTTAGCTTAACCCTATAAACCCAATTGCAGCCTAAAACATTCATATGTGGCTCGGGATCAACCAAATCCCAAGTACCATTTCTTTGTAAAGCAGAATGTTTATCCTTCATAGATACTAACCAATCTGAAATTTGCATAGCCTCTTTAAAATTCTTTGGCTCAGAAGGAGTTGTTAAAAGAGAAGTAAAAGCAGAAGAAAGTGGATATAATGATGTAAAACATGATGTGGAAAAAAATTTGGTTTTGAAATTCCTCTTTGAGATCTTGTAACAATAGTAGAAGAAGGAACCTTGGATGGAATAGAATGAACAACTTCCAAAACAGGAGAAACAACAATAGAAGAATGGGAGCTCATTGTAAAGAACTTGAAAAGGAGATTTATCATGAAGAATGAGAGTTGGAGTCCTATTAATAAGATAAGTAGTTGCCAAAAAAAGCGTCATACCAGTACTCTTTGGGACAAAAAGCATTAAAAACAATGTTGTGGTGTATTTGGACAAGAAATTCTCAAAAAATACCAGTATTATCTAAAAATTGTTTAAAAACACCTTTAACTAGTTCACTAGCACCATCTGTTTGAAAAGCAAGAATTTTAATATGAAACAAATTTTCAGTGAGATTCTTAAAATTCTGAAAACAATGTAAAGCTTCTGTTTTACTTGCATTTGATAAATCCAATGAAATCTGCTAAATCATCAATAAAAAGGATATAATATCTATGCCCTGCTATAGAAGGAACAAGAGAAGGACCCCACTCATCACAATGAACTAGTGCAAGTGGAGATGAAGCATGAGAAGAAGAAAGATGAAATGGAAGCCTCTTACTTTTTGCTAGCTGACAAGGATGACAAAGAGAATGAGAATTGACAGACTTGACTATAATACTCTTGTCACTGAAGTTGTTGGACAATTTTTGAAGAAGGGTGGCCTAATCTGTTAGAGCACTGCTCGGTCAAACTCGCATGCATTGCTATCTCAAGCATGTTTGTCAACGTTAGTGATCAAAACTATAAGTCTTGATTTCTAGTCTCTTATAACTAAGTCTCGGACTAGGATAGTAAGTGTAGTTGAGCTCAAGGACTTCATGGCGATTCATCATGCAAGTAGAAGTTCTACTCAAAGAACCGGTGGAACTTCTCGACAAAAAGGTATTTGAAAACTTGAACTTATCTATCACTCAAAAGTCTATTATATCTCCAACTCTTTGAGACAAAAGTCGTATGCTATATATATAGACTAGATCATACACATTTGGTATTTCGAGCCGAGTATAGCTCGCCTATCTATATCTCGAAATATGTGTTGTTAAGCTTTTCACTTCGACCAAGTTTATCTTTACCTAGTGACGAAGTCATGAATGTTTCAATCACTTTGAAAATTGCTTTGACGAGAAATAGTATAACAACTATATAACGTCCTCTAAGAATGTTTCAATGATTGGAATGATAGTTTAGATTACATAACCGATGGATTCCTTGAACCGAAGTTTTCGAACTTTGTTGATCAAGAGAACCAGAAGTGTGGCAAGTTCCAAGTCCGCGAAATCAGTCTGCGAACTGCCGAAGTTCTCAAACCCGAGAATTTTTGTTGGAGTTGACAAACTACTTGCGTGAGCCAAGTCCGTGAACCGGCGTAGTTCTCGAACCCGAGAATCTCTGCTGGAGTTTGTAAACTCTATCCAGTGTCTTAAGTCCGCGAACCTAGTCTGCGAACTTGAGAAGGTTATATATCTAAAGATGATAATTAATCTTAAAAGACTAAGGAATGCATTTGCAAACCGTGGCTATTAAAGTTCATGAACCGATTCGAGTGAATCAAATCGTCTTTGCTTAAATTGTGTCTTGTGTAGTTACATAAGATTTCCTTGCAATTGAACAACTCTCTTAACTAGTTCATTTGAGTCAATTGAACTAGTTATGGTGAAGAAGAACATGGTTGGTATGAAACGCTCATATGGTTAACCTCTTTGGGTAGACTATTGTTGAACCAACAATGTACACGTTTGGGTGCGGCTAACAAACCTAGAAGCGTACAGTCATTTGTGTATAACAAGCTAAGTTTTCGATCTAACGGTTGAGAAATATTAGCTTGAATCTAAATAAGGTTTGCATCTAACGGTGAATATTGATTGCTTTGTAACTAAGGCAAAACCCTGATTTGGAGACTATATAAAGGAGACATTTAGCATTGAGAAAACTAATCCCCACACGTCCGTGTGATACTAGTTTCTCTGCTAGAGTCGATTCTCCTTTAACCTTTGGTTTTCTTCTTCTAAAACCAGGTTAACAACTTAAAGACTTCATTGGAATTGTGAATCCAAACCGATGCTACTTTTATCGTAGTTGTGTGATCTGATCTTACATCTTCTATCGTCACAGTACAATCATATTGATTGGCTTGAGATCGTGAGAGTTCTCCGATAGGCAAGATATAAAGTAATCACAAACACCTTCATCTCATCGTTTGTGATTCCACGACATCTTGTTTCGCTACCATACGATTAAGATTGTTGTGAGATGATTGATTAATATAGGTTGTTCTTCGGGAACATAAGACCGGATTATCAATTGGTTCCTGTTCACCTTGATTATTATCAAAAGACAGAATACAAACTTTTAGGGTTTTTCTGTGGGAGACAGATTGATCCTTTGATAGACTTGTCTGTGTGAGACAGATTTGTTTATTGTTAAAGCCTGCGATTTTTGGTCGTAGCAACTCTTAGTTGTGGGTGAGATCAACTAAGGGAATCAAGTGCGCAGTATCCTGCTGGGATCAGAGGCGTAGGGAGTACAACTGTACCTTGGATCAGTGGGAGACTGATTGGGGTTCAACTATAGTCCAGTCCGAAGTTAGCTTGGAGTAGGCTGGTGTCTGTAGCGGCTTAATACAGTGTGTATTCAAACTGGACTAGGTCCCGTGGTTTTTCTGCATTTGCGGTTTCCTCGTTAACAAAATTATGGTGTTTATGTTATTTTTATTTCCGCATTATATTTGTTTATATAATTGAAATAATACAGGTTGTGCGTTTGAATCAATCAATTGGAAATCCGACCTTTGGTTGTTGATTGATATTGATTGATCCTTGGACATTGGTCTTTAGTACCGTCCAAGTTATTCCTTGTGTTTGTTTATAGACTCGCTGATTTCTATTAGCTTGAGTGAATCAAAACAAGAGAGAGATATTAACTCCTTGAGATACTTTTATCTAGATTGAGTCTGACTGTCTAGTTGATTCTTCTAGTAAGTGTTTCGGAGTTAGTCCATACATATTGCTAATCGAAATATTGGGTGGTGTTGTTAGACCCCCGCTTTTTCATAATCTATTATGCCAAATATCAGAAGAAGCAACAAGGGAAGAAAATGCAAACTGCAGCTCAATAGAAGTAATAGGATACAAGTTATTTATCATTTTACCATGTGCAAGCAAAGCATGATCATGTAAGCTTCTTATCTCATACCCATAAGGATCAAAAGTGAAAAGCGGGGGTACAACAACCACACCTAATATTTCGCTTAGCAATCTGTATGGACAAACTCCAATATACTTTTAAGAGAATCAACAAAACTCAATCTACAAAAAGTATATCAAAGAGTTTTATCTCTCTTTCTCGATTCAATTCTTTCTCAAGCAAATAGAAATCTGCGAGTCTAATTGAATACAAGAGAAATCACTTGAACGGTACTAAAGAACAATGTTCAAGGATCTATCAATTTCAATCAACAACCAAAGGTCGGATTTCCAATTGATTGACTCAAACCGCACAACCTGTGATATTTCAATTATATAACAAAATATAATGCGGAATAGAAATAACACAGACACCAGAATTTTGTTAACGAGGAAACCGCAAAAGCAGAAAAACCCCGGGACCTAGTCCAGATTGAACACCACACTGTATTAAGCCGCTAAAGACACTAGCCGACTACAGACTAACTTCGGTCTGGACTGTAGTTGAACCCCAATCAATCTCACACTGATTCAAGGTACAGTTGTGCTCCTTACGTCTCTGATCCCAGCAGGATACTACGTACTTGATTCCCTTAGCTGGTCTCACCCACAATTAAGAGTTGCTACGACCCAAAGTCGAAGACTTTAATAAACAAATCTGTATCATATAGAAAATTCTACAAAATAGATAAATCTGTCTCTCACAGATAAACCTACAAGTTTTGTTCCGTCTTTTGATAAATCAAGGTGAACAGGAACCAATTAATAACCCGGACTTATATTCCCGAAGAACAACCTAGTATTATCAACCATCTCACAATAATCTTAATCGACGCGGCGAAAGAAGATATTGTGGAATCACAAACGATGAGACGAAGATGTTTGTGACTACTTTTCTATCTTTCCTATCGGAGATAAATATCTCAAGCCAATCGTTACGATTGTACTCAAAACGATAGAATCAGCAAGATCAGATCACACAACTATGAGAAAGTAGTATCGGTCTGGCTTCACATTCCCAATGAAGTCTTTAAGTCGTTAACCTGGTTTTTAAGAAGAAACCAAAGGTTAAAGGAGAATCGACTCTAGATAATACAACTAGTATCACACAGGAGGTGTGGCTATTAGTTTTCCCAGTTGCTAGAGTTCTCCCTTATATAGTCTTTCAAATCATGGTTTGCAATCAATGTTAGCTTGGTAACAAAGCATTCAATATTCACCGTTAGATGGAAACCTAATTAGATTCAAGATAATACCTTTCAACCGTTGGATCAAAAACTTAGCTTGTTACACACAAATGAAATGTACTATTTTGGGTTTATGTAACCGTACCCAAACATGAACATTTGTTGGTTCAAAAATAGTTAACCAAATGGTTAGCCATATGAGCACTTTCATATCAACCATGTTCTTCTTCACCATAACTAGTTCAAATGACTCAAATGAACTAGTTAGAGAGTTGTTCAATTGCAAGGAAATCTTATGTAACTACACAAGACACAATCGAAGCAAAAACGATTTCATTCACTCGAATTGGTTCATGAACTATATAGCCACGGTTTGGATTTAGAATTCCTTAGATAATATAAATAAGTTCACAAACAATCGTCTTTAGATATAACCAGATTAAGTTCGCAGACTTAGTTCGCGGACTTAAGTTCCCAGAGGGAGTTCTCATACTCTAGCAAATTTTCTCGGGTCGAGAACTTCCGCCAGTTGGCGGACTGGGTTCGCGGACTGATAGACACATTTATGTGTCTATTTTGTTCTCAATGTTCTGTATTTTTAGACTCGATTAAATACTTATTGTGTTATTTTATGTTTTTGTAGATGTTTTTGGAAAAATAAGCTCTTGCGGCGAAATTGGCTCGAAAAGTGGTGTTTTACACCCCAAGATAGAGACTAAAAACACCCCAGAAATGCGCCGGAGGAACCCAGAAAAAATGTTGGAAACACCCCAGAAAAATTACTTAAGGCACCCCAAAGGACATGTGTTATTCGGACTCCAGCAACGGATAAGGGGCGACCACTGGATAAGGGGTGACCTTCTTCACAAATTCAAAAAAATATTTTGGCGGGAAAATATTTCTTTTCACAGGGAGATTTTTCGATCGGATTTTGGAGGAGTTTTTGTGCGATTCAATCGCTGAAACTTCATGGGAAGATGTGATATGTCATAGAAAAGCTGGTATGGGTGTTTGTTTCGATCAAATTTGGCAGAATAACTTGGTTTAATCCAAACAGTGAGTTGGAGGATAAACACAAACTTACACGAGTTTAAACGTGTACTGCTCGTGATTGGAAGACTTAATCAATATTCAGGAGCGTGAAGAAGGTATAAAAAGAAAGAAACACAGCTGAGAACGCGTGAAAATCATAAAACAGGGAAGAAAATCTTTCCGAAAATAATTTGGGAATTTTAATAAAGTGCCACACTTCCTATTTCATGTTTAAGAAAATGCCACCGTTTTTTTCAAAGTTTATTAAATGCCACACTCTTGACTTTTTCCGTCACGTTTTTTTGAGAAAACAGTTAACTGGCGTTAGTATCCGTTAGTGCATATGTGGCATTAAATCAGCAGCATAAAATGACATTAAAGCCCCTGAATCAGTAACTGGAACGAGTTAGCCAGTGATTGAGCAGAGAGTTAACTCGCGACTCGGTGCAGTGAAGAAAACGAGTTAACCTGGAACGAGTTAGCCACTGCATAAACAAGAATGCTACAAAGAACAATGCAAATCAGAAATGCATCTGAGAATATGTAAAAATTAACTTGAAAAGACAATTAACATGTAATCTGAAAATTAGTTCTAACTAATATCATTTTCATTCATAAAGCAAGATTATCCCATCAAAATAAAACTGATTTCTGGTACATATACATGTCCATACCAGAATCAGTGTCTAAAGCAACCAAAAAAGCTAACCATCAATTAGATACTTGTCCACAACATATCTAAAACAAACAATAAAGCACACACACTTCTACTTCCTAGTCTTCTTAGCCTTGGTTTGCTTTCCCTTTGTGACAGAAAGATGTTGACTGACAGATCCAATACCAGCAAAATTCTGACTGAAATTTTGATTATCTTGTGTAGATCCATGAGTTTTAGGTCCTGCTACTGGTCTTCCTTGAGTGCTAGGTCCTGCAGATGACTCACCAACAAAAAATGATGTACCTCTGGATCTATTCACCTTGGCTTTACCCCTTGCAGTGCTACTTTCAGGCTGATCTCTCTGTGTGAAGGTGCAGTTTGCAGCATCATACTCAGTGCTTGGCTTGAATCCAGTTTGGTTTTTACCAACATCACCACCAGCACAGGTTCTCTTGTTGTGGCCAGCAATAGATCCACATTTTCCACACTTCCTTTTCTTCACCACAGTTTCAGGTTCATCATAACTTCTCTTCCTCTTCTTTGCTGGTCTTCCAGTTTTTCTCCGATAAGGAGGAGGGTTTACGTTGACGTTCATGGTTTCCTGCCAGAAGAAGAGAAAACAAATGAGAAAGTTAAAGTAATGAAACCCTAAAGGGTTTGATTCTTAAATAGGGAAAAGAGAAAAATAAATAACCAATATCTTGAAAAGTAAATGCACCACTTTCAATAAAGTTTATAAATCTACCTTATCTTCCCATAACCATTCAGTTATGTCTTCTAAGGGTGTGACAACATTTGCATATGTGGTCCTATAATACTCTACAGAATAGTAAGGAGCACAATAACTGTTCAATCAATAAAACAAAGGTGTGTCAGTGTACAAGGAACAATAAATAATGCAAACCACTTACAAAAACAAAAGTAAATGAATAATACAAAAAAATTAATTGAATAATACAAACCACTTACTCTTTCCAGTTTGGCCTCAGCAGTTTCAATGCACATACAACATGTTGACAAGGGAATCCCCTTAGCTGCCATTGCAAACAAGTGCATTGTTTGTCTATAATATTCACTGTGAATATTTTCTTGGTGATCACATTAGTTACCAAATAAACTTGTCCAACCACACTTCCCTATGTATCAAACTTTCCAACCAAGTCAAGCATCTTATTTATCAATTTAACAGCAGCAGGGACCAAACCATTTTCATTCCACTTAGCAGATTCTTCCCTTCTCTTAAATAACAAACCCATGACTAACTGAACATACATCATGCCTAGTTGGATTATAGGTTTATCTCTCATATTAGAAGCCATGGAATTAAAAGATTCAGAGAAATTGTTATTCATATGCTCACAACAGCTAAGGGGATCAAAATAGGCCCTAGACCAAGTACTTGGATCTTCTTTCCTAAGATATTCACCAGCATCAGCATTTTCTTTGCATATACTGTCAAAGTGCTCCTACATTGCAAAACAATCACAATTTTATATATAACCTACAAACTAACAATCAAGAAACATAGGGGATTTTAACAAAAGAGGCACAAACCTGAAAATGCTTTACTTTGTATGCTTTGCATGCATTCCACAATGAGCTGTGCAAGGTTGGTGCCTTGTAGTATTTCTTGAAGTTCTTGTATAAGTGCCTGCATATGCAAATAAAGAGTTAGTACTTCTTCAAGTTCTTGAACCAATAGAAAAACACATACACAATGTAAACTACTGTAAAAAAACACATACCTGAAACAATATCTAACTCTTGCACCAGGGAAAACCTTAGGAACAGCTTCCAACAAGCCTTTCTGCCTATCGGAAATAAAGGTAATTCTGCCAGCATGATGTGCATTGATTGCTGGAGACAAATCCTTGAAGAATCCAGTCCAGTTCTCCTTAGTTTCACTCTGACAGACCTTAATGCCTAAAGGCACAAGATTATTCTGACCATCAAGTGCTGTTGCAGCCATTAGAACACCACCACGCTTTCCAGTTAGATGGCATGCATCTAACCCTATGACTGGTCTTCCTGCTTTCTGAAATCCTCTCATTGGTGCAGCAAATGAAATAGTCATGCTCATGAATGCATTATCTGCACTTTAAGTAACCAAACTATGTAACTAACTGAGCATAACTTACAAATAAATAAAGGGAAGAGCATAAATAAGATGTATTGAACATAATGTTACCTTTTTTTCGATAACTGTATTTAGCAACTGACCCTGGATTAGTATGAGCTACCATTGCACAAAAGATGGGTACATCCTTGTAGCTGTCATCATAATTACCAAACAGATCTTCTAAAAGAAGATTTCTTGCTTTCCATGCACAAATATATGGTATATCTATGTTATGAGTAACAAAAAAGTCTCTTGCTATATGTCTAGGCTTTGGAATTAAGGCCCCAGCTGTCTCCTTTAACTTCTCATGTACCACTTCTTTTACAAACTCAGGATTGGCAGATCTGTTAAAACTCTTTGGATTTCCAACACAAGTATGTTCTAGATTAACCTTCCTAACAATGTATGCTAGCATTTACAAACCATTGACATCCATACTCTTCCCTAAACCTACATCTGACTCTTAATCTAGTTTTATCACTCTTGTAAACAGTGTACTGATAATTATTTTTTACACAGTAACCCCTAAGATGTTTCTTAAATGCCTTCTTGTTATTAAAAGCATACTTTACCTCAATCTTTGTAGGATCAACAGGAGCCACCTCTTCTTCTACAGGGAATAAGGGTTCTTCTTCTTCATCACTGTGCATATTGAAGTCTTCTTTCCAGTTCTTGTAATCAAACTTCGCTTTCACATCTTTATCATTTATTGCTTCAAGACAATCATTATTATCATTACTCCCACCATCATTAGAAACTTCAATTAACAAACAACATCAAAGTGTTAGTACATTTAAAGAAAGGGGAAATAGACAATAAGTTATAAACATCAAAGGGTTAATACTTCAATACCTTCTTCATCATCTTCTTCACCGCTGCTTGAATGACTACTTCCATCTCCAACTTTATATGTCTTGACAATATCTTCATAATCAATATCATCCTCTTCATCACTGTCATATATTGGTGGAGCATTTGGGTCTTCAATAAGGTGACATTCATCCACAGTAGTGTTCTCTAACACCACATTCTCCTCATCATCATCACTGCTGACCCATGCATCATTGTTGTTCACTGCATCAATCTGGTTCACTGCATCAGTATTCTTGACTGCATCAGCCCAGTAATCATGGTTAAAGTTTTCAGTCACTTGAATTGGTACACTGCTAGAACCCACAACACTGGCTTGACTAACGCAAGAATAACCCTGAGATTCCATTTCATTTAACAGATCCACAAACAATTTCCTTGATACTCCTCCATTTGAGTTTTCAAACTTTGACTGAGCTTGCAACCTTGGTGATCTCCTTACAGTCTTTTCTGGTGATCTCCTTACAAACTTTTCCTTTGAAACTGGCTTTTTAGCAATCCTCTTATGGGACTTATTTGGAGTCTCATCAATTAATGTCACTGGTTTTTCCATTGCAGCCTCAATGAAGTCATTGTCATTACCGAATTCAGAATTTAATATCTTCAAATGTAAACATATAAATCCTTTATCATCAGGTACTGCATGCTCCCATAACTTAAACAAGTCCTCATTCCTATCCATAATCTCAGGCAAACATGGTTCTATCATCCAATATAAACTAGGAATTTCATTTTCAGAAAGGCGCAACTTAACACGCAACATCTGCTCAAATTCCTTGAGGTCAAATTTTTCTCTATCCATGTGAGGGAAGAACAAAGTCATATTACTGTCCATAACCAAGACGTTGATGTCTCTATATGGATAATATGTTTCATCACTGCATCATAAGTAAACAAATAAACTTCAGTAAACCCACAAATTTCTAAGCACTGAAATCCAACAATTTAAACCCTAATCATACAAATTCCAAAATTTAAGCCCTACTTACATTACATATCAAACAATCAAACCCTAATTAAAAATAAACTTCAGAAATTGAACTCATGCTTCGAATCACTATGAACTTTACTGAAACAATCAAACCCTAATGAAAAATCAGAAAACAATCAAACCCTACATCAACTCATGCTTCGATTCAAAACCCTAAGATGCAACAACATAGATTTAAGTAACAAAATGAAAAGAAGACAAAAAGAAGATGAAGAAAGAGATGGGTTTCTTCAGAAATCGAGAATAACGAAGTTAGGGTTTTAGTAAAACATACAACTGGTTGTTCTTCCCGTTCTTCTTCTTCTTCTTCTTCTTCTTCATCTTGAACTTTTCTGAAACCCTTTACTCAGATTCACAACCTAAACCAAATCCCTTTGTAGAACCCTAGTTTTCTCTAACCTAAGTTTCTCCGCTGGAAAAGAGAGACACGGAGAGAACGAAATGAAAAATGAGAAAGCAAAAAACTTGGTTTGGTTTCATTTCCGTGAAGGATAGGATAGTAAATCAAAACACTACACGTGTAGTAATCTCATGAAGCTAATCTTGAGCCGTCGATATATAGACAGGTGTAAGAATCTTGACCTGTTCAGCGAACTTTTGACCAATTAGGTGGGTCCAGAAGGAAACACTAACAGTTGTGGCATTTAATAAACTTTTTAAAAAACGGTGGCAGTTTCTTAAACATGAAATTGGAAGTGTGGCAGTTTGTTAAAAATCCAAATAATTTTTATCACCCGAGTAAAGAGAGGATTATCTCGAGTTATGGAGGAGATTTCTTGTGATGTAGGTGTATAAAAAGGGTCTTGAGTTATCATAGAAGGGGTGTGGAGAGTTTGGGGAAGTTTTGGAGGCTACAGAATGAAGAAATCACGAGTTGCAGAGCTGCCATTTTTCTGCTGCTGCTGCTGCTGCTGAAGAACACGAAGAACATAAGACGCACACCCTTGTGTCGTTTATGCTACAATGATTGCGACTGTTATAGAACAGTCTTAAGAGCTACAGTTTCAGCGACTGTCGCAGGACAGTCTTATTTATTACAGTGACAGCCGAGGGTCGTAGTTCTCTGGTTTGTAACAAATATAATTGTTACAAACCCGGTTTTGAATTATTTCTCCCTTTTCATCATTTGTAAACCCATCTTTGAGCATAAATGAAATCAACTTTTGAGCATGTTTCCAACATGATGAGAGGTTAATTTCTCCCACAACCAAGGCAGTGAGGAAGCTATTTACGCATGAATAATTGGTAATCATTTATTCTCTCTAATTTATAATTTATAATTCACTCAATCACTGCTTTTGCAGAGTTTTTAATTGTTTGCAAAATTTTTCTTCATTAGTTGTGATTCAATTAGATAGGTTATGCTTTGTTTAGATAATCTATGCTTAGGGGATACAATTAATTTTTGAGAATTTTCCAGATTATTTGTGAATTAAGAAATAAGAGTCTTAAAAGATAATTAGAGTTTTGAAATATGTATCATTCAATTTTGCGTTATAGTGGAATCTAGTGTCTTGGTTACCTCTCGCCCACTTTGTTAATATTTTTGTATATAATTTTATTAAATCTTTGAATTTAATCTTCACAAGTCCGAGAGTTTGAACCTCATTACTAAAATATCATTCAAAAAATATTATCATTTTGGCGCCGCCGACGCGGATTTGTGCTTAGATAGAATTTTTAGGTTTTTTTTTATTTCATTTGTTCTTTTTACGTTTCTTTGGGTGTGTCTTTGTATTACAGGTTTGAAGTTGGATACTAAAGACTTGGAATAGCTTAAAGCCAAAAGAGAAGGAAAAAGACAAAGCAAAAAAAAAAAAAAAAAAAAGAGCGAAAGAAAAATTAAAAAAAAAAATAAAGATTTTTTTTTTAGAGACCTTCCATTTTTTGTAATTATTATTTTATTTCTTTTCTTTTGCACTTTATTTGGACTTTGGACTTGGACAATTTTTTTTTAAACCCTAAGGAAGGGTACATTAAATATAAAACTGTTTGCAGGGAAGGACGACGATTACAATATCGTCTCGGCCCCTCGGGTTCACATGACATAGGAGTCGTGGCCCGAGTCGACTTCAGCGGTTCTGCGCCCGTCTGGTACGGGAGGTAAGCTTTCGAAACACCCGTGAATCCCCTGTCAGCGGGTTTATTGTATGCCTTAAGGTGAATATATGCTGAGGATTTGAATACGGTTGTTTTAATTTCCTAGTAAAGGGCAAGGCCTGCCAAATTAAGATAAGGACTCGGATTTCATCACCGTTTCCTTCTTGCCCGCCTTAGGAAAACGAAACCAAACGCGAACCTAAGCTTAAAATTTTGACTAGAACGAGACCTATAGGTAACGAGCTTAATAGGAAAGTCGTTCGAAAAATATTGGTTACTCTTTTGAGCATACTTTGAAGTTCATGATGGTTTCTGCGAGTTGAATGCGTGACTGCGCCGCCTTATAATACCGGTGAGACCTTGGGTATCAAAGCTCCTCGCAGCTTCCCTCGTCTCAATTCAACTTACTTAAACTCGGATTGATTCCAGAGAGGTTTGCTCAGATTGTAACGAATTCCTTTTCGAAAGATTAGAAGCTGGTCTAGAAACAATCTAAGTGGAGCCATCATGCTTGTTGTTTGCTAGATTTTATAGGTTTGATTTGGTCGAGTCAGCCTTGTTTGTGATTGTGTAGAATTCCCTTGCAATTAAGAATGTCGAACTGGTATGATAGAAGCCAATACAATGATTATCGACCTGAATTTGAATATGGACATCATCCTTTTTATGACCATGTTGGGAATAGTGGTTGGGAACGCCATCCTTTGGAAGGATATGGGTCATACCCTGGTGAGCCCAATTACTATCCACACATGCATCAGTCTTACGAGCAAGAAGATTATAGTACTAGTTCTTTCTCTAGAGGATACAATCAAACTATTGAAAAGTAGTCCTTTTTATGATCCCTCTGTTCCTATTCCTCCTTTAGAAGAGTCCCTCAGGAAGTTAGCTGAGTCGACGCGTAAGTTAGCTGAGATGATATAGTATAATTATAGACGAAAGAACTACAATAATGAGTGAACCTTCTTTAGAAGACCACCTCAAGCGGATAGCTGAGACGAACGAAAGAATTGCTCGAAATTACTTGAATTGCCAATATAGTGTATCCAATAATACCCTTGAGAATGAAGATAGTTATTTACATAATCAAGATAACAAGGTTAGAATTGGTAGCACTACTTGTTTTGATGAGGTTCGATCTTTTTCATGTTATTATGATGAGGATAGTGTTGATGGAGAATCATACTTATGTAGGAATAGTGATCAGGAAATGGATACTCCAATTGAGCTTTACAATGAATATTATTTCTATTTCAAATCCAAATAATTTTAATAATTATTCACCTATTCAAAAGGACGAGGATTTGACTAGAGATACCCTCGTTTTAGACGATGTAGTATTTCCTGTTTACAAAGCCGATAATGATTTAGAGGAACGAGTTTATTCTGAGAATAATGTTTTAGAGTCTAGCGATTTAGAAACAATAGTCTTAGACGAAGAAGATGAACTCGTAGAGCTTTTAAATATGAGTGAGGATGCATCACCTGAGTATAACCTAACAGAAGCAATTGACCATTTTCAGGATTCCGATGATCTAGAAATTAGGGAAATTGTAGTTAGTCTACGAGACACCCAAAACTCTAAGTTTGGGGGTGATATCATTCTCCCTGTGCTTTACCTTTAACTCTTAGAAAGTTCCCTCGTGTAGGGCTTGACATTTGTGCCTCAACCATCGTACAAGATTATCTCCATACACGTTTTCCCGAACCTAATAATGTCCAGAAAGAAGTTCAGTCATTAGAAACCCATCCTCTGGTTGATGTGGTTTGCCCAGGCTATGATACCCTTATTGACTTTGTTTTCCCACCAAATAGTTTTCTTCCAAATGTGGGAACGTTTATATTTCAAATGTGTCGAATATTTAGTTGTGAGACTAAACCTAAATGCTTTAGGAAATTAGAATCAACACATTTTCTTAAGAATGACTACTACCCTCACTGTGGTCAATTTTGTAAGTCAAACCTGATTGACTTAGAGGATCCTCAATTATTTAGGTTATTATTATGTGCTTCTAAATTTTTATTTGAGTTTTTACAGACTCTAGGACCTAATAATTCGGATCTCACTTTTGAGGAGTTGCAGCCTAAAGAAATATATTTAGACCCTTTTATAGAACCTGAACCTGAACCACAATTAGATGTAGTTGTCTTAATCAGGAAACTAGGTAAGGGCATGCTAGTCTTGTTCATTTTCTTGGTTTACTGCAGTTTCCTTTGGTCAGCTCTATTTGGTTTTGAAGACCCACAGTTATTCCGGCTACTGTTATACGGTTCGAGTTGACTAATCCTTTCCTAAGTCTGGCTGAAGACTTTAAACTTAGCACTTCTTGGGAGGTAACCCATGCTCATGCAACATGGTAATATCTTTCCTTAACTCTTTTTCTTCAAGTGGTAACAGTTTCTCCTTGTTCATGCTTTTAATTTTATCTTTAGAACATCGAGGACAATGTTAGATTTAAGTTTGGGGGTGGGGAAGAACTTTTTAGTTGCACTTTTGAAACTTCTAGCGTCACATGGTATCCGGTTAGCTAAGTTTACATACTGTTTCTCACCGAAAAGATAGAAATTGGAATGCTAGGGATAACAACCTTTTGAGACATTAGAGAAAAAGACATTGAGATCCTTGAAATTCAGGAGAGAACTTGTTCCTTTTAGAGGGTAACCGTGATGGACCTAACCATACATGATGGAAAGGCAAGTAGGTCAGGAAATGCCAGAAAGACAAAGCAACCTCACAATGTAGTCTTAGTTACTGGATTGCGACTCTCTCAGTAGAAACTTATCATCATCAACAAGCGGAGCGACATCAAAATCTATGAAGAAAGTTGAAGACGTTTTAGGTTTAGAAGCAACAATAGAAAAGAATAATTCAAAAATCAAAGTTGAAGTTATAAGAGCAAATGATATAAGTTGTTAGAATCCATGATACCAAGACATCACAAGTTGCGAAGATCCAAGTTTTGAAAGTCCTTCTCTCATGGCCATGTAAATTGTTGTCTTGTAATTTTTGTTTCCAAAAAAAAAAAAAAAAAAAAAGAAAAATGAAAAAAATCATCGTTACGTTTTGTTCAATAAGGCCAAAGGGAAGTAAAAATTTATAAGTCAAGGAAGAAATCGAAGAGAAGAGTTAATTGTCAAGGTTCTATGAGGTTCGATAGTTTATCATCAACAGTTGAAGACCGAAGAAGACGTTGTTTCTACTGAGCAATATGAGAGAGTCGAAGAAAGATACATTTGGTTTCTTTGTTAGTCCGCTTTGAATCTGGCACAAGATCTTTCTAGCACCGCTTTAACTCATCACACGTAATTAGTCCAGCTGTGTAGCATATGTCCCTCTCATCTTTATCTCTCTCCTAATCTTATCCATCTGTAAAGCAGCGGACGCATCTTACAATGTTTATCTAGATGTGTAGCGGATATCTCTTTATCTAGCAGTGTTGCGGATGTGTCTCCCCTTTTCTTCAGTCAGCTTTAGAGCTGACACCTTTAATTTCTCTGGCATTCTAGTTACTTGGAGATATGTTGAGAATATGTATGTCCTCATAGCTCTTTGGATACTTGTGTCCAATTAGAAGTAATGGTTTTGTGGGTACACCTCTGGTAAACCCTCCCGAGATTAACTCGGTTTTATTTTTTAGTTTTGCTCGAGGACTAGCAAATAATAAGTTTGGGGGTATTTGATAGACGCATTTATGTGTCTATTTTGTTCTCAATGTTCTGTATTGTTAGACTCGATTAAATACTTATTATGTTATTTTATGTTTTTGTAGATGTTTTTGGAAAAATAAGCTCTTGCGGCGAAATTGGCTCGAAAAGTGGTGTTTTACACCCCAAGATAGAGACTAAAAACACCCCAGAAATGCGCCGGAGGAACCCAGAAAAAATGCTGGAAACACCCCAGAAAAATTACTTAAGGCACCCCAAAGGACATGTGTTATTCAGACTCCAGCAACGGATAAGGGGCGACCACTGGATAAGGGGTGACCTTCTTCACAAATTCAAAAAAATATTTTGGCGGGAAAATATTTCTTTTCACAGGCAGATTTTTCGATCGGATTTTGGAGGACTTTTTGTGCGATTCAATCGCTGAAACTTCATGGGTAGATGTGATATGTCATAGAAAAGCTGGTATGGGTGTTTGTTTCGATCAAATTTGGCTGGATAACTTGGTTTAATTCAAACAGTGAGTTGGAGGATAAACACAAACTTACACGAGTTTAAACGTGTACTGCTCGTGATTGGAAGACTTAATCAATATTCTGGAGCGTGAAGAAGGTATAAAAGGAAAGAAACACAGCTGAGAACGCGTGAAAATCATAAAACAGGGAAGAAAATCTTCCCGAAAATAATTTTTAACACCCGAGTAAAGAGAGTATTATCTCGAGTTATGGAGGAGATTTCTTGTGTTGTAGGTGTATAAAAAGGGTCTTGAGTTATCATAGAAGGGGTGTGGAGAGTTTGGGGAAGTTTTGGAGGCTACAGAATGAAGAAATCACGAGTTGCAGAGCTGCCATTTTTCTGCTGCTGCTGCTGCCGAAGAACACGAAGAACATAAGACGCACACCCTTGTGTCGTTTATGCTACAGTGATTGCGACTGTTATAGAACAGTATTAAGAGCTACAGTTTCAGCGACTGTCGCAGGACAGTCTTATTTATTACAGTGACAACCGAGGGTCGTAGTTCTCTGGTTTGTAACAAATATAATTGTTACAAACCCGGTTTTGAATTATTTCTCCCTTTTCATCATTTGTAAACTCATCTTTGAGCATAAATGAAATCAACTTTTGAGCGTGTTTCCAACATGATGAGAGGCTAATTTCTCCCACAACCAAGGCAGTGAGGAAGCTATTTACGCATGAATAATTGGTAATCATTTATTCTCTCTTATTTATAATTTATAATTCACTCAATCACTGCTTTTGCAGAGTTTTTAATTGTTTGCAAAAATTTTCTTCATTAGTTGTGATTCAATTAGATAGGTTATGCTTTGTTTAGATAATCTATGCTTAGGGGATACAATTAATTTTTGAGAATTTCCAGATTATTTGTTAATTAAGAAATAAGAGTCTTAAGATAATTAGAGTTTTGAAATATGTATCATTCAATTTTGCGTCATAGTGGAATCTAGTGTCTTGGTTACCTCTCGCCCACTTTGTTAATATTTTTTTATATAATTTTATTAAATCTTTGAATTTAATCTTCACAAGTTTGAGAGTTTGAACCTCATTACTACAACATCATTCAAAAAATATTATCACGGACTGAGTTCACGGCTCTTGTTCCGGTTCTCTTGATCAACAAAGTTCGCAAACTTCGGTTCAAGGAAAAAGCACTTATACATATATGTGTTGCCACACAATGCTTATATCCATCATTGGTTAGTTAATCTAAACTCTCATTTCAACCATTGAAACATTCTTAGAGGACATTTCGTCAAAGTAAGCAATTTTCAAGGTGATTGAAACGTGTCATGACTTTCGTCACTAGGTAAAGATGAACTTGGCCAAAGCAAAAGCTTACCAACACATATTTCGAGAAATAGATAGGCGAGATAAACTCGGCTCGAAATAGCAAATATGTATAATCAAAGTCTATATAGCAAAACGAATTTTTTATCAAAATAGGAGATAAAGTAGATAGAATTTTGAGTGATAGATAAGTTCAAGTCTCCACATACCTTTTAGTCGATGAAGATCCACCAGTTCCTTGAGTAGTCCTTCGTCTTGTATGATGATTGCCATGGAGTTCTTGAGCTCAACTACACTATCTATCCTAGTCTAAGACTTAGATATAGTAGACTAGAAACCAAGACTTATAGTTTTGATCACTAACATTGACAAACATGCTTGAGATAGCAACGCATGCGAGTTCGACCGAGCAATTCTCTAACAAAAAGTAATATAACATGAATTGTCTTTTGTAAATTTAGCCACCGAGAGTAAGTTATGTTTCATATCAGGAACATGTATGACATTATCTAGCCTAAAACTGGTTTTTGGTATAATAAGATTTGTACAACCAATAAAGGAAATAGATAAGGTCTTACCATTGCCAAGCATAACATGATCCTTGCCCTTGTAATTAGAAGTATTATGAACTAAAGTTCTATCTCCAGTCATGTGAGTAGAAGCATCACTATCAGAAATCCAGACTGTATTGGATGAAGAAGGATCATCATTTACTGCAGCATCATTAATATTTAGACTTGTGAAAGCAGGCTGTGAAGTACCAGTAGAATTAACTGAATTTGAATGATCCATTGGAGCTTCAGAAGTAACAAAATTATCTTGAGTATTCTGACCAGAGGAAGAACCAGTTGGTGGATGATATTTAAAGAAACACCTTGTTGCAATATGTCCATTCTTTTTACAAATTTGACAGAACATTCTTGAATAATCTATATAAGGCCTTATGTTATTGCTTGAGCTAGACCCATTCTGAGAATTTCCAGTAGAATTGTGAGAAGTAGATCCATGTTGATATTGACTGTTCTTGTAATTCCCACTACCATTATTTCCATTACTTCTCTTATTTCCACCACTTCTTATGTTACCATTATGAGCATTGGAGCCATTTCTTTCATAAAAAGTTGTTGCAGTTTGACCATCATATAGATTGACACTTTGATGTTGTATTTCTGCTAAGAATTGCTCATGAGAAAGTAACTTGGCTTTGACTTCTCCAAAATTATAAGGTGTCTCTCTACTTTGTGAAGAGATAAAAAAAATATCATATTCACCGCCTAAACCATTCATAACAAACTGCATCACTAACTTTTTCACCAATGGCAGCTAATGAATCTGTTATACTCTTAACTTTCTGAAGATACTGAACAATAAACATATTACCCTTTTAATACTATGCAATTGATTTCTTAGCATACCCTTTCTAGCAAGAAATTGAGTTCTAAAACTCATCTCAAGAAAATCCCAAATATCTTTAGCAGTAGATAATCCAAGAATATCACCACTAACAGTAGGTGTAAAAGTAGATTTAAGATAGGTAGAGACAAACCTATCCAACCTTCTCCAAGAAACCCATTCTGGATTAATATTTTCAACTCCATCAATTGTTACTTTCTGAGGTGGCTCAACAATATCACCACCAACATATCCATATAGATCACAAGAAAATAACACACCCTCAAATTGATCTTTCCAGAGAAGATAGTTTGAATGATCTAATTTCATAGAAACAAAATTTGATATATTTGTAAAAGGAAGAGCATTACCAGCGAAAGACATTGTAGTATGATGATGATTGTTCTGTAAAATTCCAGATCTGAATTCGAAGTACTGCCAATATTGCGATTTGTTTTTGCACCTTGATGTGAATCGTTGTTGTTGTAAGAAGTTGTACTTATTGTTACCATTTAATCTTCCAGGAACCCTAGAAAAACTTGATTTGTGAAAAATTCTTGAAAACGATATTGCCCAAATTAAAGCTTGAAAAATTGTTGATAAAATTGTTATAAGCTTGTTTGAAAGAACCCTAAGAACCGTAACCTATCTGATACCATGAGAATTATTATGCTCTCATGATTATCAACAAGTTAGATTCAGAGATCAAGATTGAAGAGAAAGAAGAAATATTGTATTGCAGGTTAAAGTCAACAAATAACAAATAATATCAATGTACAAACATATTTATTACAGACAGATATTGTAGTAATCAGACAATGACTCAGAAAACTAACTTGACTCAGATTTATAAGTCAAATACCATTGACTTGACATATTCCTAATAAGGTGGTTGGAGGCTAGATCAAGGTACACTAATGTTCATTTTGTTCACACTTTCCATGAGGCAAATTTTTCAGCGGACGCTATGGCAAAAAGGGGTTGTTTTCTTGAAGATGGAGAGGGTTAGAATTTTGATAATAGACAAGATTTTCTTACTTCGATCGAACTTCCAAATGTACCTTATTTTCGGTTTAAATAGTTCTTAAGTTTTTGGGGCTCTTTGCCTCTTTTCTTATGAACTATCTTTTGTAATCTTTTCGCTATTTATTAATACATTTTTGGACTTACAAAAAAAAGAGAGGTTGGAATGAGGAAATTAACGGTAGAGATAATGATGGTTTTGGTTGTTGTGGTGATGGTGGTAGTGGAGATTGGGTATCGCTGGTGGTTGGGAGATGTTGGCAGTGGTGGAGACTGGGTGTGACTGGTGGTTGGGAGATGTTGGTGGTACTTCCGGTTATTATTACTTTCTTCACCAGCGCTACTACATAAAGTATCTTGACAAGGTATTTTCTCTTCCAAAATTGTATATTTTTTCTTAATCTTGAATTCAGAACTAATTTACATCTCTTAGTTTTGATTTTGGTGTTCGTTATTTATCCAGGCTAGGTTTTATAATCAGAATTGATTGCTTCACTTTTTCAAGAGGTGATCTCATTTTTATGCTTGTGCATCTTATGTTCGTTTGTCGTATAGGTGATGGTTGCATCATAAAAAAAACATCCGTAGATCAGAATTGTTTCTCACTTGCTAGCTGGTGGTATTGTTCATACGTTATATACAGGGAAATTGACATAATATTTAATGTATACACGAGCACTGAACCTGTGGGATTTGTGTTCTGTACCTAACAAATAACAAATTTACAATAAAATATAGCATAGCCTGAAAGAAAAGAGATTAAAAACCCCTAAAAATCCCAAACTATTTAAACCGATAATATGAAACATTTGGATATTCTATCGGAAAAAAATAATCAGGTCTTCCAGTATAATTCATTCCTTCATCATTTGGGAGAGCACAACATTTTTATCCATAGTATCTGCTGCGAAGTTTATTTCACGATAAAAATGCTCAAATCTGATAGAAATATACTGGGAACTAATAGCCCTCCACCGATGTCTTATAAACCAAGGAAAAACATCTGAATTAAAAGCTTGAACTGCAGATAGTGAATCTGAACGAACACACACTTGGTCCCTCCCAAAAATAAATGCCCATTCAAGCCCAACAATAATTCCATATATCTCAGCAATATAATTAGTTGCAATTCCCAAACCAATGCACATTGAAAAAGCAGGGGTCTAACAACCACACCAATATTTCTTTTAGGCAATCTGTATGGACTAACTCCAATATATTTCCAAGAAAATCAACTAGACAGTCAGACTCAATCAAGGAAAATACATCCAAGAGTTATATCTCAATTTCTCAAATCAATCTGCAATCGAACAGATAGAAATCTGTGAGCCGGATTAATATGAGAAATAACTTGGATGGTACCAAAGACCAATATCTAAGCGTCAATCAATTTCAATCAACAACCAAAGGTTGGATTCACCAATTGATTGAACTACGCACAACCTGTGATATTTCAATTATATAGAAAATATAATACGGAAATAACACAGACACCAGAAATTTTGTTAACGAGGAAACCGCAAATGAAGAAAAAACCCCGGGACCTAGTCCAGATTTGAACACCACACTGTATTAAGCTGCTACAGACTCTAGCCTACTACAACTTAACTTCAGACTGGAATGTAGTTGAGCCCTAACTAATCTCACACTGATTAAGATACAGTCGCGTTCCTTACGCCTATGAATCCTAGCAGGACTCTACGCACTTGATTCCCCTAGCTGATCTCACCCACAACTAAGAGTTGCTACAACCCAAAGTCGAAGACTTGATAAACAAATCTGTCTCACACAGAAAAGTCTATTGAATAGATAAATCTGTCTCCCACATAAATACCTACGAGTTTTTGTTCTGTCTTTTGATAAATCAAGGTGAACATGAACCAATTTATACACCAGACTTATATTCCCGAAGAAAAACCTAGTAATATCAATCATCTCACAATGATCTTAACCTTATAGTAGCGGAACAACATATTGTGGAATCACAAACGATGAGACGAAGATGTTTGTGACTAATTTTTATCTTACCTATCGGAGATTGAATCTCGAGCAAATCTTAGAGAAGATACTACGCAATACGATAGAACAAAGTAAGATCAGAACATGCAACTACAGAAAAATAGCTGGGTCTGGCTTCAGAATCCCAATGAAGTCTTTAAGTCGTTAACGTATAATGGTTTTAGAAAAACCTAGGTTAAAGGAGAATCGACTCTAGTCGCAACTAGTATCACACATGAGGTGCGGGGATTAGGTTTCCCAGTTGCTATAGTTCTCCCTTATATAGTCTTCAAATCAGGGTTAGCAATCAATGGTACCTTGGTAACAAAGCATTCAATATTCACCGTTAGATGAAAACCTGATTAGATTCAAGCTAATATCTTTCAACCGTTAGATTGAACTTAGCTTGTTATACAGAAATGAAATGTGCCTTCATTTAGATATGGGTAACCATACCTTAACGTGTACACTTGGTTGGCTCAACAATAGTTAACCGAAGTTATCCATATGAATACTTTCATATCAACCTTGTTCATCTTTATCACAACTAATTCAAATGACTCAAATAAAACTAGTTATAGAGTTGTTCAATTGTTTATATTCTCATAGAAGTACACAAGACACAATTGAAGCGAAATTGATTTTGATTCACTCGAACCAGTTCATGAACATTATAGCTATGGTTTGCAAAAGACTGCATTCCTTATTATATAAATGCATTTGTTCATGAACAAACCGATTTTAGAATTTAACCCACTCAAGTATGCAGACGGGTACGCATACTTAGAGTTCCGGACTTGGTCTGTCTACCAGTATGTGAACGTGTACGCATACTGTCGTTCACTACCGAACTCAATTGATTTAGTATGCAAACGGGTACGCATACTAAATTCCCGTACTTGAACTGTTAAGACAGTACGCCTACGGGTATGCATACTAATTTCCCGGGCTTTAACTGTTAAACTAGTACATGTACGAGTATGCATACTATGGTTCTCGGACTTGGAGTAACTTGCAACAGTTAGCATACAAGTACGCATATTGTGATATATTCAATCAATGGTTAATTGTTTAAAACTCCATTTTAATCATTAAAACATTCTTAGAATACGAGAATAGCTGTCTCACACAAACTATTAGCTTCAAAGCAATTTTCAAGTGATCAATAGATCAATACGAAATATTCCGAGTCTACATCAAATGACTGTCTCACACAAATCATGTAAGATGTTACCCGACGATTTTCACATGATCATCTTTTGACTTTCGTCAAGAATAAAAGATGAACTTGGTTAAAGAGAAAGCTAACCAACACGTATTTCGAGAAATATGTAAGCAAGTTAAACTCAACTCGAAATATCAAATGTGTATAAAGTAAAGTCTATATAGCTATACGACTTTTGTCTCAATAGGAGATAGAGTAGAAATAGACTTCTGAGTGATAGATGAGTTCAAGTCTCCACATACCTTTTGTTGATGAAGTTCCACAAGATCTCCTTAGTAGTTCTTCGTCTTCAATCGATGAAACGCCGTGAAGTCTAAAGCTCAACTACACATTCTATCCTAAACCAAGACATGGCTATAAGTAGACTAGAAATCAAGACTTATAGTTTTCGAAACTAAACTTGACAAAGAAGCTTGAGATAGCAATGCTTGAGAGTTCGATGTCATGTTCCACAGGTCTCACTATGCACAACATTACATTTCTGAGTAACTATTGATGGGTGTAATAATCCTAGAGTCATTTCTTCGAGTTCTGTAGTGAGTTAAGATGTAATGATAGCCGTTAATATAGTTAGTAAGGATTGGTCTATTAAAGACCAATCATTCTTCTCTCCTGAACTCATGTAATGAAAAATTAAATTGTTTCAATTGAAGTTAGGCTCTGATTTATCAGAGAGAAGTTATCTTGAATTCTTCTTGTAGTTGTAATTGGTATGCTACAATTGGTATCATACTCCATCCTGGAACCTGTAACCATGGACACCAAAGAAAAAATTCAAGAGATTTCCACCATTGTTGCTCTACACACAGATTCAATTACTGAGATTCAATCTGAGATTCAATCCTTGGGTACAAACATGAATCTTATTATCAGTTTACTTGACCCTGCGCAACACTCGAATTCACCTCCAGGTCCGTCTTCATCTAAGATTCCTCAACCAAATCGGGAAAATTTTATTGCAGGATTTCAGTCGATAATGAATAATCTCTCTCACAGTGAATCTCGTAAGTTCTCTCGTACCCCCAAAATAGATTTCCAAGATTTAATGGTACTAATCCCCGTGGTTGGGCTCTAAAAATATTAAAGGTACTTCAATTTACATAAATTTCCTGATGATGAGCGTGTTGATATGGCTGCAATTAATTTCGATTCTTCAGTAGATCCATGGTTTTTAAATTATCATCAGGGTAAAGAATTCATTTCTTGGGATATCTTTATTCATGACTTATGTGCTAGATTTGAAGATAATTATGTTGGTAAAATCTTTATGGTAGCTAACAATCCTTATTTACCTGAGATTTTTTACACTTTGAGTTCATTAGTGGTTTAAAAGAAGAGATTCGTACAGTAGTGCAAATGTTCAAACCTGACAATATTGCAACAACTTTTTATTTGGCTAGAATGCAGCAGTCTTCTATGCATCATCAGCCTAAACCCACTAAATCCTTCTCTAAACCCTTTGCACCCTCACTACTTTCTGTTTCCCACCCACAATCTACCATCAAACCTTGTTTCACTCCATCCTCTACATTTTCTATGAACAATAATTCATCATCATCCCCCATTGTGACTCACCCTACTACTCCCACTAAAACTTCACTAGACAATTCTCTTCCTTCTGTTAAGAGACTCACTCATGCACAAATGCAGGTTAGGAAAGATAAGGGGCTTTGTTATAATTGTGGTGAGTTTTACAGACAGGGTCACAAATGTAAAACTCAACAACTGTTTATGTCAATTGCCGATGAAGACATATAAGAGCATGGATCATTATCCACTGAAGAAATCTCTGATGTATCTCCTTCGACTTCTGATTCTACAATCGAGATTTCTTTACATGCCTTGACAGGGAATATTGCTCCTGACCCCATCAGAATTTCTGGTCATCTCAACAAGCATCCTGTGGTTGTCCTTATTGATACAGGCAGTACACATAGTTTCATTGATGCTGTATTAAACTCCAAATTGGGCCTTCATGTCTCTCCAACTGGTCAAATGCTTGTTGCAGTTGCTAATGGGGACAACACCATCAGCAAAGGTATCCGCCAACACCTCAACTGGGAAATGCAAGGGCATCAGTTTTCTGCAAATTTACGAGCTCTTCCTCTAGGTGGTTGTGACATTGTCTTAGGCGCTGATTGGTTGCGCCAACTTGGTGATGTTACTTTTAACTTCAGTCAGCTGAGCATTTCTTTTCTACATCAAGGCAATCCAATTACACTTCAGGGTAACTCTTTTATACCTTCTCTGAGTCTCATTAGTGCTTATTCCTTAAAGAAGTTTATTAAGAGTAATACCCCTACCCTCATTAGCCAAATTTTCTCTATTTCTACAACCCTTATACTTCCACCACCACCTGCAGTCTCTGGTCTTTTAGAAACTTTTTCAGATGTTTTCGCAGAACCTACTGGACTTCCTCCTTCTAGGTCACTTGACCATAAAATTCCACTCAAAACTAGGTCTGACCCAACTTCTCAAAGGCCATATAAGTTCCCTTATGTACATAAGTCTGTAGTGGAGTCCTTAGTCTCTGAAATGCTATCCTCTGGTGTGATCTAACATAACCATAGTCCATTTGCTGCTTCTATTCTCCTAGTCAAAAAGAAAGATGGAACTTGGCGTTTCTATGTCGATTATCGTAAACTCAATGACATTACTGCCAAAGATAAATTCCCAACCCCTCTTATAGAAGAATTGTTAGATGAGTTGAATGGTTCTATGGTGTTTTCCAAGATAGATCTTCGTTCAGGTTACTACCAAATCCGAGTTTATGTACCAGACATTCCAAGACTGCTTTTCGCACTCATCATGGCCACTACGAATTCAGAGTCATGCCATTTGGTCTTACTAATGCCCCTGCGACATTTCAAGCCCTCATGAATGAGGTGTTTCAACCATATATTCGTAAGTTTGTACTTGTATTCTTCGACGATATTTTAGTATACATTCGATCCATTGAAGCACACATGGAGCACTTGCAGCTTACACTAGAATTATTGAGGAAGCATTCTCTATTGCCAAGTTATTCAAATGTGCCTTTGCTCAGCCACAACTCGAGTACCTTAGCCACATTATCACTGCCAATGATATTGCTGCAGACCCTGACAAAGTTGTAGCCATGGTTAATTGGCCACAACCACAAACACTGAAGCAGCTCAGAGGATTCTTACGGCTCATCGGCTACTACCGCAAATTTATTAAAAACTATGGAAACATTTGCAAGACAATAACTGATATGCTCAAGAAGGATTCTTTTGCATGGAATGATGCTGCCACTCATGCCTTCTCTTCCATCAAAAATGCTATGACTTCAGCACCAGTATTGGCCCTACCTGATTTCTCTCAGCCATTTACTTTAGAAACTGATGCTTGTTCAAAAGGGATTGATGTTGTGCTTATGCTGAATAGTAAACCCATTGCCTTTCTTAGCAAACCATTGGGCCTAAGGCATTAGCTTTATCTACCTATGAGAAAGAATTTTTGTCCATTGTTATGGCTGTTCAAAAATGAAAGCACTATTTGAGAAGTCAACAGTTTATCATTCATGCATACCATCAAGGTTTGAAGTATCTAATGGACCAAAAATTGTCTACTGCTTTACAACAAAAATGGTTAGTCAAATTGATGGGTTTTGACTATGTCATTAAGTACAAAAAAGGGTTGGAAAATCAGGATGTTGATGCCTTATCAAGATTGCCTACTGCTTCTTGCTCAACATTGTCATTATCTCAACCTCAATGGGTGCAATACATTCACTCTAGCTATGAGTCAGACACAACAACACAACAACTTATTACTCAACTCACTGTGACTCCAACACAGTGCAACTATTCTTATGCATAGGGCATCTTAAGATTCAAATGGAGACTCTATATTGTCTCAGGTACTGCACTCAGATCTTCCATATTACATTCCTTACATGCCTCTGCTGTTGGAGGCCATTCTGGCATCAATGGTACTTATCACAGGGCTAGAACCTCCTTCTTTTGGCCTAACATGAAGACTGACATCATTCAGCTTGTCACAACTTGTGATGTGTGCCAATGCAACAAGGGAGAAAACTCACTTCCAGGTGGTCTACTACAACCCTTCCATATACCTGACACTGCATGGCAACACATTTCCTTAGATTTCATAAAGGGACTTCCAATGTCTTTTAAAAAGAATATCATCTTAGTAGTTGTGGATAGATTGACTAAGTATAGCCACTTTATTTCTCTTGGCCACCCATTCACTGTTGTTACAGTTGCTAAGGAATTCCTTGCTCATGTGTTCAAGCTCCATGGACTTCCTAGTTCCATTATCAGTGACAGAGACGAAATCTTCATCAGCCAATGCAAGCACTATTCAAGACTCTAGGCACCACATTAAAGATCAGTTTTTTCTACCATCCTCAAACTGATGGCCAGACTGAAAGAACCAATGCCTGTGTTGAACAATACTTGAGGTGCATGATAAGCTCTCATCCTAAACAGTGGGTCCAATGGTTAGCCTTGACTGAATGGTGGTTTAACACCAACTACCACTCCAGCTTGAAGATGTCTCTCTTTCAAGCATTGTACGGGTATGCTCCACCTAACTTGGTTTTCCCAATTCCTACTTCTACTTCTGTTTCCACTATAGAAAACTATTTACAGGAGAAGGACATTATGCTGCAATTACTCAAAGAAGAACTCTCCAAGGCTCAAAGCAGAATGAAATTCTTTGCAGATAAAAAGAGATCTGACATAAATTTTGAGGTAGGTGACCTGGTATTATTGAAGCTCTAGCCTAACAGGCAAACTTCAGTTGCTATAAGGAGAAATCTCAAATTGTCTGCCAAATACTTTGTCCCCTTTGAAGTCCTACAAACAATTGGGGTTGTTGCTTATAAACCGAAACTTCCAGTGGGGTCTAGGATACACCCAGTATTTCATGTCTCTCAGTTAAAGAAGAAAATAGGCTTGCAGGCAGTTCTATCACCTCAACTACCATTAGTGGACCATGCAGGCCAGTTTTTCATTGAACCTGCTGCTATTTTGGACACTAGGACTACTATCAGAGGCACATCTCAAATCCCTCAGGTCTTAGTGCAGTGGTGCAACTCAGATCCAGCATATTCAACATGGGAGGATGTTGTTCACATCCAAGCTCAGTTTCCAGACTTTATCCTTGAGGACAAGGATCTCTAAATGGGAGGGGCAGCGTCATGTTCCACAGGTCTCACTATGCACAACATTACATTTGTGAGTAACTATTGATGGGTGTAACTAACCATCGAATGGGTGTAATAATCCCAGAGTCATTTCTTCGAGTTCTGTAGTGAGTTAAGATGTAATGATCATCGTTGATATAGTTAGTAAGGATTGGTCTATTAAAGACCAATCATTCTTCTCTCCTGAACTCATGTAATGAAAAACTAAATTGCTTCAATTGAAGTTAGGCTCTGATTTATCAAAGAGAAGGCAACTTGCTGCTAGTTATCTTGAATTCTTCTTGTAGTTGTAATTGGTACGCTACATTCGACCGAGCAGTGCTCTAACAATATCCCCCTTTGTCAATTTTAGTGACAAAATTATCAATACATATGGATTACAAAATCAATAAACTGTGTAGCTTCTCATCCAAATGCTTGATTTCCTTGGTTCTTCAACATTAGTCGAAATCTTCGTCACTTGCAAGTACTCCAATGATACTGAACGTGTTCAACTCAGCATCATAGTTGTTGAATATCCGTAGCTGATGCGTGTCGTAGGTGCAATCAAATTAATATCTTATTTCCACTCAATTAAAAATAATATAATTGAAGTCAAGTTCGTTCCCACGAAGAGCAGGGAGTTTTAGTTGTCAAAAAGTGTCACAATGGGGTGGGGGGTGGGTTTGTTTTAGATTGTAAACAAAGTAAATAAAGTAATTGAAAATAATTAAGTTGCAAGCAATGGAGAGAAATATGATCAGGGAATCCTTCTTCGTTACTAAACTGTCATCAAGTTATTATATTCATCCATTCATACAATTAATCACAGATTATTACCAACCGTGGAATAACAGCTAGCTCAGTGCTATCCCCTAAATTCCTTAAATCACTAAGTACGGAAGCTCTCCAATACCAGATTCTATTCGTCGAAACCACCTAGTAGTAGCTCACTCAAGGTGTAATTTGTTCGAATGCTTTATGTTTTGTGAATTATAGATTGATCCTAGTAGTTAGACTCTTAGCTCAAGGTCCACTTTCTAGTGTTGTTTATACACACAATCGCTACACAGAATCCCTCTGCAAGGTCTTGTGTTCTCTACTTTTGTATAAATTATTCGACTATTACTTATCTCCTAACTCAATACTAGCATTTGATTGAGTCAACAAATTAATTCAGTTGGCCACCTAAACAATCTATTAATCAATCATAATTATTCTAATTAGTATAAACAATCAATAATCATGTGAAGAACTTCAAAATAGATTTATATAATAACTCTAATCATGTCTAGAACTTAGAATTCATCCCCAATCACTAAGAAGTTTAGCTACTCATGGTACTAACAAAACCCATGAGTTTCATATGATAAAATGGTAAAGAAATAGTTACGGTGATGAATCGCTCCAAAACCCTAACTTTTCTTCTCTTGAGTTCTCCTCTCAATGGCTTGATAAAAGATTATATGATAATGATAGAAATATCTCTTATGTAGGTGTCCCAAATAATGATGTGCCCGTGCGTCGAATCCCGGTCGAAGTAGCTTGCCAAAACTCTCCAAATTGCCAAAACAGCTCACGCCCAGGTCTTGGTCGTGCATCGAGTGGCTGAAACAGCCAAGTGGGCTCATGTTCGAAACTGGACAAGCCCAGCCCAAAAATACCATTAGCCTGTCAGTTTGCCAGAACTGACAAACATATACCTTTTCTTCCAATTCCCGCGGACAGACATCCTACCGTGAGAAAATAATTTCCCCGAGTTTTCAGTTTTTCCTTCGATCATTCACGGATATACGAGTGACCGTGAATTTTCAAACTCCCTGGAATTTTAGTTTTTGCTTCCTCATCTCACGGACACTCCTATCTCGGTGATTTTTTAATTCCCCTGGATTTCTATTTTTCCTCCGGCCACTCACGTATACCAGGCCCTCCGCGAACAGCCAGCTGCTTCTGGATTTCTTCCTTCCATCACTTCTCGTCATTATTGCTATCAACACCTACAACGTCATATTCCACGTCCTCCATCTTCACAGGCAACTCCATCAACAATGGCAGAAAGCCATTCTCTGTCGGGCTTCATCATTGTGATCAACAATATCTTATAGTTCATCTTCTCTGTTCTCTTACACACAGCCTCGACCCATCATCTTTCCGATCCATCATCATCTCCCTGTTTTCTTCATTACTGCCAAGGTAGCATCAACAGCATCTTTCAATCACCACCATCGATCACATCAACTCTCTACATTCTTTAGCTCCTCCATATTCAGCGTATCATTCACTGCCAACGATATTCTTCATCGCTGACAATGGCAGCAAACACCATCGAGTCTCAACTGGTCTGAAACCCAGCTCGAGTACTCATCATCTCTGGCATCACCATTCTTCGTTGACCTCCAACAGTAGCCATTGATTTGCTTCATTATCGCCAGCATCTAACTCGTCATCACTGCAGTCATAACTTACGGTTTCTCTCGAACAACAAACCAAACTCCATCAGCATCTCCACCGTAACCACCAGAAGCAACACCACTGCAACACGAGTTTCACTATCTTCCTGTTCATCTCATTCTCCCAAGCTCGACCACCATACAATGGCAAAAACCTTCCTAGCTGCATCTTTGTTTTCTTAAGACCTCAGAATATCTCTTCTCAGTCCGCTTCAGCCAACCACCAATCACGGTAACCCAATGCTCAGAGAACTCCATTATTGGTTTTCAACACTGATGGCAGCAACAACTCAGCTCCATCGATCTCATCTCTGTTGCCATCATGCAATCACCATCATCCAATTCTCTGTTCTTCTCAGGCTCATTATCATACTGCCATTCTTCCATCAACAGTTCTTCATCGTCTACTACTAGCAGTGAGCAGCATCAATGATCATAGCTTCACCATTAACCCATTCGATATTCCATCTCCGAGCAACCTCCATACTATCCCGATCATTATCAGCTCAAATCTGTCAATGGAAGCAAACCAGTTTACCACCTGCTCGTGTATCCAAATCACCACCAGTCGCCATTGCTGCACTCTATCCGATATTGGCAGCAGCTTAAGAATGACCGGAGAACTGGTCGTTGAAACTCGACCAAGTTCTGTTCAGTTTTAAGAAGATAATAACCCTGATAGAATCAGCTGGGTACTTTTATAAACAGTGCAACTCCAGTCTTACAGGACTGACAGTTCAATTCTCAATCACGCCCTACGCGGCTGCCCTGAGTAGAAAACTCGGGTGCCTTTATAAATTCTGTGCGTTCACAAATTCTCGCAACTTTGGCTTGCTTAGAAGGCTTGTAATTTCCTCGTATAATGTCGGAATGACTCCATTCTTTCTCCGTTGGCTTCGTCTTTCCGTCCTCTTCAAGATGATATCAAGAACTCCTCAATTTGGATGAGTTCCACTTGGTCTTTGGCCTTTCTCCGCTTTTAGCTAACTTCTTTTATGCACAATTAAGTGCAAATTCCCTTTGGATGATTCACCTAGCAAAACACAAATAAGAGAAAATAAACGTAATATACAATAATTTGCAAGAATATAAGCAATTTTTTTTTGATAAGTCAAACAAGAATATAAGCAATTACTAGCATGGATTTGACACTAAATATATGCAAAATATGTACTTAACAGTAGCCATACCAATAAGAAAACAATTGTTCTCAATTATTGTTATACAGTGTCATAGTATTATTACACAACATCAAAGTTCAATTGTATCACAAATTTGAAAATAATACTACGGTCATATGTATCACTCCCCCTTAGTCAATAATTCATCTCACAATGAAAACCACTCCCCCTTACATAATGATCCGTAAACCATATGTATTTGTAGTGTGAACTACACAATAATTCTCCCCCTTTTTGTCAATATAAATTGGCAAAGGTATGAAAACTAGCGGGATCATAATGAAATTCTCATAGAGATACTTCATGACTAAAAGAGAACATATTAACTTTGTTTCAATGATTACGCATAGTCGAAACTTAGTGTATTCATCAACGAGTTTATAAAGATACAAGAAAACTCCTACAATATTCCACATCCGCACTCCCCACGAAGATTTGGCATTTAAACACAAGTTCAATTAAGAACTCTCCCCCGTAAAATGTCCTTCCCAAAAGAACAATAAGAGCGACCTTACTTTTACAAGAAAAGAAGGATTTCTTTAGACATTAACAAATTACATGAAACATGAATTTGTATGCAAAAAACTCAATTAAATTAACCACAAGAGATCCCATGATTAATTTAATCGGAAATACTCAACATAAGAGAACTTACAGAGCCATATAGTACTTTCACATAGAAGTGGATTAGGGAAATATCAATACTGCGGAACATACAAAGATTCATTATATTTTTCATCAATATTTGCATAATGACACAATTGACTTAATCTTTGACATCAAAAGTTCATTCTATTTTCCATCAATATTTGCATAATGACATAATAGACTTTATCTTTTGACATGTATGGGACAATCATAGTTTATGGACGCAAACACACATATCCCATAACATTATTTAAAATACATAAAATCAATAAAGATTAATACTGCAAAATCATCTTCCAAATAAACTTTAGAATTTAAATAAATAAAACTAAAAACATTGCAAGATGAAAATCGTTTGCAATAGCAATGTGTAATCACAATATAGGATATTCCAAACCCTAGTTATCGTAAAATACAAGAATAAAATCTCATAAGGAGTTTCCGAGATAATAAAAAAAATAAATCCTAAGAAGAATAAAATTGAAGGTCTTCAGACATAATCAACAACCAGAGATCAAACAAAAACAAGTTCATCAGTTGCTTTCTTCAGTTCGTTTTTCAGAAATTCAAGATTCTTAGTTGCAATTTCAAGTTGTTCACGTACAACCCCAAAATCTCGAAGAAGATTTCCCACCAATTGAGATGACATCTGAACTGGAAGTTTGTTTTCATGATCAACTGCATGATAGCAGGTTATAAAAACAAGGTTCTCGTGAAACTCAATAACTTTGCCCTCTTCAACTTTGTCTTCCTTTTTGCATCCATCCATTGTGCACTCCATAAAATCTCAAGAAAACTTGATGTTACGGAACGAGTATATATCCGAAGGAGTCCATGATATATATACGAGATTTTCATAGGGAAACCCTAGGGTTATTCATTTGCGTTCGGTAAGGGTCGGGTGCACGAACGTTCGTGGTTATGAACCAGTTTCAAAACCGAGGAACCAAATGGAGCCTATTTTAGAAGTATGTTTTTATAAAAACAAGTTCTAAAGACAGAACAACTTAGCTCAGAAATAGAGCACAAGGAATTGCTGAAATCAACAAATCAACTGTCATTAAGGAGAAAAAACGAGGATTTTCAAGGAGAGCAAAAAAGAGAATTTTATCAAGAGTATTTGATCAATTATATTAAATCATGTAATAATTAAATGGAGCACGGCTCAACAGTAAGATGATCATTTTTTATTCTTAAACCGAAAAAAAAGATACAACAAAGACCACTTTGTCAAGAAAAAGAGCTTCTTGAGAATTATGAGCATCCTTACACGGTCTCAAAGAGGATGCACATTTGTAAGTAGTCAAGTTGTAATTTGACGAGCATATAGCTCATCAAGTGATTTGACATTTCCCCTTTTTCTTTCTTTAAAATCTTTAGAAAAGTCAATAGAGTTAGTCTCAAAAGAATTAACAAGAGGAAGACAAGAGATACCCGAAGTTGCTGCCTTCCTTGCCTTCTTAATGTTGCGCTTGAGTCAATTTATACTGGTCTTTAGTTCCGAAACACGATTATTGATATGAATATACTCGGGAACGATTGAAGCTTTTGATCCAACACTTACTTTAGTCATGGAAGAAGAGTTTGAAGAAGTTTTCTTACTCAATGGATCAACAAAGCAGTCATTTTCCGTATAATACGATTCTTTTTACAATTATAGAAAGCCTTTGTGTTATCTTTACTTGGAAGACCTGGCTCATCACATCACTTTTCTTGTCTGAGAGTTGGACATTTAAGACCGGTAATATGAGAAACCGGTTTGATTACTTTCTTGGACATCCAGATAAGAATGTTATGAAGTTTTTCATTCCGCAAACGAAAACGACATCTCTTTTCAAAATGACCTTTGTTTCCGCAATAATAACATCTGAAGGGAATGTTATTAATCTTTCTCATACGAGTAGGAGGTTGACATCCTTTGTCTATTGAGACTTCTGCTGCAGAAGGTAATTTTTCACATTTGCCATTAGAGAAAGTTCTCTGTAGGAAGTTGCTTTTAGTGCGAACAAAATTAATCTTGCTACTGCTTGGAGTGTCTGTTCCTTCATATCCCAAACCTCGTGTATCACAATGTATCTTACAAGCTCCCAGCATAGTGGATAATTTTGATGAACTAAGATTAAACTTTTTCAAGTTTTTTTCTAGCATAATCACTTTGTTTTGAGCAGTAGAAAGCTTATCCTCCGACTCTCTGTCCTTAAAACAACTTTGTTGAGAGTTACATCTAGCTTCAGATTCAGCAAGTTCTTCTTTTAACATAAAAAGATTTCGACGCAGATTTTCACATTCAGAATTGTTTGTACGAACATCTTCTTCTCGATCTTTAAGAAAAGATTGTAGGAGATTATATCCACAACCGTAGCCTTTAAAGAGATTTCTCATTTTCCTTTTTTCTAGACAAAGAGGAGTCAGAAACTCAGCCAAGCAAGATGTTGACTTCTTTTTATTTATGAGATGGTCAAAAAGATTGATGTATTTAGAGACTTCCTCATCGACATCGTATCCATCATCTGAATCACTTTCATCTGAAAGATCATCCAACTGTTCATCGAGGCGCGTTTCCCAGTTATACACAGTTTCTGACCATGGAGAGGATGAGGAAGATTTCTCAGGAGAAGCAGAGCTTTGAACCAAGTCAAAAAATTTCTGAACTTGTGATCCGTTGTTTGAGATAACACTACTTTCCATAGAGTCGGTTGCTACAAACACAGACTTATGAGGTCTTAAATGTGTTTGCCTTCTCTGATACTGTTAGAGCATTGCTCGGTCGAACTCGCATGCGTTGCTATCTCAAGCATGTTTGTCAATATTAGTGATCAAAACTATAAGTCTTGATTTCTGGTCTACTATAGCTAAGTCTTGGACTAGGATAGAAAGTGTAGTTGAGCTCAAGAACTCCATGTCAATTTTCATACAAGATGAAGGACTACTCAAGGAACTGGTGGATCTTCATCGACTAAAAGGTATATGGAGACTTGAACTTATCTATCACTCAAAAGTTTATCTACTCTATCTCCTATTTTGAGACAAAAGTCGTTTTCCTATATAGACTTTAATTATACACATTTGCTATTTCGAGCCGAGTTTATCTCACCTATCTATTTCTCGAAATATGTGTTGGTAAGCTTTTTCTTTGGCCAAGTTCATCTTTACCTAGTGACGAAATTCATGACACGTTTCAATCACCTTGAAAATTGCTTACTTTGACGAAATGTCCTCTAAGAATATTTCAATGGTTGAAATGAGAGTTTAGAATAAACAACCAATGATGGATATAAGCATTGTGTGGCAACACATATATGTATAAGTCCTTTTTCCTTGAACCGAAGTTTGCGAACTTTGTTTATCAAGAGAACCGGAACAAGAGTCGTGAACTCAGTCCGCGAACCCAGTCCGCGAACCCTGATTTGAAAGGCTATATAAGGGAGAACTCTAGCAACTGGGAAACCTAATCTCCACACCTCATGTGTAATACTAGTTCTATTAGATAGAGTCGATTCTCCTTTAACCTTTGGTTTCTTCTTAAAAACCAGGTTAACGACTTAAAGACTTCATGCGGATTGTGAAGCCAGACCGATACTACTTTCTCGTAGTTGTGTGATCTGATCTTGCTGATTCTATCGTTTTGAGTACAATCGTAACGATTGGCTTGAGATCTTTATCTCCGATAGGCAAGATAGAAAAGTAGTCACAAACATCTTCGTCTCATCGTTCGTGATTCCACAATATCTTCTTTCGGCGCGTCGATTAAGATTATTGTGAGGTGATTGATAATACTAGGCTGTTCTTCGGGAATATAAGTATGGGTTATCAATTGGTTCATGTTCACCTTGATTTATCAAAAGACGGAACAAAACTTGTAGGTTCATCTGTGGGAGACAGATTTATCTATTCTGTAGACTTTTCTGTGTGATACAGATTTGTTTATTAAAGTCTTCGACTTTGGATCGTAGCAACTCTTATTTGTGGGTGAGATCAGCTAAGGGAATCAAGTGCGTAGTATCCTGCTGGGATCAGAGAAGTAAGGAGCGCAACTATACGTTTAATCAGTGTGAGATTGATTGGGATTCAACTACAGTCCAGACGGAAGTTAGTTTGTAGTATAATAGTGTCTGTAGCGGCTTAATACAGTGTGGTGTTCAATCTGGACTAGGTCCCGGGGTTTTTCTGCATTTGCGGTTTCCTCTTTAACAAAATTCTGGTGTCTGTGTTATTTCTATTTCTGCATTATATTTGTTTATATAATTGAAATAATACAGGTTGTGCATTTGAATCAATCAATTGGAAATCCGACCTTTGGTTGTTGATTGATATTGATTGATCCTTGGACATTGGTCTTTGGTACCGTCCAAGTTATTCCTTGTATTTGAATATAGACTCGCTGATTTCTATTTGCTTGAGAAAGAATTGAATCGAGAAAGAGAGATAAAACTCTTTGATATACTTTTTGTAGATTGAGTCTTGTTGATTCTCTTAAAAGTATATTGGAGTTTGTCCATACAGATTTCTAAGAGAAATATTGGGTGTGGTTATTGTACCCCCGCTTTTTCAATTGGTATCAGAGCAGGCAAACACGTTCAAGACCTTACAAGTCTGTGTTTATAGCGATCTGGCTCTATGGACAGAAGTGTTATCTTAATAAATGCACCACCATATCCAGGGTTTCCAGAATTCTCTTCCATGACTGATTTAATTAAATCTGTAGAAGAAATTCTATCTAGACCTCCACCAGGTTTAAAATCCCTTGAAGTGTTTTCAGGAGTTGAAAAGAAATTTGAAAGCCTTTCTTCTGATGTTGATTTATTTCTCCAGAAAGAACAAGAATCTCTTGATAGGCTAAACGAAGTTATGTCTAATAATATTCATGTTGAGGTTGACATTGATTTATTAATCAGTAAGATCAGTGCTCCTCTTCTGAACTCTTTTAGTTGTAATAAACTGAACAGGTTTCATGAAGAGTTTAAATCTCAATCAAATGAGAAATCAACTTCAATGTATGAACATGTTCATAAATTAATGCCTGATACTTCTTGTCAAGATAGTGATGTTGTCTTCACTCCTGAAGAACCCAGGATGTCTTCTTTTGACAAAAGAGTTTCCATGTGTAATACAAAAAACTACCCACATAAAAGATGGAGAAAAAGAAATTAGAATTTCAATAATTCGTTGGTTTTGTTCTTTCGTGGTGTCATGATGTGGAAAATTGATTTTTGACTCTACAAAAAATCACTCGTTACAAATGAATGTTGAGCTATTGCTCCTTATTTGTACCAAACAAGCCCTTGGCTTGCACACGAGTGGTTCACGTACGTTGAACCAGTACCATCTCTTGAACTAATCCGGTTCTGGAACGTGGCAAAATGGTTCACTTGACACATAAAAGAGAAAAATAATCACTTTGATTCTTTCACCCTTCTTCCTCGCCTCTCCAGTTTGTAAACGAAGAAGATACCAAACAGTTCACTCACCTCTGGCTTCATCGATTCTTCGTTACTTAACCAAATCGATATTGGTTTGTGTCATTGAACTCAAGAGAAGCTCGCGTACTTTGGGTTAATAACGGTTTTTGTAGTTGTCAACTGTTTGCATCTTTTTCATTAGAAACAGTTCACGAACCAAGCAAGTTTCCTAAACTTCTCGTTCACATACTTCACCAAAAATGTTTTCTAGGAAGAGATCTATTCGTGGAGAGAGTTCAGGCACCCAAAATCGTGATGACTCCTTTTATGATTCTAGTTTACGGATTAGGTTCATGAAAACTAAGGCTCGTGAGTACTATGTGGAATTTAGTACTAAGAAGCCTATTATTGAAAAACTTTATAACCATGTTGAACTTAGAGTAGAAGTCCTTCCTAGGTTCTTTGAGAATCATGATTGGGGAATTATTCACCGTCCTATGGGTACTGCCTATATGGAACTGACAGCCCAATTTTATGCGAACTTGCATGAGTCCGATTGTGTAAACTGTACTTTCAAGACTCTTGTTCAAGGAAAGGTGATTAGTGTGGATCGTCAAGTTATTGCTCATCTCCTGGACTTGACTCATGTTGGTGACTTTCTTTTACCTCCTGAGCACCTGTGACCTTCTCCGAATGTGCTCTCAAATTTCCTTCTTGCAAGGGATGTTTCCTGGAGTGATGGTAAGATTGATGCACATGATGCTGCACTGTTCCTCAGAGCTGCTGGAAAATTACTAGTAGCTAACCTGATTCCCAACACACTTAACAGACAACTATGGACCAAGCCTATTACAGAGTTGGTTTATTATGTCTTTGAAGGGAGAAATATTGACTTCTGTAGCCTCATTATTCGCCAAATGATAAGTGTCAGACAGATTTCAAGGAAGACTCCTGGATTTCCTTGTCTATTTCAAGGATCTGCAGTCAATTTTGCGTTGTTGCTGTTGGGACTAATCTTGGAGGACCAAAAGTCTTAACTATGAACAGTATTGCAAAAATGTCCAGAGCTCATGCACCTTCCAACTCTGAACTCCTTCGTCTCCGACATGATAATGAAGTCTTGAAAGAGCAGTTGGACTATGCTCAGACAGCTTATCCTGAACTGGCGGAGAATTTTTATGAAATTTCTAGGGATATGAGATGATGAAATCTGTTCTTTCTTTTATGGTTCTATGGACCTCTTGTTATCTCTATTTACTGGTACCTGTTTGATCTCCATATGTTGAACTTAAGTTAATACTTTTGTTTGTAAAAACTCTAATAACACCTTAGCCTTGAATGATCCTTTTAAAAGTGCTAAATGTGTTAATTCATAAGGAGTACAAATGTGCAGTGTCAAAAGTTAAGCCCTTTATATGTCGATATGCATGAAAGAAGGAATGAACTTTTGAAAAATACAAAAGCTACGCCTATTATGTCAATTATTGATGGAAGATAGGTTAAAATCTTTTGTTTTCAAGGATTATGTCTATTGTATGTCATTATGCAAATGGTGATGGAAAATAGAATGAATCCTTGCTTATTCCACGGTATAAGGCCGATCTCCGATCCACAATTTTTGTGTACATACTGTGTTGTTCTATAAAGTGTCTTATGTTGAGCACAATCGACTGAGTTATTTTTAGCTTAGTTGGTGCTCCGTGAGGTACTTTATGTCGAGCATGTTCAACTAAATTAATCATTCTCGTTTGGTTATTTAGTTGTTGCTCCGTAAGTTCTCTTATGTCGAGCATGACAAATTAAATTGATTACGTTTTGTGGTTAATTTGGTTGTGTATTACGATTAGATTAGTTAAGGGTTCTCTTGTGATTAATCTAATTGTGTATTTTTGAGTCTCCATAAGTTCACTTATGTTGAGAATTTTCGATTAAATTAATCATGGGTTCTCTTATAGTTAATTTAATTGAGTATTTTGGATTCAAATTCATACTTGTATGTGATTTGTTATGTCCAAAGAAATCCTTCTTTTCTTTTGAAATTAAGGTCGCTCTTGTTGTTCCTTTGGGAATGACATAATATGGGGGAGAGTTCTTAATTGAACTTGTGCTTAATTGCCAAATCTTTGTGGGGAGTGCGGTTGTGGAATATTATAGGGCTTATCTTGTATCTTTATAAACTCCTTGATGAATGCATCTAGCTTCGGCTATATGATTGCATCTAAATAAGATGATATGTGCTTTCTTTTGGTCATGAAATGTCTCTTTCAGAAATTTCATTAGGATCCCGTTTTCATACCATTGCCAATGTTATTGACAAAAAGAGGGAGAACTAATATGTAGTTCACACTACAAATACATATGGTTTTTGGATCATTATGTAAGGGGGAGTGGTTTCCATGTGATATGGAGTATTGACTAAGCGGGAGTGATACATACCACCATAGTATTGTTGTCGAAGTTGTGATGCAATTGAACTTTGATACCATATAATGATACTATGACACTGTATAAAAATGATTGAGAACTCTTGTTTTCTCGTTGTTATAGCTACGGATTTTCAACAACGATGATGCTGAACTTACAACCTTTGGGATCATTGGAGTACTTGGAAGTGATGAAGATTTCGAGTAATGTTGAAAATTAGGCATGTGGAATAGGATCTACAAAAGGTAGTTCATTTATTTTTGTATTCCATATGTATTGATAGTTTTGTCACTAAAATTGACAAAGGGGGAGATTGTTAGAACATTTCTCGGTCGAACTCACATGTGCTGCTATCTCAAGCATGTTTGTCAATGTTAGTGATCAAAACTATAAGTCTTGATTTCTAGTCTACTATAGCTAAGTCTTGGACTAGGATAGAAAGTGTAGTTGAGCTCAAGAACTCCATGGCAATCATCATATAAGACGAATGACTACTCAAGGAACTGGTGGATCTTCATCGACTAAAAGGTATGTGGAGACTTGAACTTATCTATCACTCAAAAGTCTATCTACTCCATCTCCTATTTTGAGACAAAAGTCGTTTTGCTATATAGACTTTGATTATACACATTTGCTATTTCGAGCCAAGTTTATCTCGCATATCTATTTCTCGAAATATGTGTTGATAAGCTTTTGATTTGTTCAAGTTCATCTTTACCTAGTGACGAAAGTCATGACACGTTTCGATCACCTTGAAAATTGCTTACTTTGACGAAATGTCCTCTAAGAATGTTTCAATGGTTGAAATGACAGTTTAGATTAAATAACCAACGATGGATATAAGCATTGTGTGGAAACACATATATGTATAAGTCCTTTTTCCTTGAACCGAAGTTTGCGAACTTTGTTGATCAAGAGAACCGGAACAAGAGTCGTGAACTCAGTCCGCGAACCCAGTCCGCGAACTGGCGGAAGTTCTCGACCCGAGAAAATCAGCTGGAGTTTGATAACTCCTTCCGGGAACTTAAGTCCGCGAACTAAGTCTGCGAACTTAAGCTGGTTATATCTAAAGACGATTGTTTGTAAACTTATTTATATTATCTAAAGAATGCTAAATGCAAACCGTGGATATATAGTTCATGAACCGATTCGAGTGAATCAAATCGTTTTTTCTTCAATTGTGTCTTGTGTAGTTACATAAGATTTCCTTGCAATTGAACAACTCTCTAACTAGTTCATTTGAGTCATTTCAACTAGTTATGGTGAAGAAGAACATGGTTGATATGAAAGTGCTCATATGGCTAACCATTTGGTTAACTGTTGTTGAACCAACGAATATTCATGTTTGGGTACGGTTACATAAAACCAAAATAATACATTTCATTTGTGTGTAAAAAGCTAAGTTTTCGATCCAATGGTTGAAAGATATTAGCTTGAATCTAATCAAGTTTTCATCTAACGGTGAATATTAAATTCTTTGTTACCAAGCTAATATTGATTGCAAACCATGATTTGAAAGACTATATAAGGGAGAACTCTAGCAACTGGGAAACCTAATCCCCAAACCTCCTGTGTGATACTAGTTGTATTAGATAGAGTTCATTCTCCTTTAACCTTTGGTTTCTTCTTAAAAACCAGGTTAACGACTTAAAGACTTCATTGGGATTGTGAAGCCTGACCGATATTACTTTCTCGTAGTTGTGTGATCTGGTCTTGCTGATTCTATCGTTTTGAGTACAATCGTAACGATTGGCTTGAGATCTTTATCTCTGATAGGAAAGATAAAAAAGTAGTCACAAACATCTTCGTCTCATCGTTTGTGATTCCACAATATCTTCTTTCACCACGTCGATTAAGATTATTATGAGTTGATTGATAATACTAGGTTGTTCTTCAGGAATATAAGTTCGGGTTATCAATTGGTTCCTGTTCACCTTGATTTATCAAAAGACGAAACAAAACTTGTAGGTTTATCTATGGGATACAGATATATCTATTCTGTAGACTTTTCTGTGTGATACAGATTTGTTTATTAAAGTCTTCGACTTTGGGTCGTAGCAACTCTTAGTTGTGGGTGAGATCAGCTAATGAAATCAAGTGTGTAGTATCCTGCTGGGATCAGAGACGTAAGGAGTGCAACTGTACCTTGAATCAGTGTGAGATTGATTGGGGTTCAACTACAATCCATACCGAAGTTAGTTTGTAGTAGGCTAGTGTCTGTAGCGGCTTAATACAGTGTGGTGTTCAATCTGGACTAGGTCTTGGGGTTTTTCTGCATTTGCGGTTTCCTCGTTAACAAAATTCTGGTGTCTGTGTTATTTCTATTCCACATTATATTTTGTTATATAATTGAAATATCACAGATTGTGCGTTTGAATCAATCAATTGGAAATCCGACCTTTGGTTCTTGATTGAAATTGATTGATCCTTGAACATTGGTCTTTGGTACCGTTCAAGTGATTTCTCTTGTATTCAATTAGACTCGCATATTTCTATTTGCTTGAGAAAGAATTGAATCGAGAAAGAGAGATAAAACTCTTTGATATACTTTTTGTAGATCGAGTCTTGTTGATTCTTTTAAAAGTATATTGGAGTTTGTCCATTCAGATAGCTAAGCGAAATATTGGGTGTGGTTGTTGTACCCCCGCTTTTTCAGGTACCAATTGAAAAGCGGGTGTCTAACAACCACACCCAATATTTCGTTTAGGCAATATGTATGGAATAACTCCAATATATTTCCAAGAGAATCAACTAGACAGTCAGACTCAATCAAGAAAAATACATCCTAGAGTTATATCTCAATTTCTCAAATTAATCTGCAATCAAACAGATAGGAATCTATGAGCCGGATTAATATGAGAAATAACTTGGATGGTACCAAAGACCAATATCCAAGCTTCAATCAATTTCAATCGATAACCAAAGGTTGGATTCACCAATTGATTGAACTACGCACAGTCCAAGTCCGGCTACTTAAGTATGCGTACCCGCTTGCATACTTGAGTGAGTTATGTTCTAAAATCGGTTATGTCGTGAACCAATACATTAATGAAATGAGGAATGAAATCTTTTTCAAACCGTGGATATAATGTTCATGAATCGATTCGAGTGAATCAAACCAATTTTGTTTCAATTGTGTCTTGTATACTTCTATGAGATTATAAACAAATGAACAACTCTAGAACTAGTTTCATCTGAGTCATTTGAACTAGTTGTGGTTAAGATGAATAAGGTTGATATGAAAGTATTCATATGGCTAATCGGTTAATTATTGTTGAACCAACAAGGTGTACACGTTTAGGTACGGTTACTCATATCTAAATAAAGGTGCATTTCATTTGTGTGTAACAAGCTAAGTTCGATCTAACGGTTGAAAGATATTAACTTGAGTCTAATCAGGTTTTTATCTAACGGTGAATATTGAATGCTTTGTTACCAAGGTAATATTGATTGAAAAACCTGATTTGAAAACTATATAAGGGAGAACTCTAGGAACTGGGAAACCTAATCCCCACACCTCTTGTGTAATACTAGTTGCGACTAGAGTCGATTCTCCTTTAACCTTAGGTTTTTTCCAAAACCTTATAGGTTAACGACTTGAAGACGACTTCATTGGGATTGTGAAGACAGACCCAACTATTTTCTCTGTAGTTGCGTGTTCTGATCATGGCGGTTTCTATGGTATTGAGTATTATCTTCTCTAAGATTTGCTCGAGATTTAATCTCTGATAGGCAAGATAAAAAGTAGTCACAAACATCTTCGTCTCATCGTTTGTGATTCCACAATACCTTGTTTAGTTTCCACACGATTAAGAATATTGTGAGGTGATTGATAATACTAGGCTGTTCTTCGGGAATATAAGTTTGGTTTATCAATTGGTTCCTGTGCACCTTGATTTATCAAAGACGGAACAAAAACTTATAGGTATATCTATGGGAGATAGATTTATCTATCTCAATAGACTTTTCTGTGTGAGACAAATTTGTTTATCAAGTCTTCTACTCTGGGTCGTAGCAACTCTTACTTGTGGGTGAGATCAGCTAAGGGAATCAAGTGCGTAGAATCCTGCTGGGGTTCAGAGACGTAAAGGATTTTTTTTTCCGCGCTTCCTCTTGATTCATCTCTTGGGTGATCAAGATGGGTGAACAGTCCGTTGGTGATTTAGGTCATCAAAAATTAACTTTCGCTGAACTTGTTATGGGAAAAAACAAACAAAACCATGTTTGTACGGCTATTGATATCAATTCTCTTCCAAACCCTACTACCAAAGATGGAAAACCAACAGTAGTAATCCCTCATGATTATTATGAGGAAGGTTGTCAAATATGGAGATTCAGTCTCATTGGGAGGTTGGATCTCAAAGGCGTTAAGCTTACTGATATTACAAACAACTTGGAACAACAATGGAACTTGGGCGAAGCTAGGGTTCAGTTCATCCCCATGAATCGTGGTTTCTTCATAATCAACTTATCTACTCAGGAAGACAAGGCGAAGATTTATAGATATGGAAAAAAAGAGACATGGATTGTGAATCAACAACCCTTACGTTTGATTGAATGGTACCCAGGTTTTGATGCTGACAAACAACCATGCTACCGTATGGGTCAAGTTTTCAGGGATACTAGTTGAGATGTGGGTTGAGAAAACTCTTTTATCTCTAGGTAAATCGCTTGGAACACCTATTGTAGTGGACAAACGAACCCTAAACCATGAATGGTCATTATGCTTCTGTTTTGATTGATGTCGATTTTTCAAAGCTCAACTCTGATTCGGTTCATGTTGAAGTGGGTGGTCGTAACTTTTGGCAGCCTTTTGAAATCTTAAAGAAACCGAAATATTGTTCAAAGTGCAAAATTGTTGGACACTATGATGCGGAATGTAGGAAAAAACATGTTACGCCAGTTCAACAAGATGGTGCTTCAGCTGGTAAGTCGCAGCAAGCTTTTTCTTCAGTTAACGCGTCTCAGCAAGCTTCGGCTCTTGTTATTCATCAAGGTGACCAAAATTCGGCATGTAAAGTTGCAACTAATAAGAAGAATGGCAGGAGAAATCGTAAAGGTCTATCTCAACATATTGTTCAGCATGAAGTTGTGAGCGTTGGAGGCACTGTTGAGAAGGAACAACAATTACAAGATGGTTTAGCTATTTCCGAAGCTGTTTTGCATAGTGCGTTAGCTGAGTTTGAAAGATCCAAACAAGTTAAACTTATGCATTCAATTTTAGTTACCGAGGCAAAGTCGGTGAGTACTTCTACTTTGAATACTAAGCCAGGTGGGAATGGTGAATTGGCTAGAACTAAACTTCCTAATCCTGGTAGGATTCCTTTATCATCTTTTCCAACACCGGTGTGTGATGCTCTTGAAACTAGTTCTGAATACGTATCTCACAACAAGTTTAACATCCTGGGTGCAAATTATGTGGGAGAATCTTCCAATAATCAGTTACGTGACATTAATATGATTGACGAAGTGGTTAAACGTGCTAAGCAGCAGCAATTGATAGCTCTTCAAAACAGAATTAATGCGTTGACAGATAATGATCTGATTCGGAAGATGAAACTGAATTGGGAATCCATGCTAAGAATGGTTCTTCACCAATAATCAAGTGCTCCTCAAATACTTCTAATCAAGTAAAGCTAACTAAACCTCAAAATCCCAAGGTTTAATATGCGGGTTCTCTTTTGGAATATTAATGGGGTTGCTCGTGAGGCATCTCAATATAAACTTAGGGAGTTAATAAGGGAATTCAAACCTGATATTTTTTGTCTTGCAGAACCAAAGGTACGATGTTCGGTTGCTTTTGTAAACAGACTTCAACTTGAAGGTTTTTCTTCTCATGTTATTCATAATGCTACTTCTAATAGTGTTGCTAATATTTGGGTTTGTTATTTGAATTCAATAAGTCCTTCTATAATCAATAGAAGTAAACAAGCCATCACTATTGAGGTTGAAGGAGTGCATATTTATTTTGTTCATGCTAGTTATGTTCAAGTTACTAGAAGAAGACTTTGGCAGCAACTTAATCTCCAAGATAATGATACGCCATGGCTTGTTATGGGTGATTTCAATTGTATTCTTCGTCTTGATGAAAAGAAGGGAGGTCTTGAGCCAAGAACTTCAGCTATCAATGAATTTTCAGATTGGTTAGATGAAAATAATCTTTTTGAAGCGGATTCTTTGGGTACAAAATTCACTTGGACTAATAGCCAGTCGGGTACCGACAGAATTATTAGTAAACTTGATCGAGCTGTTATTAATGTTGCTTGGCTTGCAATATTTGAGAATTAGCGGTGTAAAGCTGTTCCTAGAGAAGTTTCCGACCATTCTACTCTCTTAGGTTATCCTTTTGCTGTTCCAAGGCCTAAGAGAGCTCCTTTTCGTATTCAGAAAATGTGGTTTTTGCACGCTGATTTCCTTCGCATGGTCAATGAAAGTTGGAACATGTCTGCTCATGGGTCTCTTGATTTTATTTTTTCTTATAAATTGAAGAGGCTTAAAGGTGTGATCAAAGATTGGAATCTTATGGTTTTTGGTAATATTCATTCCCGGTTGAAGCAAGATCAATTGAGGTTTGAAGCTGCTGCTCTTCGTTCGGATGAGGATCCTAATGATATTACTAATCTTAACCTTATGAAAGATGCTATGCCTAAGCTAAGTGAAATGCGTCTTCAACATAACACGATGCTTAACAAAAATCTAGAAATCAATGGCTTGTGGAGGGTTCAAGCAATTCTACTTTCTTTCATAATATCATTCGTATTCGAAGAAGTGCTAATACTATCTCTGAATTGGTAGACGCTGCTGGTACTACTATTTCAGACTATGACCAAATTCGTGATCATGTTGTGCAATATTATGAAGATAAGTTCAATGGCCAGGAGTTGGACTATGATTTTACCTTATTTGATTATGAACATCCTAGCATCTCGGAGGTGGAGAGTCTTGCCATGGACAAAATTCCTTCTCCGGAGGAAATCAAACAAGCTGTTTTTGATTTAGGGGCTGACAGCGCTTCAGGTCCAGATGGTTTTTCGGGTTGTTTCTATCGTCACTGCTGGGATATTATTCAAGAAGATTTGATTAAGGCTATTATTTTTTGTTGGGAGACTGGTCATATCCCTAATGGAATCAATTCAAGCCTAATCATTTTGCTCCTCAAGGTGAGAGGTGCAAATACTCTTCATAATTTTCGGCCTATTGGTCTTAGTAATTTTTTTCTTTAATATTTTTACTAAGATTCTTGTTACTAGGCTAGGCAGTGTTTTGGATAATCTTGTTTCTGAGGAACAGGTTGCATTTTTGAAAGGTTGTAATATCCATGAAAATATTAGCTTGGCTTCTGAAATGGTTAATGAACTTCACCTTAAGCGCAAAGTTGTTAATATTGGTCTTAAGCTTGATATTTCTCAGGGTTTTGATACGGTGAGTTGGGCTTTTGTTTTGGAAGTTTTTCGTAGATATGGTTTTTCTGAGAAGTGGTGCTCTTGGATTCTTAATATCTTGATTTCTGCTAGAATCTTTATTCTTTTGAATGGTAGTCCGAAGGGTTATTTCAAAATTAATAGAGGTTTGCGTCAAGGAGATCCCCTTTATCCTTTGATTTTTGTCTTGATTGAAGATGTTCTTAGCATAAATATTTCCAAGCTCTTTCATGATAAGAAGATGTCTCATATGGTTACAAGAGGTGGTATCTCTCCTACTCATCTCTTCTTTGCTGATGACATTATGATTTTTTGTAAAGGAAATTTGAAAAGTCTTCATAACCTTGTGGATTTATTGGGCAAGTATCAAACTGCTTCTGGTCAAACGGTTTGTAGGCAAAAGAGCAAGATTTATTATGGTGGTGGTTCTTTGAGTAGAAGTACCTACCTTGCTGATTATTTGGGGATGACCGTTGCCACTTTTCCAGACAGATATTTGGGAGTTCAAATTATGCCAGGTACGATAAGATATCGCCATATTTCTAATGTGGTTGAAAAGATAAAATCCCAACTTGCTGGTTGAAAAGGTTTTTTTTTATCTTTTCATGATCGAATTGTGCTTGTTAAATCTGTCATTCCTAGTTATTCTATTCACAACATGGCTATTTACAAATGGCCTCGCAAATTTATTTTGCAATGTGAAAGAGCTATAAGGAATTTTATTTGGACGGGTGATTCTAATGTTAGTCGTGCAGTGGTAGTAGCTTATGACAAAGTTTGTTGTCCTTTTGAGGAGGGGGGCCTTGGCTTAACTCGTATGTCTACTATGAATGATGCTCTTATCATGAAACTTTGGTGGAATATTCGTACTTCTAAGAAGAAATGGGCTGGTTTTCTTCGTCCCAATTTTTTTGGTAGGAATGGTTATATCAAAGCTAAAGGGGTTAAGTCTTCTATTCTTCCGGGAATTAGGAAGATTTACAAGTTGGTGGAGTCGAATACAAGGGTTTTCTTGGGGGATGGCCGCACAACTTCTTTGTATTATGATGCATGGTACTTTGAGCATTGTTTTACTGATATTCTTAATGATCATAGCTTGGACAGAACTGTGCAGGTTAGTAGCGTTTTGGCTAATAACCATTGGCATATTCCTGATGCCCATTTGGAGCGAATGCTTGCTGCTGGGGTTATTTTGGATGATCTGCCTATTCCGAGTGGTGGTAATATCTCAGATTATGGATGCCTGATTGCAAGGGTCTGTTTACGGTGAGGCTAAAGATTTGATTCGCAACAAGTTCAGCACGTTTCATGGCGCTTCTCTTATTTGGCGCAAAGAAATTCATCCAAGTCTTGCAGCCCAAAATTGGAAGTTTTTGAGAGGCGCTTGAGACACTCTTGATGTCATTCAGTCCAGGTTCAAAATTCAACTAGCTAACAAGTGCAGCCTTTGTGGAGTTGAAGAAGAATCGCTTAACCATGTCCTATTTCACTGCAGCTTTGCTGGCCGAGCTTGGAATTGGATTAATGATATTATTGGTTTAGTTTCTAATGAAAATATTGTGGTTTCTGTCAGAGCAGCAAAGGGGCGGAGTGCTATGGTGCGAGACCTTTGGATGCTTGCAAATCTCGTCATAAGGTCTGAACTTTGGGCAGTTCGCAACAAGGCGGTGTTTGACCACAAGAAGGCAAACTGGAGTATGTTCTACAAGAGAGTGTTGAAGCTTATTCAAGACTATGCTGTTAGATTGAAGGGTTTCATGAAAAATAGTGCGGAAGACGTGGTTAATCTTGATTTTTTCCGTGTGCAGCATAGAAAAGTTAAGATACTTGAGCCAATTGAATGTTTTTGGCAGCCTCCGGAGATGAATGAAATCCAACTATGTTGTGATGGAGCTGCGCGAGGCAATCCAGGGGTTGCAGGTGCGGGAGTTGTGGCGCGTGATGCAAGTTGTGTTGTTCTTGGAGCAATTTCTATTGGCCTTGGAGTTACAACTAACTACTTGGCTGAACTTTATGGCATTATTGTGGGTATGGAGTGGGCTGTAAGATGGGTTTTCAGGCGCATTTGCGTACGGTCTGAATCTTCAAGTGTTGTTGAAGCTTTGAAGAATAACAATCTATCTTGGTTTTCTTTACAAAGGTGGAGGTCAGTTTGCGGACACTATGATGTTATCCGATTTGTTCATACCTATAGAGAGGCTAATTTCTCGGCGGATGCATTAGCAAAAAGAGGTTGTTTACTTGGAAATGTTGAGGGTATACGGTATGAAGGAAGACCTGATTTTTTGCTTTCAGTTGAATATCCAAATGTTACTTATTTTCGGTTTAAATAGTTTGCAAGTTTTTGGGGTCGCTGTGACCTGTTTTCTTGCAAATTATCTTTTGTAAATTTGTTATCTATTAATACAAAATTTTGACTTATCAAAAAAAAGTTCAGAGACGTAAGGAGCGCAATTGTACCTTGATCAGTGTATGATTGATTAGGGATCAACTACATTTCAGTCTGAAGTTCATTGGTAGTAGGCTACTGTCTGTAGCGGCTTAATACAGTGTGGTATTCAAAGCTGGACTAGGTCCCAGGGTTTTTCTGCATTTGCGGTTTCCTCGTGTTTGTGAGTGAAAACTGTTTCTGCTGGTTTTGGTAATTTTGGGTGTGTGGATGAGAAACAAATCTAAACCCCAAACAATGCACTGCAGGGGAGTACTTTTGATTCGAGAAATCAATCTGTACAATCCTGGACTAAACCAAGAAATGGTTGTTCCAGGCTTGCTTCGGTCACAAAGTGAAGGAGAAGGGATGGTCTTAGGGAGGGAAGCGTAGAAGGTGTTGGGACCATAATGGTTAATTCTGAAAGTATGGATGTTTTATGACTTGTATTAGAAAGTGGAACTGGCTTGCGGAATGAAAGCTATCAGTTCTTTGATGATTTTTGGATACTGTGTTATTCTCTGACCAAAACTTGTTGTTTGGTGAAAATAGGTGAAACCAGTGTAGTCGAGATGGCCGAGATCTCGGCGAAATTCCGCATTTCGTCCCAAGAGCGAGACGATTCTTAATATATCGCCGATACGATATTTTCCAGGAAATCTCGGACGGAACCGGGTTGATCGGTAAAAACCGGTTTGTCTCAGACGATATTTCTTTCTTTTTTGTTCTTCATTAGGGTGACTACTCTGACATTAATATACAAAAATTAAAGAGAACCAGTTTTGTTGATTTCACATACAAAGATTAAAGGAACCATTTCTATTAATCCATCCTACATGTAGAACCCAAAAAGTCCAGGAAAAGATCTAGTCAACCAGTACTGATTAACAAGCTAAGAAAATCAATCACAAAAAATGGATTTGTGAAAAAAAACATGATTATACTTGAGGAGGCAAAGGAACTACTAGATCAGGAAAAATATAACTTGTTGTTGTTGTTGAAGAACGCTATGCATCAATTGTTGTTGTTGAAGAACTCGTTGCATAACGGCTGTTGTTGCCCATCCTCTGTTGATGTTGAATCATTTGAAATTTGGGGATTAAGTTAGCGTTCCCAAACTATACAAGAAAAATAGAGTAACAAAAGATGGTGACATTATGGAGTATATTTATCCAAAATTAAATATGCAGCAGAGAGATTTGAAAAACGGAGACAATGAGAAAGAGACCGGCGAAGAAACAGAGTGAAAAGTGTGAAAGCCAAAATTTTATCCGTAAGTATACTTTGCAGTTTGGGTATTCCACGTTTCTTTACCCTTCTTAAGTATAACATATTTACTCGTGTCCAGTCCACACCATTAACTCGTGTCCACAACATTATATTCCATGTTATATTATATTTAATTGTTAATGACCATTTACTTATGTACATGTACGCACCAAGGCTTTACAAAGATTCATCAGTGATGCATTGAGTTCGCGTTGTCGAGTCGTTGTTGGTGCCATGTATCCACGAAGAAATGTCAAGTGTACGTGGTATTTTAAAAATTTAAGTATTTTGCGTGGAGAAATGTTTACTACAAAAATATACTTATAGAATTTGGAACCGATATTGTACCGATATTACAACGATAATATCCCCGATATAAAGTTGTATCGGTGTATCGGTCTCGGCCGAGACAAACCGATATACGATATTAACTATATTGGGTGAAATCTATTTATACAAGTCATAATAAAACGTACCATGATCTCGTAGGAAGTGGGAGCGATTAAGTGATGGAAGAGTGGAGTAACGCATAACCGTCGGAAATCACACTTCCATGATGAAGGAAGTGGATCTCTTTACACCCGTTACTTCTTGCCACCACTAATGTTCCGTTTCCTGACACTTTCTTATAACGGGCGTATTGCACGCCGCACGCTGTAAACCGCCAGACCAATACCCTGATGAGTATTCCTCAGTTTGTGACATGTTTGATGTCTCGAGCATTTTCGTGGAAAACATGCAGCAGTTTTCTACGTGTGGCAAGTCAAAGTCAAGAGACTTGCCGCAGGAAAATAGCATGTGATGCTATTAGGTCATCTTGGCTGGTCTCCTAAAACTTGCCACAGGTCTGTCAGTTCGGTAGCGAACTTGGATGACCGAGATTATATCTCGTGAGGAAGGGTAGCCATCGATTATGGACACACCATGTTGATGCCTGACAATGGCATAGTGGCGTTTTTAGCGTATGTCAGTGGCACTGCGACATGACTGGCATAGTCCGTGCATGCCAGTGGCACGGTGGAATGGTTGGCATAACCCGTGCATGCCAGCGGCATGATGGTGCAAGTAGCGCCTGGCGTAGCCATGGCCACTAGATTTTGGCACATTGGTGTTAGAAACCCTAATTAACGCATATGGTATGCGACATGCGGTAGGTGGCCATGACATGACATTTTATACAAACGGTGCCAGAGTCATGCCATAGGATCCATAGGAAGGCCACCATGTAGAAACGGACACAAGAGCGAATATTTCCACGAGTGGCTAAGGTTTGGCACATTTTTTAGGGTTTCCTAAGTCCGCGCGGCTTGTGGAATGTTGTGGGCCCGAGGTGGCATAGTTTTGTGCCATGACTAGAAATTAGGGTTTCATCCACCGTCACTAGAGCATGGCCGCGCTTACGGTTAGGCTAGCCAAATTGAAGTCTGTTGTGATGCTGGTCACGAACAGAGAGTGGGTTGGCATGCTGCCGCGGTAAGTGGCACATTTGGCATGTGCATTTGGCATGCCCGTTTGGCATGTGTGATTGGCATGCTTTTTGGCATGTGTGATTGGCATGCTTTTTGGCATGTGCGCCTGACATGCTTGTTTTGGCATGTTTAGCATGTCGTTAGCATGTTGGCACGATTTTTGGGACGCCAACTTAATATGGCGACCTCTTGACACAACTTCCACTACTTTTAAGGCTGTGGCAGGTTCAGAGCAACATGATTGGTCAATAAAAGTAGGGGGTCGGCCAAGCACGAGCGTGGCCACCCTTTTGGTGCGCGTGGCAGGTTTAATGCGACTTGATTAGTCGATGGGGAATAAGGCCAACAAGTATGGGCCCAGCCACAACTCATGGAAGTGTGGCGGTGTAGATGGGGAAAAACGATTTGCTGGTTTTTAAGGAATTGAGGTTACGACCGTACGGAGGAGACTCCTCGAACCGAGCGAAATGTTAAACCTCACACAGATGCACCGCTGCAAAGGGGGTGCTTTAGATTCGAGAGATCAATCTGTAGTACTCCGGCCTAAATCAAGACAATGACCGTTATTCCAGAGTAAATTCGGTCACAAGAGAGGATGGGTTTATCTGTAGGAGGGAAGCTGGGAAATGTGTGGAATCAATGGTAATCAAAGATTGTGGGTGTGTGAATTCTGAATATGATAAGCTCTGAATGATTGAAACTGCTCAATTGAGAGTAGTTGCTCAGTTGATGAGTTGATGATCTCATGTTGTCGATGAGACGTGAGATTGATGATACTGTTGATGCCGATGATTCAATCATGATTCAGAGACTTATTTATATTGCTGGAATTTTAGACACCATGATCCCATGAAGTGTGACAGTTGATGGAATCAAGGAGTGGGGAAGTGGAGATCGTGTTTGAAACCAGTTGCTCAACGTGTGGAGGCTTGGTCGATTTTCCACCCACTACCTCGTGAATTCCTTCAACTGATTGCACGACTTGCTCACATTCCATCGTGTGTTTGAACACACGTGCCGTAGACCGCCAGACCAAAACCCTAAGTGATATCCCCCAAAGTGACACGATTGAAGTCTCGTGGTATGTTAGTCAATTGATGACTTCGTGGTTTGATGGGACGATGAGTCCATGTAATTGCTGAGTTGAACATGATTTCCTGAAACTCATGAATTGAACATGTCATGAGACATAGGTATAGTTCTTACGATGAAGTGAGCAAGTATTTCTCATTCGATGGATCGTTGAATATTGATTGTTGAACCAATATTCTTTGGTTTGAGCAAATATTTATCATTTGAGCAAGTGTTGCTCATGTGATGAATTGTTGAATATTTGATCGTCTGAGCATGTGTTGATCATCTGATGGATTATTGGCAACGTACCAAAAATATTAATTAGAATACTGGTCGTTGAACCGAGCATAATTAATAAAATTAATGACCATGAGGTCGTCGTAAAATTATTAAGGTTGGAATCTGGAATGATGATCCTTGGATTCAGAAACCCTAATTTGATCAATTGATGATCAATTCATGGTTCGTCAGAAGTTTAACCATGGGACGAAAGAGGGAGCGACTACATGGGACCGTGGATCAACCATGTAGTGTCCATATGCTCACTTGAGCAAATACAAAGAACTCCTGAAGAGTTGACGATTTGTTGGTGAAAGAATGATTAAATGCTGGTTTAATCATTTATTCGAAAATGCTCGTCCGAGCCTTAGGTGAGAAAACCTAATTAATTATGACAGAGTGAGGGATCGACCATGGGGTCATGAAACCGGCCCTGGGTAGTCACGTGACCTCCTGATGATCACTTCATGAAAATCCAAAGTGTTTGGAAGAGTCTTGGATCTAATACGTGCAATTGTGCAAATTAGGTCAAAACTGTGAAACTTGATGGGACCGGCTTCTGTAAGCCAAAGAGCCAATCTTGGTCGGTCAAGATAGCGCGCTCGTGTCCCCAAGGCGTCCCCGTCTCAGTCCTGAGAATTTTGATATTTTCTGGCGTGCAATTGAGCATCCATTCGAGAAAATATGCCAAAATTAGGGTTTCGACGAAACTGAGGAAAACACCATGAGATGATGGAAAATAATTATAAAATAAGGAATAAGGAGGCGTGGGACCGCCGAGGCCAAGGCATGGTCGGCCGGTCGTGGCCACGGTCTCGTGGTGCCTTTTCCTTAATTTTATAATATTTTGATGATTTTATGAAAAATTCATGAATTTTGAGAAATTTGATGAATTTAGGGAGTTTCCATGAATCGAAGGAGTTTTCATGAGTTCAGGAAAGAAAAAAATATTAAAATAATAAAAACAAGGGCGTGTGGGACCGTGGAGGCGCGGCCGACCGGCTAGGGACCGGTCCCACGAGTTTCCCTAATTTTTATGTATTTGTAATGTATTTTTCCATGATTTGAAGGGATTTTCCTAATTTGAGAGAAATACCATGAAATCAAGGAGTTTCATGGGATGAAGGAAATCCTAAAAATAATAATAATAATAATAAAATACATGGGCGTGTGGGACCGGATGAGGCATGGCCGGCCGGCTGGGGCCCGGTCCCACGTGTTTCCCTAATTTTATATTATTATTTTTTAATGTATTTTTCCATGATTTGAAGGGATTTTCCTAATTTGAGAGAAATACCATGAAATCAAGGAGTTTCATGGGATGAAGGAAATCCTTAAAATAATAATAATAAAATACATGGGCGTGTGGGACCGGCTGAGGCATGGTCGGCCGGCTGGGGCCCGGTCCCACGTGTTTTCCTGATTTTATATTATTACTTTTTATGTATTTTGAAAATACCATGATTTGAAGGAATTTTCATGAAATCAGAGAAATAATAATAATAATAATAATAAAATAATGAGGAACCATAAGGTGTGGGGTAGGCTGGGACCAAGGCATGGACGGTTGGCCTATGGTCACGCCCCACACTATTTTTTCTTAATTTTATATTATTTTCATGGGTTTATGAAAACGCCATGAAGTCGAGGAGTTTTCTCGAGACGAAAGAGATCTGTTCAAATGAAAGGATTTTCATCAAATGAAGGAAAATGATAAAATATGATAAAATATAAAACTGGCGTGGGATTGGTCATGGCACGGCCGGCCAGTCAATGAGTCCAATCCCTTGGCGCCTTGGTCAATATTTTGATTATTTATTATTTTCTTCCTATTTTGCAATAGGTTAATCGTTTCGTCGTATTTTAAAATACTCGTTCGTGCGGTGAATGTTAGTGCATCGTCGTTGAACACACTTTTACCATTTGGATCGGGGATTACTTAGAGGTAGCTCAGACGCCCGGTTGTTGATTATTTATTACTAATTGTGGAATTCAGTGGAGAATAATTCACAAAACTGAGTAATAAGATGTTTATTATTAATTCATAGGATCAGCTGAGGATTCGACTACGAATTCAGAATAATAAAGTGAGCATTACCATTCCATGGGATCGTAGATTCGACCATAAAATCGGAGTAATTAAGTTTTATCTATTACCATTTATGAGACCAGTTGTGGATTCGATCATGAAATCAGAGTAATGAGATAATATAGTTATTGCTATTCTATGAGATCAAGCCGTGAATTCGATCATAGAATCAGAACAATTGTTTATTGCCATTCCATGGGACCAGTCGTGGATTCGACCATGGAATAGGAGCAATTGTTATTACCATTCCATGGGACTAGTCGTGGATTTGACCATGGAATAGGAGCAATAAAAGATTATTCTGGGTATTCAGTAGTGAATGTCACGGCAGAATTAATCTTAATTAGGAATAATTAACTTTGCGGCTCTATACTAGCAGAGCAAGCTGTCTAGGAGCATTAATTATCCCGATATGAGATTTTCGGTAAGTCATATCCTTTATATAGTCAGGGTAAACTCGTTGTTTGTTCCTGAAGACGTTATCGCTCTATACTAGCAGAGCAAGCTGTCTAGGAGCCGTCCATCTCGTGATACTATATAGAAATAATCACTGAAAGTGTTCAGTGTCCATGAGATATGTCGTTGTCCAGTCGTGAGACTACATATCTACATGTACTCTAAGAGAAAGTACTCTCCGTTGAGAATTCGATGAGAGACCCGTGTCTCAATACTCACGTCTGATTGCTGGATCAGAGCTTCGTATAATTATGAGTTCACGATTTTAGCCCTTGTCGAAAATCCACCATCTACATTAAGTCCCCTACTTACTGAGGAAAGCAGTGTTCCTCAGTCAGCATTAAATGGTGATTTTCCGGCCATAAATAACAATACCAGTAATTGAACTTAGTCGTAAGTTGAGACGTTACCGGATTAAGAGAGCATGAGCAGACCACGACTTGATGAAGGCTTCAATGTCATGATTGGAGTGTCGTTTGGTGAGCATAAATTGGTGTTGAACCGCTGGTTTGGACGACGGAACCTTGGTCGTTTAGGATTTGCGGGCCGGGCCCAATAAGAAAATCCTTGTGAAATTAGGTTTTGGAAATAAAATTTGGCATAAAAGGAATTAATCCTTTTCTTTTTTTTTATTTCTCCTTCACACACACACGTCCAGCACCTTCATCACCTCTCCATCACCTTCGTTCGGTCGTTAGTTTTTAAAATTAACTATAATCCCTGATTTAGGAGAGATTTTTTTTTGGTATATGAACCTAGGTCCAGTGGTAAAACTTAGTGTATGAGATTTCATGTGTGCCACGATTTTATCATAAAAGGAGTAAATTTTCACGAAATCGAAATAATCCTTCGTTTTAAAGACAAATTACGACGACTCGAAGGAAAATTCATATGATGAACTTGTGTCCAGTGATAAAATTTTGCTTATGAGATTTCATGTAAATACAAAACTTTATCATATGTATGAGATGTGAGCTTTCACAATATTTTTGAAATAATCCTTCGTTTTAAAGACAAATAACGACGATACGAAGGAAAAATAATTTTTTTTATATGCAGCCGTGACATATATTGTGCAAAATATGATGGTATATTTTATTCGCATGAATTTGTTTTCACTGGATAAAAATCTTTGAGAATTTATGTATGCAAGTTGCATTAATTGCTGCTTTTTTCGAAAAATCAAAGCGTGTGTTTTGTGGAACCTTCGAAGATAGACGATATATTTATGATGAAATATTTTATTACTATAAACTTCATAGGTCAGTTATGTGAATGGTCACATTATGAAAATTGTGTCCGTGATTTCATGAAAAATCAGTTTCGGAAAATAAAGTTTAGTTCGTTTTTGCAGTTTTCGAAGAGACGAACGATTTTGAGGTGTTAACTCTTACGGCATAACTACTACCATTAGTAGAATTGTAAAGAGGTAAGAGTTCAGAGTTACCATTTTTGCTTGTATTTCCTTGATTTATATCTGGAAGGCATACTGAAGTAGAATGTAGTGTGAACCTTTTCAGCTACTCAACAAAGATGACCAATTCCCAAGCTGACGACGCCTCGAGGGAAGAGATGTACGTTGATGATGGTATCTCCAGAGATGAGACATGCATGGATGAAACTTCCGTTGGGGGAGACGAAGACGAAATCCCTGGGAATAAGAATTTCCCGAACATAGATGATGCATTCTTTGAAAAAGATATTCCAGGAGCTGAGCAACATTTGAAATCCCCAGTGTATCGTCTTTTGATAAATCTCAGAACTGTTACTCAGAAGAAATTGGTGACTCCTAAGACAGTGATTCGATTTTGTCTTGAACGAGGGATCTTCACCTCATCAATCATAGAGTTTAAGCTTTCTCGACGACCTTTGGAGAAATTTGCCGACTGGGCGAGGCATAAGTTGGGTTTTCCTCATGTGAGGACTATGCTCGACCAGGCGCAGGTGACGAGAGCTATTCAAGCTTCTGGAGAGTTTTTCATTTATCATGACGCAAGTGGTATTGTGGCTATGTTTGCTCGCTGGTGCATTCCCACTCGCACTTTTATATATAGATGGGGAGAGTTTACCATTACCTTGGAGGACGTGGTGGCTCTGATGCATCTCCCAATCACGGGCAATCTTCCTGGGGATCTTTCAGATGAGGAGACCGTCGTTTCTCATGTCTTGACAGCTGCAATGGAGAAAGCGAATAAGGCTGGTAGTAAAGGATGCTATGCTTCCTGGTTGACACACTGGTGGCCCAAAGACGAGGTTTCTGATAAACCCATCGACGGTATGTTACCCATTGCTGCTTTCTTATGTTTATGGTTGTCCAGAGACGTTTTTGAAGAAAACGAAAACTTGTTGAAGACTTTTGTGATTCCATTTGCTATTAAGATGGCTCAAGGTGAGCAACTTCCAATAGGTAGTCTATTCTTAGGCTCCTTGTATTACAACCTGGACTCCTTGATTATAGACTCCAGTGTGTCGAATGGCTCCATGAAGATTGAGTGTTATGCCAACACGATGTTTCTTCAAGCTTTAATGTGGGAGCACTTTAAGAATTATGCACCTACTCCATGTAATGTTCTGCAAGGACCGAATACTGATGCGCGCCATACTTTCTCTGAGAAAGATATCGCTAGGATCATGCGTTGGTCCACAAAGCAACCTCATTCTAAAATACGCTTCATTGATGTGTTAGATGAAGAATCTGAGTTCAATTTTCGACCGTGGGTGTCAGTCCCTGATTATGTTTCTCAGCCGATGACTTTCAATACTGGAGAAAACACGAGTTTGACGTCTGGTGCGCATCTGAGTGATGGCGAAAGATCTTTCATGTTGAGTTGCACCCCTGGTCATCTGCTATCAGCCACGTTTGGATAGCTTTCAGTGAAGGAGTATAATATTGATAGAGCATCTCGACAAATGGGTATGGATCAGTGTATTCCAACTATACGGAGAAGGAAGACATCAGTTGAGCAACTCAGGACTCATTTGGATCATACTCACGTGGAAGGGAGTAGCTACTGGTTTCCTGGTTCTGATAGATTCGCCTATGTAACCCCAGGTTATGTAGAATTCTGGGATCAGCAACTCGGGCGTTTGCATGGCTTTGTAAGATTTCCCAGACCTCCATTTAAGGATCTTCCTTCGGCTGAGATGATTTCCAGTCGACCAAGATTGAAGTATCTTTCTGGTGATAAACGAAAGTCGTCTCCAGGATGCTCTCAGGCATGTTTCTTCATATAATCTTCACGAAATTATAAGAACTGTATTCTGATTATATTACTGGATTTCACCACAGGACGGTCGTAATATACGACCTCGAATCGGTGTAGATTTCTCAGAGACTGAGGCGGTTATTCATAGCGGAGAAGGCAGGCATAAAGGTTATAAGTTGTTACCTTATACCGTAAAGTCCCCAGTTGGTGCTTTGGTAAGTTTACAATATTTTCCTCCTCTTTCTCGCCCATATTATTAGGATCTTGAAACCGATATTGTTATTCCGTTGCAGGATTTTGCTCCATCAAGTATTGATGGTCTTCGGTTCTCCGCCTTTGAGCAAGCAATTCCTGACTTGAGCAATGAAGGAGAAGCTGTAAGTATCTTTTCACATGTTCGATTATGATACTTTATTGATGAAATGCTAATTGTTTGAGATGTCCAGGAGGATGTCGTTATGGAGATGGAAAGTGCTGCCACTCGACCGTCTCTTGAGAATAGAGACACGTGCAGTGCTAAGGATTTGGAGCTGAATAGAAGTAATGATCCTCCCATCGTTGACACGGACAATCCCAACTCCTTGAATGCTTTGAATATCCCTCAAGTAAGCATATACTCTGTACATTCTTCATGGAAGCATAGAAGTGCTGATTTTTTGAATGAATGAATGTGAATCCATGTGCGTATTTGAAAACGTAGTCAAATTTCGTCGTCAGAAAATTCGGAACCCAGATTTTTAGTAAAATGCCGTAGAATCTTCGTCCGGAATCGGATTTTGATGATCTGCATGTGAAAATTAAAGCCCGGAAAATTTCCAAGATTTAGTGAAGAAGCTTTTTAAGTTTTGAGCACGTTCAGAGCCTGAAAAAGGCGAAATAGTAAACTTTCAGGAGACTTCCAGGACTTTTTCAGATTGCGCATCACTTGATATTTTGGCCACATCTACTTGCTCGTTTATCGGATTGTCATGAAACTTTGACATATCGTAGAGGATATCCTTACGAAGAGAATGGTATATGTCCCATACTCAAATTTCTTGTAGATTTCTCGCAGTTCGTCTCTTAGTACAGAGCAGAGTTCAGTTTCTTCAGACAGACTCATCGTAAAACGTGTTTTCATGACTTTTATATTATTTGCTCGTTCCTTGAATGTATTATGATGAACCTTGATGATTTTTCCTTGCTGGTATACTGTGTTTCATAATCTTCTTTGGATTCGTGACTCTAACCTCATGTAATCTTCGTATTAGGTGCTAAATACCGAAGTTGAGGATACTGGAGCCAACGATGATAACTCTAACCATTCTGGAGTTATTGATGAAGAGACAACCATCCATGCACTTCAAGTCCATGATAATGTCGCTACTGATGTTATGGAAACCCAGATGGTTGTTGCCTCAGTGATAGAAGAAACCGAGACAGCAGCGGAGAATACCGAAGGAATTATTGCTTTGGTTGTGGAAGCCGCTCCAGTGACTGAGAACCGCATAATAGTGTATGAATATCCAACTGCAGGAGTTGCTTTCGATCCTCCATTTAACACTTCACTCCCATATCATGAATTGATAGGTGGATTCAACGTTCCCATTGGATATGCACGCTTGTACGAGACAATATGGAAGAAGTTTGGCCACATGATCGTTGACAGGAATCCTGGGCGTGCTTATGCTTTAACCATTCAAGTAGGCGTTATCTTGCGTGTCGTGAGTGATATGCGTGCCAGACCTAGGAATACTGTGACTCCAGATATACTCTTTGATTGGGAATTTAACTTGGAGACTTCAGAGAGACTTGGCCTCAACGTGAAATGGCTTCGCAAGAAAATAAACGTTATCAAGGATTCATGTGAGAAGAACATACCCTTTCCCAATGATGCTGTGAAGGAGAAGGAGGACAAAATTTCCAAGCTGACCGAGGAGTTGAACAAGGAGAGGGCGGCTTTGCAAATCTTGAAGTGCTGATGAGCGAAAGCCTTTTCTTGCTGATTTCCTTTGATTATCTCTTGAACTTCTGAACTTCTAAGGGCTGTGAGGTTTATACTTGGGTTTTGATATTTAGATGGTTTTGGATTGACTAATGGTTAAGGATTTTCTTGTATATTTGATTTTTTTTACGAAATATGAACTGAATTTTGATAAATTGCTGAATTCAAATACTAATTGCAAGTATTGCAAACGTTTTGGAGGAATTAAAATACAAATGAAAGAAAATCCTAAATGTTAAATCCAAACACCATGAATGCTTCGAACGCCCAATACCTCAAATGTCCAATAATTTCAGATAAACGCCTTGAGCCAATTTTCGTGAATTACTGGCAGGGTTCTGTCATCTGTGTTGATCAATTTGTAGTATCCTCCGGACGCGGACTTAGCGACCATGAATGGTCCTTCCCAATTGGAGTTCCTTGTATAATGAAGACCGCGCTGAACTGCTTTGAGAACCAGATCTCCTTCATGAAACTTGTTAGGCTTGGTCGATCGTGCCTTGAATATCTTCCGCTGATTCGGAATTCCCTGTTTGACGGAATTCCACGATTCTGGCACATATGGACACTCGCGCGGAAGAGAGTATCCAACATAGTGTTGATCATGCTTAGCCAGATCTTCAACAATAAACCTCTCGATGGAGTGACCGATTTGAAGAAGTTATGAACCCAACCATTGGGTGTAATATTGCTGAGGTGAAGTTACCCACTCGTAGCTTTTCATGACTGCTAAATTGTTCATGGGGAGGAGTCCCCGGGCCATAGTAGCATATCTGAACATTGGTAATATTGGAGCATGAGGAGAAATAAGACTTTCCTGAGCTCGAAACCTTCTGACAAAGGTGTGCGGATTTTTTCTAAGTTCCAGCGTAAGTCCCATTAGAGTTTTTACTTCTTCCAGATGCTCAAACAGTGGTGCGTCCTATGCTTCGTCTTCTGACTCGGAATCCTTGTCGATGACAGGATGTGTTGAAGGCATCATTATTCTTCCATCATGAATCCAAGTTCTTCCAAGGACCATGTCGTATCCAGGGTCTTCCCGGATTATGAAAAACTTGGCCTAAGTGCAGATCAATCTTTCCGTAAATTTGAGAGTGATGAAGCCGTATGCGTCTCTGGAGATTCCTTCGTGGTCCCTGATTGTTATGGGAGCGTGGGTGGCTTCTTGTCGAGTAATACCAGCATCTCTGATAGTTTTCAAAGGGATGATGTTGACAGCGGTACCAACATCGACGAACGCCCTCTTGAACTCATTTCCTTTAATGTGCACTGTGGTGAGCAGTCCCAAGTCATACATTTCTTTGTCGGGGGCTGAAGGTTCGGTGGTGGTCTCTTGGATCAGCAGGCATTTTTCGGACACGATGTGGTTCAGTGCAGCAAACATGTCTTTCCTTTGAGCTTTCGAAAGATACAACAACTCGCAGACATGTTCGATCAGAGATTGGACCGCTTCCTTGACAGGAGGTTCAGAGATGGTAAAAGTTCGGACTGGGAGGGTTTTTTTGTGTACTCCCTGAGTCCCCAGGTTGAGCTCTCCTGATTCGAACTTTTCTTTGAATATGTGCTTCAAAATTTTGCAATCACTTGTGGGATGGCTGACGTATCTATGGAAGCGGCAATACCGAGGATTTTCCATGGCTTCTTCAGTTGGTTCCTTCTTGACATAAGGAAATTTGATTGCACCATATTGGATCCAGGCATCGAGTAGTTCATTAACTTCTTCCATTGAACATGGAAAATCAGGTGCTTCTGGATCTTCCGTATGCTGAGGAGGGACTTTCGAATTCTCCTTCTTGTGTGCCTTTGAAGGGGTGGAGGAAGTCTGCTTGTGCTGTGGTTCTGCTTTTCGCTTACTCCCTTCTGCGACAGCATTTGTTGAAGGTTGCAGGTTGTACTGCTTGTTGATCAAACGCCTGCTTCCTCGAGTGTCTTTTGAATCCTCAGTCTTTGTAGACTTTGTCTTTCCAAAAGAGCGGGTGCAGTGGTTGCCGACCTTTCGCAGCTTCGTGAAGCTCTGAGAAAGTCTGGAATCGAAGGTTCTCCAGCAAGGCCCTGTAGACCGGGAGCATGCCATTGATGCACAAGTCCACCAATTGTTGCTCCGTGACGTTTGGGTCATGACAATCCAGGGCTTGGACTCTGAACCTTTTCACATAATCATTGGGATTTTCACTGACCCTCTGAAACATTCTTCCAAGGTCGGAGAGGGTGACTTGTTCTGACACGAAGAAGTATTTCCTGTAGAATGCGTTAACCATTTCTCCCCAATTGTTGATGTCCCTGGTGCGATGTTGTTATACCAGGTGTATGCTGCCTTTCAGAGATTTGAGAATTCCTTGAGACGAACGACATGATTATGTTCATGTTCTCCCAGGGCTTCGAGAAAACGAGAGACATGTTCCCGAGCATTGCCAGTTCCATCATACAAGGTGAAAGTTGGAGAAACGTAACCTTTGGGGAGTGGAATCCTCTGCGTAGCGGCAGGATAAGGAGGTTGATGACGATGGTCATGCGATGTCTTGTTTTTCCACGGTTCTCCAAGAGGTGCTCCAGATCCTCGCGAGTAATGAAGTTCGATGATCCCTTCGCTGATGAGTTGTCTGCAGCAGTTTTGCGGACTTCGTCGTCTACTGTATGGATTGGAATTACTTCAGGATCGTCGTCTGAGGATTTCTCCTTCTCCTTTCCCTTCTCTTGAGTTTTCTCTGACATCTTGTCAGTAAGAGTTTTGAGATAATTACACAGCTCCTTCTGTGTAGCAGCCATGTCAGTCTGATTCTTTGCAAGAGTCTCCTGCGCTTTGATAAGATCAGCAATGGTAGGTGGTGGATCTCCTCTGACTTCTTCAGGGTGTCGTCCGGACAGTGGATGACCTTCGACGTGAGGAGGAGTAATGTCACCACCATCAGTGTTGGAGGTCGGAATTGTCTCCGGGATATTCTGATTGTTGTTTGTGCTAGCACGGTTTGTGTTAGGATTCGTAACGAACCTGACCTGAGATCAACCATCTTGTGAATTGTGAGATTGCAACCGAGAGAATGATCTCCCACTGTGGTCGCCAATCTGTAGATGGGGAAAAACGATTTGCTGGTTTTTAAGGAATTGAGGAGACGACCGTACGGAGGAGACTCCTCGAACCGAGCGAAATGTTAAACCTCACACAGATGCACCGCTGCAAAGGGGGTGCTTTAGATTCGAGAGATCAATCTGTAGTACTCCGGCCTAAATCAAGACAATGACCGTTCCAGAGTAAATTCGGTCACAAGAGAGGATGGGTTGATCTGTAGGAGGGAAGCTGGGAAATGTGTGGAATCAATGGTAATCAAAGATTGTGGGTGTGTGAATTCTGAATATGATAAGCTCTGAATGATTGAAATTGCTCAATTGAGAGTAGTTGCTCAATTGATGAGTTGATGATCTCGTGTTGTCGATGAGACGTGAGATTGATGATACTGTTGATGCGATGATTCAATCATGATTCAGAGACTTATTTATATTGCTGGAATTTTAGACACCATGATCCCATGAAGTGTGACAGTTGATGGAATCAAGGAGTGGGGAAGTGGAGATCGTGTTTGAAACCAGTTGCTCAACGTGTGGAGACTTGGTCGATTTTCCACCCACTACCTCGTGAATTCCTTCAACTGATTGCACGACTTGCTCACATTCCATCGTGTGTTTGAACACACGTGCCGTAGACCGCCAGACCAAAACCCTAAGTGATATCCCCCAAAGTGACACGATTGACGTCTCGTGGTATGTTAGTCAATTGATGACTTCGTGGTTTGATGGGACGATGAGTCCATGTAGTTGCTGAGTTGAACATGATGTTCTGAAACTCATGAATTGAACATGTCATGAGACAGAGGTATAGTTCTTACGATGAAGTGAGCAAGTATTGCTCATTCGATGGATCGTTGAATATTGATTGTTGAACCAATATTCCTTGGTTTGAGCAAATATTTATCATCTGAGCAAGTGTTGCTCATGTGATGAATTGTTGAATATTTGATCGTCTGAGCATGTGTTGCTCATCTGATGGATTATTGGCAGCGTACCAAAAATATTAATTAGAATACTGGTCGTTGAACCGAGCATAATTAATAAAATTAATGACCATGAGGTCGTCGTAAAATTATTAAGGTTGGAATCTGGAATGATGATCCTTGGATTCAGAAACCCTAATTTGATCAATTGATGATCAATTCATGGTTCGTCAGAATTTAACCATGGGACGAAGGAGGGAGCGACTACATGGGACCGTGGATCAACCATGTAGTGTCCATATGCTCACGTGAGCAAATACAAAGAACTCCTGAAGAGTTGACGATTTGTTGGTGAAAGAATGATTAAATGCTGGTTTAATCATTTATTCGAAAATGCTCGTCTGAGCCTTAGGTGAGAAAACCTAATTAATTATGACGGAGTGAGGGACCGACCATGGGTCATGAAACCGGCCCTGGGTAGTCACGTGACCCTGATGATCACTTCATGAAAATCCAAAGTGTTTGGAAGAGTCTTGGACCTAATACGTGCAATTGTGCAAATTAGGTCAAAACTGTGAAACTTGATGGGACCGGCTTCTGTAAGCCAAAGAGCCAATCTTGGTCGGTCAAGATAGCGCTCGTGTCCCCAAGGCGTCCGCGTCTCAGTCCTGAGAATTTTGATATTTTCTGGCGTGCAATTGAGCATCCATTCGAGAAAATATGCCAAAATTAGGGTTTCGACGAAACTGAGGAAAACACCATGAGATGATGGAAAATAATTATAAAATAAGGAATAAGGAGGCGTGGGACCGCCGAGGCCAAGGCATGATCGGTCGGTCATGGCCACGGTCTCGTGGTCCCTTTTCCTTAATTTTATAATATTTTGATGATTTTATAAAAAATTCATGGATTTTGAGAAATTTGATGAATTTAGGTAGTTTCCATGAATTGAAGGAGTTTTCATGAGTTCAGGGAAGAAATAAATATTAAAATAATAAAAATAAGGGCATGTGGGACCGTGGAGGCACGGCGGCCGGCTAGGGCTCGGTCCCACGAGTTTCCCTAATTTTTATGTATTTTTAATGTATTTTTCCATGATTTGAAGGGATTTTCCTAATTTGATAGAAATACCATGAAATCAAGGAGTTTCATGGGATGAAGGAAATCCTAAAAATAATAATAATAATAAAATACATGGGCGTGTGGGACCGGCTGAGGCATGGCCGACCGGCTGGGGCCCGGTCCCACGTGTTTCCCTAATTTTATATTATTATTTTTTATGTATTTTGAAAATACCATGATTTGAAGGAATTTTCATGAAATCAGGGAAATAATAATAATAATAATAAAATAATGAGGAACCATAAGGTGTGGGGCCGGCTGGGACCAAGGCATGGCCGGTTGGCCAATGGTCACGCCCCACACTATTTTTCCTTAATTTTATATTATTTTCATGGGTTTATGAAAACGCCATGAAGTCGAGGAGTTTCCTCGAGACGAAGGATATTTGTTCAAATGAAAGGATTTTCATCGAATGAAGGAAAATGATAAAATATGATAAAATATAAAACTGGCGTGGGATTGGTCATGGAACGGTCTGCCAGTCAATGAGTCCAATCCCTTGGCTCCTTGGACAATATTTTGATTATTTATATTTTCTTCCTATTTTGCAATAGGTTGATCGTTTCGTCGTATTTTAAAATACTCGTTCGTGTGGTGACTGTTAGTGTATCGTCGTTGAACACACTTTCACCATTTGGATTGGGGATTACTTAGAGGTAGCTCAGACGCCCGGTTGTTGATTATTTATTACTAATTGTGGAATTCAGTGGAGAATAATTCACAAAACTGAGTAATAAGATGTTTATTATTAATTCATAGGATCATCTGAGGATTCGACTACGAATTCAGAATAATAAAGTGAGCATTACCATTCCATGGGATCGTAGATTCGACCATAGAATCTGAGTAATTAAGTTTTATCTATTACCATTTATGAGACCAGTTGTGGATTCGATCATGAAATCGGAGTAATGAGATAATATAGTTATTGTTATTCTATGAGATCAAGCCGTGGATTCGATCATAAAATCAGAACAATTGTTTATTTCCATTACATGGGACCAATCGTGGATTCGACCATGGAATAGGAGCAATTGTTATCGCCATTCCATGGTACCAGTCATGGATTCGACCATGGAATAAGAGCAATAATAGATTATTCTGGGAATTCAGTAGTGAATGTCACGGCAGAATTAATCTTAATTAGGAATAATTAACTTTGTGGCTCTATACTAGTAGAGCAAGCTGTCTAAGAGCATTAATTATCCCGATATGAGTTTGTCGGTAAGTCATATCCTTTATATAGTCAGGGTAAACTCGTTGTTTGTTCCTGAAGACGTTATCGCTCTATACTAGCAGAGCAAGCTGTCTAGGAGTCGTCCATCTAGTGATACTATATAGAAATAATCACTGAAAGTGTTCAGTGTTCATAAGATATGTCGTTGTCCAGTCGTGAGACTACATATCTACATGTACTCTGAGAGAAAGTACTCTCCGTTGAGAATTCGATGAGAGACCCGTGTCTCAATACTCACGTCTGATTGCTGGATCAGAGCTTCGTATAATTATGAGTTCACGATTTTATCCCTTGTCGAAAATCCACCATCTACAGGCGGGTTTAAAGCGATTTGATTGGTCGACAAAGGAATAAGGGCCGGTTGGGTAGCATAGGGCGTGGCCAAGTGGCGCCGGCTAGCCTGTGGCATGGCCACGCTCCCTCTCATTGTTGCTCCTACTCCGCGACTCCGTTATTCTCTGTTTTCTGATTTTGGGTAGTACTTCGCACCTACTGATCCGCGACATATCAATTGCTTAGTTGCTTAAGCATAATTTCGACCAACATGGCCTAATATACTGCGCAGGGTGCAAAAACCCTAATTTTTGCAAATTAGTTTAAATTCATGAATTTTGTGAATTATCACAAAATTGATTGAATTCTATGTGTTGACACATAATTCTTTATTTACAGAAAGCAGTATGTTTTTTGGTTGAGTACTTTGTGCAAGGACCTTAACCTTGGTACTTGGAAATTTGTGCTACTCTGCTGCGAGTGAACACAAATCCGTCATGCCATACCAATATTAAGGGTTCTTCCGGGGAACATAACACAAGGAAAATACTCAGAGGGTCTTACATTAGTGAATAATATAAGAAAGGTGTTTGAAATTTACAGAGCATCTGGGATTGTTGCTATATGCAGCAGTCTGGATAAATTTCATGTAAACATATTGAACGGCTCAATGAATGTTCCAGTGAAGAGGTTGAACACTCATCACTTTTATGGTTCTATCTCTTTGCAGAGTGACGACACTTTAGATGCGATATTTTTTATAGATTTAACCCTGAACTGAAAACCACCATCAACATTAAGTCCCCTGCTTAGCTCGCAACAGTGGCATTGTTGTGGGGTAACCATAAGATGGTGACAGACAAGGATGGAAATCAAAAGAGCAATTCATGAAGAGATTTCCAAGAAAAATTCGGCTAACCTTTGGCAAGAGGCATGAGGAATCCATAATTTTTGCACTGGTGGCTTGACATACTTCTGGCTTGGCCCTGTAGTGTCGGTCCTGGCGCTGCAACTTCTTCCATGAACCGCTGATGCTGACGTTGCTACCTTAGTCATGGAATGGTAAGGATAACGTTGTTGGATGGCCCAAACACAAAATGGCAAAGAAGGCGCCGGTGGCTTTGGTTCGTGGAACAGTGGAAGGCGTTGCAACCCTGGAAGAGATGGCGCTTTAATCTTGGCTGTGCGGAGATGGCGTTGCTGACCTCAGAATGGCGCTGCTTGCTCGGAATGGTGGATGGCGCTGCTATCTTGGAATGGTGGATGGCGCTGCTAGCTTGGAATGGTGGGTGGCGCTGCTAGCTTGGAATGGTGGATGTCGCTGCTAGCTTGGCTACGTTCGTGGAATGGTGCCGCCGGCTAGGTCCGCGGAATAGGTAGAGAAGGCGCTGACGGCTTCGGTCCGTGAAACAGCGGATGGATCTGCTTGCTTGGTTGTGGAGCGGTGAAGATGGAGCCATGGAGCGTTGGCGCTGGCTTGCTTGGTCTGTGGAGCGATGAAGATAGAGCGTTGGAGCTGGCTTGCTTGGTTCATGGAGCGGTGCTACAACCTTGGCCGTGCAGAGATGGTGCCGCTGGCTTTGGCCGTGGGGAGTTAACTCCGCGGGCCTAGTTTCCTTTTTCTGTGCATGGCCTAAAAAAGGAAACCTTCTTCTAATCAAAATCCAAAAGTAATATGTATATAAAAGGCATCGCTCATCTTTTATTTTTTGTAACATTGGATTTGTTTCCACGCCTCCACGTTAGCAGCAAAGCAAAAGAGCAGGCGAGCGCACTCCAGGTATGTGTTCCAACGTTTCTTCCCTTTTTTTTTTTTGTTTGCTCTCATGTTGGTGTAAACCCTAGCCATAAGCATATCTTCCATGAACTCGTAGAAATACTTCCATATGAATGATTCCTCTCCTCTAGCAGTATTTTAGTAATATTAGCCATCACATTGACAGTAATGAAACCAATTATTATGCAAAGTAAACATGCACGGCGGGTGGATTCCATCAATCCCTTTTCCACAAGACCTGGTTTTAGGGTTTCCTTTTCCTTTTGTGGCCGTGCGCAAAATTTCCGCGGTGGGACACACTCTTCCTTTGACCGAGAGCATACTTCCTGCTGCAAGACACGGTTTTGGCTAGGGGCATGTTTCCCGCGGAAAAATATGGCTTTTTGAAGCGAGTATCAGTCCCCACTCCTTTGGCTATGCGTGCTCCTTTTGGATATGCGTGCTATGACTTGTGGCCAAACAAAGTTTCCCCTAGAAAATTTGTCGTGGATTTCTGATCATTGTACTTGATTCTGACAAAACCTTCATGCACGGTTTTCTCCAAAGTAGTGACTTTCCTTCATTTTTGCTCCATTGTTGTTAAGCAGCATAAAAGGATTTTGTTAAGATGTCACCTGAAAGCAGTCTCGCCGTTGCGTTGAAAAATGCTAACGCCTCCAAGACGAATATGGATGATGAGTTCTTCACGAAGTCTTCCACAGTTAAGAAGACACATCCCAAATATGTTGCGATCCTTTTGACCGGTTCGGAAAATGAAGGAGACGTCCAATCGGTTCGTCCAGGGCGTGTAATGCGGTTTTGTCTTCAGAAGAAAGAGTATCCTGCTTCTTCCATTGACTTCAAGGTCTGTCAGAGTCCATTGCACTTTTTTATTTAATGGATGAAATTCATGATAAGTCACGACTGTGTTAGGGCCAATCTGACCAGGGCGCAAATCATCAACGCTGTCACGGCTTCTGCAACACTTCAAATAAGGAAAGACATCATGATCTTGATCACTTTTATCTCTAGATGGTGTCCGGATACTCAGACAGCCATATGTAGGTGGGGTGAAATGACCATTTCTTTGAAGAGTGTAGCCATTTTGCTGAACCTTCCAATAACAGGGAATCTTAACATCGCCTTGTCTGATGAAGAAGAAAAAATGCGTGGCATTTTCGTCGAGAAGTCTGCAGGATTCGTTCGGAAGGAAAATGATACAAAATGCTTCTATAACCGGTGGGTGTCTGAGTGGTTCCCGGATGAATCGGAGTTAGATCAGGAGCTGAATAGTACGCTCCATGTTGCGGTATTTTTAGCTCTGTGGCTATCCAGGGACATTTTTGATGATGGCTCCGGTAAGAAGGAGATAAGGCAGGAGCTCATCAAATTTGCCATCAAATTGGCGAAAGGTGTCGTTCTCCCCATTGGTGGTTTATTTCTTGGCTCTTTGTATACCCATCTGGATCATATGGATCATCTGGCTACGGACATGTATGCTTCCAATGGTTATATGAAAGTAGACTCGTATGTCCACGTCGCCTTTCTCCAAACTTAACATCACCTTGTCTGATGAAGAAGAAAAAATGCGTGTCATTCTCGTCGAGAAGTCTGCAGGATTCGTACGGAAGGAAAATGAGACAAAATGCTTCTATAACTGGTGGGTGTCTGAGTGGTTCCCGGATGAATCGGAGTTAGATCAGGAGCTGAATAGCACGCTCCATGTTGCGGCATTTTTAGGTCTGTGGCTATCCAGGGACATTTTTGATGATGACTCTGGTAAGAAGGAGATAAGGCATGAGCTCATCAAATTTGCCATCAAATTGGCTAAAAGTGTCGTTCTCCCTATTAGTGCTTATTTCTTAGCTCTTTGTACACCCATCTGGATCATCTGGCTGCGGACATGTATGCTTCCAATGGTTATATGAAAGTAGACTCGTATGTCCACGTCGCCTTTCTCCAAACATGGATGTGGGATCACTTCAAAAATTATGCTCCCAAGCCGCAGGCTTCATTCCCTGAATCCTATGGTGGCTCCAGGATACTTCGCTGGTTGAATAAGCGTCCAAGACCTGGATCAAATTGTTAGAGCACTTCTCGGTCAAACTCGCATGCGTTGCTATCTCAAGCATGTTTGTCAATGTTAGTGATCAAAACTATAAGTCATGATTTCTAGTCTCTTATAGCTAAGTCTCGGACTAGGATAGTAAGTGTAGTTGAGCTCAAGGACTTCATGGCGATTCATCATACAAGTAGAAGGACTACCCAAGGAACCGGTGGAACTTCTCGACAAAAAGGTATGTGGAGACTTGAACTTATCTGTCACTCAAAAGTCTATCTATTCTTTCTCCTACTCTTTGAGACAAAAGTCGTATGCTATATATATAGACTAGATTATACACATTTGGTATTTCGAGCCGAGTATACCTCGCCTATCTATATCTCGAAATATGTGTTGGTAAGCTTTTCGATTCAACCAAGTTTATCTTTACCTAGTGACAAATTCATGAATGTTTCAATCACTTTGAAAATTGCTTTGACGAGAAATGGTGTAACAACTATATAACGTCCTCTAAGAATGTTTCAATGATTGGAATGAGAGTTTAGATTACATAACCAATGGATTCCTTGAACCGAAGTTCTCGAACTTTGTTGATCAAGAGAACCGGAAGTATGGAAAGTGCCAAGTCCGCGAACTGCCGAAGTTCTCAAACCCGAGAATTTCTGCTGGAGTAGAAAAACTACTTGCGTGAGCCAAGTCCGCGAACCCAGTCCGCGAACCGGCAAAGTTCTCAAACCCGAAAATTTCTGTTGGAGTTCGTAAACTTTGTCCGGTGTCTTAAGTCCGCGACCTAGTCTGTGAACTTGAGAAGGTTATATATCTGAAGATGATCTCTGAACTTAATCTTAAAAGACTAAAATATGATTTTGCAAATCGTGGCTATTAAAGTTCATGAACCGATTCTTGTGAATCAAATCATCTTTGCTTCAATTGTGTCTTGTGTAGTTACATAAGATTTCCTTGCAATTGAATAACTCTCTTAACTAGTTCATTTGAGTCATTTGAACTAGTTATGGTGAAGAAGAACATGGTTGGTCTGAAATGCTATTATGGTTAACCTTTTTGGTAAACTATTGTTTAACCAACAATGTACATGTTTGGGTGCGATTAACAAACCTAGAAGCGTACAGTCATTTGTGTATGACAAGCTAAGTTTTCGATCTAACGGTTGAGAAATATTAGCTTGAATCTAAATCAGGTTTTCATCTAACGGTGGATATTGGTTGCTTTGTAACTAAGGCAAAACCCTGATTTGAAAGACTATATAAGGGGACATCTAGCAACTCCGAAAAACTAATCCCCACACCTTACGTGTGCTACTAGTTTGCGTGCTAGAGTCGGTTCTCCTTTAACCTTTGGTTTTCTTCTTCTAAAACCAGGTTAACGACTTGAAGACTTCATTGGGATTGTAAAGCCAGACCGATACTACTTTTATCGGAGTTGTGTGATCTGATCTTGCATCTTATATCGTAATAGTAAAATCATATTGATTGGCTAGAGATTGTTTGATTTCTCCGATAGGAAAGATATAAAAAGTAATCACAAACACCTTCGTCTCATTGTTTGTGATTCCGCAACATCTTGTTTCGCTACCATACGATTAAGATTGTTGTTAGGTGATTGATTAATCTAGGTTGTTCTTCGGGAATATAAGACCGGATTATCAATTGGTTTCTATTCACCTTGATTATTATCAAAAGACGGAACAAAAACTTTAGGATTTCTCTGTGGGAGACAGATTGATCCTTTGATAAACTTGTCCGTGTGAGACAGATTTGTTTATTTTTAAAGCCTGCGATTTTGGGTCGTAGCAACTCTTAGTTGTGGGTGAGATAATCTAAGGGAATCAAGTGTGCAGTATCCTGCTGGGATCAGAGGCGTAGGGAGTACAACTGTACCTTGGATCAGTGGGAGACTGATTTGAGTTCAACTATAGTCCAGTCCGAAGTTAGCTTGGAGTAAGCTAGTGTCTGTAGCGGCTTAATACAATGTGTATTCAATCTGGACTAGGTCCCGGGGTTTTTCTGCATTTGCGGTTTCCTCGTTAACAAAATTTCTGGTGTCTGTGTTATTTCAGTTTTCGCATTATATTGTTTGTCTTTATAATTGAAATAATACAGGTTGTGCGTGTAGATCATCAATTGGTATAATCCAACCTATGGTTGTTTGATTATCATTGATTGATCCTTGGACATTGGTCTTTGGTACCGTCCAAGTTATTCCTTGTGTTTGATTAGGACTCGCTGATTTCTATTAGCTTGAGTAAATCAAAACAAGAGAGAGATATTAACTCCTTGAGATACTTTTACCTAGATTGAGTCTGACTGTCTAGTTGATTCTCTAGAAAGTATTTCGGAGTTAGTCCATACAGATTGCTAAGTGAAATATTGGGTGGTGTTGTTAGAACCCCGCTTTTTCAATTGGTATCAGAGCAGGCAAGCACATTCAAGACCTCAAAAGTCTGTGTTTGTGGCGATCTGAGAATGGACGATTTTATCTCTAAAAACGCAACATCAGTTCAGAATCACTCTGATGTGTTTCAAAGTCCTAAAACCTCTAAGAGAAACTATGTCTCTTGTCCCTTGTCTGAATCTGCATTCGATTGAGAAAAATCTCTTGATGAACAATTGGATGATCTCTCAGACGATAGTGATTCAGAAGAAGGGAAAAGTGTTGATGAGGAAGTTGCTCAATATATCAAGCTGTTTGATCGTGCTTTAAAAAAGAAGAAGTCAACAACTTGCTTGAGAAAATACATGGCTCCTCTTTGTCAAGAAAACATAAAGTTGAGAAAACTCTTTAAAGGATCTGATGGTGGGTATAGACTCCTAAAATCTGTCGTTAAAGACCGTGATGAAGATTTACGCACAAAAAGGTCTGAATGTGATAATCTTCTCCGAAATCTCTGTTTGCTGAAAGAAAAACTTGTAGATGCTGATGCAAGATATGACTCTCAACAAAAATGTTTTAATGACAAAGAACTCAGTCTCCTTGCCAAAGAAAATCCTTGGAAACTGATCTTGCTGCGGCTCTTGATAAAGTAAAATCACTGGAAGAGAATCTGAGAAGGTTCAATTCGAGCTCTACAAAATTGTCTTCTATGATTGGAGCATGTAAAGAACATCGTGACACACGTGGTCTGGGCTATAAAGGAATAGACGCTCCAAGAACAAGTAAGATCAATTTCGTTAAAGCTATCAAAAATTCCTCATGTGAAAAACCGATTGCAGCATGCAATATATCTAATGGCAAGGATTTTTCTCCCTCTAAATTGACTCACATAAAAACAGGCAGACCCTTGAACTGCTATTACTGCGGAAACAAAGGAAACCGGAAGCAGAAATGTCGTTATCGGATTAGGAATGAAAAAATTCACAATATTCTTGCATGGGTGTCTAAGGAAGCCAAATAACAGTTTCTACAATCAAACAAGACACCATAATAAGTTCTTTCTTGATTGTGTTGTTGGATCAAAAAACGCCAACAAAGGTAGGAGGAAGAACAACATCAGAGCTACTGACTTCCTAAATAACTCTGAAAAGAGAAAAAGGCATAGAAAAAGAAGGGTAAAATCCTTGTCTCGTCCTGATAAAGAATGTGATTCCAAGACTGATCTAGACTTCATGCATATTAATAATCGAGTTACATAACTTAAGGTCATCATAAACAAACTCAAACGGGGCATCAAAAAGACGTGGATAACAACTGGCTCAGGTATTTCGAGTTCCTATCTTGTTAAACCTTCTTCAACTATGATGTGTGATTCCTCTCTAGATCCCCTTAAAGGAGAAGAAGTCAATGATAATGAGCCAAATGCTCATCTTAACACACTATGACTGCATAAGGTTGCATCCCTCTTTTAAATAAGAAGGATGCTCTTTGTTCTCAAGATGCGTTTCTTGAAAAAGTTGGAAGGAGTGTATTGAGTTTTTTTTTGGGGTTTTATTCTTCTCGAGTCTCTTGTCCCTTCCCTTCATCCCTCCGTACACGCACCGGACCCACAGGAACCCCTTGATTCCTAGGGTTTTTATAATTCTCTATAAATTTTATGTTCCATATAGTCAAAAGATTCTATTGAATTCTTTTTGTGGGTGCATAATGGATGGAAGCAACAAGGTTGATGAAGTCAAGCAGGACAAGAACGGTGAATTAATTGATGTCTCCATAACATGCTTTCATGTTGTTGATCATGAGAAAAAACTACCAGTTCAAATGTCTTCACAACTGGTAGGAAATATTCTTCATGACTTTGAAATTGTTCGTGAGCATCTCGGGATTGCAACAAGGAATCTTGACTTTCTAAAAAACGAACTAAAGAAGGTAACTGATGAACTTATCCATGTTCAATCTCTAGTTGCTGACAGTGTTTGAGGAGTCTTAAATCAAGTGTCTTGTGTTTACTTTTGTTGCCTAGTATGTCTTCTTTTTGGATTAGTTGGAAGAATAACTAGTGCTTTGAATGCCGATGATTGTGACTACACATAGCTATTATTTTTAGTCTTCTTGTTTTTAGGTTTTTGGTTTAAATTCTAAAACTTTTTGGAGGATGACGTTTTGCACTATTTAATCTTTATGACTTGTTATATTGCAATTTGATATGGGATATTGGTGTTTACGTCCGTGAACTATGTTGTCCCATATTTTGTCAAAAGTAAAGTCGTTCATGATCTGTATTCGTTTATTGGTTCAAGAATGAATAGACTTTTGACATATACAAAGGTTAAGCCTACATTGTCAATCTTTGACGGAAGATAGGTTAAAATCTTTTGTATCCAAGGATTATTGTTATTGTATATGCGTGTGCAAAATAATGAATCCTTGTGTATTCCACGGTATTGATCTTCATTGATCCATCCTTTTTGTATTACCGTGAGGCTACGTAATGTGTCTTATGTTGAGCACGATACGACAAAGTTGACTATTTTGATTAGCCTTGTTGGTTGTTCCGTAAGATACTTTATGTTGAGCATATTAGAACTAAATTAATCATCTTGTTGGTTATTTAGTTATTACTCCACAAGTTTCTCTTGTGTTGAGTATATGAACGATTAAGCCAATCACTCTCTTGTATGGTTAACTTAGTCGTTGCTCCGTAAGTTTACTTATGTTGAGCATAATGAATTAAATTGATCACTTTTGTGTTTAATTTGATTATGTATTCCGATTAAATTAATCATGGGTTTACTTATGATTAATTTGATTGAGTTTTGGATATAAAAATCATTCACATGGTTTTGGTGTCCAATAAAAATCCTTCTTTTCTCTTGAAATTAAGGTCGCTCGTTGTTGTTCTTTCGGGAATGACATAAAATGGGGGAGAGTTCTTTTGAACTTGTGCTTAATGGTCATATCTTGAGGGGTGTGCGGCTGTGGAATTTTAGAGGGGTTATATTGTATCTTTAATCTCTTTGATGAATGTTGTTAGCTTCGGCTATATGATTGCATCTAAATAAGATGATGTGTGTTTCTTTCTCTCAGTCATGAAATGTCTCTTACGGAAATTTCATTACGAACCCGTTCTTATACCTTTGCCAATTTTATTGACAAAAAGGGGAAGAATTAATATGTAGTTCACACTACAAATACATATGGTTTTCGGATCATTGTGTAAGGGGGAGTGGTTTTCATGTGAGATGGAGTATTGTCTAAGGGGGAGTGATACATATCACCATAGTATTATTGTTGAAGTTGTGATACAATTGAGCTTTGACACTGTATAATAATACTATGACACTGTATAACAATGATCGAGACCAATGCTTTCTCATTGTTATGGATACGGATCTTGAACAACGATGGTACTAAACTTACAACCTTTGGGATCATTGGAGTACTTGGAAGTGACAAAAATTTCGAGGAACGTTGAAGATTAGACATGTGGAATAGGAGCTACTAAAGTTTCATTATCTTTTTTGTATTCCATATATATTGATAGTTTTGTCACTAAAATTGACAAAGGGGGAGATTGTTAGAGCACTGCTCAGTCAAACTCGCATGCGTTGCTATCTCAAGCATGTTTGTCAATGATAGTGATCAAAACTATAAGTATTGATTTCTAGTCTCTTATAGATAAGTCTCGGACTAGGATAGTAAGTGTAGTTGAGCTCAAGGACTTCATGGCGATTCATCATACAAGTAGAAGGACTATTCAAGGAACCGGTGGAACTTCTCGACAAAAAGGTATGTCGAGACTTGAACTTATCTGTCACTCAAAAGTCTATCTATTCTATCTCCTACTCTTTGAGACAAAAGTCGTATGCTATATATATAGACTAGATTATACACATTTGGTATTTCGAGACGAGTATACCTCGCCTATCTATATCTCGAAATATGTGTTGGTAAGCTTTTCGCTTCGACCAAGTTTATCTTTACCTAGTGACGAAAGTCATGAATGTTTCAATCACTTTGAAAATTACTTTGACGAGAAATGGTGTAACCACTATATAACGTCCTCTAAGAATGTTTCAATGATTGGAATGAGAGTTTAGATTACATAGCCAATGTATTCCTTGAACCGAAGTTCTCGAACTTTGTTGATCAAGAGAACCGGAAGTATGGAAAGTGCGAAGTCCGCGAACTCAGTCCGCGAACTGTCGAAGTTCTCAAACCCGAGAATTTCTGCTGGAGTTGACAAACTACTTGCGTGATCCAAGTCAGCGAACCGGCGAAGTTCTCAAACCCGAGAATTTCTGCTGGAGTTTGTAAACTTTGTTCGGTGACTTAAGTCCGCGAACCTAGTCTGCGAAATTGAGAAGGTTATATATCTAAAGATGATCTCTGAACTTAATCTTAAAATACTAAGGAATGATTTTGCCAACCGTGGCTATCAAAGTTCATGAACCGATTCTTGTGAATTATATCATCTTTGCTTCAATTATGTCTTGTGTAGTTACATAAGATTTCCTTGCAATTGAAAAACTCTCTTAACTAGTTCATTTGAGTCATTTGAACTAGTTATGGTGAAGAAGAACATGGTTGGTATGAAATGCTCATATGGTTAACCTTTTTGGTAAACTATTGTTGAACCAACAATGTACACGTTTGGGTGCGGTTAACAAACCTAGAAGCGTACAGTCATTTGTGTATGACAAGCTAAGTTTTCGATCTAACGGTTGAGAAATATTAGCTTGAATCTAAATCAGGTTTTCATCTAACGGTGGATATTGATTGCTTTGTAACTAAGGAAAAACCCTGATTTGAAAGACTATATAAGGGGACATCTAGCAACTCCGCAAAACTAATCCCTACACCTTACGTGTGCTAATAGTTTGCGTGCTAGAGTAGGTTCTCCTTTAACCTTTGGTTTTCTTCTTCTAAAACCAGGTTAACGACTTGAAGAATTCATTGGGATTGTGAAGCCATACCGATACTACTTTTATCGGAGTTGTGTGATCTGATATTGCATCTTCTATCGTAATAGTACAATCATATTGATTGGCTAGAGATTGTTTGATTTCTCCGATAGGAAAGATATAAAAAGTAATCACAAACACCTTCTTCTCATTGTTTGTGATTCCGCAACATCTTGTTTCGCTACCATACGATTAAGATTGTTGTGAGGTGATTGATTAATCTAGGCTGTTCTTCGGGAATATAAGACCGGATTATCAATTGGTTTCTGTTCACCTTGATTATTATCAAAAGATGGAACAAAAGCTTTAGGTTTTCTTTGTGGGAGACAGATTGATCCTTTGATAAACTTGTCCGTGTGAGACAGATTTGTTTATTATTAAAGCCTGTGATTTTGGATCGTAGCAACTCTTAATTGTGGGTGAGATCAGCTAAGGGAATCAAGTGCGCAGTATCCTGCTGGTATCAGAGGCTTAGGGAGTACAACTGTACCTTGGATCAATGGGAGACTGATTGGGGTTCAACTATAGTCCAGTCCGAAGTTATCTTGGAGTAATCTAGTGTCTGTAGCGGCTTAATTCAATGTGTATTCAATCTGGACTAGGTCCCGGGGTTTTTCTGCATTTGCGGTTTCGTCGTTAACAAAATTTCTGGTGTCTGTGTTATTTCAGTTTCCGCATTATATTGTTTGTCTTTTATAATTGAAATAATACAGGTTGTGCGTGCAGAGCATCAATTGGTATAATCCAACCTTTGGTTGTTTGATTATCATTGATTGATCCTTGGACATTGGTCTTTGGTACCGTCCAAGTTATTCCTTGCGTTTGATTAGGACTCGCTGATTTCTATTAGCTTGAGTAAATCAAAACAAGGGAGAGATATTAACTCCTTGAGATACTTTTACCTAGATTGAGTCTGACTGTCTAGTTGATTCTCTAGAAAGTATTTCGGAGTTAGTCCATACATATTTCTAAGTGAAATATTGGGTGGTGTTGTTAGACCCCCGCTTTTTCAATTGGTATCAGAGCAGGCAAGCACATTCAAGACCTCAAAAGTCTGTGTTTTGTGGCGATATGAGAATGGACGATTTTATCTCTAAAAACGCAACATCAGTTCAGAATCACTCTGATGTGTTTCAAAGACCTGAAACCTCTAAGAGAAACTATGTCTCTTGTTCCTTGTCTGAATCTGCATTCGATTGAGAAAAATCTCTTGATGAACAATTGGATGATCTCTCAGACGATAGTGATTCAGAAGAAGGGCAAAGTGTTGATGAGGAAGTTGCTCAATATATCAAGCTGTTTGATCGTGCTTTAAAAAAGAAGAAGTCAACAACTTGCTTGAGAAAATACATGTCTCCTATTTGTCAAGAAAACAGAAAGTTGAGAAAACTCTTTAAAGGATCTGATGGTGGGTATAGACTCCTAAAATCTATCGTTAAAGACCGTGATGAAGATTTACGCACAAAAAGGTCTGAATGTGATAATCTTCTCCAAAATCTTTGTTTGCTGAAAGAAAAACTTGTAGATGCTGATGCAAGATATGACTCTCAACAAAAATGTTTTAATGACAAAGAACTCAGTCTCCTTGCCAAAGAAAATCCTTGGAAACTGATCTTGCTGCGGCTCTTGATAAAGTAAAATCACTGGAAGAGAATCTGAGAAGGTTCAATTCGAGCTCTACAAAATTATCTTCTATGATTGGAGCATGTAAAGAACATCGTGACACACGTGATCTGGGCTATAAAGGAATATACGCTCCAAGAACAAGTAAGATAAATTTCGTTAAAGCTATCGAAAATTCCTCATGTGAAAAACCGCTTGCAGCATGCAATATATTTAAAGGCAAGGATTGTTCTCCCTCTAAATCGACTCACATAAAAACAGGCAGACCCTTGAACTGCTATTACTGCGGAAACAAAGGAAACCCTGAGCAGAAATGTCGTTATCGGATTAGGAATGAAAAACTTCACAACATTCTTGCATGGATGTCTAAGGAAGCCAAATAACAGTTTCTACAATCAAACAAGACACCATAATAAGTTCTTTCTTGATTGTGTTGTTGGATCAAAAAACGCCAACAAAGGTAGGAGGAAGAACAACAGCAGAGCTACTGACTTCCTAAATAACTCTGAAAAGAGAAAAAGGCATAGAAAAAGAAGGGTAAAATCCTTGTCTCGTCCTGATAAAGAATGTGATTCCAAGACTGATCTAGACTTCATGCATATTAATAATCGAGTTACATAACTTAAGGTCAGCATAAACAAACTCAAACGGGGCATCAAAAAGACGTGGATAGCGACTGGCTCAGGTATTTCGAGTTCCTATCTTGTTAAACCTTCTTCAACTATGATGTGTGATTTCTCTCTAGATCCCCTTAAAGGAGAAGAAGTCAATGATGATGAGCCAAATGCTCATCTTAACACACTATGACTGCATAAGGTTGCATCCCTCTTTTAAATAAGAAGGATGCTCTTTGTTCTCAAGATGCGTTTCTTGAAAAAGTTGGCAGGAGTGTATTGAGTTTTTTTTGGGGTTTTATTCTTCTCGAGTCTCTTGTCCCTTCCCTTCATCCCTCCGTACACGCACCGGACCCACACGAACGCCTTGGTTCCTAGGGTTTTTAGAATTCTCTATAAATTTTATGTTCCATATAGTCAAAAGATTCTATTGAATTCTTTTTGTGGGTGCATAATGGATGGAAGCAAAAAGGTTGATGAAGTCAAGCAGGACAAGACCGGTGAATTAATTGATGTCTCCATAACATGCTTTCATGTTGTTGATCATGAGAAAAAACTACCAGTTCAAATGTCTTCACAACTGGTAGGAAATATTCTTCATGACTTTGAAATTGTTCGTGAGCATCTCGGGATTGCAACAAGGAATCTTGACTTTCTAAAAAACGAACTAAAGAAGGTAACTGATGAACTTATCCATGTTCAATCTCTAGTTGCTGACAGTGTTTAAGGAGTCTTAAATCAAGTGTCTTGTGTTTACTTTTGTTGCCTAGTATGTCTTCTTTTTGGCTTAGTTGGAAGAATAACTAGTGCTTTGAATGGCGATGATTGTGACTACACATAGCTATTATTTTTCATCTTCTTGTTTTTAGGTTTTTGGTTTAAATTCTAAAACTTTTTGGAGGATGACGTTTTGCACTATTTAATCTTTATGATTTGTTATATTGCAATTTGATATGGGATATTGGTGTTTACGTCCGTGAACTATGTTGTCCCATATTTTGTCAAAAGTAAAGTCGTTCATGATTTGTATTCGTTTATTGGTTCAAGAATGAATAGACTTTTGACATATACAAAGGTTAAGCCTATATTGTCAATCTTTGACGGAAGATAGGTTAAAATCTTTTGTATCCAAGGATTATTGTTATTGTATATGCGTGTGCAAAATAATGAATCCTTGTGTATTCCACGGTATTGATCTTCATTGATCCATCCTTTTTGTATTACCGTGAGGCTACGTAATGTGTCTTATGTTCAGCACGATACGACAAAGTTGACTATATTTGATTAGCCTTGTTGGTTGTTCCGTAAGATACTTTATGTTGAGCATATTAGAACTAAATTAATCATCTTGTTGGTTATTTAGTTATTACTCCACAAGTTTCTCTTGTGTTGAGTATATGAACGATTAAGCCAATCACTCTCTTTTATGGTTAACTTAGTCGTTGCTCCGTAAGTTTACTTATGTTGAGCACAATGAATTAAATTGATCACTTTTGTGTTTAATTTGATTATGTGTTCCGATTAAATTAATCATGGGTTTACTTATGATTAATTTGATTGAGTTTTGGATATAAAAATCATTCACATGGTTTTGGTGTCCAATAAAAATCCTTCTTTTCTCTTGAAATTAAGGTCGCTCGTTGTTGTTCTTTCGGGAATGACATCAAATGGGGGAGAGTTCTTTTGAACTTGTGCTTAATGGTCATATCTTGAGGGGTGTGCGGCTCAGGAATTTTAGAGGGGTTATCTTGTATCTTTAATCTCCTTGATGAATGTTGTTAGCTTCGGCTATATGATTGCATCTAAATAAGATGATGTGTGTTTCTTTCTCTCAGTCATGAAATGTCTCTTACGGAAATTTCATTATGAACCCGTTCTTATACCTTTGCCAATTTTATTGACAAAAAGGGGAAGAATTAATATGTAGTTCACACTACAAATACATATGGTTTTCGGATCATTGTGTAAGGGGGAGTGGTTTTCATGTGAGATAGAGTATTGACTAAGGGGGAGTGATACATATCACCATAGTATTATTTTTGAAGTTGTGACACAATTGAGCTTTGACACTGTATAATAATACTATGACACTGTATAACAATGATCGAGACCGATGCTTTCTCATTGTTATAGATACGGATCTTGAACAACGATGGTGCTAAACTTACAACCTTTGGGATCATTGGAGTACTTGGAAGTGACGAAAATTTCGAGGAACGTTGAAGATTAGACATGTGGAATAGGAGCTACTAAAGTTTCATTATCTTTTTTTTATTCCATATTTATTGATAGTTTTGTCACTAAAATTGACAAAGGGGGAGATTGTTAGAGCACTGCTCGGTCAAACTCGCATGCGTTGCTATCTCAAGCATGTTTGTCAATGATAGTGATCAAAACTATAAGTCTTGATTTCTAGTCTCTTATAGCTAAGTCTCGTACTAGGATAGTAAGTGTAGTTGAGCTCAAGGACTTCATGGCGATTCATCATACAAGTAGAAGGACTATTCAAGGAACCGGTGGAACTTCTCGACAAAAAGGTATGTCGAGACTTGAACTTATCTGTCACTCAAAAGTCTATCTATTCTATCTCCTACTCTTTGAGACAAAAGTCGTATGCTATATATATAGACTAGATTATACACATTTGGTATTTCGAGACGAGTATACCTCGCCTATCTATATCTCGAAATATGTGTTGGAAAGCTTTTCGCTTCGACCAAGTTTATCTTTACCTAGTGACGAAAGTCATGAATGTTTCAATCACTTTGAAAATTACTTTGACGAGAAATGGTGTAACCACTATATAACGTCCTCTAAGAATGTTTCAATGATTGGAATGAGAGTTTAGATTACATAGACAATGTATTCCTTGAACCGAAGTTCTCGAACTTTGTTTATCAAGAGAACCGGGAGTATGGAAAGTGCGAAGTCCGCGAACTCAGTCCGCGAACTTTCGAAGTTCTCAAACCCGAGAATTTCTGCTGGAGTTGACAAACTACTTGAGTGAGCCAAGTCCGCGAACCGGCGAAGTTCTCAAACCCGAGAATTTCTGCTAGAGTTTTTAAACTTTGTTCGGTGTCTTAAGTCCGCGAACCTAGTCTGCGAAATTGAGAAGGTTATATTTCTAAAGATGATCTCTGAACTTAATCTTAAAAGACTAAGGAATGCTTTTGCCAACCGTGGCTATCAAAGTTCATGAACCGATTCTTGTGAATTAAATCATCTTTGCTTCAATTGTGTCTTGTGTAGTTACATAAGATTTCCTTGCAATTGAAAAACTCTCTTAACTAGTTCATTTGAGTCATTTGAACTAGTTATGGTGAAGAAGAACATGGTTGGTATGAAATGCTCATATGGTTAACCTTTTTGGTAAACTATTGTTGAACCAACAATGTACACGTTTGGGTGTGGTTAACAAACCTAGAAGCGTACAGTCATTTGTGTATGACAAGCTAAGTTTTCGATCTAACGGTTGAGAAATATTAGCTTGAATCTAAATCAGGTTTTCATCTAACGGTGGATATTGATTGCTTTGTAACTAAGGAAAAACCCTGATTTGAAAGACTATATAAGGGGACATCTAGCAACTCCGCAAAACTAATCCCCACACCTTACGTGTGCTACTAGTTTGCGTGTTAGAGTAGGTTCTCCTTTAACCTTTGGTTTTCTTCTTCTAAAACCAGGTTAAAGACTTGAAGACTTCATTGGGATTGTGAAGCCAGACCGATACTACTTTTATCGGAGTTGTGTGATCTGATCTTGCATCTTCTATCGTAATAGTACAATCATATTGATTGGCTAGAGATTGTTTGATTTCTCCGATAGGCAAGATATAAAAAGTAATCACAAACACTTTCGTCTCATTGTTTGTGATTCCGCAACATCTTGTTTCCCCTACCATACGATTAAGATTGTTGTGAGGTGATTGATTAATCTAGGATGTTCTTCAGGAATATAAGACCGCATTATCAATTGGTTTCTGTTCACCTTGATTATTATCAAAAGATGGAACAAAAACTTTAGGGTTTCTCTGTGGGAGAAAGATTGATCCTTTGATAAACTTGTCCGTGTGAGACAGATTTGTTTATTGTTAAAGCCTGCGATTTTGGGTCGTAGCAACTCTTAGTTGTGGGTGAGATCAGCTAAGGGAATCAAGTGAGCAGTATCCTGCTGGGATCAGAGGCGTAGGGAGTACAACTGTACCTTGGATCAGTGGGAGACTGATTGGGGTTCAACTATAGTCCAGTCCGAAGTTATCTTGGAGTAAGCTAGTGTCTGTAGCGGCTTAATACAATGTGTATTCAATCTGGACTAGGTCCCGGGGTTTTTCTGCAATTGCGGTTTCCTCGTTAACAAAATTTCTGGTGTCTGTGTTATTTCAGTTTCCGTATTATATTGTTTATCTTTATAATTGAAATAATACAGGTTGTGCGTGTAGATCGTTAATTGGTATAATCCAACCTTTGGTTGTTTGATTGTCATTGATTGATCCTTGGACATTGGTCTTTGGTACCGTCCAAGTTATTCCTTGTGTTTGATTAGGACTCGCTGATTTCTATTAGCTTGAGTAAATCAAAACAAGAGAGAGATATTAACTCCTTGCTTTTACCTAGATTGAGTCTGACTGTCTAGTTGATTCTCTAGAAACTATTTCGGAGTTAGTTCATACAGATTGCTAAGTGAAATATTGGGTGGTGTTGTTAGACCCCCGCTTTTTCACAAATCTCATTGACTTCCTCGACAACGCGTACGCAGTTAACTTTTGTCCCTGGGCTCCGTTCCACGCATCCATAGTTCAGGCGAACACTTTTGCCTCTGCCCCGAACACGACTTTGTTTTCTGCTGAAAATAATATGAGCGTTGGAGAAATCGTATTCATGCGAAGCTGTATACCCGGACACGTGTCATATTTTTTCCGAGGATCTTATGAGGCAGTTTCTTATAACATTGACAGGGCTTCTCTGCATATGGGATTTGACCAAGGAGTCCCACTTTTAAGTCAGTCGGCGACTCCATAAGAATTTCTATCAGCTGCTCTTGCTGCCAGTGTCCTTGCGTCGGGTAAAAGCCTCCCTTTCCTTCTTTCAGAACGGAATCCAGCGACTACCTCAAGATATAACACATTTTGGCAGGATGTGTTTCTTTCCATCCATGGGTTCTTGAATGACATGGTGAAAGATCCCCGTGGAAAGCCTTCCCCTGCGATTTTGGCGAAACATCCATTGTTGAGGGAGCTTCCCAAAGTTAAGCGGAAATCTCTTAGTCCAGATATTAGTAGTCCCCAGAAAAGGGAGCGAGGGCCGAAAAATCGTGCAGGTGGCTTCCAATCGGGTTCGAAAGCTCTTGTGACCTTCAGTTCTTCCAACACACGGGTATGCATGAACTCCTTATTAACTTGATTGGATTACACAAATCTTCTATTTTGTTGCTGATCATCTCTTCTCTTTTTTCTTTTTTTTTTGAAACTCTGGGTCTTGACGGCACGAACGCCTTTGCCCAACTCGCGCATAACTATAAGATGGCGTCTCTCGAAAAAGTGGGTGGCAACACTGAGTCTCCCCACGGTGAAGGAGAATCCGAAGAGAAGGAAAGTTCGGAATCCAATGATGATGAGAATAACTCTTCTGAAAGCAGCGTTGAATCTTCCTCCAGTGGGTCCACAAATGAGTTGGTGAGTCTTCCACGCATTTCCCTCTCCTTATTTTCTTCACAATTTACTTGGAATAAATATTTATTTGGTGATATTATAGGGAAAAACCACTCCTGGAGATGAGCCTGAAATGGAGGCTCGCCACAGTGAAGATATGGCTTCGTCTCCGATTGTGAAAGCCATAGCCGCTGGTAACCCAGAGATGGATATTGATTATCATGAAGATGTTGATGTGCTTCAACTGGCGGAAAACTCTTTTACGGCTGCTGGTGCAATTGTTACTAAGGAATACATGTTGGTCACGGATTCAGTTGCGGGTATTTCTTTCTCCCCTCCGTTCTTGGCTCCTTTTCCAGATCACATGCTGATTGGCGGCTTCAGTGTGCCATCTAAGTATGCGGCGCTGTATACCAAAATATGGGAAAGGTATGGACATATTGCCACAACCAAAAATATCACTAGCCGATTTGCGCTGGTCAGGCGCGTGGAAGAAGCTTTGTCTTTGATTCACGACATGTGCAATGTGACTGGCCATACCGTTTCCGGAGATGTAATCTCGAGTTGGAAGTTTCATCGGGATATGTGCGTAGGCTTTGAGTTCAGCTTCTCTTGGTTCCGTGAAGGTCTTTCTGAGATTCAAAGGTTGCAGGCCGAAGCGATCGAAAGTCCCTCCGCGAATGCGATCAATCAACATGAAGCAGAAATCGAAAGATTGTCCCAGGAGTTGAAGCTGAAACATGCGGCTCTTCAAAGCGCGAAGGATGCGTTCTCCAAGAAGAACAAACCATTGTTGAATGATTTCCCTTGAATAACTTATGTCTTCTGAACTTCATTTTCTTAGGGTTTTTTTTTGAAAGGCAAAAGAAACGCCTAGTTTATGGTTTGGTTTTTTCTGGTTTTTGTATTTAATAGACGATTGCTTTTTGTGAGGGTTTTTGGATTATTTTTTGGAATGAATTATTACTTTTAAGATAGTGGCAACCTGATCGCCGTGAGTAGCATAATTATTCCAGAAAAGTCGCGAAAACATGAATGTTGTATGAAAGGGAAAATATGGGATAATACGAAATTTGGGATAACATGGTTATCGACTTCCATTGTAAACGTGGAAACTCAAACGATAGATCGTGTAAACATTGTCTGAGAAAATTACCTTCAGGTCACTTGTATCGGAAACTATCAAAAGCAGCGCCATGGCTCGGTTTGGTATGTGCACTTGAGGAGGAGATTTTCCAGGTAAGTCGCAGTATGAGCTCTAGCAAGCACTTCTTGTCTTTCCATCAAATCAGCAATAGTAATAGGGAATCGGCTTCCTCTGGATCCTCCGGTATCTCGTCCGGATAGTGGAGTAGCAGCGGCTCTGGTGACGGTTGGAGGTGTCACACTTGAAGAAACGTTGGGGGTAGCAGCAGCGGCTCTGACTCTGGTGATCGGAGGTGTAACGCCTGAAGGAATATTTTCCACGCCGCTGGTATTGACAGGTGGCGTATTACTGCCACTGGAAGGAACGCTAATATCGAGGATGATTTCAACACTAGTGTTTTCAGGGTTTGTTGCTGATCCGGACCTGAGTTCTACCATCTTGATATCGATATTGAAAAAATGAAATTTGAAATTGGAAATTGATATTGCAACCGAGAGATTAATATCCCACTGTTTCTGATGGTTTTGGTAATTTTGGGTGTGTGGATGAGAAACAAATCTAAACCCTAAACAATGCACTGCACGGGAGTACTTTTGATTCGAGAGATCAACATGTATAATCATGGACGAAACCAAGAAATGGTCATTCTAGGCTTTCTTCGGTGACGAAGTGAAGGAGATGGGCTGGTCTTAGGGAGGGAAGCGAAGAAGGTGTTGAGACCAAAATGGTTAATTCTGAAAGTATGGTTGTTTTATGATTTGTATCAGAAAGTGGAATTGGCTTGCGGAATGAAAGCTATCAGTTCTTTGGTGATTTCTGGATACTGTGTTGTTCTCTGACCAAAACTTGTTGTTTGGTGGAAATAGGTGAAACCTATTTATACAAGTCATAATAAAACGTACCCTGGTCTCGTAGGAAGTGGGAGCGTTTGAATGATGGAAGAGTGGAGTAACGTATAACCATCGGAAACCATGCTTCCATGATGAAGGAAGTGGATCCCTTTACACCCGTTACTTCTTGACACCACTAAATGTTCTGTTTCCTGACACTTTTTTATAACGGGCGTATTGCACGCCGCACGTTGTAAACCGCCAGACCAATACCCTGATGAGTATCCCCCAGTTTGTGACATGTTTGATGTCTCGAGCGTTTTCATGGAAAAAATGTAGCAGTTTGCTACGTGTGGCAAGTCAAAGTCAAGAGACTTACCGCAGGAAAATAGCATGCGATGCTATTAGGCTCATCTTGGCTGGTCGCCTAAAACTTGCCACAGGCATGTCAGTTCGGTAGCGAACTTGGACAGCCGAGATTATATCTCATGAGGAAGCGTAGCCATCTATTATGGCCACACTGTGTTGATTCCTGGCAATGGAATAGTGGCGTTTTCAGCGTATGCCAGTGGCACTGCGGCATGGCTGGCATAGTCTGTGCATGCCTGTGGCACGGTGGAATGGCTGGCATAACCTGTGCATGCGAGCGGCACGATGGTGCAAGTAGCGCCTGGTGTAGCCATGGCCACTAAATTTTGGCACATTGGTGTTAGACTCCAATGTGGTGTGGTAACATCAGTTTCAGTGGCCACATCAATCCCAATGCTCTGTGGAACATTATTTGGCTTGGTTGGCGTAGCAACTTTTCCTAAATTAGGGTTTGGCATGCCGAAACCCTAATTAGCGCATATGGTATGCGACATGCGGTAGGTGGCCGTGGCATGGCATTTTATACAAACGGTGCCAGAGTCATGCCAGAGGAGCCATAGGCAGGCCACCATGTAGAAATGGCCACAAGAGCGAATATTTCCACGAGTGGCTAAGGTTTGCCACCTTTTTTAGGGTTTCCTAAGTCCGCGCGGCTTGTGGAATGTTGTGTGCCCGAGGTGGCATAGTTTTGTGCCATGACTAGAAATTAGGGTTTCATCCACTGTCACTAGAGCATGGACGAGCTTACGGTTAGGCTATCCAAATTGAAGTCTGTTGTGATGATGGTCACGAACAGAGAGTAGGTTGGCATGCTGCCACGATAAGTGGCACGTTTGGGATGTGCATTTGGCATGCCCGTTTGGCATGTGTGATTGGCATGCTTTTTGGCATGTTTGGCATGCCGCTTGGCATATGCGCCTGACATGCTCGTTTTGGTATGTTTAGCATACCGTTATCATGTTGGCGCGGTTTTTGGGAATCCAACTTAGTATGGCGACCTCTTGACACAACTTCCACCTCTTTTAAAGTTGTGGCAGGTTTAGAGCAACCTGATTGGTCAATAAAAGTAGGGGGCCGTCCAAGCACAAGAGTGGCCACCCTTTTGGTGCGCGTGGTAGGTTTAATGCGACCTGATTGGTCGATGGGTAATAGGTCCAGCAAGTATGGGCCCAGCCACAACTCAGGGAAGTGTGGCAGGTTTAAAGCGATTTGATTGGTCGACAAAGGAATAAGGGTCGGTTGGGTAGCATAGGGAGTGGCCAAGTGGCGCCGGCTATCCTGTGGCATGGCAAGGCTCCCTCTCATTGTTGCTCCTACTCCGCGGCTCCGTTATTCTCTGTTTTCTGATTTTGGGTAGGACTTCGCACCTACTGATCCACGACAGATCAATTGCTTAGTTGCTTAAGCATAATTTCGACCAACGGGGGCTAATATACTGCGCAGAGTGCAAAACCCCTAATTTTTGCAAATTAGTTTAAATTCATGAATTTTGTGAATTATCACAAAATTGATTGAATTCTATGTGTTGACACAGAATTCTTTATTTACAGAAAGCAGTATGTTTTCAGGTTGAGTACTTTGTGCAAGGACCTTAACCTTGGTACTTGGAAATTTGTGCTACTCTGCTGCGAGTGAACACAAATCCATCATGCCATACCATATTAAGGGTTCTGCCGGGGAACATAACACAGGGAAAGTACTCAGAGGGTCTTACATTAGTGAGTAATATAAGCAAGGTGTTTGAAATTTACAGAGTATCTGGGATTGTTGCTACATGCATTAGTCTGGATAAATTTCATGTAAATATATTGAACGACTCAATGAATGTGCCATTGGAGAGGTTGAACACTCATCACTTTTATGGCTCCGTCTCTTTGCAGAGTGACGTCACTTTAGATGCGATATTTTTTACAGATTTAACCCTGAACTGAAAACCACCATCAACACCCTGTTAACAAATTTTCTGATGTCTGTGTAATTTCTTTTCCGCATTATATTTGTTTATATAATTGAAATATCACAGGCTGTGTGTTAAGTTCAATCAGTTCTTGAATTCGGCCTTTGGGTTGTTGATTGAATTGATTGACACTTGGATATTGGTTTGTGATACCGTCCAAGTTATTTCTCTTATTCAATCTGGATCGCAAATTCCTATTTGTTTGATTGCGGATTGAATTGAGAAATTGAGATATAAACTCTTTGATATACTTTTCTAAAGATTGAGTCTGACTGTCTAGTTGATTCTCTTGAAAGTATATTGGAGTTTGTCCATACAGATTGCTAAGCGAAATATTGAGTGTGGTTGTTAGACACCCGCTTTTTCAATTGGCACCAGAGTAGGAAAACACGTTCAAGGCCTCATAAGTCTCTGTTTGTAGCGATTTGACTCTATGGACATAAGTTCTATCTATATAATCGTACCCCAGTCTTCGATGGCTCAAATTACTTATGGTGGAAAATTGTTATGCGTGCCTTTCTTCAAGCGCGTGATTTTCAATCATGGGTATATGTAGTTAATGGATATGATCCTCCGGAAGTTACAGAAGGATATGTAACCACTCCAAAGGATATTGGTAAATATGATGCTACCGAGATTCTTGCTGCAAAGCAAAATTCCGACGGATTAAATGTTATCATCCATGCCATTACCCCAGATCTTCAGCACCATGTGACTACGTGCACTAAGTCTAAAGATGCCTGGGATATCTTAGAAATTGTATTCGAAGGGAATACCTCTAAAAAGGAAGCTGTTGATGGTGGTTTTTAGTTCAGGGTCAAAATCATAAAACCCTATGTTTAACGTTGTGATCCTGCAAAGGAGTAAAGGCCATTCAAAAGTAATGAGTGCTCAAACCTCATTACTCATACATGTATTGAACGACTCAGTATATAGATGAAGTTCACTCAGAATGGTGCTAGCAATCCCAGTATTCTGTGAATTCTATTTTATGCTGGCATTATTAACTAATGCATGACTCGCCTGATATTTTTCCGTGCAATGTTCTCAGACGAACTCTCAATACTGACATGTCATGACGATCAATGCTCACTCTCAGCAGAGTAGCATGAATCTACCGAAGTGCTAGTATTGGTATTTGTACAAAATACTCATACAGGCTACATCTCTCTGACGAAGATATCAATGCGTTCACACACTTTTTTTTTAATTAAAGTTAGCATGATTGAACACATATTTATTCTTTAAAGAAAATCTAGACTGTCCATATCAGTCTCAGAAACGATCACGGCCACACAAGTTGGTCGCGCAATTTAACAAGCTTAGCCAAATCTTGGAATGCATAGGCAATTATCGTGATGACCACCGGCGGGACCACTAATTCCCTAGTTGGTCGAACATCACCATACATCTCCCAGCGCTGTCAAACGCCAACCCTAAGTAGGGTAGCCGCGCTGCTTGGGAGAAGCTCGAACGAGCTTGAACTGTCCAAGACAGTCTCAAAATCATCGCAATCGTCCAACTTGGACGGGTTAGATGATCCCATGAGCAATTGGGGATACACTGACAAGCACACCGGCGGGCCCACTTCCTCCTTGCTCGAACGACTTGCCCATGGTGGGATCATTGAGCAGTGAAACGCTCGCCCAAACCATGGCAAGCCTGATGTTTCCAAACCCTAAATTGGGTCGCGGAAATACACTAGCGTCTTAGATCCATCACGACCATCCAACTTAGCCAGCCTATTTAGATGGCTTGGATCGCATTTAGGACCATCAATAAGGTACACATGCGTTCACCGTCAGCCCAACATTGGCCCCACGTGATCGATCTCCCCTAAAGAGGCCAACAACGTGCCAAACCGCTTGGTCAAAGTCGCGTGGGCGTGGCTGTTTCAAAACCCTAATTAAGGTTTGCGGCAACACACATCTGTCGTGAATTGATCGTGACCATCCATCTTCACCAGCCTAAACGTACGGTGTAGATATAGACTCAAGAGGTCCCAAGTATGTCAACATAATCACCGTGGGCCCATCTTTACGTGTGACCGGCCGGACTATGCAGACCAGGACCCGGCGCCTCGAAACGCACGCCTCAAAGGTGGCATGCCACACGGCTTTTAAACCCTTTGCGGAAATATATTTCTGTCACAAATCGATCACGACCACTCATCTTTGCCGGTCAAATTGAGTGTCCTAGATCGAATCTTTTGAGGGACCGAGAGGTGTAGACATGCACGCCAGCGGGCCGTCTCCACGCATGCCTGGTCGTTGCATTCGAGATTAGCACCAATGCTTGGATTCGATCATCCAAAGAGGGGATGTTTGCGCACCTCTAAAAAACCCTAAATTCCTTCAACGACAGCAAACATGTGCCGTAAATCATCTCGTCCGTCCAACTTTTCCAGCTTGGTCGGACGGCTTGGATTAAAAATTAGGCGATCAATGAAGCGCCTTAATGATCAACGTCTGCTACTCTACCACAGGGAGTGATCGACCAGATGATGGCCCGCCCACACGACCTCCAAACGATCACTTGAAGATGGTTGGACGTGCTGCTGTTTTAAGACGCTTAATCCGCGACTTATTCAATAAAGCTTTAAAACAACGATGCTTCGTGTGTATCGATTATTTTGAGCTGCTTTCTTAATAGCGATGCATTACATGCATCGAGCATGCACAATATTTCATGAATATCAATTCCATAAATAAATTAGTTATTTACCCTAGTAGCACCATATGTTATTTCTTGCGGCGGGTCCCACGACTTGACCCGCTCATTCGAGACATCAAACATGTCATAAACTGGGGGACACTTACTGGCGTATTGGTCTGGCGGTTTACAACGTGCGGCGTGCAACGCGCTCATTACGATAACGTGTCAGGAAAGGTGTACGGTTAATGGTAATGAGGGAAGTGGGCAAAGGCGTAATCGTGTGAAAATCACCTAAACGACCCCACTACTCCATCACTCAACTTCCTCGACTTCCTACGAGATGAAGGTTGCGCTCAAAATGACTTGTATAAATAGGTTCTCTAACCTATTTACAAACAATACAGAAAACCAAGTTGTTGTTAACACCGTATCCAGAAACACCAAGAACTGATAGATTACATTGTGCAAGCCAGTTGAAAATTCTGATACTAGTCATAAAAAGTCATCACCTTCACAATCTTAAACACCTTCCCTGCTTCCCTCCCTAAGATCAACCCTTCTCCTTCACCTTGTGACCGAATTGAATCTGGAACGACCACTTCTTGGTTTAGGCCAGAGTCTTACAGATTGATTTCTCGAGCCTAAAAGCAGCAGTGCATTTGTTTAGGGTTTGAACTCGTTTCTCATCAACACACCCTAAATTACCAAAAAAAACAGAATTAGTTTTTACCCCAAAACAACTGGCGACCACAGCGGAAGATTAATCTCTCGGTTGCAAGATAAACTTTCAATTTCATTCCAATTTTCTCAAAATTCAAAATGGTGGATCTTAGGTCTAAACACATTCGTTAACCCAATTTTATTTCAAATCCCGAATATCAACTTCCACTCTGTGATACATCCTCATCAGTCGGGCTCTCCAAAAGTCATGAATGATCGAAGCACAATCACCGTGGAAGACATAGCCAGGGTATTAAAAGATATCCTCGCGAGTCAGGCTGATATCTCAAAACAGCAAAATGAGACGCTTTGTCTTTTAAGAGGTATGGTAAGACGGTTGTGGAAGGAGACGGCTAACATTCGCCTGGAGAACACCATTAACGATAAAGATGATGTTGGGTCTTTATCTGAGATCTGTGCTTCCGAGAACGGTGTTACAGACAGGATACGTAACTACGTCGGATATGAGCCGAAAAGAAGCAGCCAACAAGACTTAGTCAGTGATGAGGGGCCGAAGCAGTTTCACAGAGAGACGGACTCGCCAGGAGTGTCGCAATACCCGCAGAATAAGAACGAAGGCCCGCTTATGAAACTCTGTTGGAGAGCATATATCTCAAGATGCTTTCAGATGTTCGGAGAGCTTTTCAACAATCCACATCCCCAACCACCACGATTGTACCGAACAGAGAAGCACCATAAGAAGGGGAAATTTTCCAATACCGCCACGAAGACAAAAGCTTCGCTAATGAACGGTACTCGGTTCAACCGCGTCACAATACCATTGATGTGGGACCCTCGGGATGAGTTGCACTTTGGCGAAACCGCCAAACTAAACGGTCCGCGTCTATGTCAACGCACATCTCAGCCACACCCTCGAAACGAGCCTCATACCAAAACCCGCAAGAATTCTCACGACAACAGCTGCAAACACAAGAAAAGCTGGACTCAGAATACCCGCACTTCCCGTTTTCAATGAGAAAGGTTTTGGAGCTGTTGGAGGCTTGGGTGCAAGATGGAGTAGTTCAACTACCTCTTGTATGGCGTTCACCAACTGATCAAGAGATTATTGATCCGCGATATTGCAACTACCACAGATTCATCCATCATCCCACCAGTGAATGCAACGGCCTGAAACGCATTGTCTGGGAGAAAATCAACGCAAGAGAGCTGCACCTATAAATCGAGAATATTTCCTCTCTCCACAAGCCGACATGTGCAGTTTCACAGGAGAGATCGAATTAGCTGGGGACTTTTCATTAGAAGAAGCGTGTTACAATAACTCGGGTCGCAACTTGGATTTTAAGCAATTATCTGGGAAGCCCAGTTTCGTTCGTCGTCAGCAAGTAAGTCTCGTTAAAATAATTATTTATACGAGAAATCTTTAGAAATTTACTGGGGACTCGCACGCGTCCCATTTTTGAGAATGAAGTCGTTATCATTCCCAATCTTCATCTTATATTTCGCTTTACATGTTTTCCTTTCATCTGATGTTTGCAATTTTCATGCAACATACACAATTTTCTAAGGTACATTACCTGCATTCAAGAATGAGAATTTCTAGAATTTTCATTGACCCAGTCATAATTCCTCTAAAAAAAAAACTACTCATAAATTATCCCGAAAATAAGATTCAAATATCTTCATAAAAGCAATCACTTTTCAAAACTAAAAAATAAATAAATCAAATCATGAAAGGAATTCCTCACGTCACTCAAAACATCTAAAAGAGAAGTATAAGAAAAGAAGACGCAAAGTATCAATGGAAGTCTTTCAACAACAACTCGCTCTTCTTGGAAAGAGAAGATTTCATGTTTTGGAGGGAGGCCTGCTTCAGCTTCAACTCCTTAGACAACCTCTCGATCTCTTCCTCCTGGCGAGCAATGCAATCCATGGAAGGAACTTCATTCATTTCGCCTTGCAACTTCTGTATTTCAGAAAATACTTTGCAGAACCAGGAGGCATTGAACTCATACTGCACGAACACGTCTCGATGAAACTTCCATCTTTCAATTACCTCCTCGGAAACGGTGCGCCAGTCACGATGCTCATACCATAAATGGAGGATAAAGCTTCTTGGACACGATTGACTAACTTTTAAGCTTCTTCGAAGTAGCTATATGGCCGTACTTCTTCCATATCTTGGTGTATAACTCTTCATACTTAGATGGCACACTGAACCCTCCAACCAGCACATGATCGTCAAAAGGTATATCAAAAGGGGGGTCAAAAGTGACCTCAGCAGCAGAGTGAACAACAGCGGAGTGCATAGCCAATTTTTTGTCGGTCACAGGGGGCTCCTTAAAGGGAAGCACCACTATAATCATAGATGTAGCATCTCCAGCGGTCCCTGCGTCATCATTTTCCTCAACCTCAAGGTTCATATCTGTCACAGTCTCGCCACATGGCTCTCTTGAACGGTCAGGCTCCCTGCTATGCTTGGAGACACTTCCTTCGTCACTGATCGAGTCTTCGTCATTCATACCTTCACCCTCAAGAGGTTCAGTATCGTCGGACTCCTATAAAGTTGCAGTATGACTACGTGCTAGCCTCGTAAGAACATTCTCCTTCCTGAGATCCTGATTTTGAACGAGAAACACATTCAGCAAGGATTACTCGAGATGAATAAAATTAGGGAAATAAAAAGGAATGCTTAAAAGTACATGTATATGGGAAGAATTGAAAACTACCGGTCCACTTGCTTGCTTCTTAAGCCTCACTTCTTGGGGACTGCAGTCATCAGAAGTGTCAGCCCTGGTTCTCTTACCCGGAAGTGGCTTCAATCGCTTATGCTGCCTCAAAATTTCGGGAGTAGGCTCTCCACGAGGAACGGTTATAACTTCTTTCGAAAACTTCTGAAAAGCTAACAACTCTTCCCTCCAGAAACTCTTATACTTTCCAGTCGCTGCTGGTTTTCTTTCGAGACGCAGAAATGGAAGGCTCTGTTTCGTTGCAAAGAGGATAACACCAAGAACAGACGGCACAAGCTCCTTTGAAGAAATTGGCGGACAATCGAACGGGATGCCTTGATCAAATCCCATCTGACGGGCGGCTCTGTCAATATTGTAAGGAACCGCAGTAAGGAATTCATCAAAATAAGATGGAACATATCCCGGGATACAGCTTCGCAGAAATATGATCTCTCCAGAGCTCATATCCTTTCCATCCGTGTGCAACACAATGTCGGGAACAGTGGCAAAGGTTTTTGGCTGAACCACAGAAGAATGAACCGGTCCCCACGGACAGAAATCTATGGCGTGCACGTTATCGAGAAAATCAATAAGCCTTAACCCAGGTTTTGGTCGTCTGTTTTGCCAACGGAGTATTCTCGAACCACCATTCAAACTAGAAAACGAAGATGCGGGGACGGGAGCATAATCTTTGAAATGTTCCCATAAGCATGCTTGGAGGAAAGTTATGTGAACATGCGACTCCACTTTCTTGTACCCGTTGGAAGCGTGCATGTCTGCAGCAAAAGCATCCAGATGGGAGTACATCGATCCAAGGAATAAACTTCCTTAGGGGAGAACCACGCCGTTCGCTAACTTTATGGGAAACATGACAAGATCGTGTCTTATAGTCTTCTTACCAGAGCTATCATCGAAGATGTCCCTAGACAACCACAAATACAGAAATGCGACCACACTGAGTTCATCATCCAGTACCTGGCCTGGCCTTGGTCTTGTAGGAACCATTGAGACACCCACCAAGTGTAAAAGCATTTCGCCTTTCTTCTGTTGATTATACTCTTCCGCCCTTCGAAGTATAGCATCAAGGGTAGAATTCTCTTCGGTGGATAGTTTATAGTGGAAACTTCCCACAACTGGGAGATTCAGCAACGCGGCTACACTTTCCAGAGTAATAGTCATTTCTCCCCATCTACATATAGTCGTATGCGTGGAAGGGCGCCATCGAGAAATGAAAGTAATCAAACCTACAACGTCTTTCCTGATGTGAAGTGTTGCAGGCACCATGATAGCTTCAACAATCTGTGCCTAGGCCAAGTTATCTCTGATGCGCTCATTACTCAACATATGCCTCATCCATCCTTCGTAAGAGTTCAGTTGAGTGTGGCAAACCTTGAAATCAATATGAGAAGCCGGATATTCATTTCTCCCAAGACAGAACCTCATCACATGTGTTGGGGGAGCGGACGGAGCAGTCTCTTCATTTTCTGAGCCTGTGAGCAGGACCCACTTATGGCCAGGATGAGTTCTAACGTTTGGAAAAGGCACGATAAACAGCTCATCGTCTCTGTTTGGCATGTCTTTGGAGTTGTTAACACCTCCCGATTTGGCAGCAACACTATCCCCAGTTGACATCTTAACAAGAGCTTCTTTGTTCACTTTCAAATAACTACAATGAACCGCAATAGAAAAGAGTCATTACTTTGTACTAAGGGAGAAAACACGCATGCATGCGATGCAATATGGGTGATGATGGCCGTAGCCGATGTATGAAGAAGTATACAAAAAAAAAAATTGTCGCGGGATGAGCGTCCACAGCAGGATCAAACCTCCGCAGGCTCGATTACCCCCTAGCCTCTTCGTTCACTCTATTGACCGTGGCATGTTCGATCACTCTCTTGGCCTACTCGATCGTGTTGGCTATGGAACGAACACGCACAACCGTGCCTAATAGGAGTTTTGTCTACAAATTCTTGCCGCGGACGTTTCATTCGCAGTCGCAAGCTAAAACTAGGTTTTGCATGCAAAGACGGAAAGGAGCAAACAACACATCTACATGGTATTCTTTGCTCGCTTTACTAATGATTCTAGCAATATTAACTACTTTTCTATTGATTCTACTGGTGGAGTTCATTACAATATGGCTAATAAAGAAGTTTCGTTCGTAACGAGATGGTTTTCTCAAGTTCAAGGAAGTTACACCTAAAACTAGGGTTTACATCCACACACAAAAAAACGAAGAAGAGGTGGAGCACTCACCTTGCTGCTGACGGGCACTCGACTGCGGAGATACCTGATGGCAGTGGCAACGACGGCAGGGAGTTGGAGTAAACGAAAACAAAACAAAAAAAGAAAGGGTCGACATCCTTTTAAACACGAAGGCTTGGCAGAATTCCAATGAAAGAAGGAAACCTTCTTGGTTTCGAACATGGGAAGGGAAGCTGGCGTCGACGGTCGACTCCTCCTGGTAAGCCTATTATCCTCGTCTCTATCTCGTCTTGTATATCACCATTTGGTGCTTACCCCGCAAAAGTGTCACCATTACGTGCTAAGCAGGGGACTTAATATTGATAGTGGTTTTTAGTTCAGGGTCAAAATCGTAAAACCCTATATTTAACGTTGTGATCCTGCAAAGGATTAAATGCCATTCGAAAGTAATGAATGCTCAAACCTCATTACTCATACATGTATTGAACGACTCAGTATATAGATGAAGTTCACTCAGAATGGTGCTAGCAATCCCAGTATTCTGTGAATTCTATTTTATGACGGCATTATTAACTAATGCATGACTCGCCTGATATCTTTATGTGCAATGTTCTCAGCCGAACTCTCAATACTGACATGATATGACGATCAATGCTCACTTTCAGCAGAGTAGCATGAATCTCCCGAAGTGCTAGTATTGAGATCTGTACAAAAATACTCATACAGGCTACATCTCTCTGACAAAAAGATCAGTGCGTTCACATACTTTTTTTTTAATTAAAGTTAGCATGATTGAACACATATTTACTCTTTAAAGAAAATCTAGAATGTCCATATCAGTCTCAGAAACGATCACGACCACACAAGTTGGCCGCGCAATTTAACAAGCTTAGCCAAATCTTGGCAGGCATAGGCAATTATCGTGATGACCACCGGTGGACCCACTTATGCCCTAGCTGGTCGAACATCACCATACATTTCCTAGCGTCGTCAAACGCCAACCCTAAGTAGGGTGGCCTCGCTGCTTGGGAGAAGCTCGAACGAGCTTGAATTTTCCAAGACAGTCTCAAAATCATCGCAACCGTCCAACTTCGCCTGCTCGCTTGGACGGGTTAGATGATCCCATGATCAATTGGGGAAACGCTGACATGCACACCGGCGGGCCCACTTTCTCCTTGCTCGAACGACTTGCCCATGGTGGGACCATTGAGCAGTGAAACGCTCGCCAAAACCATGACAAGCGTGATGTTTCCAAACCCTAAATTGGGTCGCGGAAATACACTAGCGTCTTAAATAGATCAAGACCATCCAACTTATCCAACCTATTTAGATGGCTTGGATCGCATTTAGGACCATCAGGAAGGTACACATGCGTTCACCGTCAGCCCAACATTGGCCCCACGTGATCGATCTCCCCAAAAGAGACCAACAGCGTGTCAAACCGCTTGGTCAAAGTTGCGTGGGCGTGGTTGTTTCAAAACCCTAATTAAGGTTTGCGGCAACATACATCTGTCGTGAATTGATTGTGACCATCCATCTTCACCAGCCTAAACGGATGGTGTAGATATAGACTCAAGAGGTCCCAAGGATGTCAACATGATCACCGTGAGCCCACCTTTGCGTGTGACCGGCCGGCCTATGCAGATTAGGACCCGACGCCCCGAAACGCACGCCCCAAAGGTGGCATGCCACACGGCTTTTAAACCCTTTGCGGCAATATATTTTTGTCACAAATCGATCACGACCACTCATCTTTGCCGGTCAAATTGAGTGGCCTAGATCGAATCTTTGAGGGACCGAGAAGTGTAGACATGCACGCCAGCGGGCCGTCTCCACGCATGCCTGGTCGGTGTATTAGAGATTAGCACCAATGCTTGGATTCGATCAGCCAAAGAGGGAATGTTTGCGCACCTCTAAAAAACCCTAAATTCCTTCAACGACAACAAACATGTGCCGTAAATCATCTCGTCCGTCCAACTTTGCCAGCTTGGTCGGACGGCTTGGATTAAAAATTAGGCGATCAATGAAGCGCCTTAATGATCACCGTCCACCACTCTACCACATGGAGTGATCGACCAGATAATGGCCCGCCCACACGACCTCCAAACGATCACTTGAAGATGGTTGGATGTGCTGCTGTTTTAAGACGCTTAATCCGCGACTTATCCTATCAAGCTTTAAAACAACGATGCTTCGTGTGTATCGATTATTTTGAGCTGCTTGCTTAAAAGCGATGCATTACATGCATCGAGCATGCACAATATTTCATGAATATCAATTCCATAAATAAATTAGTTATTTAACCTAGTAGCACCATATGCTATTTCTTGTGGCGGGTCCCATGACTTGACCCGCTCATTCGAGACATCAAACATGTCACAAACTGGGAGCACTTACTGGGGTATTGGTCTGGCAGAATACAGCGTGCAGCGTGCAACGCGCTCATTACGAGAATGTGTTAGGAAAGGTGGACGGTTAATGGTAATGAGGGAAATGGGCAAAGGCGTAATCGTGTGACAATCACCTACACGGCCCCACTAATCCATCACTCAACTTCCTCCACTTCCTACGAGATGAAGGTTGCGCTCTTGTATAAATAGGTTCTCTAACCTATTTCCAAACAACACATAAAACCAAGTTGTTGTTAACACCGTATCCAGAAACACCAAGAACTGATAGATTACATTGTGCAATCCATTTCAACATTCTGATACAAGTCATAAACAGCCAACACCTTCACAATCTCAAACACCTTCTCCGCTTCCCTCCCTAAGAGCAACCCTTCTTCTTCACCTTGTGGCCGAATTGAATCTGGAACAACCATTTCTTGGTTTAGGCGAGAGTCTTACAGATTGATTTCTCCAACCTAAAAGCATTCCTGTGCAGTGCATTTGTTTAGGGTTTGAACTAGTTTCTCATCAACACACCCTAAATTACCAAAAACAGCAGAATCAATTTTTACCCCAAAACAGAAGCTAGGCTTGAAAACCTAAATTCTGATTGGGAAAACCTTCGTATGGCTGATGAAGATTCATTTGATGAGTTTAATCACAAAGTGTCTGAAATTGTTAATGCATCTTTTGCACTGGGTAAGACTATTCCTGAAAAGGACATTGTGATGAAAATTCTCAGATCTTTACCAGCCAAATACGATTCTAAGAAGCATGCCATCGTAGAAGGAAATAACTAAACACTCTATCCATAAACACTTTGGTTTGGAAGCTAAATATCTTTGATCATGAGCATACATCCAAATCTGGATAGGATATTGCTTTCAAAGCAGAAAAGAACACTAAATTACTTGATAAAAGTAAAAGTGTTGGCATCTCGGAAGATGATCCTTCCGAGACTGATTCATCAGATGAACATCTTGACAAGTCAGTCTCTTTGATCACAAGACAGTTTAGAGATCTTCTGTTGAAGAGAAGTAAACGGTTCGCTAGAGATAAACCTAGGTCATCAATTAAACCTCGTAATCGTGTTCCTTCTAAAAACATGGATACTGACGATACTGATGATGAGGATATGCCTCAGTGCTTTAAGTGTAAAGGGTTTGGTCATTTTGAAAATGAGTGTTCGAATCATAAAAAATACATTGGGAACAAAGGTCTTATTGCAACACTTGATTAAATGTCTGATCACTATGATTCTGATGAAGATGAAAAGTCAAGTGTTGCGCTTCTTTGCCAAAATATTCATTTTGATAATTGTAGCAATACATACATCAATAATATTCTTTAGGAAGAAACCTCAACCATTTTGGAAGAAAAAATGGATTTCTCTGTGTTTGGTGGAAATTCTATTTCTGGTTTTTCATGTTCCACCATGTGCCTAGCAGCTTACACAACTATGGTGTCTGAACCATCCTCTTTGTTGACATGTTCTTATTGTACTCTCAAGGGTCATGAAATTTCAAAGTGTTTCAAGTATAAACGTAAGATAAGATATGTCAACAAACTTCAACGAAGAGCAAATCGATTATCAAACAAGATCAAACGTGTTCAGAAATCACCTGAGGTATGTAAACTCATCTCTTTTCCAAAGAAGTTAATTTCCAAAGAAAAGACTAGACCACTAGAGAAAAGAATACGGTCTAAACAGTCTGTTAAACAAGACTTTAAGAATTCCGTTCAAGAAGGTTATGGTGGACAGATTATTGTTCACCCCAGCACAACTTAATTGTGTTGTTGGTGTATCTTGTCTCATGTGCCTGGTTCAAAAGAGACAAGAGTTCTCACACTTCAGGCTTTAGGAAAAGAATTTTTTTTTGGTTTCGCCTGTTTGGAATTCTTCCATCTTTTCATGTCTATTTGATATTGAAAAGGGATTCTCTGTTTGATCAATAAAAGAGGGTTAAAATCGATAATTCTGCCTTCTTTAGGGTTGAGAATTGTGCGTACATGAATTCCTTTTGTATAAAGGTTCCGTAACCCTGCATTGCTTTTTCCTTCTCTGAAAAAATCTTTTTATCACAAGATAGCTTGTTGAGTCTGATTTGTGATTTCCTCCTACAATCTCATACTTGAATGGAGACTCCAAGCATTATGTCTTCTAATGGAAAAGATGTTAATGTGATTGTTAAGCCATCAATCATGAAGGAAAAAGATATATCTTCTTTACCTCAAACTTTGAAAAGAAAAAGAAGGAATGTGAGGAAGCCAAGAGTTGTTCCTTCAAATTCTCAGAAGTTTTCTGGTGTTCTTGAAGAGTTGAAGGAAATAAGAAAGGAGATTCAGCAAATAAAGGTTATTGTTTTGAGGAATCGAAATTCAGAAGGCCCTGGTTCGACATCAGTCTAGAAGGTTTGTTGGAATTGACTCCTATCTTCATGAACCTTATGTTCTCATGGCTGTTGACGACAAGGAGTTAGGGGACGATAAAGAATTTTTTAGAGGTCTCAATGTCTAGGAAACTTCTTATGAGAATTTATTTTTGTGTTTTAAGAAGGATAACTAGGGTTTGGAATAGCAATTATTGTGAGTACACATAGGTATTGCCGACAATTTTCATCTTGCAATGTTTTTAGATTTATTTTTTTAAATTCTAAGTTATTTGGAAGATGAATTTGAAGTATTAATCTGTATTGGTTTTATATATTGGAAATTATCATGGGATATGTGTAGTTATGTCCGTGAACTATAATTATCCCATATTTGCTCAAAAGTTAAGTGTATCATATGTCTTTATGCAAATATTGATGAAAGATAGAATGAACTTTTGACACCAAAGATTAAGTATATTACATGTCATTGTGCAAATAGTGATGAAAAATAGAATGAATCTTTGATTATTCCGCAGTATTGGTCTTTCCCTGATCCACATCTTTGTGTAAGTATTGTGTTGCTCCGTAAGTTTTCTTTTGTTGAGAATGACCAATTGTACTAATCATTTCCTTTGTGGTTAATTGGAAAGAGATTTTTGGATACAAATTCATGGTTCATGTGATTTGATTATGTCCAAAGAAATCCTTCTTTTCTTGTAAAAGTAGGGTCACTCTTTTTGTTCTTTCCGGAATGACATTTTATGGGTGAGAGTGAACTTGTGCTTAATTTCCAAATCTTTGTGGGGAGTGTGGCTGTGGAATATTGTATGAGTTTTCTTGTATCTCTATAAACTCCTTGATGAATGCATTTAGTTTTGACTATATGATTGCATATAAACAAAGTTAATATGTTCTCTTTTGGTCATGAAGCATCTCTATGAAAATTTCATTAGGATCCCACTAGTTTTCGTACCTTTGCCAATTTATATTGACAAAAAGGGGGAGAATTAATGTGTGGTTCACATTACAAATACATAGGGTTTACGGATCACTATGCAAAGGGGAGTGGTTTCATTGTGAGATGAAGTATTGACTAAGGGGGAGTGATGCTTTTTTTTCTTGAAGTCAAATGGGGAGTGATCCATATCGCTATAGTATTGTTGTCAAAGTTGTGATACAATTGAACTTTGATGTTGTGTAATAATACTATAACAATGTATAACAATGATTGAGAGCAACTGTTTTCTCATTGTTATGGCTACGGATATTCAAAAACTATGATGCTGAGTTGAACACGTTCAGAATCACTGGAGTACTTGGAAGTGACGAAGATTTCGAGTAATGTTGAAGAACAAAGGAGATCAAGTATTTAGATGAGAATCTAAAAGGTTTTATTTATTTTGTAATCCTTATGTATTGATAGTTTTGTGACTAAAATTGACAAAGGGGGAGATTGTTAGAGCACTGCTCGGTCGAACTCGCAAGCGTTGCTATCTCAAGCTTGTTTTACAATTTTAGTGATCAAACCTATAAGTTTTGATTTTTAGTCTACTTATAGCGATGTCTTGGACTAGGATAGATTGTATAGTTGAGCTTTAGACTTCACGGCGTTCATCAAATTGAAGACGAAGAACTACTAAGGAGAGCTTGTGGAACTTCATCAACAAAAGGTATGTGGACACTGAAACTCATCTATCACTCAGAAAGTCTATTTCTACTCTATCTCCTACTTAAGACAAAAGTCGTATAACTATAAAGTTTTCGATTTATACACATTTGATATTTCGACCTGAGTTTAACTCGCTTACATATTTCTCGAAATATGTGTTGGTAAGCTTTCACTTTTACCAAGTTCGTCTTATATTCTTGACGAAAGTCAAAAGATGATTATGTGAAAATCGCCTGGTAATATCTTACATGATATTGTGAAACAGTCATTTGATGTAGACTGGGAATGTTTCATATTGATCATTCGATCACTTAAAAATTGCTTTGAAGCTAATAGTTTGTGTGAGACAGCTATTGTCGTCTTCTAAGAATGTTTCAATGATTGAAATGGAGTTTAGAACACTTAACCTTAATTGTATTATAGACATAGTATGCGTACTTGCATATATGTTGATCCAAGACCGGTGTAGTATGCATACCTGTATGCGTACTACCGAGGTCAGGCGAAGTCCAGGAGCCTTGGTATGCGTACCCGTATGCGTACTGGAGAACTCAGTTGAAGTCCGGGAACTTTGGCACGTGTACTCGTACGCGTACTGATCTCAACTGAAGTTTGGATGTGTGGCAGTATGTGAAAGTACAACAACCACACCCAATATTACGATTAGCAATCTATATGGACAAACTCCAATATACTTTCTAGAGAATCAACTAGACAGTCATACTCAATCTAGATAAAAGTATATCAAAGAGTTTATATCTCAATCTCTCGATTTGATATATACTCAAGCAAATAGAAATCTGTGAGTCTTTATCAAATACTAGAGAGATAACTTAGATGGTACCAAAGACCACTATCCAAGTGTCAATCAATTTAAATCAACAACCAAAAGGTCGGATATTCTAATTGATTGAACTATGGACAACCTGTGATATTTCAATTATATAACAAAATATAATGCGTAAAAGAAATAACACAGACACCAGAATTTTGTTAACGAGGAAACCGCAAATGCAGAAAAACCCCGGGAGCTAGTCCAGACTGAACACACACTGTATTAAGCCGCTACAGACACTAGCCTACTCCAAATTAACTTCGGTCTAGACTGTAGTTGAACCCCAATCAATCTCACACTGATCCAACGTACAATTATGCTCCTACGTCTCTGATCCCAGCAGGATGCTACGTACTTGATTCCCTTAGATGATCTCACCCACAACTAAGAGTTGCTACAACCCAAAGTCGAAGACTTTAATAAACAAATCTGTATCACACATAAAATTCTACGGTAATAGATAAATCCATCTCCCACGAATATACCTACGAGTTTTGTTCCGTCTTTTGATAAATCAAGGTAAACATGAACCAATTGATAACCTGGACTTATATTCCCGAAGAACAGCCTGGTATTATCAATCACCTCACAATAATCTTAATTGACGCAACGAAAAAAGATATTGCGGAATCACAAACGATGAGACGAAGTGTTTGTGATTACTTTTATATCTTGCCTATCGGAGATATCAATCTCAAGCCAATTATTACAATTGTACTCGGACGATAGAAACAGCAAGATCAGATCACAAAACTACGAGAAAGTAGTATCGGTCTGGCTTCACAATCCCAATGAAGTCTTTAAGTCGTTAACCTGGTTTAGAAGAAGAAACCAAAGGTTAAAGGAGAATCGACTCTAGATTAGCACAACTAGTATCACACAGAAGGTGTGGGGATTAGGTTTCCCAGTTGCTGGAGTTCTCCCTTATATAGTCTTTCAAATCAGGGTTTGCAATCAATGTTGGCTTGGTAACAAAGCATTCAATATTCACCGTTAGATGAAAACATGATTAGATTCAAGCTAATATCTTTCAACCGTTAGATCGAAAACTAGCTTGTTACACACAAATGAAATGCACATTTCTAGGCTTGTGTAACAGTACCCAAACTTGTACATTTGTTGGTTCAACAATAGTTAAGCAAATGGTTAGCCATATGATCACTTTCATATCAACCATATTATTCTTCACCATAACTAGTTCAAGTGACTCAAATGAACTAGTTAGAGAGTTATTCAATTGCAAGGAAATCTTATGTAACTACACAAGACACAATCGAAGCAAAAACGATTTGATTCACTCGAATCGGTTCATGAACTATATAGCCACGGTTTGCAATTTGCATTCCTTAGTTTATATAAGAATAAGTTCACAAACATCGTTTTTAGATATAACCTACTCAAGTTCGCGGACTGGATTCGCGGACTTAAGTTCCCGGACGGAGTTCACAAACTCCAGCAGAATTTCTCAGGTCGAGAACTGCCGCCAGTTCGCGTACTGGGTTCGCGGACTTAGCTGACGCCACTATTCCGGTTCTCTTGATCAACAAAGTTCGCAAACTTCGGTTCAAGGAATAAGAAGTTATACATATATGTGTTTCCACAAAAATGCTTATATCCTCCAATGGTTATATTATGTAAACTCTCATTTCAATCATTGAGACATTCTTAGAGGACGTAGATATTCTATAGTTTTATTCACAAACTATTTTTCATCAAAGTAAGCAATTTTCAAAGTGATTGAAACTTGTCATGACTTTCGTCACTAGGTAAAGATGAACTTGGCTAAAGCGAAAGCTTACTAACACATATTTCGAGAAATAGATAGGCGAGATAAACTCGGCTCGGAATAGCAAATGTGTATAATCTAAGTCTATATAGAAAAACGACTTTTGTCTCAAGATAGGAGATAAATAGACTTTTGAGTGATAGATAATTTCAAGTCCCCACATACCTTTTAGTCGATGAAGATCCACTGGTTCCTTGAGTAGTCCTTCGTCTTGTATGATGATTGCCATGGAGTTCTTGAGCTCAACTACACTTTCTATCCTAGTCCGAGACCTTAGCTATAGTAGACTAGAAATCAAGACTCATAGTTTTGATCACTAACATTGAAAAACATGCTTGAGATAGCAACACATGCGAGTTCGACCGAGCAATGCTCTAACAATCTCACCCTTTGTCAATTTTAGTGACAAAACTATCAATACATATGGAATACAAAAAATAAATAAATTAACTTTTATAGCTCCTATTCCATACGCCTAATCTTCAACATTACTTGAAATCTTCGTCACTTCCAAGTACTCCAATGATCCCAAAGGTTGTAAGTTCAACATCATCGTTGTTGAAAATCCATAGCTATAACAACGAGAAAACAAGAGTTCTCAATCGTTGTTATACAGTGTCATAGTATCATTACACATCGTCAAAGTTCAATTGTATCACAACTTCAACAACAATACTATACTCCATCTCATATGGAAACCACTACCCCTTACATAATGATCTGAAAACCATATGTATTTGTAGTGTGAACTACATATTAATTCTCCCCCTTTTTGTCAATAAAATTGGCAAAGGTACAAGAAGGGGATCCTAATGAAATTTCCGAAAGAGACATTTCATGACCAAAAGAAAGAAACACATATCATCTTATTTAGATGCAATCATATAGCCGAAGCTAAATGCATTCATCAAGGAGTTTATCAAGATACAACATAACCCTTATAATATTCCACAACCGCACTCCCCACAAAGATTTGGCAATTAAGCATAAGTTCAATGAAGAACTCTCCCCCATAATATGTCATTCCCGAAAGAACAACAAGAGCGACCTTAATTTCAAAAGAAAAGAAGGATTTCTTTGGACATAACAAATCACATACAAGTATGAATTTGAATCCAAAATACTCAATTAAATTAATCACAAGAGATATCATGATTAATTTAATCGAAAATGCTCAACATAAGTGAACTTATGGAGACTCAAAAAATATACAATTAGATTAATCACAAGAGAACCCATAATTAATCTAATCGAAATACACAACCAAACTAATCACAAAAGTAATCAATTTAATTGGTCATGCTCGTCATAAGAAAACTTACGGAGCAACAACTAAATAACCAAACAAGATGATTAATTTAGTTGAATATGCTCGACATAAAGTACCTCACTGAACAACAACTAAGATAATCATAAAAATGATCAACTTGGACGTTTAGTGCTCAACATAAGACACTTTATGGAGCCTCACAGTAATACATAAAAATATGGATCAGGGAAGATCAATATTGCGGAATACACAATGATTCATTCTATTTTCCATCACTATTTGCATAACGACATTCAATAGACATAATCCTTGCAATAAAAAGATTTTAACCTATCTTCCATCAATAATTGACATAATAGGCTTAACTTTTATATTTGTCAAAAGTTTATTCATCTTTTATCAATACATGCATATCGACATACGAAAGACTTTACTTTTGACAAGGTATGGGACAATCATAGTTCACGGATGCAAACAAACATATCCCATAACAATATTGCAATATATAAAACCATAAAGATTTGAAAAAGCGGGGGTCTAACAACACCACCCAATATTTCGCTTAGCAATCTGTATGGACTAACTCTGAAATACTTTGCTAGAGAATCAACTAGACAGTCAGACTCAATCTAGATAAAAGTATCTCAAGGAGTTAATATCTCTCTCTTGATTTGATTTTTACTCAAGCTAAAAATAATAGCGAGTCTTTATCAAATACAAGGATTAACTTGGACGGTACCAAATACCAATGTCCAAGCGTTAATCAATGAAATCAACAACCACAAGGTCGGATCTCTAATCGATTAAACTTTAACGCACAACCTGTATTATTTCAATTATAAAGATAAAAAATATAATGCAGAAAATGAAATAACACAGACACCAGAAATTTTGATAACGAGGAAACCGCAAATGCAGAAAAACCCCGGGACCTAGTCCAGATTGAATACACACTGTATTAAGCCGCTACAAACACTAGCCTACTCCAAGCTAACTTCGGAATGGACTATAGTTGAACCTCAATCAGTCTCTCACTAATTCAAGGTACAGTTGTACTCCTACGCCTCTGATCCCAGCAGGATACTGCGCACTTGATTCCCTTAGCTGATCTTACCCACAACCAAGAGTTGCTGCAACCTAAAATCGCAGACTTGATAATAAACAAATCTGTCACACAGAAAAATCTATCAAAGGATAAATCTGTCTCCCACAGAAAAACCCTAGGTTTTGTTGCGTCTTAAGATATGAAATCAAGGTGAACAGGAACCAATTGATATCCGGTTTTATATTCCCGAAGAACAACCTAGATTAATCAATCACCTCTCTACAATCCTTCCTGACTATACAGGCGGTTTGTCGAGGAATCACAAACAGTGAGACGAAGATGTTTGTGACTTCTTTATCTTTCCTATCGGAGAACTCTCATGATCTCAAGCCAATCAATAGATTGTACTCGTACGATAGAAGATGCAAGATCAGATCACACAACTACGATAAAAGTAGTATCGGTCTGGCTTCACAATCCCAATGAAGTCTTTAAGTCGTTAACCTGGTTTTAGAGAAGAAAACCAAAGGTTAGAGGAGAATCGACTCTAGCGAGAACACTAGTATCACACAGATGTGTGGGGATTAGTTTTTCCCAATGCTAGATGTCTCTTATATATAATCTTCAAATCAGGGTTTTGCCTTAGTTACAAAACAATCCATATTCACCGTTAGATGAAAACCTGATTTAGATTCAAGCTAATATTTCTCAACCGTTAGATCGAAAACTTAGCTTGTCACACACACTTGAGATATACGTTTACTGGGTTTGTGAAAACCGCGCCCAAACGTGTACGTGTATGTTGGTTCAACATAGTAACCCAAAAGGTTAAACATATGAGAATTTTATATTAACCTTGTTCTTCTTCACCATAACTAGTTCAATTGAATCAAATGAACTAGTTAGAGAGTTGTTCAATTGATATGAGATCTTATGTAAATACACAAGACACAATTGAAACAAAGATGATTCGATTCGATTGAATCGGATCATGAACTTTATAGACACGGTTTGCATAAATCATTCCTTAGTAATTTAAGATTCATGTTCAGAGCACATCTTTAGATCATAACCCACTCAAGTACGCAAGCAAGTTCGCGGACTTAAGGCAACCGGTAGAGTTTTCCAAACTCAGCAGAAAATCTCGGCAAGGAGACTTCTGCCAGTTCGCGGACTAAACACGCAAACGAGTTTTTGGAAAATCCCAGCAGAAATTCTCGGCAAGAGAACTTCCGTCAGTTCGTGGACTGAGTTCGCAAACTAAGTTCGCGGACTTGGGAAAGCCAATTCCTCCGGTTTCTCTCAATCAACAAAGTTCGCAAACTTCGGATTAAGGAATAGGACTTATACACATATGTGTTACCACACAATGCTTATATCCATCATTGGTTATATTGACCTAAACTCTCATTCCAACCATTGAAACATTCTTAGAGGACGTTATATAGTTAGTACACTATTTCTCGTCAAAGCGATTTTCAAAGTGATTGAAACAAAATGACTTTCATCATTAGGTGAAGATAAACCCGATCAAAGCGAAACGATTTACCAACACATGATTTCAAGATATAGATAGGCGAGATATACTCGTCTCGAAATATCAAATGTGTATGATCCAGTTTATATAGCATACGACTTTTGTCTCATAAGAAGCAGGAGATAGAAGAGATAGACTTTTGAGTGATAGATAAGTTCAAGTTTCCACATACCTTTTTGTTGGTGAAGTTCCACGGTTCCTTGAGTAGATCTTCGTAAGGTTGTATGATGAATCGCCATGAAGTCCTTGAGCTCAACTACACTTTTCTATCCTAGTCCGAGACTTAACTATGTAGGCTAGAAATCAAGACTCATAGATTTGATCACTAACATTGACAAATATGCTTGATATAGCAACGCATGTGAGGTCGACCGACCTATGCTCTAACAATCTCCCCCTTTGTCAATTTTAGTGACAAAACTATTAATACATATGGAATACAAAAAAGATAAACTTTAGTGGCTCCTATTCCATAGTCTAATCTTCAACGTTCCCTGAAATCTTCGTCCTTCCAAGTACTCCAATGATCCCAAAGGTTGTAAGTTTAGCATCACCGTTGTTGAATATCCGTAGCTATAACAATGAGAGAAATCGAGATTCTCGATCATCATTATACAGTGACATAGTATTATTATGTAACATCAAAGTCCAATTGCATCACGACTTTAACAATAATACTACGATGATATGTATCACTCCCCCTTAATCAATACTCCATCTCAAATGGAAACCATTCCCACTTACACAATGATCCGAAAACCATATGTATACGTAGTAGAACTACACATTAATTCTCCCCCTTTTTATCAATAAAATTGGCAAAGGTACAAGAATGGGATCCTAGTGAAATTTCCGAGAAGAGACGTTTCATAGACTAAAAGAAAAAAATACATACCAGCTTAAATTAGATGCAATCATAAAGCCGAAGCTAAATGCATTCATCAAGGAGTTTAAAGATACAAGATAACCCCCATAAAATTCCACAGCCGCACACCCCGTAAGATATTACCATTAATCACAAGTTCAAAAGAACTCTCCCCCATTTGATGTCATTCCCGAGAGAACAACAAGAGCGACCTTAATTTCGAAAGAAAAGAAGGATTTTTAATAGGACACCAAAAACCATAGGAATGATTTTCTATATCCAAAACTCAATCAAATTAATCACAAGTAAACCCATGATTAATTTAATTGGAATACACAACTAAATCAAACCATAAAAGTGATCAATTTAATTGAAATTTCTCAACATAAGTAAACTTAGGGAGCTACGACTAAGGTAATCATACAGAGATGACTAACTTAATCGTTCACATACTCAACATAAGGAAAACCTTACGAAATATACGACTACATTAACCAATAGAACATGATAAGTATAGCCGTTCATATACTCAATACAAGGATTTGTGGAATATATGAAAACTCAACTAGACTAATTACAAGAGAACCCATAATTAATCTAATTGGAATACAAACAACTAAACTAATCACGAAAGTAATCAATATAATTGTCAAAAAATTTGCTCAACAAAAGAAGACTTTCGGAGCAAATAACTAAATAACCAACCAAGATGATTAATTTAGTTCATAATGCTCAACATATAGCATCTTATGGAACAACCAACCAGCCAATAAGAAAAATCGACTTAGTTGTATCATGCTCAACATAGGACACACAATGGAGCCTTCACGGTAATACAAAAAGAATGGATCAATGAAGATTAATACCGTGGATAACATACAAGGATCTATTCAATTTTCCATCATAACGACATAATAGACTTTATCCTTGTCACACAAAAGATTTTATCCTATTTTCCATCAAATACATGATTGCATAGGTATAACTTTTGTATTTATTAAAAGTCCATTCGTCCTTTCATCAATACGAATACCAATTCATGAATGAATTTACTTTTGACAACATATGGGACCTTCAAGTTCACGGACGCAAACAATACATATCCCATAATCAAATTGCAATATCACAAAATCATAAATATCAATACTGCAATAACATCATCCTCCAAATATTTTTAGAATTTAATAACCAATAAACCTAAAAAATAACATAAGAAGATGAAAACAAAAATAGCTATGTGTAGTCACAATCATCGCTATTGAAAACGCTAGTTATTCTTCCAACTAATCCAAAAAGAAGACATATTAGGCAACTAAAAAGACAAGCTAGAGAGAATCAGACTCCGTCGTTTCCCTGAAAGCGAATAGGGATGTGGCCAGTACATGATCCTCACAAGACATGGAGTAAGTTCTCGAACCTTGTGACTAATTAGCACAAGTACGAGCCACAGGCTCATTACGAGGTTTATGTCTTTGGTTAAGTTTGTTTTTCCTCTTAGTCTTAGAGAGGGATCCTGTTTGACATGAGAAATTATCATAAAATTTGTTGTCATCAAAATAAGAGACATAGTTAGAGTTCTTACCAGAAGTGCCTTGACATGAGGAAGAAGATAATCTGTTGACAAGCTCTTTGTATCTTACAATTATCTCTTTAATATCTTTTCTTATCTTATCAATCTTTCTTTCTTATGGAATGACTTTCTCAACAGGAACAATGTTGCTTTTAGATACAAGGCATTGAAATTCCTTGACGATGTTTATTAAGACGTCTATTCTTCCCTTGAACCCTGAAGGAACTCACTGTACTGACTTTCCTGATAGCATACACAAGATAGGTACGAAAACCAATTGGCTCAATCATACGGATGTCAGTCACACCTTTGAGAATCAAATCTAGGGTGTGTTGAAGTTGAACTAAGGAGTCTTTATTCAACTTGGAGTTTCTCTTTTGTCTAACAGAACACTTGGTCTCACAAACAAGACATACCTTTTGATCATTGGAATGATTGGAGGATGCAGTCTTGATATCATCGTCAGAAGAATTGTTTCTTTTACAGAATGTCCCAAGTTCAAGATTGGAGGAAACATTAGGAACATCTGTATTTACTTCTGAATGTAAAGCATCAGAAGTTCTTGGTACATTAGATTGCTTTGAACATCCTTGAATGGAGAGTTTATTCAAGCGGCGTTCAATATCCAAGGAATCCTTTTCGAGGCTGGCCTCAAAAGTCAAGCATGAAGATTCACCTTCAGCGTTGTCATGGATTTTGCAATCTCTAGCAATACTAAGAAGAGAATTGACATGGTGTTTCATTCTAACAGCTTTAATTCTAACAAGATTTAGAATCAATTTACTCTCTTCAGTTGTATCCCATTCATTAGAAGAGAAGGTCTCTTTCGAAGGGTAATCATGAACACTCATGCCATTGTTTGTCTGTCTCGTCGAACCGCAAGGTTTCTCTATATTCGAGATCGAACTTTTCTCTTTAATAGATTTAGACGAGAGAGAATCTTTATTACTGGTGACGCGTTTATCAAAGATAATACTCTTGTCCATAGAGTCAGATCGCTACAAACACAGACTGATGAGGTCTTAGTCTGTTTGCCTGCTCTGATACCAATTGAAAAATCGGGGGTCTAGCAACACCACTCAATATTTCGCTTAGAAATCTGTATGGACTAACTCCGAAATACTTTGCTAGAGAATCAACTACACAGTCAGACTCAATCTAGATAAAAGTATCTCAAGGAGTTAATATCTCTCTCTTGATTTGATTTTTACTCAAGCTAAAAACAATAGCGAGTCTTTATCAAATACAAAGATTAACTTGGACGGTACCAAAGACCAATGTCCAAGTGTTAATCAATGAAATCAACAACCACAAGGTTGGATCTCTAATCGATTAAACTTTAACGCACAACCTGTATTATTTAAATTATAAAGATAAACAATGTAATGCGGAAAAGAAATAACACAGACACCATAAGTTTTGTTAACGAGGAAACCGCAAATGCAGAAAAACCCCGGGACCTAGTCTAGATTGAATAAAAACTGTATTAAGCCGCTACTGGACTATAGTTGAACCCCAATTAGTCTCCCATCGATCCAAGGTACAGTTGTACTCCTATACCTCTGATCCCAGCAGGATACTGCACACTTGATTCCCTTGGCTGATCTCACCCACAACTAAGAGTTGCTGCAACCCAAAATCGCAGACTTGATAATAAATAAATCTGTCTCACACAGAAAAGTCTATCAAAGGATAAATCTGTCTCCCACAGGAAAAACCCTAGGTTTTTGTTCCGTCTTAAGATATGAAATCAAGGTAAACATGAACCAATTGATAATCTGGTCTGATATTCCCGAAGAACAGCCTAGCTTAATCAATCACCTCTCTACAATCCTTCCTGACTACACAGGCGGTTTGTCGAGGAATCACAAACAGTGAGACGAAGATGTTTGTGACTTCTTTATCTTGCCTATCGGATAACTCTCACGATCTCAAGCCAATCAATAGATTGTACTCGTACGATAGAAGATGCAAGATCAGATCACACAACTACCATAAAAGTAGTATCGGTCTGGCTTCACAATTCCAATGAAGTATTTAAGTCGTTAACCTGGTTTTAGAGAAGAAAACCAAAGGTTAGAGGAGAATCGACTCTAGCGAGAGCACTAGTATCACAGAGACGTGTGGGGATTAGATTTGCCCAATGCTAGATGTCCCCTATATATAGTCTTCAAATCAGGGTTTTGCCTTAGTTACAAAGCAATCCATATTCACCGTTAAATGAAAACCTGATTTAGATTCAAGCTAATTTTCTCAACCGTTAGATCGAAAACTTAGCTTGTCACACACACTTGAGATATACGTTTACTGGGTTTGTGAAAAACGTGCCCAAACGTGTACGTGTATGTTGGTTCAACATAGTAACCCAAAAGGTTAACCATATGAGCATTTCATATTAACCTTGTTCTTCTTCACCATAACTAGTTCAATTGACTCAAATGAACTAGTTAGAGAGTTGTTCAATTGCTATGAGATCTTATGTAATTACACAAGACACAATTGAAACAAAGATGATTCGATTCGATTGAATCAGATCATGAACTTTATAGCCACGGTTTGCATAAAGCATTCCTTAGTAATTTAAGATTCATGTTCAGAGCACATCTTAAGATCATAACCCACTCAAGTACGCAAGCAAGTTCGCGGACTTAAGGAAACCGGCAGAGTTTTCCAAACTCTGCGTGTGACCGTCCGGCCTATGCAGATTAGGACCCGGCGCCTCGAAATGCACTCCCCAAAGGTGGCATGCCACACGTCTTTTAATCCATTTGCGGCAATATATTTTTGTCACAGACCACTCATCTTTTCCGGTCAAATTGAGTGGCCTAGATCGAATCTTTGAGGGACCGAGAGGTGTAGACATGCACACCAGCGGGCCTTCTCCACGCATGCCTGGTCGGTGCATTCGAGATTAGCACAAATGCTTGGATTCGATCATCCAAAGAGGGGATGTTTGAGCACCTCTAAAAAAACCCTAAATTCCTTCAACGGCAGCAAACATGTGCCGTAAATCATCTCGTTCGTCCAACTTTGCCAGCTTGGTCGGACGACTTGGATTAAAAATTAAGCGATCAATTAAGCGCCTTAACGATCACCGTCCGCCACTCTACCACATGGAGTGATCGACCAAATGATGGCCCGCCCACACGACCTCCAAACGATCACTTGAAGATGGTTGGACGTGCTGTTGTTTTAAGACGCTCTCCGCGACCTATTCAATCAATCTTTAAAACAACGATGCTTCGTGTGTATCGATTATTTTGAGCTGCTTGCTTAAAAGCGATGCATTACATGCATCGATCATGCACAATATTTCATGAATATCAATTCCATAAATAAATTAGTTATTTAACCTAGCAGCACCATATGCTATTTCTTGCGGCGGGTCCCATGATTTGACCCGCTCATTCGAGACATCAAACATGTCACAAACTGGGGGCACTTACTGGGATATTGGTCTGGGGGAATACAGCGTGCGGCGTGCAACGTGCTCATTACGAGAATGTGTTGATAGACACATTTTTGTGTCTAAGTTGTCCTTAATTTCATGTATTGTTGGTACTCGATTTTTGTACTTATTATGGTATTCTATGTGTTTTTAGATATTTTTGGAAATAAACATTCTTGGAAAAATCGGCTCGAAAAGTCGTCTAAAGCACCGGAAGGATCGTGTTATTCGGACTCTCACTTTTGGATAAGGGGCGCCCAAATGATCTTCTGGAGTAATTGAGATGATTGTCGACCTAAGATTGGCTTCACAATATAAATAAGAGTGTCTTGGGTATCAGTGAGGGGATGGAGAGTTTAGGGATCGTTTAGAGCAAACCCGGTTTAATCATTATTTTCTCCCATTTCATCACTTGTAAACACTTTTGAGCAATGAAAAATTATTCTGAGTGTGTTTCCAATATGCGGAGCTAGACCCCAATCCTTGAGGCTATGGAGGAAGCCGTTGTTTCGGTAAAAGTGATACATTTCTATTTTTAATTAATTATAAAAACTCTATTATGATTTTTGCTTTGAATTAAAACTTGATTATATGATTTTAATTAGTTAGGTGTATTTTCTCTTGATAGAATATGCTTGCTTTAGGGTTTTGATATTCTATGCTTGGATTAACATCTATTCTTCTGAAAATCTACATGTCTAGGCAATACTATTAGAATCAATTTGAATGTTGAGTTGCATAATTATTGGTTTATTAAATCACTAATATCGACCAATGGTGGAATCCTAGCCCCGGTCTCTCCATAATTTTTACAACACTTTTTAATTGAGTTTGTTATTTTTATTTATAAAAATTAAGTCTAAAAAAATCTTCCTTCACAAGTCTCAACGAACCTTTTACTACAACATCATTGAAAATAACCATCAATTTTTGGCGCCTCCGACTCGGACTTGTCTTTAGGCTAGAGTTTTTAGATTTTTTTTTCTTTTTTAGATTTTTATTTGTTTTATTTTATTTGTTCTTCTTTACGTTTTTGGGTTTTTGTCTTTTCCTTACAGAATTTGGAATTGGAGAGAAAGAATATTTTGCCAAAGGTTTTGGTGAGTACTTAAAGACTTGGAGTAAAAGGCAAAGCGAAAAGAGCGAAAGAAGAAGATTTTTTTTGTTTAATGAAAAAAAAGAGAAAAAAAAGAGAGACATTTTTATATTTTTTAGATATTTTTTTTTTAGACTTTTCTTTTTCTTTTGCACTTTATTTTTTTGGACTTTGGACTTGGGCTTTGGACATTCTCTTTTTTTAAACCCTACGAAAGGGTAGTATTAAATATTAAACTGTTTGCAGAGAAGGACGGCGATTGCGATATCGCATCGGCCCCTCGGGTTCGTACATGACATAGGAGTCGTGGCCCGAGTCGACTTCAGCGGTTCATCCCCCGTCTGGAACGGGAAGTAAGTTTGTCGAAACACTCGCGAATCCCCTGTCAGTGAGTTACTGTCTTCCTTCGTGTGAATATATGTCGAGGAACTGAATACGGTTGCTTTAATTTCCTAGTAAAGTGCCAGGACTGGCCATACAAGATAAGGGTTCGGATTTCATCACCGTTCTCTTCTTGCCCGCCTTAGGAAAACGATACCAAACGCGAACCTAAGCTTAAAATACTGACTAGAACGAGACCTATAGGGTAACGAGCTTAATAGGAAAGTCGTTCGAAAAATATTGGTTACTCTTTTAAGCATACTTCGAAGTTCATGATGGTTTCTGTGAGTTGAATGCGTGACTGCGCCGCCTTGTAATGCGGTGAGGCCTTGGGTATCAAAGCTCCGCTCAGCTTCCCTCGTCTCTATTCAACTTACTTTTACTCGGATTGATTCCAGAGGGTTGCTTAAATTGTAACGAATTCCCTTTCGAAGGATTAGAAGCTGGTCTAGAAACAATCTAAGTGGAGCCATCATGCTTTTTGTTTGCTAGAAATCAGTAGGTTTGTTGTGGTGAAGTTAGCCTTGTTTGTGTTTGCATAGAACTTCCCTTCCTTTTAGGACTTTTCTTTTTCTTTTGTTTTTCTAGTGTATGCCCGAGGTTATTAGAGAGCGGGCTTGGAAAAGAAACACTCTAGGTCGTTTGATTAGTGATAAACCTAGTAGTTCTTCTTGTGAAGGCGGGGAGCTCGAAGACTCTTCTTTTGAGAGCCCCGTTTTTGGAAACTTCAATTTTGAGAATCTGTCTCTCTGTGAATAAAGTACCCCTAGTACTTCAGCTGTGCCAGCGATGACAACTTTGAAAGATTACATGTTCCCAACTAGGACCAACCGAGCTTCGTGCATTAAATTTCCATCCAATACAGCTAATTTCGAGATAAAACCTAGTATCTTCAGATGATCCCTATATTTTAGGAAAAGATGATGAGAACCCTTTTTCATATTAGGGACTTTGAGGAAATTTTGGGACAGTTAGAATAAAAGACCTTACTGATGAAGTTTTGAAACTTAAGATGTTCCCCTTTTCCTTGAGAGATAAAGCCAAGACCTGGCTGAACAACCTACCATCTGAATCCATTGAAACATGGCAGGAACTTATTGCTGCTTTCTATATGAAATTCTACCCTAAGCATAAAACTGCAGCTGTTAGGCAGAAAATTAGTGCTAGTGTGCAACAAGAGGGAGAGTCTCTCTATAGGTTTTTAGAGAGATTCAATGATCTCCTATCCCAGTGTCCTCACCATGGATTTGATAAGATGAAACTTGTAGAGATTATTTATAATGGTTTAGACTATTCTACCAAAGCCATGGTCGAGTCTATGTGCGCTGGTGAGTTCACTAATAAAAATGCTGATGATGCTTTTACCTTCTTAGGAGCTATTGCTGAAAAATCCCAACAGGGAGTCTTGTGTTGAACCCCCTAAAAGACTCTTGGTCAATAGAAGTAGCACCAATGTGGTAGATACAAGCTTCGGGTCAGATGCTAAGTTTGCTGCTTTGTCTAGAAGGTTAGAAGCTTTGGAATTGAATCAGCCTAAACATAGGTCTCTTGTTGAAACTGATGATAGGATTAGAGCCTCTCAAGTCTCTAGTTGTGGAGTAGAACCCAATAACTCGTTTTGGGAAGGTCATGTTAGTGAAGAGCAAGCCCATGTGTCTATAACAATGCTAGGTTCGAGAACCGTCAGAAGTTTGACCCATACTCAGAGACCTACAACCCTGGTTGGAGAAACCATCCTAATTTTTCTTGGTCCAAGGGCCAGAATCAAGGTCAGCCTAGTAATACTCAGCCTCCCTCAGGTTTTGGTTATACTCAGAACCCTTCAGGTCAAACCCAGTTTCAGAACACTTCTGAGAAAAATATCTCTACCTTAGAAGAAGCTCTTACTATGTTAGTAAAGAACCATGATATGTTATCAGCTAACCACCTTAGCTTTCAACAAGAAACCATGCAGAACCATAAGGATAATTCCCAGACTCTTGTTAAATTATAACTTCAAGTCGGCCAAATAGCTAAGTATTTAAGTGAGAGAGAAGAAGGTAAGTTTCCTAGTCAAACTCAAGCCAATCCTAGGGGGGTCCATCAAATATCTTTATTTGGTGAGGAATCATCAAACCATGTGAACTCGATAAAAACCCTTAGGAGCGGTAAAACAGTAGACAATAAGGTAGCCATGCCTAGTGAACATACTGTAGTTCCACCCTCTACTTCCCAAGAGGAACCCATAACTGAGGAAACTGAAACAATTTCTAAGGAGTCCCAAGAAATTCCTGATAGGACTATCTTTGTGCCTAGAGCCCCATATCCTCAGTTGTTAACCCCAACAAAGAAGGAGTCAACTTTCAACGAGATAATGGAAATATTTAAGCAGGTGAACATCAACATCCCTTTATTAGAAGCAATTAGGCAAATGCCTGCTTATGCCAAGTTCCTTAAAGATCTTTGTACAAGAAAGTGTAAGCTTAATGTTCATAAGAAAGCCTTTTTAGCTGGTCAAGTAAGTTCAATTCTTCTAAACCAAACACCCCCTAAGTTTAAGGACCCTGGATGCCCTACCATATCTTGTGCAATTGGTAACCACACTGTCGATAAGGCATTACTTGACTTAGGAGCTAGTGTTAACTTACTCCCGTATCATGTATACACCCATCTAGGTCTTGGTAAGTTGAAACCGACCAAAATGACACTACAATTAGTTGATAGGTCTGTCAAAGTCCCTCGTGGTGTCATAGAGGATGTTGTGATTGAGGTTGATAAGTTTATTTATCCAGTGGATTTTGTTGTTTTAGACACCCAGCCAGTTCAGGACCCAAGTGCTCAAATCCCGGTGATTTTAGGTCGCCCATTTTTAGCCACAGCTAACACTGTCATCAACTGTAGAACCATACTTATGAACATATCCTTTGGTAATATGACCACTGAACTAAATGTCTTTAATGTTACTAGACAACCTTCTGAGAATGATGAATTAGAAGAAGTGAATATGATTAGCACTTTAGTTCAGGATAATTTCCATGATACTCTATTGGGAGATTCTTTAGATGAATTTGAGGAAACCATTCTCTTAGACCAGATGTGTGATCAATCTTTGGAAGAATCTCTTGAGTATTTTAAGGACTCTGAAGATCCGGAAATTCAAGCAATAGTTAGAGGTTTGTCTGTGAGTAGTGAAAACCCTAAGTTTGGGGGTAGTGATGGTTCTTATGATTGTCATGTATCCCTAATTAGAGTCCCTAACTTGGGACTCGAGCTTTGTGCATCTGAGATATCACTTGAGTCTATTTAGACTCCGTAACCCGATCCACCTGATACTGTCCAGGAGGTAACTCAGGTATTAGAGACCCGTTTTTCGGATGAATCTATTTATCAGGATACACATAAGAATCTCAATTATGCTACCCATATAAACCCAGTTGTCTTGACAGAAACCTTAGACGAGGATGTGCTCCTTCTTTTCATTTTTATGAACCAGTGTTGTTGTCTCATATTTGTGTTAGCTCTATTTGGTCTTGTGGACCCACAATTGTTTCGACTATTGGTATACGACTTTGGGAGGTGGCAGTCCTTTTTGAGGTATTTGATGTCTAGCTAGAGACTTTAAATTTAGCATTTACTGGGAGGCACCCTCACTCATGCGACATGGTAATATCCTTCCTTGTTTCTTTTCCTCAAGTGGTAACAGTTTCTCCTTGTTCATGCTTTTAATTTCATTTTTAGAACATTGAGGAAAATGTTAGATTTAAGTTTGGGGGTGGGGAAGAAAATATTTGTTAGCTGCAATAAATAAACTCCAGAGCCTAGAAATTTATGTTTATTAAGGATGGCACTAACCAATCTAAGTGGATGGAAGCATTTTGGTTGTAGGAGTTGAGGAACCAATCTGATTAGATGGAAACATCTAGAAGAGTCTATTCATAAAAGCACAGAGCTCAGGTGTTAGAAAAAAAGAAAACATGGTAGTTTCATCATATCCACGTGATGGAAACATCGAAAGAAACCTGATCAGTTCTTTTTTTTTTCATTTTACCATTGCTAGGGTGAAATAGAGTGACTGAGATAAAATAAAAATAAAATTGAGACCAGACCACCAGACCAACCGGAATAAAAATACAATAAAGTCGACCACTGGTACCCTTGTATATGCCAGCTGAGTTGACCTAGAGTTAGGATTATCGACCACTAGTTCCCTTGTATATGCCGGTGTGTTGATATTAGTCCAGACCAGTATCTCAGTCCATTAGGATAGGTTCACCTTAGTTAACATCATCTACGTTTTTCTCTACATCCATCTTCTTAATCTATGCATGTGATTGGTTGACTCCGGTTTATGATGTCCAAAAACTATCTGAGTAGAGCTCTGTCACTTTATATGAATTTTAGTATGCTTGAGTGCAAACTCGTGTACAACAGTTGGAATTTCGCATCAGGGTACTTCCTCCTATAGTCAATGATTGTATGCCAACCAAGGATATTCTTTAGTGCCTTCCAAGGTAATGCGTAGATAGCTAGGGTCTGGAGTAAAGGTTTTGTGGGTACACCTCTGGTAAACCCTCCGGAGACAACACTCCGCCGCTAGGGCCACCTAGCGGTTTAACGGCTTGCTGCACGTGCTAAGTGTAGTCATTTTATTTTCTAAATTAGTTTTGCTCGAGGACTATCAAATAATAAGTTTGGGGGTATTTGATAGACACATTTTTGTGTCTACGTTGTCCTTAATTTCATGTATTGTTGGTACTCGATTTTTGTACTTATTATGGTATGTTATGTGTTTTTAGGTATTTTTGGAAATAAACATTCTTGGAAAAATCGGCTCGAAAAGTCGTCTAAAGCACCGGAAGGAACGTGTTATTCAGACTCTCACTTTTGGATAAGGGGTGCCCAAATGATAAGGGGTACCCCAAAGGATATTTGCACCCAAGCATCTAATCAGAGACACCCCTCATGGCATCTTCTATTCGCACCCCAGGACCGGATAGGGGGAACCCATCTTCTTCTTCACGGGAAAGATATTTGGCGGGAAAGAAATCTCAACTGTGTGAGATTCTGGTCATGATATTATGAGGATATTTGTGTCTTTAAGACATGATTATCTTCTTACCATGACAGTAAGATTTTGTACGTGTCTTGAATGGAAGAAAATCGTATACTTTTGGATATTTTCGAAAACAGGGAAGAAATTATTCACGGAATTAATTGAAGATATTCTCTTCATTATTTGGCTCAATTAAATGAGAAGATTTGGATATACCATACAACTCAGAAGACGTGTGAAAATGGAGAGGAAATATTCCCGTGAAATACTTTCATTAACTGCAAAGATATTTTGGAGTAATTGAGATGATTGTCGACCTAAGATTGGCTTCACAGTATAAATAAGAGTGTCTTGGGTATCAGTGAGGGGATGGAGAGTTTGGGGATCGTTTAGAGCAAAACCGGTTTAATCATTATTTTCTCCCATTTCATCACTTGTAAACACTTTTGAGCAATGAAAAATTATTCTGAGTGTGTTTCCAATATGCGGAGCTAGACCCCAATCCTTGGGGATATGGAGGAAGCCGTTGTTTCGATAAAAGTGATACATTTCTATTTTTAATTAATTATAACAACTCTATTATGATTTTTGCTTCGAATTAAAACTTGATTATATGATTTTAATTAGTTAGGTTTATTTTCTCTTGATAGAATATGCTTGCTTTAGGGTTTTGATATTCTATGCTTGGATTAACATCTATTCTTTTGAAAATCTACATGTCTAGGCAATACTATTAGAATCAATTTGAATGTTGAGTTGCATAATTATTGGTTTATTAAATCACTAATATCGACCAATGGTGGAATCCTAGCCCCGGTCTCTCCATAATTTTCACAACACTTTTTAATTGAGTTTTTTATTTTTATTTATAAAAATTAAGTCTAAAAAAATCTTCCTTCACAAGTCTCAACGAACCTTTTACTACAACATCATTGAAAATAACCATCATGTGTCAGGAAAGGTGGACGGTTAATGGTAATGAGGGAAGTGGGAAAAGGCGTAATCGTGTGACAATCACCTACACGGCCCCACTAATACATCACTCAACTTCCTCCACTTCCTACGAGATGAAGGTTGCGCTCAAAATGACTTGTATAAATAGGTTCTCTAACCTATTTCCAAACAATACAGAAAACCAAGTTGTTGTTAACACCGTATCCAGAAACACCAAGAACTGATAGATTACATTGTGCAAGCCAGTTCAACATTCTGATACAAGTCATAAACATCCAACACATTCACAATCTCAAACACCTTTTCCGCTTCCCTCCCTAAGATCAACGCTTCTCCTTCACTTTGTGGCCAAATTGAATCTGGAACGACCATTTCTTGGTTTAGGCCAGAGTCTTACAGATTGATTTCTCGAACCTAAAAGCATTCCCGTGCAGTACATTTGTTTAGGGTTTGAACTCGTTTCTCATCACCACACCCTAAATTACCAAAAACGGCAGAATCAGTTTTTACCCCAAAACAGAAGCTAGGCTTGAAAACCTAAATTCTGATTGGGAAAACCTTCGTATGGCTGATGAAGATTCATTTGATGAGTTTAATCACAAAGTGTATGAAATTGTTAATGCATCTTTTGCACTGGGTAAGACAATTCCTGAAAAGGACATTGTGATGAAAATTCTCAGATCGTTACCAGCCAAATACAATTCTAAGAAGCATGCCATCGTAGAAGGAAATAACCTAAACACTCTATCCAGAAACACTTTGGTTGGGAAGCTAAAGATCTTTGATCATGAGAATACATCCAAATCTGGATAGGATATTACTTTCAAAGCACAAAAGAACACTAAATTACTTGATATAAGTAAAAGTGTTGGCATCTCGGAAGATGATCCTTCCGAGACTGATTTATCAGATGAACATCTTGACAAGTCAGTCTCTTTGATCACAAGACAGTTTAGAGATCTTCTGTTGAAGAGAAGTAAACGGTTCGCTAGAGATAAACCTATGTCATCAATTAAACCTCATAATCGTGTTCCTTCTAAAAACAGGGATACTGACGATACTGATGATGAGGATATGCCTCAGTGATTTAAGTGTAAATGGTTTGGTTATTTTGCAAATGAGTGTTCGAATCATAAAAAATACATTGGGAACAAAGGTCTTGCTGCAACACTTGATGAAATGTCTGATCACTATGATTCTGATGAAGATGAAAAGTCAAGTGTTGCGCTTCTTTGCCAAAATATTCATTTTGATAATTGTAGCAATACATACATCAATGTTGATATTCTTTCGAAAGAAACCTCAACCATTCTGGAAGAAAAAATGGATTTCTTTGTGTCTGCTGGAAATTCTATTTCTGGTTTTTCATGTTCCACCATGTGCCTAGCAGCTTACACAATTATGGCTTCTGAACCATCCTCTTTGTTGACATGTTCTTATTGTACTCTTAAGGGTCATGAACTTTCAAAATGTTTCAAGTATAAACGTAAGATAAGATATGTCAACAAACTTCAACGAAGAGCAAATCGATTAGCAAACAAGATCAAACATGTTCAGAAATCGCCTGAGGTATGTAAACCCATCTTTTTTCCGAAGAAGTTAATTTCCAAAGAAAATACTAGACCACTAGAGAAAAGAATACGGTCTAAACAGTCTGTTAAACAAGATTTTAAGAATTCCGTTCAAGAAGGTTATGGTGGACAGATTATTGTTCACCCCAGCACAACTTAATTGTGTTGTTGGTGTATCTTGTCTCATGTGCCTGGTTCAAAAGAGACAAGAGTTCTCACACTTCAGGCTTTAGGAAAAGAATTTTTTTTTGGTTTCGCCTGTTTGGAATTCTTCCATCTTTTCATGTCTATTTGATATTGAAAAGGGATTCTCTGTTTGATCAATAAAAGAGGGTTAAAATCGAAAATTCTGCCTTCTTTAGGGTTGAGAATTGTGCGTACATGAATTCCTTTTGTATAAAGGTTCCGTAACCCTGCATTCCTTTTTCCTTCTCTGAAAAACTCTTTTTATCACAAGATAGCTTGTTGAGTCTGATTTGTGATTTCCTCCTACAATCTCATACTTGAATGAAGACCCCAAGCATTATGTCTTCTAATGGAAAAGATGTTAATGTGATTGTTAAGCCATCAATCATGAAGGAAAAAGATATATCTTCTTTACCTCAAACTTTGAAAAGAAAAATAAGGAATATGAGGAAGCCAAGAGTTATTCCTTCAAATTCTCAGAAGTTTTCTGGTGTTCTTGAAGAGTTGAAGGAAATAAGAAAGGAGATTCAGCAAATAAAGGCCCTGGTTCGACATCAGTCTAGAAGGTTTGTTGGAATTGACTCCTATCTTCATGAACCTTATGTTCTCATGGCTGTTGACGACAAGGATTTCGGGGACGATAAAGAATTTTTTAGAGGTCTCAATGTCTAGGAAACTTCTTATGAGAATTTATTCTTGTGTTTTAAGAAGGATAACTAGGGTTTGGAATAGCAATTATTGTGAGTACACATAGGTATTGCCGACGATTTTCATCTTGCAATGTGTTTAGATTTATTTTTTTAAATTCTAAGTTATTTGGAAGATGAATTTGAAGTATTAATCTTTATTGGTTTTATATATTGCAAATTGTTATGGGATATGTGTGTTTATGTCCGTAAACTATAATTGTCCCATATTTGCTCAAAAGTTAAGTGTATCATATGTCTTTATGCAAATATTGATGAAAGATAGAATGAACTTTTGACACCAAAGATTAAGTCTATTATATGTCATTGTGCAAATAGTGATGAAAAATAGAATGAATCTTTGATTATTCTGCAGTATTGGTTTTTCCCTGATCCACATCTTTGTGTAAGTACTGTGTTGCTCCGTAAGTTTTCTTTTGTTGAGCATGGCCAATTGTACTAATCATTTCCTTTGTGGTTAATTGGAAAGAGATTTTTGGATACAAATTCATGGTTCATGTGATTTGATTATGTCCAAAGAAATCCTTATTTTCTTGTAAAAGTAAGGTCACTCTTGTTGTTCTTTCCGGAATGACATTTTATGGGTGAGAGTTCTTATTTGAACTTGTGCTTAATTTCCAAATCTTTGTGGGGAGTGTGGTTGTGGAATACTGTATGAATTTTCTTGTATCTCTATAAACTCCTTGATGAATGCATTTAGTTTCGACTATATGATTGCATATAAACAAAGTTAATATGTTCTCTTTTGGTCATGAAGTATCTCAATGAAAATTTCATTAGGATCCCACTACTTTTCGTACCTTTGCCAATTTATATTGACAAAAAAGGGGAGAATTAATGTTTCACATTACAAATACACATGGTTTACGGATCAATATGCAAAGGGGAGTGGTTTTCATTGTGAGATGAAGTATTGACTAAGGGGGAGTGATGCTTTTTTTTTTTGATAAGTCAAATGGGGAGTGATGCATATCACCATAGTATTGTTGTCAAACTTGTGATACAATTGAACTTTGATATTGTGTAATAATACTATAACACTGTATAACAATGATTGAGAGCAACTGTTTTCTCATTGTTATGGCTACGGATCTTCAACAACTATGATGCTGAGTTGAACACGTTCAGAATCACTGGAGTACTTGGAAGTGACGAAGATTTCGAGTAATGTTGAAGAACAAAGGAGATCAAGCATTTGGATGAGAATCTACAAAGTTTTATTTATTTTGTAATCCTTATGTATTGATAGTTTTGTCACTATAATTGACAAAGGGGGAGATTGTTAGAGCACTGCTCGGTCGAACTCGCAAGCGTTGCTATATCAAGCTTGTTTTTCAAGTTTAGTTATCAAACCTATAAGTCTTGATTTTTAGTCTACTTATAGCGATGTCTCGGACTAGGATAGATTGTATAGTTGAGCTTTAGACTTCACGGCGTTCATCAAATTGAAGACGAAGAACTACTAAGGAGAGCTTGTGGAACTTCATCAACAAAAGGTATGTGGACACTGAAACTCATCTATCACTCGGAAAATCTATTTCTACTCTATCTCCTACTTGAGACAAAAGTCGTACAACTATATAGTTTTCGATTTATAAACATTTGATATTTCGACCTGAATTTAACTCGCTTACATATTTCTCGAAATATGTGTTTGTAAGCTTTCACTTTAACCAAGTTCATCTTATATTCTTGACGAAAGTCAAAAGATGATTATGTGAAAATCGCCTGGTAATATCTTACATGATATGTACGAAAAAGTCATTTGATGTAGACTGGGAATGTTTCATATTGATCATTCGATCACTTAAAAATTTCTTTAAAGATAATAGTTTGTGTGAGACAGCTATTGCCGTCTTCTAAGAATGTTTCAATGATTGAAATGGAGTTTAGAACACTTAACCTTAATTGGATTATAGACATAGTATGCGTACTTGCATATATGTTGATCCAAGACCGGTGTAGTATGCATACCCGTATGCATACTGGCGAGGTCAGGCGAAGTCCGGGAGACTTGGTATGCGTACCCATATGCGCACTGGCGAACTCAGCTGAAGTCCGGGAACTTTGGAATGCGTACTCGTACGCGTACTGATCTCAACTGAAGTTTGGATGTGTGGCAGTATGTGAAAGTACAACAACCACACCCAATATTTCGATTAGTAATCTATATGGACAAACTCCAATATACTTTCTAGAGAATCAACTAGACAGTCAGACTCAATCTAGATAAAAGTATATCAAAGAGTTTATATCTCAATCTCTCTATTTGATATATACTCAAGCAAATAGAAATCTGTGAGTCTTTATCAAATACTAGAGAGATAACTTGGATGGTACCAAAGACCACTATCCAAGTGTCAATCAATTTAAATCAACAACCAAAAGATCGGATATTCTAATTGATTGAACTATGCACAACGTGTGATATTTCAATTATATAAAAAAATATAATGCAGAAAAGAAATAACACAGACACCAGAATTTTGTTAACGAGGAAACCGCAAATGCAGAAAAACCTCGGGACCTAGTCCAGACTGAACACACACTATATTAAGCCGCTACAGACACTAGCCTACTCCAAATTAACTTCGATCTGGACTGTATTTGAACCCCAATCAATCTCACACTGATCCAAGGTAAAATTATGCTCCTACGTCTCTGATCCCAGCAGGATGCTACGTACTTGATTCCCTTAGCTGATCTCACCCACAACTAAGAGTTGCTACGACCCAAAGGCGAAGACTTTAATAAACAAATATGTATCACACATAAAATTATACGGTAATAGATAAATCCATCTCCCACGAATATACCTATGAGTTTTGTTCCGTCTTTTGATAAATCAAGGTAAACATGAACCAATTGATAACCTGGACTTATATTCCCGAAGAAAAGCCTAGTATTATCAATCACCTCACAATAATCTTAATCGACACAACGAAAAAAGATATTGCGGAATCACAAACGATGAGACGAAGTGTTTGTGATTACTTTTATATCTTGCCTATCGGAGATATCAATCTCAAGCCAATTATTACAATTGTACTCGTACGATAGAAATAACAAGATCATATCACAAAACTACGAGAAAGTAGTATCGGTCTGGCTTCACAATCCCAATGAAGCCTTTAAGTCATTAACCTGGTTTAGAAGAAGAAACCAAAGGTTAAAGGAGAATCGACTCTAGCTTAGCACAACTAGTATCACACAGAAGGTTTGGGGATTAGGTTTCCCAGTTGTTAGAGTTCTCCCTTATATAGTCTTTCAAATCAGGGTTTGGAATCAATGTTGGATTGGTAACAAAGCATTCAATATACACCGTTAGATGAAAACCTGATTAGATTCAAGCTAATATCTTTCAACCGTTAGATCGAAAACTAGCTTGTTACACACAAATGAAATGAACATTTCTAGGCTTGTGTAACAGTACCCAAACTTGTACATTTGTTGGTTCAAAAATAGTTAACCAAATGGTTAGCCATATGATCACTTTCATATCAACCATATTCTTCTTCACCATAACTAGTTCAAGTGACTCAAATGAACTAGTTAGAGAGTTGTTCAATTGCAAGGAAATCTTATGTAACTACACAAGACACAATCGAAGCAAAAACGATTTGATTCACTCGAATCGGTTCATGAACTATATAGCCACGGTTTGCAATTTGCGTTCCTTAGTTTATATAAGAATAAGTTCACAAACATCGTTTTTAGATATAACCTACTCAAGTTCGCGGACTTAAGTTCCCGGACGGAGTTTACAAACTCCAGCAGAATTTCTCGGGTCGAAAACTTCCGCCAGTTCGCGTACTGGGTTCGCGGACTTAGCTCACGCCACTATTCCGGTTCTCTTGATCAACAAAGTTCACAAACTTCGGTTCAAGGAATAAGGATTTATATATATGCGTGTTTCCACAACAATGCTTATATCCTCCAATGGTTATATTATGTAAACTCTTATTTCAATCATTGAAACATTCTTAGAGGACGTAGATATTCTATAGTTGCTATTCACAAACTATTTTTCGTCAAAGTAAGCAATTTTCAAAGTGATTGAAACTTGTCATGACTTTCGTCACTAGGTAAAGATGAACTTGTCTAAAGCGAAAGATTACCAACACATATTTCGAGAAATAGATAGGCGAGATAAACTCGGCTCGGAATAGCAAATTTGTATAATCTAAATCTATATAGCAAAACGACTTTTGTCTCAAGATAGGAGATAAATAGACTTTTGAGTGATAGATAAGTTCAAGTCTCCACATACCTTTTAGTCAATGAAGATCCATTGGTTCCTTCAGTAGTCCTTCGTCTTGTATGATGATTGCCATGGAGTTCTTGAGATCAACTACACTTTCTATCCTAGTACGAGACCTTAGCTATAGTAGACTAGAAATCAAGACTCATAGTTTTGATCACTAACATTGACAAACATGCTTGAGATAGCAACACATGCGAGCTCGACCGAGCAATGCTCTAACAATCTCCCCCTTTGTCAATTTTAGTGACAAAACTATCAATACATATGGAATACAAAATATAAACAAATTAACTTTTGTAGCTCCTATTCCGTACGCCTAATCTTCAACATTACTTGAAATCTTCGTCACTTCCAAGTACTCCAATGATCCCAAAGGTTGTAAGTTCAACATCATCGTTGTTGAAAATCCGTAGCTATAACAACGAGAAAACAAGGTTCTCAATCATTGTTATATAGTGTCATAGTATCATTACACATCGTCAAAGTTCAATTGTATCACAACTTCAACAACAATACTATGGTGATATGTATCACTCCCCCTTAGTCAATACTCCATATCATATGGAAACCACTCCCCCTTACATAATGATCTGAAAACCATATGTATTTGTAGGGTGAACTACATATTAATTCTCCCCCTTTTTGTCAATAAAATTAGCAAAGGTACAAGAAGGGGATCCTAATGAAATTTCCGAAAGAGACATTTCATGACGAAAAGAAAGAAACACATATCATCTTATTTAGATGAAATCATATAGCCGAAGCTAAATGCATTCATCAAGGAGTTTATAAAGATACAACATAACCCCTATAATATTCCACAGCCGCACTCCCCACAAAGATTTGGAAATTAAGCATAAGTTCAATGAAGAACTCTCCCCCATAATATGTCATTCCCGAAAGAACAACAATAGCGACCTTAATTTCAAAAGAAAAGAAGGATTTCTTTGGACATAACAAATCACATACAAGTATGAATTTGAATCCAAAATACTCAATTAAATTAATCACAAGAGAACCCATGATTAATTTAATCGAAAATGCTCAATATAAGTGAACTTATGGAGACTCAAAAAATATACAATTAGATTAATCACAAGAGAACCCATAATTAATCTAATCGAAATACACAACCAAACTAATCACAAAAGTAATCAATTTAATTGGTCATTCTCGTCATAAGAAAACTTACGGAGCAACAACTAAATAACCAAACAAGATGATAAATTTAGTTGAATATGCATGACATAAAGTACCTCACTGAACAACAACTAAGCTAATCATAAAAATAATCAACTTGTCCGTTTAGTGCTCAACATAAGACACTTTATGGAGCCTCACAATAATACATAAAAATATGGATCAGGGAAGATCAATACTGCGGAATACACAAGGATTCATTCTATTTTCCATCACTATTCGCATAACGACATTCAATAGACATACTCCCTGCAATCAAAAGATTTTAACCTATCTTCCATAAATAATTGAAATAATAGGCTTAACTTTTGTATTTTTCAAAAGTCTATTCATCTTGTATCAATACATGCATATCGACATACGAAAGACTTTACTTTTGACAAGGTATGGGACAATCATAGTTCACGGATGCAAACACACATATCCCATAAAAATATTGCAATATATAAAACCATAAAGATTTGAAAAAACGGGGGTCTAACAACACCACCCAATATTTCGCTTAGCAATCTGTATGGACTAACTCCGAAATACTTTGCTAGAGAATCAACTAGACAGTCAGACTCAATCTAGATAAAAGTATCTCAAGGAGTTAATATCTCTCTCTTGATTTGATTTTTACTCAAGCTAAAAACAATAACGTGTCTTTATCAAATACAAGGATTAACTTGGACGGTACCAAAGACCAATGTCCAAGCGTTAATCAATGAAATCAACAACCACAAGGTCGTATCTCTAATCGATTAAACTTTAACGCACAACATGTATTATTTCAATTATAAAGATAAACAATATAATGCAGAAAATGAAATAACACAGACACCAGAAATTTTTTTAACGAGGAAACCGCAAATGCAGAAAACCCCGGGACCTAGTCCAGATTGAATACACACTGTATTAAGCCGCTACAGACACTAGCCTACTCCAAGCTAACTTCGGACTGGACTATAGTTGAACCTAAATCAGTCTCCCACTAATTCAAGGTACAGTTGTACTCCTACGCCTCTGATCCCAGCAGGATGCTGCGCACTTGATTCCCTTAGCTGATCTTACCCACAACCAAGACTTGCTGCAACCCAAAATCGCAAACTTGATAATAAACAAATCTGTCTCACACAGAAAATTCTATCAAAGGATAATTATGTCTCCCACAGAAAAACCCTAGGTTTTTGTTCCGTCTTAAGATATGAAATCAAGGTGAACACGAACCGATTGATAATCCGGTTTTATATTCCCGAAGAACAACCTAGATTAATCAATCACCTCTCTACAATCCTTCCTGACTACACAGGCGGTTTGTCGAGGAATCACAAACAGTGAGACGAAGATGTTTGTGACTTCTTTATCTTTCCTATCGGAGAACTCTCACGATCTCAAGCCAATCAATAGATTGTACTCGTACGATAGAAGATGCAAGATCAGATCACACAACTATGATAAAAGTAGTATCGGTCTGGCTTCACAATCCCAATGAAGTCTTTAAGTCGTTAACCTATTTTTAGAGAAGAAAACTAAAGGTTAGAGGAGAATCGACTCTAGCGAGAGCACTAGTAACACACAGACGTGTGGGGATTAGTTTTGCCCAATGCTAGATTTCTTTTATATATAGTCTTCAAATCAAGGCTTTGCCTTAGTTACAAAGCAATCCATATTCACCGTGAGACGAAAACCTGATTTAGATTCAAGCTAATATTTCTCAACCGTTAGATCGAAAACTTAGCTTGTCACCCACACTTGAGATATACGTTTACTGGGTTTGTGAAAACCGTGCCCAAACGTGTACGTGTATATTGGTTCAACATAGTAACCCAAAAGGTTAACCATATGAGCATTTCATATTAACCTTGTTCTTCTTCACCATAACTAGTTCAATTGACTCAAATGAACTAGTTAGAGAGTTGTTCAATTGGTATGAGATCTTATGTAACTACACAAGACACGATTGAAACAAAGATGATTCGATTCAATTGAATCGGCTCATGAACTTTATAGCCACGGTTTGCATAAATCATTCCTTAGTAATTTAAGATTCATGTTCAGAGCACATCTTTAGATCATAACCCACACAAGTACGCAAGAAAGTTCGCGGACTTAAGGCAACCGGCAGAGTTTTCCAAACTCAGCAGAAAATCTCGGCAAGGAGACTTCCGCCAGTTCGCGGACTAAACACGCAAACGAGTTTTTGGAAAATCCCAGCAGAAATTCTCGGCAAGAGAACTTCCGTCAGTTCGCGGACCGAGTTCGCAAACTGAGTTCGCGGACTTGGCAAAGCCAATTCCTCCGGTTTCTCTCAATCAACAAAGTTCGCAAACTTCGGATTAAGGAATAGGACTTATAGACATATGTGTTACCACACAATGCTTATATCCATCATTGGTTATATTGACCTAAACTCTCATTCCAACCATTGAAACATTCTTAGAGGACGTTATATAGTTGTTACACTATTTCTCGTCAAAGAAATTTTCAAAGTGATTGAAACAGATGACTTTCGTCATTAGGTGAAGATAAACCCGATCAAAGCGAAACGCTTTACCAACACATGATTTCGAGATATAGATAGGCGAGATATACTCGGCTTGAAATATCAAATGTGTATGATCCAGTTTATATAACATACGACTTTTGTCTCATAAGAAGCATGAGATAGAAGAGATAGACTTTTGAGTGATAGATAAGTTCAAGTCTCCACATACCTTTTTGGTGGTTAAGCTCCACGGTTCCTTGAGTAGATCTTCGTAAGGTTGTATGATGAATCGCCATGAAGTCTTTGAGCTCAACTACACTTTTCTATCCTAGTTCGAGACTTAGCTATTTAGGCTAGAAATCAAGACTCATAGTTTTGATCACTAACATTGATAAACATGCTTGATATAGCAACGCATGCGAGGTCGACCGAGCTATGCTCTAACAATCTCCCCCTTTGTCAATTTTAATGACAAAACTATTAATACATATGGAATACAAAAAAGATAAACTTTAGTGGCTCCTATTCCATAGTCTAATCTTCAACGTTCCCTGAAATCTTCGTCCTTGCAAGTACTCAAATGATCCCAAAGGTTGTAAGTTTAGCATCACCGTTGTTGAAGATCCGTAGCTATAACAATGAGAGAAATCGAGATTCTCGATCATCATTATACAGTGACATAGTATTATTATGTAACATCAAAGTCCAATTGCATCACGACTTTAACAATAATACTACGGTGATATGTATCACTCCCCCTTAGTCAATACTCCATCTCACATGGAAACCAGTCCCCCTTACACGATGATCCGAAAACCATATGTATATGTAGTAGAACTACACATTAATTCTCCCCCTTTTTATCAATAAAATTGGCAAAGGTACAAGAACGGGATCCTAATGAAATTTCCGAGAAGTGACGTTTCATAGACTAAACGAAAAAATACATACCAGCTTAATTTAGATGCAATCATAAAGCCGAAGCTAAATGCATTCATCAAGTAGTTTTAAGATACAATATAACCCCCATAAAATTCCACAGCCGCACACCCCGTAAGATATTACCATTAAGCACAAGTTCAAAAGAACTCTCTCCCATTTGATGTCATTCCCGAGAGAACAACAAGAGCGACCTTAATTTCGAAAGAAAAGAAGGATATTTAATAGGACACCAAAAACCATATGAATGATTTTCTATATCCAAAACTCAATCAAATTAATCACAAGTAAACCCATGATTAATTTAATTGGAATACTCAACTAAATCAAACCATAAAAGTGATCAATTTAATTGAAATTGCTCAACATAGGTAAAATTACGGAGCTACGACTAAGGTAATCATACAGAGATGACTAACTTAATCGTTCACATACTCAACATAAGGAAAACCTTACGGAATATACGACTACAATAACCAATAGAACATGATAAGTATAGCCGTTCAGATACTCAACACAAGGATTTGTGGAATATGTGAAAACTCAATTAGACTAATTACAAGAGAACCCATAATTAATCTAATTGGAATACAAACAACCAAACTAATCACGAAAGTAATCAATATAATCGTCAAAAGATTTTCTCAACAAAAGAATACTTTCGGAGCAAATAACTAAATAACCAACCAAGATGATTAATTTAGTTCATAATTCTCAACAAATAACATCTTATGGAACAACCAACCAGCCAATAAGAAAAATCGACTTAGTTGTATCGTGCTCAACATAGGACACACAATGGAGCCTTCACGGTAATACAAAAAGAATGGATCAAAGAAGATCAATACCGTGGATAACATACAAGGATCTATTCAATTTTCCATCATAACGACATAATAGACTTTATCCTTGTCACACAAAATATTTTATCCTATTTTCCATCAAATACATGGTTGCATAGGCATAACTTTTGTATTTATTAAAAGTCCATTCGTCCTTTCATCAATACGAATACCAATTCATGAATGACTTTACTTTTGACAACATATGGGACCTTGAAGTTCACGAACGCAAACAATACATATCTCATAATCAAATTGCAATATCACAAAATCATAAATATCAATACTGCAATAACATCATCCTCCAAATATTTTTAGAATTTAGTAACCAGTAAACCAAAAAAATAACATAAGAAGATGAAAACAAAAATAGTTATGTGTAGTCACAATCATCGCTATTGAAAACGCTAGTTATTCTTCCAACTAATCCAAAAAGAAGACATATTAGAAAACTAAAAACACAAGCTAGAGAGAATCAGACTCCGTCGTTTCCCTGACAACGAATAGGGATGTGGCCAGTACATGATCCTCACAAGACATGGAGTCTTCGAGCTTATGAACGACAACCTTCTCTGCATCATCAGAGAGATGATTCTCTTTACGAAGATCATTGATTTGAGATTTTATGAGACCAAGGTCATACACAACCTTTTCCAACTCAGTTTTCACCTTATCAAGACCTTTTAAAGTATCAACAAGCTGTTGTTTTGCTTCCCCAAAGTACTTAAGAAAGTCATGAACAACTTCAGCAGAGATCATATCATCCTTCTCAACATCTTCATGACAATAAGCAAAGAAGCATGAAGCATTGGGATGATCTTTATCTACAAGTATTCTCTTCCTCCTGGAATCAAACTCAACACTTTTGTCAAGAAATCCTTTTGCGAAACCACCGTAGAAAGAAGAGGAGGAAGATATTCTTTGAAAATCAAAAAACCACCAGAAGTATACGTACGTGACTTGTAACCCTAAGAGGTTGGATATTATATCCTTGGGGACAACAATTTAGGGTTTCAATTAAACTGTAGACTCGAGCTAGAACAGAATCTGTTCGAGTACAACGAATACCCAAGAAATAAAGTCCTTCACGCATTTGAAAACATGACCTAAAAACAAATTTTAAGACAGTATGCAACATCTTCTTTTGACTTAACCAATACTTGATCTTATCGGATCTGTCAACACAATTTTAGTTATGGACGATAAGAAAATAGCTTAACTTAACAGATGCAAGCAACAAGTATACCTGTTTTTAGCACAACTTACTCAACAGGATTTTATATGAGTAAGTTCTCGAACCTTGTGACTAATTAGCACAAGTACGAGCCACAGGCTCATTACGAGGTTTATGTCTTTGGTTAAGTTTGTTTTTCCTTTTAGTCTTAGAGAGGGGTCCTGTTTGACATGAGAAATTATCATAAAATTTACTGTCATCAAAATAAGAGACATAGTTAGAGTTCTTACCAGAAGTTCCTTGACATGAGGAAGAAGATAATATGTTGAAAAGCTCTTTGTATCTTACAATTATCTCTTTAATATCTTTTCTTATCTTATCAATCTTTCTTTCTTTTGGAATGACTTTCTCAACAGGAACAATGTTGCTTTTAGAGACACGGCATTGAAATTCCTTTGGACGATGTTTATTAAGACGTCTATTCTTCCCTTGAACATTGGTGGAACTCACTGTACTGACTTTACTAATATCATACACAGGATAGGTACGAAAACCAATTGGCTCAATCATACGGATGTCAGTCACACCTTTGAGAATCAAATCTAGGGTGTGTTGAAGTTGAACTAAGGGTCTTTATTCAACTTGGAGTTTCTCTTTTGTCTAACAGAACACTTGGTCTCACAAACAAGACATACCTTTTGATCATTGGAATGATTGGAGGATGCAGTCTTAATATCATCGTCAGAAGAGTTGTCTCTTTTACAGAATGTCCCAAGTTCAAGATTGGAGGAAACATTAGGAACATTTGTATTTACTTCTGAATGTAAAGCATCAGAAGTTCTTAGTACATTACATTGCTTTGAACATCCTTGAATGGAAAGTTTATTCAAGCGGCGTTCAATATCCAAGGCATCCTTTTCGAGGATGGCCTCAAGAGTCAAGCATGAAGACTGATCTTCAGCGTTGCCATGGATTTTGCAATCTCCAGCAATACCAAGAAGAAAATTGACATGGTGTTTCATTCTAACATCTTGAATTCTAACAAGATTTAGAATCAATTTACTCTCTTCAGCTGTATCCTATTCATTAGAAGAGAAGGTCTCTTTCGAAGGGTAATCATGAACACTCATCCCATTGTTTGTCTGTCTCGTCGAACCGCAAGGTTTCTCTATATTCGAGATCGAACTTTTCTCTTTAATAGATTTAGATGAGAGAGAATCTTTATTACTGGTGACGCGTTTATCAGAGATAGTACTCTTGTTCATAGAGTCAGATCGCTACAAACACAGACTGATGAGGTCTTAGTCTGTTTGCATGCTCTGATACCAATTGAAAAAGCGGGGGTCTAACAACACTACCCAATATTTCGCTTAGAAATCTGTATGGACTAACTCCGAAATACTTTGCTAGAGAATCAACTTGACAGTCAGACTCAATCTAGATAAAAGTATCTCAAGGAGCTAATATCTCTCTCTTGATTTGATTTTTACTCAAGCTAAAAATAATAGTGAGTCTTTATCAAATACAAGGATTAACTTGGACGATACCAAAGACCAATGTCCAAGTGTTAATCAATGAAATCAACAACCACAAGGTCGGATCTATAGTCAATTAAACTTTAACGCACGACATGTATTATTTAAATTATAAAGATAAACAATGTTATGCAGAAAATGAAATAACACAGACATCAGAAATTTTGTTAACGAGGAAACAGCAAATACAGAAAAACCCCGGGACCTGGTCCAGATTGAATACACACTGTATTAAGCCGCTACAGACACTAGCCTACTCCAAGCTAACTTCGGACTGGACTATAGTTGAACCCCAATCAGTCTCCCACTAATTCAAGGTACAGTTTTACTCCTACGCCTCTGATCCCAGCAGGATACTGCGCACTTGATTCCCTTAGCTGATCTTACGCACAACCAAGAGTTGGTGCAACCCAAAATCGCAGACTTGATAATAAACAAATCTGTCTCACACAGAAAAGTCTATCAAAGGATAAATCTGTCTCCCACAGAAAAACCCTAGGTTTTTGTTCCGTCTTAAGATATGAAATCAAGGTGAACAGGAACCAATTGATAATCCGGTCTTATATTCCCGAAGAACAGCCTAGATTAATCAATCACCTCTCTACAATCCTTCCTGACTACACAGGCGGTTTGTCGAGGAATCACAAACAGTGAGATGAATATGTTTGTAACTTCTTTATCTTTCCTATCGGAGAACTCTCACGATCTCAAGCCAATCAATAGATTGTACTCGTACGATAGAAGATGCAAGATCAGATCACACAACTATGATAAAAGTAGTATCGGTCTGGCTTCACAATCCCAATGAAGTCTTTAAGTCGTTAACCTAGTTTTAGAGAAGAAAACCAAAGGTTAGAGGAGAATCGACTCTAGCGAGAGCACTAGTATCACACATACGTGTGGGGATTAGTTTTGCCCAATGCTAGATGTCCCCTATATATAGTCTCAAATCAGGGTTTTTCCTTAGTTATAAAGAAATCCATATTCACCGTTAGATGAAAACCTGATTTAGATTTCAAGCTAATATTTCTCAACCGTTAGATCGAAAACTTAGCTTGTCACACACACTTGAGATATACGTTTACTAGGTTTGTGAAAACCGTGCCCAAACGTGTACGTGTATGTTGGTTCAACATAGTAACCCAAAAGGTTAACCATATGAGCATTTCATATTAACCTTCTTCTTCTTCACCATAACTAGTTCAATTGACTCAAATGAACTAGTTAGAGAGTTGTTCAATTGCTATGAGATCTTACGTAACTACACAAGACACAATTGAAACAAAGATGATTCGATTCGATTGAATCGGCTCATGAACTTTATAGCCAAGGTTTGCATAAAGCATTCCTTAGTAATTTAAGATTCATTTTCAGAGCACATCTTTAGATCATAACCCACTCAAGTACGCAAGCAAGTTCGCGGACTTAAGGTAATCGGCAGAGTTTTCCAAACTCAATAGAAAATCTCGGCAAGGAGACTTCCTCCAGTTCGCGGACTAGGTTCGCGGACTGAGTTCGCGGACTAAACACACAAACGAGTTTTTGGAAAATCCCAGCAGAAATTCTCAGCAAGAGAACTTCCGTCAGTTCGCGGACTGAGTTCGCGGACTTGGCAAAGCCAATTCCTCCGGTTTCTCTCAATCAACAAAGTTCGCAAACTTCGGATTAAGGAATAGGACTTATACACATATGTGTTGCCACACAATGCTTATATCCATCATTGGTTATATTGACCTAAACTCTCATTCCAACCATTGAAACATTCTTAGAGGACGTTATATAGTTGTTACACTATTTCTCGTCAAAGCGATTTTCAAAGTGATTGAAACAAAATGACTTTCGTCATTAGGTGAAGATAAACCCGATCAAAGCGAAACGCTTTACCAACACATGATTTTGAGATATAGATAGGCGAGATATACTCGTCTCAAAATATCAAATGTGTATGATCCAGTCTACATAACATACGACTTTTGTCTCATAAGAAGTAGGAGATAGAAGAGATAGACTTTTGAGTGATAGATAAGTTCAAGTCTCCACATACCTTTTTGTTGGTGAAGTTCCACGGTTCCTTGAGTAGATCTTCGTAAGGTTATATGATGAATCGCCATGAAGTCCTTGAGCTCAACTACACTTTTCTATCCTAATCCGAGACTTAGCTATGTAGACTAGAAATCAAGACTCATATTTTTGATCACTAACATTGACAAACATGCTTGATATAGCAATGCATGCGAGGTCGACCGAGCTATGCTCTAACAATCTCCCCCTTTGTCAATTTTAGTGACAAAACTATTAATACATATAGAATACAAAAAAGATAAACTTTAGTGGCTCGTATTCCATAGTCTAATCTTCAACGTTCCTTGAAATATTCCTTCCAAGTACTCCAATGATCCCAAAGGTTGTAAGTTTAGCATCACCGTTGTTGAAGATCCGTAGCTATAACAATGAGAGAAATCGAGATTCTAGATCATCATTATACAGTGACATAGTATTATTATGTAACATCAAAGTCCAATTGCATCACGACTTTAACAATAATACTACGATGATATGTATCACTCCCCCTTAGTGAATACTCCATCTCACATGGAAACCACTCCCCCTTACACAATGATCCGAAAACCATATGTATATGTAGTAGAACTACTCATTAATTCTCCCCTTTTTTGTCAATAAAATTGGCAAAGGTACAAGAACGGGATCCTAATGAAATTTCCGAGAAGAGATGTTTCATAGACTAAAAGAAAAAAAAATACATACCAGCTTAATTTAGATGCAATCATAAAGCCGAAGCTAAATGCATTCATCAAGGAGTTTTAAGATACAAGATAACCCCTATAAAATTCCACAGCCGCACACCCCGTAAGATATTACCATTAAGCACAAGTTCAAAAGAACTCTCCCCCATTTGATGTCATTCCCGATAGAACAACAAGAGCGACCTTAATTTCGAAAGAAAAGAAGGATTTTTAATAGGACACCAAAAACCATAGGAATGATTTTCTATATCCAAAACTCATTCAAATTAATCACAAGTAAACCCGTAATTAATTTAATTGGAATACGCAACTAAATCAAACCACAAAAGTGATCAATTTAATTGAAATTTCTCAACATAAGTAAACTTACGGAGCTACGACTAAGGTAATCATATGGAGATGACTTACTTAATCGTTCACATACTCAACATAAGGAAAACCTTACGGAATATACGACTACATTAACCAATAGAACATGATAAGTATATCCATTCATATACTTAACACAAGGATTTGTGGAATATATGAAAACTCAACTAGACTAATTACAAGAGAACCCATAATTAATCTAATTGGAATACAAACAACCAAACTAATCACGAAAGTAATCAATATAATTGTCAAAAGATTTGCTCAACAAAAGAATACTTTCAGAGCAAATAACTAAATAACCAACCAAGATGATTAATTTAGTTCATAATGCTCAACATATAGCATCTTATGGAACAACCAAGGAGGAGAGAGAAAGTCTGGCGATTTTCTTAGGTTTTTGTGCGTTTTTTTTCAATTTTTCTTCAGTTATTGATTAATCTTTGGATTAATGATGGCTGAAGAATCTGTGTTACTTATTACGAATGGTTCAAATACTCAATCCTTTGCGGAAAAAATGAAAGTGTGTCAAACTATACAGCCTACAGCTGTTGATGTGAGTAGTTTACCAAATCCTACGTTAATCAATGGAGAACCATCTTTGGTAATCCCTGCTGATTTTTACCAGGAAGGTTGTAAACCTTTTGAATACAGTTTTATTGTGATATTTAACTTCACGGGTTTGAAGTTTGTGGAAGTCAAGAATAGCCTAGTTACTCAATGGCAGCTAAACCCTAATTCTGTTAGGTTTATGTCCATGAGTAAGGGTTTCTTTGTTGTTATGTTGCGTGATGAACAAACAAAGGCCAGAATCCGTAACAAGAAGTGGTATGTTAATCAACAAAAGATGTGTTTGATGGATTGGTATCCTGGTTTTGATCCTGAAAGACAAAATACTTCCCATGCAGCTGTATGGGTGCATTTACCAGGTCTTCATGCAGAGTTATGGACAGAGAGATCGTTGCTTTCGATTGGTAAAGCAATTGGTAATCTGATAGTAGTAGACCAGCGAACCCTAAATATGGAGTTTGGAAGCTTTGCTTCAGTGCTTGTAGATGTGGATTTCGCAAAACACATTCCTAGCAGGATTCTGCTTACTGCTGGTGGTCGTACTTTCTGGAAAACTGTGGATATCCCTAAGCATCCTAAATTCTGTTTGCACTGCAATATTATTGGTCATACTGATAAGGAGTGTAGACGGAAACCCAAGGATGATGATCCTGTCAAGGAGAATGAAGCGAAGAATGACGCTAATCAAGAATGGCAGGCAGTAAAGGGTAAGAAGCGATCTCAAAATCGTAAGAAGAATAGCACTCAGGAAGGTACTAGTGGCGTTGACAAGTCAGGTGATGCTGAAGTTACTGCAAACACTGGTACGGGTAAAAATGTCAGTGTGCCAGCTGATGTTGGGGAGAATGTTGTTGGTGTGAATGCAGTTGGAGAGAATGATGTTGAGGAGAATGATGTTGGTGAGGATACCAGGCAGCTTGAGGTTGAATTAGCTGCTTCTGAAGCTCAACTTCGTGCAGCGTCTGAGGCTGTTGAGACAGTTAAACATGCGTTAAATACGAAAAGAGCATTAGCTAACAGGTTGTTAGTGGGTGAAACTACAACTGAAGCTAAGTCAGGAACGAGTGGTGAATTGGCAAGAACTAATCACTCTAGTAATGATAAGAACCATTCTAATTCTTCTTCTGCTCCCGTTGAAACTACGCCCCAGATTCAAGATACGGTGGTTGATAATATTGTGGATACCCCAATCTACAATGCTTTAAATGAAACCACTGTAGTTATTTCGCCAAATAAATTTGATGTCTTGAATGCTGAGCTGGGATTAGAAAACTCAGTGCGGCAATCCAACCAGGAGGGTGAAATTTCAGATGAAGAACTCATGCCAGAGAAAGCAGCTTCAGGCATCAAGGGCTCTAAATGGTCTGAGATACCAGTGGAGAAAGAGGTTCCAAAACAGACCAAAAATCATGGTCGTGTGTGTATGTCTAGCGCACAACAACATGCTTCTCAGAGTGATTCTCAACAAAGTACAACATCTAAGTCTGACTCGGACTCTGAGGTTAATGAGTTGGGAATCCGTGTACGCAAAGGTTTTTCTCCAGTTATTGAAAAAAAGGGTTCCGATCAAGAATCCAAAGTTAACTATTAAACCAAAAAGAATTGTTTCCTAATGCGGGTACTCTATTGGAATGTTAATGGGGTGGCGAAGGTGGAGGCTGGTTTGAAGTTACGGGAATTAGTTAGAGTTTTTAAGCGAGTTATTCTTTGTATAGTTGAGCCGAAAATTCCTTACTCAGATGGTGTTATTGATAGGCACATTTTTGTGTCTTATATAATCTCAATCGTATATATTATTAGTGCTCGATTTTATATTTATTATGGCTTTTTATGTCCCTGTAGGTATTTTTGGAGAAATAAGCTTTTGCAGCGAAATTGGCTAAAAAAGTGGTTTTTGCGCTCGTGGGAGAAAATTACTATACAGAATCTCACTTTGGATAAGGGGTAACCTAATTACTAAGGGGTGACCCATTTCCAGGCATCTGCTAAAGGGAGAACAACACAGGATAGGGGACACCCACCTTCTTCACGATTTGAATCAAAAAGAATTGGCGGGAAAAGATACCTCACATCTGCAGATTTTGGACGTGAAGCTTTGGGCAGTTTTAAAGAGATTCAACACCGGAAATTGATTGGGATGGACTTGATATGACTTAACAAGTTCATTAGAAGCAATTGGACTGATCAACTTGGGCTAGAATAGCTGGGAATTGGAATCAAAGTCAAATAAGGAAACACGGCTTCATGGGTTAAAAATCCGTTGTTCAAGGAGATTAAAGGCAAGTAAACTCTTTCCAAAGATACATATATATCTAAGGAAGAGTTTGAGATAAGTGGGAAAGCTCGAAAACGCGTAAAAAAAATTTGGGAAACGATTATTCCCGTGACTGCCAAGAAAGGAAAAAGGGAATTTTGATTCGATTTCGGAAAGATTCAATGACTCTTTTGTGTATAAATAGGATGCTTATGTCCCCTAGAAGAAGTACGGAGAGTTTGGGGTCGAGAGGAGAGATCAGGAGGCGAGAATCAGAGATTACAGGAGGCCCGTCTCTGCTGCTGCTGCTGCTGCTACACGAAGATCCTGAAGAACACGAAGAACAGACTTCCACAGACAGTCGTTCTTCAACTGTGACAAGGACAGACGCCTGTCAGTCTTAAAACAACAACAACAGACGCACTTATTTTCTATCGTTCTTCTCTGGACGCCTTCTGTGGGTCGCAGAATCACTGATTCTATTATTTTCACTCTTTTAGTCAACTTTTTGAGCAACAAACATGTATTTTGAGCAAGTGATTAATATGATGAGCTAAACCCCATTACTGGGATGACGGAGGAATCCCTATTTCACGCATGTGGTAATTCTAATAATTCTTTTATGACTATTTGCATTGATTTTTAATTGATTTATGATTTTTATTGAATGGGTGTGATTTCGTTTGATGGTGTATGCTTGGTCTATGTATTTTTGATACATCATGATTTTGATTTACAATCATTGCTTTTCAAAAATCTACTTTTTGGCAAAGAATAAGAGTCCATATTTTTAATATTTGATCTATAATTGATTGGAATTATTATTTGAATCACATGAATGGAATTTGGTGGAATCCTGAGTCTCAGTCTTTCTCCACATTGTGACAAACCTTTTGTATATGTATTTTCTATTTTTATTTTAAGTATAGAACCCAATCTTATCGAGTCCGAGTTGAACGAACTTTACTACCACTTTCAAAACTACATTAATTTTTGGCGCCGCCGACGCGGATTTTTATTAGGTTTTGGGTTTTAGATTTATTTTATTTATTTTAGAATTTTTGTTCTCTTTACGCCTTTGGTATTTTTTGATTCTTTTCAGATTTCCAGCGAAGCTACAAGGAAAGAAAAAGTGCTAAAAAAGGAAAGCATCGCCAAAGAAGGAAAGAAAAGAGGAATCCGAAAGGAGTGAAGAAGAATATTTTGTATATAATTATTTTGTTTTATTTTTAGAAACTGTAAATAGGATTTTATTTTTTGTAATTTTTCTTTTTATTTTTGGACACTTTTTGGACTTTATTTTTGGACTGGACATTATTTTTAAAACCCTACGGAAGGGTTAAGATTACATATAAACTGTTTGCAGGGAAGGACGACAGTTACGATACTGTCTCGGCCCCTCGGGTTCGTACACTGACATCGGAGTCGGTGGCCTGAGTCGACTTGAACGGTTCATCGCCCGTCTGGTACGGGAGGTAAGACTCTATCCACCCACGAATCCCCTGTCAGTGGGTTTTATTTTGTGTGAAAACTCACACCCCTGCAATAGAATGTCGAACTGGTATTACAATAGCCAATACAACGAATATCAGACTGAGTTTCAAAATGGACGTTACAATTTTAACCATAGTGTGAATAGTGATTGGGAACATCAACCTTTTCAAGGTTACGACTCATACCATGGTGAGCCCAATTACTATACACACACACATCGGTCATACGAGCAAGAAAATAAGGATTATTATAGTACTAGTTCCTCGTCTTTGGACAATATAATGAAAATGTTGAAAACTAGTCCCTATTATGATCCTTCTGAACCTGTTCTTCCTCTAGAAGAGTCTCTCAAACAATTAACTGAGAATACAAATAGGTTTGTGTTAGAAATGAATAAACAAAATGCACCCATGAGTGAACCTTCTATACACGATACCATAAGGAAGTCATGTGAGTCGATTCAAAAGCTTTTATTAGAGGCCCAGAACAGAACTGCTCAAGATAGTCTTAATTTCCAATATAGTGTTTCCAATAGTACCCTTGAAAATGAGGATAGTTATTTGCATAATCAAGATGCCGAGGTTATAATTGGTAACACTACTTTTTTAGATGAGGTTCAACCATTTTCATGTTATTATGATGATTATGATGAGGATAGTGCTGATGAAGAATTTGACACATATAGGCATAGTGATCAGGAATCTGTTACTCCAATTGAGCTTTACAATGATACTACTATTTCTAGTTCAAATCCAAATAATTTTAATAATTATTCACCTATTCAAAAGGACGAGGATTTGACTAGAGATACCCCCGTTTTAGACGATGTAGTATTTCCTTTTGATTACGAAGCCGATAATGGTTTGGAGGAACGAGTTTATTCTGAGAAAAATATTGTAGAGTCTAGCGATTTAGAAACAATAGTCTTAGACGAAGAAGATGAACTCGTAGAGCATTTAAACATGTGTGAGGAGGCATCACCTGAGTATAACCTAGAAGAAGCAATTGACCATTTTCATGATTCTGATGATCTAGAAATTAGGGAAATTGTAGCTAGTCTATCTAGAGACACCCAAAACTCCAAGGTTGGGAGTGATTATCATTCTCCATGTGCCTCAACCATTTTACAAGATTATCTTCACACACGTTTTCCTGAACCTAGTGATGTCCATAAGGAAGTTCAGTTGTTAGAAACCCATCCTCTGGTTGATGAGGTTAGACCAGGCTATGATACCAAGATCGACTTTGTTTTCCCACCAAATATTTTTCAACCAATTGTGGGAACGTATAAATTTCAGATGTGTCAATTATTTAGTTTTGAGACTAAACCTAATTACTTTAAGAGATTAGGGTCGATACATTTGCTTAAGATTGACCACCAGTTTCATCGTGGTCGATTGTGTGAGTCAAAACTGACTGACTTTAAGGATCCTCAATTATTCAGGTTATTATTATGTGCTTTTAAATTTTTACTTGAGTTTCTTCAGACTCTAATACCTGAACCGGATCTTAGCTTTGAGGAATTCCAACCCATGAAAATATTTTATTTGGACCCAGTTATAGAACCTGAACCTGAACCACAGCTAGATGTAGTTTTCTTAAACAGGAAACTAGACAAGGGTGTGCTTTATTTGTTTATTTTCTTGACAGGTTGCAGATTCCTTTTATTTGTGATAACTTTATTTGGTTTTGATGACCCACAGAAATTTCGGCTATTACTTTATGATTCTATGAGGTGACTAATCCTTTGTTAGTCTGGCTGAAGACTTTAAACTTAGCACTTCTTGGGAGGTAACCCAACATTCATGCGACACGATAATATCTTTCCTTATCTCTTTTGATTCAAATGGTAACAGTTTGTCCTTGTTCATGCTTTTAATTTAATCTTTAGAACATTGAGGACAATGTTAGATTTAAGTTTGGGGGTATGGGAGAAACTTTTTAGTTGCAGTATGAATAAATAAACTCCAGAACCTAGAAATTTATGCCTATTGAGGATTGCACTAACTAATCTAAGTGGATGGAAGCATTTTGATCGTAGGAGTTGAGGAACCAATCTGATTAGATGGAAACATCTAGAAGAGTCTATTCATAAAAGCACAGAGCTCAGGTGTTAGAAATAACATGATAGTTTCACCATATCTCGTTGAGTCCTTTTCACTTCTATTTTTATTTTATTTTGTTTTTAAACTATGTACTCTAAGTGATTAGGTGGGGCTCACGATTCAAGTTGTTACCAATGCTAGGGTGAATTAGAGTGATTGAGATACCATGAAAAAAAAAGTTAGTTACCAAAAAGTTGAAAAAAAATAAAAAAAATAAAAAATTGAGACCAGACCATTTGACCAAAAGGAATAAATTCAATAAAGTCGACCAATGGTACCCTTGTATATGCCAGTTGTGTTGACATAGAGTTAGGTTATCGACCACTGGTTCCCTTGTATATGCCACTGTGTTGATATTAGTCAGACTAATATCTCAATCCATTAGGATAGGTTCATTTTGGCGTAGGCCTTCAGACAGATATGGGAAACGCCGTTCACTTAGTAAAAATCAAAACCATCTATGTTTTTCTATATACATCTTCTTGATCTATCCATGTGATTAGTTTTGACTCCGGATATTGATGTCCATAGTGCGACTATCTGAGTAGAGCTCTGTCACTTTATATGAATTTTAGTATGCTTGAGTGCAAACTCGTGTACAACAATTGGAATTTCGCATCAGGGTACTTCTTCCTGTAGTCAATAAGTATGCCAACCAAGGAGATTCTTTAGTGCCTTCCAAGGTTCTGCGTAGATAGCTAAGGTCTGGAGTAAAGGTTTTGTGGGTATATCTCTTGTAAGCCCTCCGGAGACAACACTCCGCCACTAGGGACACTTAGGGGTTTAAAGGCTTATTGCATACGCTAAATGCAAGCGACGATGCCTGCGTCAGTGAGTTAGGATTTTATTTTCTATTTGATTTTCTCGAGGACTAGAAAATAATAAGTTTGAGGGTATTTGATAGGCACATTTTTGTGTCTTATATAATCTCAATTGTATATATTATTAGTGCTCGATTTTATATTTATTATGTCTTTTTATGTCCCTGTAGGTATTTTTGGAGAAATAAGCTTTTGCGGCGAAATTGGATAAAAAAATGGTTTTTGCGCTCGTGGGAGAAAATTACTATACAGACTCTCACTTTGGATAAGGGGTAACCTAATTACTAAGGGGTGACCCATTTCCAGGCATCTGCTAAAGGGGGAACAACACAGGATAGGGGGACACCCACCTTCTTCACGATTTGAATCAAAAATAATTGGCGGGAAAAGATACCTCACGTCTGCAGATTTTGGACGTGAAGCTTTGGGAAGTTTTAAAGAGATTCAACACCGGAAATTGATTGGGCTGGACTTGATATGACTTAACAAGTTCATTAGAAGCAATTGGACCGATCAACTTGTGCTAGGATAGCCGGGAATTGGAATCAAAGTCAAATAAGGAAACACGGATTCATGGGTTCAAAATATGTTATTCAAGGAGATTAAAGGCAAGTAAACTCTTCCCAAAGATACATATATATCTAAGGAAGAGTTTGAGATAAGTGGGAAAGCTCAGAAACGCGTAAAACAAATTTGGGAAGCGATTATTGCCGTGACTGCCAAGAAAGGAAAAAGGGAATTTTGATGCGATTTGGGAAAGATTCAATGACTATTTTGTGTATAAATAGGATGCTTAGGTCCCCTAGAAGAAGTACGGAGAGTTTGGGGTCGAGAGGAGAGCTCAGGAGGCGAGAATCAAAGATTACAGGAGGCCCGTCTCTGTTGCTGCTGCTGCTACACGAAGATCCTGAAGAACACGAAGAACAGACTTCCACAGACAGTCGTTCTTCAACTGTGACAAGGACAGACGCCTGTCAGTCTTAAAACAACAACAACAGACGCACTTATTTTCTATCGTTCTTCTCTGGACGCCTTCTGTGGGTCGCAGAATCACTGATTTTATTATTTTCACTCTTTTAATCAACTTTTTGAGAAACAAACATGTATTTTGAGCAAGTGATTAATATGAGGAGCTAAACCCCATTACTGGGATGACGGAGGAAGCCCTATTTCACTCATGTGGTAATTCTAATAATTCTTATATGACTATTTGCATTGACTTTTAATCGATTTATGATTTTTATTGAATGGGTGTGATTTCGTTTGATGGTGTATGCTTGGTCTATGTATTTTTGATACATCATGCTTTTGATTTACAATCATTTCTTTTCAAAAATCTACTTTTTGGCAAAGAATAAGAGTTCATATTTTTAATATTTGATCTATAATTGATTGGAATTATTATTTGAATCACATGAATGGAATTTGGTGGAATCCTGAGTCTCAGTCTCTCTCGACATTGTGACAAACCTTTTGTATATATGTTTTCTATTTTTATTTTAAGTCTAGAACCCAATCTTGTCGAGTCCGAGTTGAACGAACTTTACTGCCACTTTCAAAACTACATTAGTTATGTTAAGGCTTAATTTAGATGGTTTTGTAAACAAGGCAATTCATAATTCTTCTTCAAATTCTATTGGTAATCTTCGGATATTTTGGAGTGAGGATATTGAAGAACCAGTGGTGTTAAATGTGACAAGGCGGGCCATTACGGTGAGAACTGAAGGGGTTCATATTTCTTTTGTTCATGCCAGTTATATCCAAGTTTTTAGAAGAAGATTATGGAGTCAATTATCTGCGGTGGATTCTACAACTCCATGGTTGGTAATTGGTGATTTTAACTGTGTTCTTCGTAATGATGAGAAGAAGGAGGGTAGAGGAGTTCTTACTTATAGTATTAATGAATTCGGTGATTGGATGGAGGAGAATAGTCTATTTGAGGCAGACTCTTTGGGTTCTAAATTCACTTGGACTAATGGTCAATCGGGGGTGCGAAGAATTATTAGCAAGTTGGATCGTGCTATTATTAATGAACCTTAGTTAACTAAATTTTCGAATTGGAGGTGTAAAGCTCTTCCTAGGGAAGTTTCTGATCATTCGACCTTTATTGGTTATCCTTTTGTTTCTCCTAGGCCGAGACGTGCTCCTTTCAGAATTCAGAAAATGTGGTTTTCGCATCCTGATTTTTTGAGGATGGTTGAGGCTTCTTGGAATTCTCCGGTGTATGGTAATCCTGATTTTATTTTTCCTTTCAAATTGAAAAGATTGAAGGAAGCTATGAAGTTGTGGAATCAATATGTGTTTGGAAATGTGAATGCACGGCTTAAACAGGCTCAACTGAAATTTGAAGTGGCTAGTAGAAATTCGGATGAGGATCCTTTTGATACGTCTAAACAGAATGTGATGAAAGATGCGTTGGTGGATGTCCATGAAGTGCGTATGCAACAACATATTATGTTAAAGCAAAAGTCTCGCAATAAATGGATTTTGGAGGGTTCTAGTAATACTTCTTACTTCCACAGTACTATCAATACCCGTAGAAGCGCCAATACTATTTCAGAGTTGGTGGCAGATGATGGGTCTCTTATCAATGAGCCGGACCAATTAAGAGACCATGTTGTTTCTTATTATGAGAATAAATTTAATGGGGAATATTCTCAGATCGATGATCACTTGTTTGATTATGAACATAATTCTATATCTTTAGAGGAAAGGAAGATGTTGGATTCAGTTCCTTCTATGGAGGAAATTAAGGTGACAGTTTTTGATTTGGGTGTGGATAGTGCTCCAGGTCCGGATGGTTTCTTGGGGTGTTTTTATAGACACTGTTGGGATTTAATTCATCAAGATCTAACTAAGGCTATTATTTTTTGCGGGAATAAAAAATCTATTCCTAATGGGGCTAATTCTAGTCTCATTATTTTGCTGGCTAAGGTGAGAGGTGCAGATAGTTTAAGGAAATATAGACCTATTGGTCTAAGTAATTTTTTCTTCAAAATTATTACGAAAATCTTGGCTACTAGACTTGGTAAAGTCTTGGATAATTTGGTCTCGGAAGAACAAGTGGATTTTATGAAGGGGAGGAATATTCATGAAAATATTAGTTTGGCTTCGGAGATGGTGAATGAGTTGCACATTAAAAGAAAGGATGGTAATCTGGGTCTTAAACTTGATATTTCTCAGGCTTTTGATACAGTCAGTTGGTCTTTTGTTTTGGAGGTGTTTAGAAGGTATGGCTTTTCGGAGGATTGGTGTACTTGGATTCACAATATTCTTAAATCTGCTAGAATTTATATTCTTCTTAATGGGAGTTCAGAGGGTTTCTTCAATATTAATAAGGATTTGCATCAGGGGGATCCTCTTTCTCCTCTTATATTTGTTTTGATAGAGGATGTTCTGAGTAGAAACATCACTAAGCTCTTTCGAAATAAATGCATGACTCATATGGTGAAGCGTAATGGTATTGCTCCAACTCATTTATTTTTTGCTGATGATATTATGATCTTTTGCAAGGGAAATATGAAGAGTCTGACAAACTTGGTGAAGTTGTTGGAGGATTATCAACAGGCTTCTGGTCAGCGTGTATGTAGGGAGAAGAGAAAAATTTACTTTGGAGGTGGGTCTTTGCATAGACGTCAAACAATTGTGGATTTCTTAGGCATGGGAGTTACTTATTTCCCGGATCGTTATTTGGGGGTTAAGGTGATGCCTGGAGAGGTGAAGTATAGTCACATAAGTAATGTTGTGGACAAACTTAAGGATCAACTGTCAGTTTTTAAAGGTAAGATGCTTTCCTTTCAAGATCGTGTGGTTCTTGCTAAGCATGTTCTTTCGAGCTATGCGATTCATAACATGGCTGTGTATAAATGGTCTGTTAAATTTGTTAAAAAATGTGAACTAGTGATTCGGAATTTCCTTTGGTCGGGAGATTCAAACCTGTCTAAATCTTTTGTGGTCGGTTATGACAAGATTTGCAGTCCGGTGATGGAAGGTGGTCTTGGGCTTACTAGCTTAAGTACTATGAACAAGGCGCTGATCATGAAGTTGTGGTGGAGTATTAAAGCTTAAAAGAAGAAATGGGCTAGGTTCTTGGAATCGAAATTCACTTACAGAGATGGCCGGCTTAAGTTGGCTGGAGTTAAATCTTCAATTCTTCCTGGAATTCGTTGGGTGCACCAAGATGTGATTCGCAATACCAAATCTTTGATTGGGGATGGGAGAGCGACTTCACTTTTTTTTTATTTTTGGTATGGAACTCAAGCTTTGGCGGAAGTTTTGAACCACACTGACCTTGACAGAAATGCAAGAGTTAGTGATATTATTGTGCAGGAACAGTGGCAGTTGGAGGGTGTTCACTTGCAAGACCTAACGAATGCTGGTGTTGTGCTGTAGGAACTGCCAAGACGACGTAATGGCAGTGATAAGAAGATCTGGATGCCAGATTTCAAAGGTTCGTTTTCTGTCAATTCTGCAAGGGAGATTGTGAGAGCTAAATACCCGATTCTGGAGGAGGATAGGCTATTGTGGAAGAGAGTTGTTCACCCTTCTTTGGCGGCTCAAAATTGGAAGTTTGTCCGGGGAGCATGTGCAACTCTGGACAAAGTAAGGAGCAGATTCAAAATAGCTTTGGCGTCTAGGTGCAGCGTCTGCCAAACTTAGGAGGAGTCTTTGGAGCATGTTCTCTGGGGATGTAGTTTTTCGAAAAAAGCTTGGTAGTGGCTGGAAGGTATATTCAATCTTACTCCGCATATATTTTTGTTTGCTGTTAACAAGGCAGCGAAAGGATGTAGTAGAATGGTTAAGGACCTGTGGTTGGTTTCAATTTTGGTGTTGCGTTCTGAATTAAGGTATCAACGAAACAAGATGGTGTATGAGAAGAAAAAGTTGTGCTGGAATTTTTTCAAAAAGCGAGTTTTCAATCTCATCCATGATTACTCGTCAATAATGAAGGGGTTTATGTTCAATACTGTTGAGGATTTGCAGATTCTGAATTTTTCAGAGTTAAATGCCGAAGAGTGAATTTTGTGGAACCTGTGGAGTGCCGCTGGTATATTCCTGTGCATAATCAACTTTTGTTGTGCTGCGACGGTGCTTCCAGGGGTAATCTGGGGGTGGCAGGGGCAGGAGTTGTTGCTAGGAATGCAAATTTTGAAGTGGTTGGCGCGATGTGCATTGGTCTTGGAGTTATTTCAATTTATATGGCAGAGTTGTATGGGATCCTTCTTGGGCTCGAATAGGAAGTTCAATGGGGTTATAGAAATATTTTGATTCGGTCTGATTCGTCTAGTGTGATACTAGCATTGGAGGAAGATAAGGTGCCCTGGTTTGCGCAACAAAGATGGGCTGATGCCAAGAGTCTTTACGATTCTATTATATTTGTGCACACTTATCGTGAAGCAAATTTTGCAGCTGATAGAATGTCGAAGATTGGATGTTTATTGGACTACGGTGTAAGGATAAATTATGTCGGCCGTCCAGTTTTTCTAAATTCAATTGAATTACCAAATGTATCTTATTTTCGATTTAAATTGTTTTGCGAGTTTTTGGGGTTGTTGTGACCTCTTTTCTCACTAACTATCTTTTAAATATTTTTATTCTCAATACAAATTTTGACTTATCAAAAAAAAAAATATGGAACAACCAACCAGCCAATAATAAAAATCGACTTAGTTGTATCGTGCTCAACATAGGACACACAATGGAGTCTTCACGGTAATACAAAAAGAATGGATCAATGAAGATCAATACCGTGGATAACATACAAGGATCTATTATATTTTCCATCATAACGACATAATAGACTTTATCCTTGTCACACAAAAGATTTTATCCTATTTTCCATCAAATACATGATTGCATAGGCATAACTTTTGTATTTATCAAAAGTCCATTCGTCCTTTCATCAATACGAATATCAATTCATGAATGACTTTACTTTTGACAACATATGGGACCTTCAAGTTCACGGACGCAAACAATACATATCCCATAATCAAATTGCAATATCACAAAATCATAAAGATCAACACTGCAATAACATTATCCTCCAAATATTTTTAGAATTTAATAACCAATTGTAGATGGTGGATTTTCGACAAGGGCTAAAATCGTAAAATCATAATTATACGAAGCTCTGATCCAGCAATCAGACGTGAGTATTGAGACACGGGTCTCTCATCGAATTCTCAACGGAGAGTACCTTCTGTCAGAGTACATGTAGATATGTAGTCTCACGACTGGACAACGGCATATCTCATGAATATTGAACACTTTCAGTGATTATTTCTATATAGTATCACGAGATGGAAGGCTCCTAGACAGCTTGCTCTGCTAGTATAGAGCGATAACGTCTTCAGGAACAAACAACGAGTTTACCCTAACTATATAAAGGATATGACTTACCGACAAGCTCATATCGGGATAATTAATGCTCCTAGACAGCTTGCTCTGCTAGTATAGAGCCACAAATTTAATTATTCCTAATTAAGATCAACTCTGCCGTGACATTCACTACTGAATTCCCAGAATAATCTATTATTACTCCTATTCCATGGTCGAATCCACGACTAGTCTCATGGAATGGCAATAACAATTGCTCCTATTCCATGGTCGAATCCACGACTGGTCCCATGGAATGGCAATAAACAATTGTTCCGATTCTATGATCGAATCCACGGCTTGATCTCATAGAATAGCAATAACTATATTATCTCATTACTCCGATTTCATGATCGAATCCACAACTGGTCTCATAAATGGTAATAGGTAAAACTTAATTACTCTGATTTTATGGTCGAATCTACGATCCCATGGAATGGTAACGCTCACTTTATTATTCTGAATTCGTAGTCGAATCCTCAGCTGATCCTATGGATTAATAATAAACATCCTATTACTCAGTTTTGTGAATTATTCTCCACTGAATTCCACAATTAGTAATAAATAATCAACAACCGGGCGTCTGAGCTACCTCTAAGTAAGCCCCGATTTATATGGTGAAAGTGTATTCAACGACAATGCACTAACAGTCACCGCACGAACGAGTATTTCAAAATACAACGAAACGATGAACCTATGCAAAATAGGGAAGAAAATAATAAATAATTAAAAATATTGACCAGGGTGCTGGGAGCAAGGACACACGACCAACCGACCGTGTCGTGGTCAATCCCACGCAAGCTTTATATTTTTAATGCATTTTTATTATTTTCCATGATTTGATGAAAATTCTCTCGTTTTATCAAATCTCCTTCGTCTCGAGGAAACTCCTCGGCTTCATGGTGTTTTCATAAACCCATGAAAATAATATAAAATTAAGGAAAAATAGTGTGGGGCGTGACCATTGGCCAACCGGCCATGCCTTGGTCCCAGCCGGCCCCACACCTTATGGTTCCTCATTATTTTATTATTATTATTATTATTTCCCCGATTTCATGAAAATTTCTTCAAATCATGGTATTTTCAAAATACATAAAAAATAATAATATAAAATTAGAGAAACACGTGGGACCGGACCCCAGCCGGCCGGCCATGCCTCAGCCGGTCCCACACGCCCATGTATTTTTTTATTATTATTTTTAGGATTTCATTCATCCCATGAAACTCCTTGATTTCATGGTATTTCTCTCAAAATTAGGAAAATCCCTTCAAATCATGGAAAAATACATTAAAAATACATAAAAATTAGTAAAACTCATGGGACCGGGCCCTAGCCGGCCGGCCGCGCCTCCACGGTCCCACACGCCCTTGTTTTTATTATTTTAATATTTTTTGCTTCCCTGAACTCATGAAAACTCCTCCCTAAATTCATCAAATTTCTCAAAATTCATGAATTTTTCATAAAATCATCAAAATATTATAAAATTAAGGAAAAGGCACCACAGAACCGTGGCCACGACCGGCCGACCATGCCTTGGACTCGGCGGTCCCACGCCTCCAGATTCCTTATTTTATAATTATTTTCCATCATCTCATGGTGTTTTCCTCAGTTTCGTCGAAACCCTAATTTTGGCATATTTTCTCGAATGGATGCTCAATTGCACGCCAGAAAATACCAAAATTCTCAGGATTGAGACGCGGACACCTTGGGGACACGAGCACGCTTTCTTGACTGACCAAGATTGGCTATTTGGCTTACAGAAGCCGGTCCCATCAAGTTTCATAGTTTTGACCTAATTTGCACAATTGCACGTATTAGGTCCAAGACTCTTCCAAACACTTTGGATTTTCATGAAGCGATCATCAGGCGGTCACGTGACTACCCAGGGACGGTTTCATGACCCCATGGTCGGTCCCCCACTCTGTCATAATTAATTAGGTTTTCTCACCTAAGGCTCAGACGAGCATTTTCGAATAAATGATTAAACCAGCATTTAATCATTCTTTCACCAACAAATCGTCAACTCTTCAGGAGTTCTTTGTATTTGCTCACGTGAGCATATGGACACTACATGGTTGATCCAAGGTCCCATGTAGTCGCTCCCTCCTTCGTCCCATGGTTAAACTTCTGACGAACCATGAATTGATCATCAATTGATCAAATTAGGGTTTCTGAATCCAAGGATCATCATTCCAGATTCCAACCTTAATAATTTTACGACGACCTCATGGTCATTAATTTTATTAATTATGCTCGGTTCAACGACCGGTATTCTAATTAATATTTTTGGTACGCTGCCAATAATCCATCAGATGAGCAACACAGGCTCAGACGATCAAATATTCAACAATTCATCACATGAGCAACACTTGCTCAGATGATAAATATTTGCTCGAACCAAGGAATATTGGTTCAACAATAAATATTCAACGATCCATCAAATGAGCAATACTTGCTCACTTCATCGTAAGGACTATACCTCTGTCATATGACATGTTCAATTCATGAGTTTCAGGACATCATGTTCAACTCAGCAACTACATGGACTCATCGTCCCATCAAACCACGAAGTCATTAATTGACTAACATACCACGAAACTTCAATCGTGTCACTTTGGGGGGATATCACTTAGGGTTTTGGTCTGGCGGTCTACGGCACGTGTGTTCAAACACACGATGGAATGTGAGCAAGTCGTGCAATCAGTTGAAGGAATTCACGAGGTAGTGGGTGGAAAATCGACCAAGTCTCCACACGTTGAGAAACTGGTTTCAAACACGATCTCCACTTCCCCACTCCTTGATTCCATCAACTGTCACACTTCATGGGATCATGGTGTCTAAAATTCCAGCAATATAAATAAGTCTCTGAATCATGATTGAATCATCAGCATCAACAGTATTATCAATCTCATGTCTCATCGACAACACGAGATCATCAACTCATCAATTGAGCAACTACTCTCAATTGAGCAATTTCAATCATTCAGATCTTATCATATTCAGAATTCACAACCCAAAATCTTTGATTACCATTGATTCCACACATTTCCCAGCTTCCCTCTTACAGATCAACCCATCCTCTCTTGTGACTGAATTTACTCTGGAACGGTCATTGTCTTGATTTAGGCCGGAGTACTACAGATTGATCTCTCGAATCTAAAGCACCCCCTTTGCATCGGTGCATCTGTGTGAGGTTTAACATTTCGCTCGGTTCGAGGAGTCTCCTCCGTATGGTCGTCTCCTCAATTCCTTAAAAACCAGCAAATCGTTTTTCCCCATCTACACCAATAAACCTAAAAAATAACATAAGAAGATGAAAACAAAATAGCTATGTGTAGTCACAATCACCGCTATTGAAAATGCTAGTTATTCTTCCAACTAATCCAAAAAGAAGACATATTAGGAAACTAAAAAGACAAGCTAGAGAGAATCAGACTCCATCGTTTCCCTGACAGCGAATAGGGATGTGGGCAGTACAGGATCCTCACAAGATATGGAGTCTTCGAGCTTGGTTCTCTGCATCATCAGATAGACGATTCTCTTTACGAAGATCATTGATTTGAGATTTTATGAGACCAAGGTCAGATACAACCTTTTCCAACTCAATTTTCACCTTATCAAGACCTTTTAAAGTATCAACAAGCTATTGTTTTGCTTCCCCAAAGTACTTAAGAAAGTCGTGAACAACTTCAGCAGAGATCCTATCATCCTTCTCAACATCTTCATGAGAATAAACAAAGAAGCATGAAGCATTATGATGATCTTTATCTACAAGTATTCTCTTCCTCCTTGAATCAACCTCAACACTTTTGTCAAGAAATCCTTTTGCGAAACCACCATAGCAAGAAGAGAAGGAAGACATTCTTTGAAAATCCAAAAACCACCAAAAGTACACGTACATGACTTGTAACCCTAAGAGGTTGGATATTATATCCTTGGGGACAACAATTTAGGGTTTCAATTAAACTGTTGACTCTGGCCAGAACAGAATCCGTTCGAGTATAACGAATATCCAAGAAATAAAGTCCTTCAAACATTTTGAAAACATGACCTAAAAACAAATTTTAAGAAAGTATGTAACATCTTATTTTAACTTAACCAATACTTGATCTTAGCGGATCTGTCAACACAAGTTTAGCTATGGATGATAAGAAAATAGCTTAACTTAATAGATGCAAGCAACAAGTATACCTGTTTTTAGCACAACTTACTCAACTGGATTTTATATGAGTAAGTTCTCGAACCTTGTGATTAATTAGCACAAGTACGAGACACAGGCTCATTACGAGGTTTATGTCTTTGGTTAAGTTTGTTTTTCCTCTTAGTCTTAGAGAGGGATCCTGTTTGACATGAGAAATTATCATAAAATTTACTGTCATCAAAATAAGAGACATAGTTACAGTTCTTACCAGAAGTGCCTTGACATGAGGATGAAGATAATATGTTGACAAGCTCTTTGTATCTTACAATTATCTCTTTAATATCTTTTCTTATCTTATCAATCTTTTTTTCTTCTGGAATGACTTTCTCAACAGGAACAATGTTGCTTTTAGAGACAAGGCATTGAAATTCCTTTGGACGATGTTTATTAAGACGTCTATTCTGCCCTTGAATATTGGAGGAACTCACTGTACTGACTTTCTTGATAGCATACACAGGATAGGTACGAAAACCAATTGGCTCAATCATACGGATGTCAGTCACACCTTTGAGAATCAAATCTAGGGTGTGTTGAAGTTGAACTAAGGAGTCTTTATTCAACTTGGAGTTTCTCTTTTGTCTAACAGAACACTTGGCCTCACAAACAAGACATACCTTTTGATCATTGGAATGATTGGAGGATGCAGTCTTAATATCATCGTCAGAAGAGTTGTCTCTTTTATAGAATGTCCCAAGTTCAAGATTGGAGGAAACATTAGGAACATCTGTATTTACTTCTGAATGTAAAGCATCAGAAGTTCTTGGTACATTATATTGCTTTGAACATCCTTGAATGGAGAGTTTATTCAAGCGGCGTTTAATATCCAAGACATCCTTTTCGAGGCTAGCCTCAAGAGTCAAGCATGAAGACTGATCTTCAGCGTTGCCACGGATTTTGCAATCTCTAGCAATACCAAGAAGATCATTGACATGGTGTTTCATTCTAACAGCAATTCTAAAAAGATTTAGAATCAATTTACTCTCTTCGGCTGTATCCCGTTCATTAGAAGAGAAGGTCTCTTTCGAAGGGTAATCATGAACACTCATGCCATTGTTTGTCTGTCTCGTCGAACCACAAGGTTTCTCTATATTCGAGATTGAACTTTTCTCTTTAATAGATTTAGACGAGAGAGAATCTTTATTACTGGTGACGCGTTTATCAGAGACAGTACTCTTGTCCATAGAGTCAGATCGCTACAAACACAGACTGATGAGGTCTTAGTCTGTTTGCCTGCTCTGATACCAATTGAAAAAGCGGGGGTCTAACAACACCACCCAATATTTCGCTTAGAAATCTGTATGGACTAACTCCGAAGTACTTTGCTAGAGAATCAACTAGACAGTCAGACTCAATCTAGATAAAAGTATCTCAAGGAATTAATATCTCTCTCTTGATTTGATTTTTACTCAAACTAAAAACAATAGCGAGTCTTTATCAAATACAATGATTGACTTGGACGGTACCAAAGACCAATGTCCAAGTGTTCATCAATGAAATCAACAACCACAAGGTCGGATCTCTAATCGATTAAACTTTAACGCACAACCTGTATTATTTCAATTATAAAGATAAACAATATAATGCAGAAAATGAAATAACACAGACATCAGAAATTTTGTTAACGAGGAAACCGCAAATTCAGAAAAACCCCGGGACTAGTCCAGATTGAATACACACTGTATTAAGCCGCTACAGACACTAGCCTACTCCAAGCTAACTTCGGACTGGACTATAGTTGAACCCCAATCAGTCTTCCACTAATTCAAGGTACAGTTGTAATCCTACGCCTCTGATCCCAGCAGGATACTGTGCACTTGATTCCCTTAGCTGATCTTACCCACAACCAAGAGTTGTTGCAACCCAAAATCGCATACTTGATAATAAACAAATCTGTCTCACACAGAAAAGTCTATCAAAGGATAAATCTGTCTTCCATAGAAAAACCCTAGGTTTTTGTTCCGTTTTAAGATATGAAATCAAGGTGAACAGGAACCAATTGACAATACGGTCTTATATTCTCTAAGAACAACCTAGATTAATCAATAACCTCTCTACAATCCTTCCTGACTACACAGGCGGTTTGTCGAGGAATCACAAACAGTGAGACGAAGATGTTTGTGACTTCTTTATCTTGCCTATCGAAGAACTCTCACGATCTCAAGCCAATCAATAGATTTTACTCGTACGATAGAAGATGCAAGATCAGATCACACAACTACGATAAAAGTAGTATCGGTCTGGCTTCACAATCCCAATGAAGTCTTTAAGTCGTTAACCTGGTTTTAGAGAAGAAAACCAAAGGTTAAAGGAGAATCGACTCTAGCGAGAGCACTAGTATCACACAGACATGTGGGAATAGTTTTTCCCAATGCTAGATGTCTCCTATATATAGTCTTCAAATCAGGGTTTTGCCTTAGTTACAAAGCAATCCATATTCACCGTTAGATGAAAACCTGATTTAGATTCAAGATAATATTTCTCAACCGTTAGATCGAAAACTTAGCTTGTCACACACACTTGAGATATACGTTTACTGGGTTTGTGAAAACCGTGCCCAAACGTGTACGTGTATGTTAGTTCAACATAGTAACCCAAAAGGTTAACCATATGAGCATTTCATATTAACCTTGTTCTTCTTCACCATAACTAGTTCAATTGACTCAAATGAACTAGTTAGAGAGTTTTTCAATTGCTGTGAGATCTTATGTAACTACACAAGACACAATTGAAACAAAGATGATTCGATTCGATTGAATCGGCTCATGAACTTTATAGCCACGATTTGCATAAAGCATTCCTTAGTAATTTAAGATTCATGTTCAGAGCAGATCTTTAGATCATAACCCACTCAAAACAAGTTCGCAGACTTAAGGCAACCGGCAGAGTTTTCCAAACTCAGCAGAAAATCTCGGCAAGGAGACTTCCGCCAGTTCGCGGACTAGGTTCGCGGACTAAACACGCAAACGAGTTTTTGGAAAATCCCAGCAGAAATTCTCAGCAAGAGAACTTCCGTCAGTTCGCGGACTGAGTTCGCGGACTTGGCAAAGCCAATTCCTCCGGTTTCTCTCAATCAACAAAGTTCGCAAACTTCGGATTAAGGAATAGGACTTATGCACATATGTGTTACCACACAATGCTTATATCCATCATCGGTTATATTGACCTAAACTCTCATTGCAACCATTGAAACATTCTTAGAGGACATTATATAGTTGTTACACTATTTCTCGTCAAAGCGATTTTCAAAGTGATTGAAACAAAATGACTTTCGTCATTAGGTGAAGATAAACCCGATCAAAGCGAAACGCTTTACCAACACATGATTTCGAGATATAGATAGGCGAGATATACTCGGATCAAAATATCAAATGTGTATGATCCAGTCTATATAGCATACGACTTTTGTCTCATAATAAGTAGGATATAGAAGAGATATACTTTTGAGTGATAGATAATTTCAAGTCTCCACATACCTTTTTGTTGCTGAAGTTCCAAGGTTCCTTGAGTAGATCTTCGTCATTGTATGATGAATCGCCATGAAGTCCTTGAGCTCAACTACACTTTTCTATCCTAGTCCGAGACTTAGCTATGTAAGAAAGAAAACAAGACTCATAGTTTTGATCACTAACATTGACAAACATGCTTGATATAGCAACGCATGCGAGGTCGACCGATCTATGCTCTAACAAGATTAATACTGCAAAAATCATCTTCCAAACAAATTTATAATTTAAACCTATAAATCTAAAAACATAAAGATGAAAATGTTGGACATAGCTATGTGTAATTACAATAATGGCTATTCCAAACTTTAGTAATCCTTCTCAAAAAACAAGAATAAATTCTCATAAGAAGTTTCCTAGGCATCTAGACAAACTCGTAATACTCATATAAGATGATTTCTCCTTAGAGGGTAGAATCAATCTTTTTCGCCCGGATTTATACCAAGAATAGATATCAAAGGCGTAAAAAGATTTTCTTAAACAAGAAGAACATACAAAGTCATTAACGACCATGCACCATAGTTCACATAAAATGATTGTGAACATTCAAGAATCCCATAGTAATGCGTACTACTGACCATTATTGAACTTGCTTCTTTGTGATTCACCAACGACATTCTTGTAAAATCTACAAATGATCTTAGAATAGCAGTACTCCATGAATCCAAGTGCCCAAGTCCAATAGAAGTGGAACAAGTGCGACAACACGGAGCAAAACACTCAAAAACCAGAGACGGGACAAATACCAATCCTAACTCATCCAAAATCAATAATTCTCATCTCCATTTTGAATAGAATTCAAAGAGGAAAAGAATGCAAAAAGAACAAGGTCATTCCGAGTTCGGACGAAGAAGATACGTCCAAAACAAGTTTACCGAATATCGACGACTACCGGAAAGTATGCATACGGGTTTGCAAACGAATTTTCATGACTTGGAGCAATATGCAAACAGGTATGCGTACTTAAGTCCCTGGATTTTGATTTTTCATGATGTTATGCATACCTGGTAGGTGTACCATGAAGTCCAAACATCCCGAACAACTATTTTCAAACCTAAACGTTTAAGAACCTTAAACACAGATCAAGTTAGGTAGAAATGAACAATAAGCAAGGTACATGGATCATTATAAGTACTCTAAGCAAATAAAAAAACAAATATTGCTCAAGTTTATATTCATACCTTTTTAGAAGAATCCAATCGAATTCTACAGCCTTACCGAACCTAATCTGTGTGCCCCAATTCTCGTGCTTCCCTCACCGTATACATAGCAGGGCATTCCTTGGTGAGGATGCACTTACAACACAATCAAGTTGTGTTGGGGTGAACAATGTCTTGCTCACCACAAGTGACCTTTGGATTATCATGAAAGAGATCGCTTTTAGAACCTTTCACATTCAATTCCATTTTTCCAAAAAACTTGTTAAGTTCCAACATCATGGATACTTCCTTCTCCATAGTCATGGAATTTTCTAGAAGATCATTCATTTTTACACTCAAGGTATCATTGTCTTTCTTTGGTACCCACTTCTGAGTGCGATTAGGAACAACCAGAACCTTCTTCCCATTACTCTCTTCAAGATTTCTCGGAAGAGAATTGGATTGACTATTCTTTTGCAAGTTAGTCTTTCTCCAATTGGGAGCATCAGATCTTGTATTAGTCTTTACGAAGTTATCCTTTTGATAACCATTACTATTGTGAAAAGGCTTCGTATGACGTTTATAGGCAAAACTAGGTTTATCACAGCACTGATTCCTTTGCCTAAAGGTTGGACAGTTACAACCTGTAACGTTAAGGGGATTAGTCTTAACATATGATCTTGGTTTCACAACTTCTTGTGATGCCCAAACAAGAACATCATGAAGTTTCTCATTCCTTATACGGAAACGACATCTCCTTTCCAGGTGACCTTTATTTCCATAATAGTGGAAAACATAAGGAATATTTTTACCTTGATCCGTGTATGCTGACTTTGGAGGTTGATATACTTTGCTCTTTCGAACTTTAACTGCCGGTGAAGGTATTTCACTTTTGCCATCAGTGGAAACCTTTTGTTGAGAAGAATCATTAGCCTTGACAAATTTTACCTCTTTGCTAATACTTGGAGCATCTATTCCCTTATAGCCCAATCCTCGTGTATCACGATGATTTTTACTTGCTCCTAACATAGTGGTTAATTTGATTGAACTAGTATTGAAATTTTTCAAGTCATCTTCTAACATTTTTATTTTATCAAGAGCAGAAGCTAAATCAGCCTCAAGGCGTTTTTCTCGAGCGAGATAAACACTTTCTCTGTCATCAAAACTTGCTTGATGGGAGTTAATCCTAGTTTCAATTTCTGCAAGTTTCTTTTCTAACAAGAAGTATTTTTGATAAACACAATCACATTCAAGTGACTTTCTACTCAGGTTTTCCTCGGTATCTTTGAGGACCGATTCGCAAGAGCGATTCTGACCATAAAGACCTTCGTAAATCCTTTTCAATTTCTTGTTTTCTCGACAAAGAGGAGTCAGAAGAGGTGTAACATGAGAAGTTTTAATCTTCTTCATTTTCCATGAATCCAAAAATTTAACATACTCTGAGACTTCCTCATCAACATATCTATCAATATCTGAATCACCTTCATCAGAAAGTTCATCCAACTGTTCTTCTAGGAGTGTTTCCCAATCAACAGTTTTTACATCAAGAGAATGTTTAGATATTGACTTAGATGTGACAGTTCTCTTAGGTGAATTCAAGCTTTCAGAATCATCTGGTAATTTCTGAACTGGTACGTTATTAGAGATAGACTCGTCCATAATCAGATCGCTACAAACACATATTTATCAGGTCTTAAACGTGTTTGCCTGCTCTGATACCAAATGAAAAAGCGGGGGTACAACAACCACACCCAATATTTCGATTAACAATCTGTATGGACAAACTCCAATATACTTTCTAGAGAATCAACTAGACAGTTAGACTCAATCTAGATAAAAATATATCAAAGAGTTTATATCTCAATCTCTCGATTTGATATATACACAAGCAAATAGAAATCTGCGAGTCTTTATCAAATACTAGAGAGATAAATTGGATGGTACCAAAGACCAATATCCAAGTGTCAATCAATTTAATTCAACAACCAAAAGGTCGGATATTCTAATTGATTGAACTACGCACAACCTGTGATATTTCAATTATATAACAAAATATAATGCGGAAAAGAAATAACACAGACACCGGAATTTTTTTAACGAGGAAACCGTAAATGCAGAAAAACCCCGGGACCTAGTCCAGATTGAACACACACTGTATTAAGCCGCTACAGACACTAGCCTACTCCAAATTAACTTCAGTCTACACTGTAGTTGAACCCCAGTCAATCTCACACTGATCCAAGGTACAATTATGCTCCTATGTCTCTGATCCCAGCAGGACGCTACGTACTTGATTCCCTTAGCTGATCTCACCCACAACTAAGAGTTGCTACGACCCCAAGTCGAAGACTTTAATAAACAAATCTGTATCACACGTAAAAGTCTACGATAATAGATAAATTTGTCTCCCACGAATATACCTACGAGTTTAGTTTCGTCTTTTGATAAATCAAGGTGAACAGGAACCAATTGATATCCCAGACTTATATTCCCGAAGAACAACCTAGTATTATGAATCACCTCATAATAATCTTAATCGACGTAGAGAAAAAGATATTTCGGAATCACAAACGATGAGACGAAGTGTTTGTGATTACTTTTACTTTTATATCTTGTCTATCGGAGATATCAATCTCAAGCCAATTATTACAATTGTACTTGTACGATAGAAACAACAAGATCAGATCACACAACTGCAAGAAAGTAGTATCGATCTGGCTTCACAATCCCAATGAAGTCTTTAAGTCGTTAACCTGGTTTAGAAGAAGAAACCAACGGTTAAAGTAGAATCGACTCTAGCTTAGCACAACTAGTATCACACAGAAGGTGTTATATTTCCCAGTTGCTAGAGTTCTCCCTTATATAGTCTTTCAAATCAGGGTTTGCAATCAATGTTAGCTTGGTAACAAAACATTTAATATTCACCGTTAGATGAAAACCTGATTAGATTCAAGATAATATCTTTCAACCATTAGATCGAAAACTAGCTTGTTACACACAAATGAAATGCACGTTTCTAGGCTTGTGTAACCGTACCCAAACTTGTACATTTGTTGGTTCAACAATAGTTAACCAAATGGTTAGCCATATGATCACTTTCATATCAACCATATTCTTCTTCACCATAACTAGTTCAAGTGACTCAAATGTGTATAATCTAAGTCTATATAGCAAAACGACTTTTGTCTCAAGATAGGAGATAAATAGACTTTTGAGTGATAGATAAGTTCAAGTCTCCACATACCTTTTAGTCGATGAAGATCCACCGGTTCCTTGAGTAGTCCTTCGTCTTGTATGATGATTTCCATGGAGTTCTGAGCTCAACTACACTTTTTATCCTAGTCCGAGACCTTAGCTATAGTAGACTAGAAATCAAGACTTATAGTTTTGATCACTAACATTGACAAACATGCTTGAGATAGCAACGCATGCGAGTTTGACCGAGAAATGCTCTAACAATATGTGTACCCGTTTGCGTACTGTCGAACACAGTCCAAGTCTGGCTATTTAAGTATGCGTACTTGCATACTTGAGTGAGTTATGTTCTAAAATCGGTTATGTCATGAAACAATACATTAATGAAATAAGGAATGCAATCTTTTGCAAACCGTGGCTATAATGTTCATGAATCGATTCGAGTGAATCAAACCGATTTTATTTCAATTGTGTCTTGTATACTTCTATCAGAATATAAACAATTGAACAACTCTAGAACTAGTTTCATTTGAGTCATTTGAACTAGTTTTGGTTAAGATGAATAAGGTTGATATGAAAGTGTTCATATGGCTAACTTTGGTTAATTATTGTTGAGCCAACAAGGTGTACACGTTTAGGTACGGTTACTCATTTATAAATGAAGGTACATTTCATTTTTGTGTAACAAGCTAAGTTCGATCTAACGGTTGAAATATATTAGCTTGAGTCTAATCAGGTTTTCATCTAACGGTGAATATTGAATGCTTTGTTACCAAGGTAACATTGATTGCAAACCCTGATTTGTAAACTATATAAGGGAGAACTCTAGAAACTGAGAAACATAATACCCACACCTCTTGTGTGATACTAGTTGCGACTAGATTCGATTCTCCTTTAACCTTAGGTTTTTTCCAAAACCCTGTAGGTTAACGACTTGAAGACTTCATTGGGATTTTGAATCCAGACCCAACTATTTTCTCTGCAGTTGCATGTTCTGATCTTGCCGTTTTCTATCGTATTGAGTACTATCTTCTCTAAGATTTGCTCGCGATTTAATCTCTGATAGGCAAGATAAAAAGTAGTCACAAACATCTTCGTCTCATTGTTTGTGATTCCACAATATCTTGTTTCGTTTACATACTATTACGATTATTGTGAGGTGACTGATAATACTAGGCTATTCTTCGGAATATAAGCCTGGCTTATCAATTGGTTCCTGTGCACCTTGATTTATCAAAAGACGGAACAAAAACTTATAGGTATTTCTTTGGGAGACAGATTTATCTATCTCAATAGAATTTTATGTGTGAGACAGATTTCTTTATCAAGTCTTCAACTTTGGGTCGTTGCAACTCTTAGTTGTGGGTGAGATCAGCTAAGGGAATCAAGTGCGTAGAATCCTGCTAGGGTTTAGAGACGTAAGTAGCGAAACTGTACCTTGATCAGTGTGAAATTGATTAGGGCTCAACTACATTCCAGTCCGAAGTTCATTGGTAGCAGGCTAGTGTGTGTAGCGGCTTAATACAATGTGGTATTGAAAGCTGGACTAGGTCCCGGGGTTTTTCTGCATTTGCGGCTTCCTCGTTAATAAAAGTTTTGGTGTCTATGTTATTTCTTTTCCGCATTATATTTGTTTATATAATTGAAATATTACAGGTTGTGCGTTAAGTTCAATCAGTTCTTGAATTCGGCCTTTGGGTTATTGATTGAATTGATTGACACTTGGATATTGGTTTGTGATACCATCCAAGTTATTTCTCTTATTCAATCTGGCTCGCAAATTCCTATTTGTTTGATTGCGGATTTAATTGAGAAATGGAGATATAAACTCTTTGATATACTTTTCTAAAGATTGAGTCTGACTGTCTAGTTTATTCTCTTGAAAGTATATTGGAGTTTGCCCATACAGATTGCTAAGCGAAATATTGGGTGTGGTTGTTAGACCCCACTTTTTCACCCTAACTAATCTCACACTGGTTAAGGTACAATCACGTTCCTTACGCCTCTGAATCCCAGCAGGACTCTACGCACTTGATTCCCTTAGCTGATCTCACCCACAACTAAGAGTTGCTACGACCCAAAGTCGAAGACTTGATAAACAAATCAGGCTCATATAGAAAAGTCTATTGAATAAATAAATGTGTCTCCCACGGAAATACCTACGAGTTTTTGTTCCGTCTTCTTATAAATCAAGGTGAACAATAACCAATTGATATACCAGACTTATATTCCCGAGGAACAGTCTAGTAATATCAATCACCTCACATTGATCTTAACCGTATGGTAACGAAATAAGATATTGTGGAATCACAAACGATGAGACGAAGATGTTAGTGACTACTTTTTATCTTACCTATCGGAGATTGAATCTCGAGAAAATCTTAGAGAAGATAATACTCAATACGGTAGAACAAAGTAAGATCATAACACACAACTACAAAGAAAATAGTTGGGTCTGGCTTCAGAATCCCAATGAAGTCTTTAAGTCGTTAACCTATAATGGTTTTAGAAAAACCTAGGTTAAAGGAGAATCGAATCTAGTCGCAACTAGTATCACACATGAGGTGTGGGGATTAGGTTTCCCAGTTTCTAGAGTTCTCCCTTATATAGTCTTCAAATCAGGGTTTGTAATCAATGCTACCTTGGTAACAAATCATTCAATATTCACCGTTAGATGAAAACCTGATTAGCTTCAAGCTAATATTCAACCGTTAGATTTAACTTAGCTAATTATACACAAATGAAATGTGCCTTCATTTAGATATGGGTAACCGTACCTAAACGTGTACACTTGGTTGGCTCAACAATAGTTAACTGAAGTTAGCCATATGAACATTTTCATATCAACCTTGTTCATCTTTATCACAACTAGTTCAAATGACTCAAATAAAACTAGTTATAGAGTTGTTCAATTGTTTATATTCTCTTATACAAGACACAATTGAAGCAAAATTGATGTTGATTCCCTCGAATCAATTCATGATCATTATATCCAAGGTTTGCAAAGGATTGCATTCCTTATTATATAAATGTATTTGTTCATGAACAAACCGGTTTTAGAACTTAATCCACTCAAGTATGCAAACGGGGACGCATACTTAAAGTTCCGGACTTGGTCTGTCCGCCAGTATGCAAAGGGGTACGCATACTGTCGTTCACAATTGAACTCAGTTGATTTAGTATGCAAACGGGTACACATACAAAATTCCCGGGCTTGAACTGTTAAGCCAGTATGCATACGGGTATGCATACTAAGTTCTCGGAGTTCAACTGTTAAACCAGTACGCATACGGGTAAGCATACTATGGTTCCCGGGCTTGGAGTAACTTGCAACAGTTAGCATATAAGTACACATACTGTTCTATATCCAATCAATGGTTAATTGTTCTAAACTCCATTTTAATCATTGAAATATTCTTAGAAGACGGGAATAGCTGTCTCACACAAATTATTAGCTTCAAAGAAATTTTCAAGTGATCAATAGATCAATACGAAACATTCCGAGTTTACATCAAATGACTGTCTCACACAAATCATGTAAGATGTTACCAGGCGATTTTCACATGATCATGTTTTGATTTTTGTTAAGAATAAAAGATGAACTTGGTTAAAGCGAAAGCTTACCAACACATATTTCGAGAAATATGTAAGCAAGTTAAACTCAACTCGAAATATCAAATGTGTATAAAGTAAAGTCTATATAGATATACGGCTTTTGCTCAATAGGAGATAGAATAGAAATATACTTCTGAGTGGTAGATGAGTTCAAGTCTCCACATACATGTTGTTGATCAAGTTCGACAAGCTCCCCTTAGTAGTTGTTCGTCTTCAATCGTTGAACGCCATGAAGTCTAAAGCTCAACTACATATTCTATCCTAATCCGAGACATAACTATAAGTAGACTAGAAATCAAGACTTATAGTTTTGGCAACTAAATTTGACAAATAAGCTTGAGATAGCAGCGCTTGCGAGTTCCACCGAGCAGTGCTCTAACACACATTGCACCAAGTAAATTGGCCTCATTATCTCGAGACACCATGCCTGCATCTGCTTGACCAGGGTTTCCTTGAGAAGAAATGTCGCAGAAAAGTAAAAGCTCACTACCATTTGGAACGATCCAGAGACACTCAAATGGATCATTCCATTTAACGCGCCTATAGGAAACTGTTGAGATGTATGTTTTAAAAACATTAATTAATTTCCAAATGTTATTCTCACAATTAAATGGTTTTAATGTGACCATTATTCCTTTCCTTGAAGAATGAATTTATTTTTTTTTAATGCCAAAAATCGTTTTCAAATTGAGTGGGTTAATGAAGCTAATTATGTCCTTCATTTACTCATATTTATTTTCCTTGGCTATTAAAATAAAATCATAATTTTTTTATGAAAAGGGTTAGAGGAGTTGTATAACATTTTCTTATGAGAGAGTTTTTTCATTTATGTTTCGGAAGAGTTGTTGAAACATTTTTTTTTTTAGTGAGAGAGTTTTCTTTTATGTTTCTTGGGTTTTCAAAGAAAAATGAATGGTTTGTAAGAAAGAAAAAACAAGTGTGTGATCATCCTTGGTTTTTTCTAAAGAGTTCTGAGAAAGAATGAAGTGTAGAAGTTTCACATCCTCTCACCGTGCAAGAGCGATTGTGTAAGAGATTGATCTTGGCTGTTTTATCCTGGGGACGACGCGCCATTGAAGAACTGCTTGCACAATCTTGGGCAGAGCCGCGAAACGTCTTAAAGAAAGCGACCTAGTCCGCGACTCAGCCATAACGTTATTTTTTTCGTGTTTGATTTTATTTGTTGTGCAGGCATGATTCGGCAATTGTTCCAAACAATTTTAAGACGTTTTTCTGCAATGGAAATCAAAAGAAAAACGATTGCTAAAACGCGATAAGTATCATTTGTTTTGTTTTGTTTTATAGAATTATAACCGGTGTAATTTTAATTTAGCGATTGAACATGATGATTGAGATTTTATGTAACCCGGTACCTAAAGTTAATTTTATATCTAATTTTGATGGACTAGGATTATATTATGGATGATATTTTTCATTATGAAAACCTAACATAGAAAAATGTTATTGATGATAAACAAATATTTTTAAACATGCTTTTGAGTTTTATTTCTATCTCCTACATGAAAATGAATTGGGTCTAGAAATATTTACTAGATATAGTAGACATCATGAGGATAATCCACGCCGAAGTTCACAAGTTTTGAAGCACTAAAAGTATTTTTAAAGTATTTTAGAATACTAAATAACGTATCTGAAACATTCTGTTCCTAATCTTTGTGTAGATATTTTGAAATAGTGTAACATGAAGCTCATAGATCAGGAATTAATCTTCAAAATCCAATTTGAAGTTTTCCATTTGAATTTTTAAATTGAGAGATGTGGTAATTTCAAAATTGTTGTGTATGTATGTCCAAAATAGGAGACATGATACTTGAGATTAGAGATTAGAGATGTAAGAAATTATACTAAAAGTAATGTTTTGATTTTAGTACTTCATACTCTTGTTTTGATAATGAAAAAGAAGATTATCGTTAGCAATCAAACTAGTGCACCACATATGTTTGATAAAATGCTTGATAGTGAGTTATAAATATATGATGTTATAACTATAGAACTTTGAATCTTCGTTTGAAATTTAAGAGAAACTTGAAGTACTATATTTTAATTGATTTTTAAGTAATTATGTAAGTGCATACCTTACTTATTTTTGGTTTCGAATGCTCACATGTGAATGATTGTGACAGGTGCATGAGAATTCACCTACTTGAGCAAGTTTTTATTTTCCAATGAAATAAAAATAGCGGGGAGATTAATCGATGTGAGGAGCAATGAGGTTGCTGATTTCTTTGGTGGTGCGCAAAGAATGGAAAATGGTTTATAACCAATTGAGCTTTAAAAGAAGTTGAGGTATGTTTGATGAACTATCTGTAGTAATTGTAGTGATCAAATAATGACATTCTAAATTGAATAAATTGATTGTTCAATCTTAGAATAAATTTTAGGGAAACAAGATATTTAGAATTATTGTGTATGACAATAAACATGTGACTCATATAAGTTTGGAACTTATGAGATGGAATTCTATGCGAACCCAAAACCGAAATATTTTGAAACCTAGTCAAAACCAATGTGAATATCAACTCTCACCAAGAAATGAACATAATATTGATTATGAATTTATTTGCTATAGTTGCACGGTATTGCAAGGATATCAAATGTTATTAACAACGCTTTTCAAGCTAAGTTAATGTGAATTGTGGATACGGTGAGAGGGTGGTATATTGGTGTTCTACACCATGTTTGTTTTGATAGGTTATGGTTCAAAATTTGACCAAATTGTTTGAAAGAAAGTGGTGTTGAGATATACTCACATCACTAGAATTTTCGGTATTGGTATGGTTCAAAGTTTACTTCGGGTAGAAAAATTTTATTAAAATGTTCATACTTCCGAAATGAGAAACAATCTTGTTTCCTCCTAGATTGAGATTATAAATTTGTTGAATTTGATCATTGCAATACTACAAATGATATGTTGTAGATAAAATGTTTGAGCATAATAGTGCAATTTTATCATAACATAAATTGAATTTTCAATATTTGAAATATGAGATTTTGTCATGCTTTTTAAGAAATCAATGAGTTAGTGATGAAAATGAGCATGTTATATTTTATTATAAACTTGGTGAATTTTTGAGTAACATGTATGTAATCTTACCTAACTCATAAAATCATGAACACTTTCAAATCTTACGCAACTTGCAATGATACTGGATGAAATAAAATATATGAGAATTTTATAAATATGCTTCGAGTATCTAGTATCAAATATGATTTTTGAGTAGTGAATTAGGAAATGTTTCTTTCAAGAAAATTGTTTGAATTTTTTCTCTATATTGTGCAAAACGTTTTGGGTTTTGATCATTGGTTTATTAGTTTTTCACAATTTATTGGGATCTTTGGATATTGTTTTGAAATTCTTGTTTGAGTGAAAAAATAGTGGGGGTTCCATACCCTATGTTTCACCAACTTTGATTTAAATTAGAGGAACTAGAAAAATGAAAGTTACAAGTAATTCACTAAGAATGAACCTAGAAAAGCATATATAGTGAGACTAAATTTTAGTCATGAATATTTTGTTAATGGAAAATAACTTATTATAGAGAGTAATTTTGTTCTTCAAACAATTAAATCTTTGGCAAAAAGTTTTTATGAGCCTATTGTTTTTAGATAAGCAAACATAAAATTGTTGACTCTTGCATTCATGTCGCTAATTAACTTACATGCTTGTTTTGTTGATGTTGTTTCTACGATATATGATTTTTTATATTCATAAGTAGAAAGATATACTTTTGTGTAAGTCAAAGATGAGAATATATGTAAACCAAGCATAAAAACTATGTAGCTTCTACCATAAAAGAAAGCATATAAGTTATATAATTTATCATTTATATTCTGAAAACAACTTCAAAACAATTTAAAAGAAATAAATTGTTTACTTGATTCATTTGGATGATTTCAGAATTGATGAAAGTGAAATGCATAATACTCTTTGTTTTGTATGCAAATATGATTTGTTGAATTTTTATTCTAACTTCTATGATGAAAATGAAATTGAGAACATGCTTAGTTTACTATTTGGCATGAAAGACTTGAATGAAAATGGTGTATGTTGTTAAAAATAATTTTTTTTCTTTGGATCTATTTCATTTCAATGAAAATAGAATTTTAAAAGAGATAGAAATATATATAGTCTGACTGTAAACTAGTTTTCACTCATTTGGTTTAATACTAGTGCTTTTGATATTGTGTGATTGCACTAGACATGAGTATGGTAGCTTAGTACGTTTCTTTGCTACGTGATTGACTATATATAAGTAATTTTTGTAGTTGGGGTTTATTATATTACCTGTGTAATGGGAGTTTTATATTCAGATTTACCAATCCTAGTATGGAAAATTGGTAAAATTTTGAAAAGGTTATGAGGTGTTTCAAACACACCCCTTACACCTAGAAATACACTATCTAAATGGTTACCGCAATACTTTAAGGATGTTGCGAAGCTGATTGGACTTCCTTTCAGTTGAACCCTTTAAGGGATGGAGTGATTCGATCCTCTATAATGGATAGAGGAACAAACATATAAATCCAATGTGATAGTACCGCGGCTATTGCAAGAATTGAGAACGTTATGACAACTACAAGAGTTGATGTTATGAGAATGAATTATATAGTGTCTGGAAAGAGATTTCATTAGTCCTTTGACGAAAGGATTGATAAGAAGATGTCAATACATCTTAGGGATGAGGTTGATTCCCATTGAGATTGAGTCATCTATGATGGATACTCAACCTAGAAATAGGTTCAAAGGGACTAGACGAAGTCATAAATGATATGGAGATGCGAGAATCATGCTTTTGAAGAATTCATCCCACAACATGACATCCTGAAGCGAGTAAAAGTTTTAGTTTAATTTTAATTTTAAAATTTTAAACTCTTAATGATGTTTATATCTCTATTTAGAATGGGGTACTTTCAGGAGTACTCTTGATAAACTCACCTATATGAATGTGAAAGTGTGGTCGCTTTCTATGAGAATATGGGCAGTTCTCTATATCATTCATTAAACTGGGATACAAGCACATGGCCATAATGTGCTGGCTTTAGACTTTACACTAGTATAGTCGTGTGTGTTAAGTAATCTTTTATCTCCTAGAGTTCAAGACTTATGTTCACTCTATGGTCAGATTTAAGAGAGCCTATTAACACTACGTAAAGGTTCAAGTCGCGAGACACCTTTGCTTATGCACAATTCTATAAGTTCTTTCTCAATGTTTTAAAAAATATAAGTGGGGGATTGTTGAGATGTATGTTTTAAAAACATTAATTAATTTCCAAATGTTATTCTCACAATTAAATGGTTTTAATGTGACCATTATTCCTTTCCTTAAAGAATGAATTTATTTTGTTTTAATGCCAAAAATCGTTTTCAAATTGAGTGGGTTAATGAAGCTAATTATGTCCTTCATTTACTCATATTTTTTTCCTTGGCTATTAAAATAAAATCAGAATTTTTTTATGAAAAGGGTTAGAGGAGTTGTATAACATTTTCTTATGAGAGAGTTTTTTCATTTATGTTTCGGAAGAGTTGTTGAAACATTTTCTTTAGTGAGAGAGTTTTCTTTTATGTTTCTTGGGTTTTCAAAGAAAAATGAATGGTTTGTAAGAAAGAAAAAACAAGTGTGTGATCATCCTTGGTTTTTCTAAAGAGTTCTGAGCAAGAATGAAGTGTAGAAGTTTCACATCCTCTCACCGTGCAAGAGCGATTGTGTAAGAGATTGATCTCGACTGTTGTATCCTGGGAACGACGCGCCATTGAAGAACTGCTTGCACAATCTTGGGAAGAGCCGCGAAATGTCTTAAAGAAAGCGACCTAGTCCGCGACTCAGCCATAACGTTATTTGTTTCGTGTTTGATTTTATTTGTTGTGCAGGCATAATTCAGCAATTGTTCCAAACAGAAACCTTGAAGAAAGAAAGCACTCGAAAGTCACGTACATAATTGTGCATGCAACCTTTTAACCTCCTAGAATACTCATGTACCTGACTAAGCACCCTTTTGTTAATGAAATTCCAGCTGATCTTCTTGTTATAATAGATAAAATTAGTATGAGTCAAACATAATTTAGATCTAATCACAAGAATATAGAGTAACCAGAGGTCCTTCAGCATTCGACTAACACCTTTGGAGGTTGCATAAGCCAAAGTAATGTTGTTGTTAGCCTTGAAACCAAACACATCTTCAATCCAGTTCCATGCCTTTTTAGCAAAAGTATAATACTAAAGAAAATGCTCCAGCGACTCCTCCTCCATATTTCATAAGCAGCACTTGCTCACAACCTTCACCTTGAACCTACTTTTCACCTTGTCTAACGTTGCACGGATTCCGCGCAGAATCTTCCAATCACGAGCAACTAAAGAAGGATGAATTGATGGACGCCATTATAACTAAATAGTGTACTAACATTTCCATTTTACTTTGGCATTATTGAGTTTTAAGTATTGTGGTTGTTGAGTTTCGTTGGCTTATGAGTAGTAATTTAATATTGCAGTGCATACTCACAAGGTAAAACAGCTCAAATAAGCTCATAGGTTAAAGATATTTTATTCTTATATTAGTGGTGGCATTGTGAGTGTCACTAAATCTTATCAGATATGTGTGCACATTTATGCTTAAGGCCAAATAGTGAAATGTACTTCTTGTTCTTCCGTCTGTTTTAATCCTTCGTTTTTTCATGTGGATGCTTATTTCCGCCATAACTGATGTTGGCATGCAATTAACTTAAGTTACCTTATCCAATATTTATACTGTGTATACAGATAAATTCAAGGAGTCTAGCAGATATGAAAGTGAAGAGATTTAAGAAGAATATTACTAAGAGAGGATTTGTTTCTGAGACAGCTTCAAGAAAGGAAATGATAATCTTGTTGGACCCATTTTGCTTGGCATGGTACTGTTGGATTTGGTGGTTTGATGTTGGTATTGACGGTGGAGCGAGAAGGTGGTTGCATGGTGAGTGTGGTTGTGGGGTAAAGTGCTGGTGTTGGTGGTATCCATTTATACACGTAAGTTTCTTCCAACTTATTTTTTTAAACCTTAAACCTTATAATTTGATTTTTGGTGTTGTTGATCTTAATTTCGTTGCGTCAAAACTTAAATTCCAAAACTTTGAAAAGTCATTTTGTTTTTATCATGTAATGTATAATTTTGTCATTTTGTTTTTATCATGCAATGTATGTATAATTTTGGAAGAGTATGTCCACAAACTGTTCAATAAAATAGGTAAGAGAAATATGTTACCGACAACATTTTGCCTTGTTATCCTGGACTCTATTTTAAATGAATGAAATGTTAAGATTAGGATAATTATAATATTCAAGATTTGGAAATTTCGTTATTGGTTGAGAAAATGATTAACTTTCCTTAAGAATAGAATCCGCTTAACTTTCCTTAAGAATGGAATCCGCTTACGAGATAATACATTTCATTTTGAATTTTAGACAAAATGTTACTAGGAATACATGTAAATGAATTTTGGTACTCTGAATTTGTGGTGCAATAGTAGCGCGATTCACTTCACGTCAGATGATGCGTGTTCAACTCATGTCAGATTCACTAATTTTAGTACATCCAGTTTTTGTCTCAACTTTGGTTGTTGACACTAGATTTTAGGATCATCTTCGGTTGTTGACCTCATATTATGATGTCAACTTCGGTTGTTGACACAATATTATTATTTTAGTTTCGGATGTATGTTTTGGGATCAACTTCAGTTGTTGACACCATATTATTTTTTTATTATTATTTTCTGATTTTTTTAGGGATCAACTTCGGTTGTTGACACTATATTATGATGTCAACTTCGGCTGTTGACACCATATTATTTTTATTCTTCTTATTTTCTTATTTTTGTTTGGGGGATCAACTTTGATTGTTGACACCATTTATTATTATTTATTTATTCTTTTTGATTTTTGTTTTGGGGATCAACTTCGGTTGTTGACACCATATTATGATGTCAACAAAGTGTATACTGTTAGAGCATTGCTCGGTCGAACTCGCATGCATTGCTATCTCAAGCATGTTTGTCAATGTTAGTGATCAAAACTATAAGTCTTGATTTCTAGTCTACTATAGCTAAGTCTCGGACTAGGATCGAAAGTGTAGTTGAGCTCAAGAACTCCATGGCAATCATCATAAAAGACGAAGGAATACTCAAGGAACTGGTGGATCTTCATCGACTAAAAGGTATGTGGAGACTTGAACTTATCTATCACTCAAAAGTCTATCTACTTTATCTCCTATTTTGAGACAAAAGTCGTTTTGCTATTGTTGATGGTGGATTTTCAACAAAGGGCAAAACCGTAAAATCATGAAGCATGTTTTGACACGGTTTTCAGGCATGCAACGATTCATATTTTACGAGGCCATGATGAATATGTTTCCTGAAAGTCCTCCACTAGCTGAGCGTTCAGTGCCACGCATTTCATCATGTCCTCTATGTAGAATAACGTAATTGGGAGGTTCTCTGTAAGATTGAGAGCAACAACGCCTTCGGGACGTCGGTGACACTCACTATTCCATGACTACATGAGAGAGACTCGTCTCTACATAGAAGAACGATTGGGCAGTTCTCCGTAGATTGAGAGCAACAACGCGTTCAGGACATCGGTGACACTCAATGTTCCCTGACTATGTAGAGAGACTATGTATAGATCCAGGAGGTTCTCCAAAGATTGAGAGCAAGAACGTCTTCAGGACTTCGGCAACTCGTTGTCTTCTGACTGTACACCTTCGGAATGGGTATGACGCTTTAACTATCTAATATCCCTTCTGTAATAGACTAATTCTGTCGTGACATTTATCATTGAATTCCCAGAATGATATATTATTGCTCCTATTCCATGGTCGAATCCACGACCTGATCCCATGGAATGGCAATAACTATTGCTCCTATTCCATGGTCGAATCCACGGCCTGATCCCATGGAATGGAAATAACAATTGCTCCTATTCCATGGTCGAATCCACGACCCGATCCCATGGAATGGAAATGACAATTGCTCCTATTCCACGGTCGAATCCACGGCCTGATCCCATGGAATGGCAATAAACAATTGTATCATCTCATTATTCCGATTTCATGATCGAATTCACGGATAATCTCATGGAATGATAACAGATAATTTTATTACTCTGATTTCATGATTGAATCCACGGATGATCTCATGAAATAGTAATATTTAATTACTCTGATTTTATGGTCGAATCCACAATCCCATGGAATGGTAATACTTAACTTTATTATTCCGAATTCATGGTCGAATCCACAACTGATCCTATGAATTAATAATAGAACTACTCATTTTTATTGCTCAGTTTCATGAATTATTCTCCACTGAATTTCATAAACCAATAATAATACTTGACAACCGGGCATCTGGACTACCACTGAGTAGGACCCACAAAAATAGTGCAATACTCGACAATGATGCATGACTGAGCACCCAGATGCATAAACAAGCATTCAAAAACACATGGACAGATTAGGAATCCTACACAGAGCGGGAGAAAAACAATAAATATTAAAATAATGAAGAGGCGCTCATGGGGCCGGGCCCACCGGCCGGCCGGCCATGCCCTAGCCGTGGCCGGTCCCATGCCTCTCCCATTATTTTCCTTATTTTTGTTATTTCGTGAACTCATGAAAACTCCTTGGTTTTAGCAAGTTTCCTTGTTTTTGCAAAACTCATGAATTCTCCATAACTTCATGAATTCATGAAAAATAATATTATAAAATAGGGAAAGGTGTGCGGGACCCGGCCGGCCGTGCCCAAGCCGTAGCCGGTCCCACACCTGACAATCCCTAGTTGTTTATAATTATTATTCCTAAACTCATGAAACCTTCTCTGTTTCAACGAAAACTCATGGATTCTCCATAATATCACGGTTTCATGAAATAATAATAATATAAAATTAGGGAAAGGCGTGCGGGATCGGGCAACATAGCCGGCCGGCCATGCCCTAGCCGTGGCCGGCCCCACACATTGCAATCCCTAGTCTTTTATAATTTTTATTTTCCTCAATTCATGAAACTCCTTGGTTTGAGCAAAATTCATGATTCCTTCATATTTTCTCAAATTTTGCTCGAATCATGAAAGACTAAAAGCCAACATGGTCACATGACCGGCTAGCCTCTCACGACAATTTTAAATGTTAAAATTCCCTCATTTTAAAATTTACAAAATATTGATCAATTAAGCGTACATGCTCATTCCAACTAAAATCAAGAATTTCATTCAAGATGAAACTCTTCTGAAAATTCACAATGTTGCCCGAACGCACATCAGAAAATACTGAAACTCTCAGTATGGAGACATAGACACCACGACAACACGTGCATGCCTTCTTGACCGACTAGAGTCATACCTAGGGCTTGCACAAAGCCGATCCCACATATTTTCATAATTCTGACCTAATTTTCTCAATTGCTTATATTGGGCCCAAACTCTCTCCAACCAACCTAGGGATTGCTCAAACGACCAACAACTGGTCCCGTGATCACCAAGAGCCGGCCTCATGCCCTCGTGGTCGGTCTCCCATCTTCCATACTTAGGTTTTATCACCTAATGCTGATTCCAACAATTTTTCCAATAATTGATGAATCCGACATTTAATCATCGTTCTTTCACCAACTCTCCAACTGAAAACCCTGGTGCATGCTCACTCGAGCACTGGGCACCACAAGGACGCCATATCCCATTTGGTCGGTCCTTCTATCATTTATGACCTATTTTCAGCGATTCATCAGTTAACAAATAATTGATCTGAAATTAGGGTTTCGAATAAATGTTTTACGAATCATCATTCGGAGAAAGATTTAAACACTAATGAATTTATGATGGATTCAGCAACCAACATCTGAATTAATCATATAATATTTGGTAATATACCAATATTTTAATATTTTATTGGGTCACGTCACCAATAAATATTTAGTCGAATTGAGCAGTACTTGCTCAGTTGCTCAAGTATTGATCCAACTATCAATATGTAGTAATATTAGTGATTTGTCGAATTGAGCAATACTTGCTCAGTTGCATGTCAAATTATCAACGTTCAGTATTTTGTCTAATTGAGCAATACTTGCTCAGTTGCACGTCAAAATTATTAATTCGTCGAATTGAGCAATACTTGCTCAGTTGCTCGAATATTGATCCAGCTATCAATATTTAGTAATTTATCAGTAATTTTTCGAATTGAGCAATACCTGCTCAATTGCATATGAAATTATCAATAATCATAATTTGTCGAATGGAGCAATACTTGCTCAGTTGCTCGTCAAATTCTCAATATTCAATAATTCGCCGAATTGAGCAATACTTGCTCAGTCGCTCAAATACTGGTCAATAATTCATTACTAAATCTACAATATTGACATCATTTCAGAGAACTATCCATGAGTCGCTGAGCATTCATCACTCATGCTCGATTCAACAAAACCTAGACTCACTGTCTAATCAGTCAACAACTGATTAATTAATACACGTCTGTCATGCATACTCCACGATTCGTGAGACATCAATCACGTCAAATTGGGGGATATCAATTAGGGTTTTGGTATGGCGTCCTACTGCACGTGGATTCATCCACAACGAGAAATGTGAGTAAGTCGTGTCAACGGTTGAAGTAGTTAGCAAAGTAGTGGGTAAATGATCAACCAAGTCTCCGCACAATCTAGAACTGGTTTCACCACGATCTCCCACTTTCCCACTCTTTCACTCAAGAAACCGTCACACTTACAGGGATCAAGGTGTTCACGACTCTGACAATATAAATAAGTCTCTGAATCCATGATTGAAGACAGCAAATGATCATTAGATATCGGCAATTGTCGAATTTCTCAAGCAACTACTCTCAAGAATTCATCAATCTATCAGAACTTATTCGAACTCATCAGTTCACCAAAAATTGCAGAAACCTTCAACACATACACAATCCTTGATCATCACTGATCCCACACAATTCTCAGGTTCCCTCCTACAGATCAACCCATCACCCTCTTTGCGACCGAATTGACTCTGGAACGGCCATTGACTTGGTTTAGGCCGGAGTCCTACAGATTGATCTCTCGAATCTAAGCATTCCCTTTGCAGTGCATCTGTGTGAGGTTAAGAAGTTTGATCGGTTGAGGAGTCTCGACAAAACGCTCGTCTCTTCACTTTCCTAAAAAAACAGCGAATAATTTTTCCCCATCTACAGATTGGCGACCACAGTGGGAGATCATTCTCTCGGTTGCAATCTCAATTCTCACAAAGATGGTCGATCTTAGGCCTGTTTCAGTTACCAGTCCGGGTTCAACACATGGTTCTAACATCGTAAGTTCTAGTGGTACTGCCACCGCAAGTACTACTGCTCTCAACGTTGCAGGCTCCAATGGTACCGTTAATACCACTCCTCCGGCCATTAATGTCACACCACATATTACTACCAATCTTACGAGTGTTGGTGCTCCAATGATCACTCTTGTCAATGATGCAAGCAATGCTACTAACACTATCAATAATTCACCTCCTAGCGAATCTCCTGAAGAAACCAGAGGAAAGCTTATCTCATGAAGGTGCAAGAGACTCTTGTCAAAAACCAGATTGACATGGCTGCAACACAAAAAGAGTTGTGCAATCATCTCAAAACTCTCACTGACAAGATGTCAGAGAAAACTCAGGAGAAGGGAAAATCCAAAGAAACATCTTCGACTGCTGATCCTGAAGCCACTCCGATCCATGTAGTAGACGATGATGAAGTCCACAAGGCTGAAGACAATCCACTAACGAAGGAACCTGCAGTCTTCATCATCCGCGAAGTCTTGGAACGCTTTATGGAGGATCGATGAAAAGACAAGACATCGATCTATCGTCATCAACCTCCGTACCCTGCTGCCACACATAGAATCCCTCTCCCGAAAGAATACACTTCTCTAACGTTCACACTGTACAACAGAACTGGGAACGCTAGGGAACATGTCTCTCGATTCCTGTAAGCGCTAGGCGAACATGAGCACTATCATGTTTTCCGTTTGAAAGAGTTTTCAAAATCTCTGACGGACCGAGCATATACCTGGTACAACAACATTGCACCTGGAAGCATCGCTAACTGGGGAGCAATGATTAACGCCTTCTATAGGAAATACTTCTTCGTCTCAGAGCATATTACTCTTTCTGACTTAGGAAGAATGACTCAGAAGAACGTCGAAAACCCAAATGAATACGTGGAGAGGTTCAGGGTATAAGATTTGGATTGTCACGATCCGAACGTCACCGAACAACAGTTGGTGGACTTGTGCATCGACGGGATGATCCTTGTATACAGAGCCTTGCTGGAAAATCTTCGGTTCCAAACTTTCTCAGAGCTTCATGAAGCAGCCAAACGATCAGCAATACTGCACCTGCTTTACTGGAAAGAGCAAAATCTGCAAGGTCGAGGAATCTCGAAGCATCCGACGCCTAGTCAACAATCTGTACACTCTCCAACCTTCCATGAACGTTGTTTCTGAACTGAGCAAAAGGAAAGCCGAGCCACCACAACACAAGCATGCTTCTCCAATCTCTCAGGTTCCTCCGGAAGCGCAAAAAGAGGATGGACAATCCTGAAATGCACAAACTTCAACCATGCATCAACAAATGGGGAAATGATCAGACAGACTTAAACTTCCCTCTTCTCACCGAAGAAGTGATCGAGTTACTGGAAGTCTGGATTCAAGATGGTGCAACCAAATTTCCATTCACCAGGGGAGAGATGACCGAAGAAAAAATGGAGAATCAGGGAACTTCAATCTGTCCAGCAACCTTCTGACGAAGCAGTTCAGTCATTGATCGAGCACATCTGCGAATTGCTTTATCTGTCAAGTGCTCAAAGGAAAGACATGCTCACGGCTCTGAATCACATCGTGTCAACAAATCTCATTCCGGAAATACTTCCTGAGACTTTATTCACAGACAAAGAGATGCACGACTGGGGACTACTTACAACAGTCAATCCAGAAGGAAATGAATTTGAGAGAACTTTGATCGATGCTCTCACTTCAACGCTATTCCACTTAAAATCCTCAGAGCGGCAGGCATCACTCGACAAGAAGCTACTCGTCATCCCATCATCATAGCACTTGGAGAAATTTCGAACTTTGACCAGGTTGAAGCAAGAACCTGCAAAAGATGCATAGACATTCATCAAGAGGTCCCACACTCAGGAAAGTCTCATTCCTTCCATGCCTATGTCATTTTATTTCCTCACATGCTATCCTAGATGGGGACTCAATTCTACTAGCAACTCTGCAATATGCTATGAATGGTAGCTTCACCGTATTAGTATTTTACCAAGTGGTTGAATCTGACACCGCTCCGAATCGAGCTTCTCACCGAGCATTCACTACTGAGATATGACGGAAGCATGGAAAAAAACACTTTAGGAATTTCTCCACTTGTAGGAATGTCCACGAGTATCAGAAATCTCTGATGTCTACACAAGTGTTGAATCCCACTATCGCAGCGGAATGCTGAATCAACAGAAGATACACGGGCGGAGACGATCAAGCCTAAGACTTTCGACGCTTCAGCGCTCAAGCATATAAGAATCCTTCGAATTGTACTCCCAATCAAAGTGTGCACCTTCGATAATAGCGCCTCTAGCTTCATCACAATATCTCGGCGGTGACACACTGGTTCAACACTGACACGATCAAAGTGTAGCTGAATTACAATCGATAAGTATTCACTATCTCATGATAAGACTTCTGGAGCGGATGCAACATCATTCATTAATGGATGTCACAAACTCCTTCAACTCTGCTAAGTGAATGAGGGATTCACCGGGGACTTAATTTTATTGGAAATATCAATTCAATATGTTTCAATAAATGGTATCCATATAACAAGTCATGGAAACTTGATGTGATTCCATGAAACTTCATCAACGGGATCTCTCTACATCACAAGCCCCTGCACGACTGAGGAACTTCGTCTCTTCACCAATCACATCCAGAATGCATACTGCTGCTGCTATCTACCGCAACAACATCGATTCCGTGACGAAGCCACTTCACAGTAAAGTCATATTCAGGTAGGGCTGAACATGGTTTCGGTTTTCCGCTGGAACCGGACCAAACCAGACCAATTAGGAAGAAACCAAACCGAACCATTTACTAATGGATTGGTTACGGTGTAGAAAGTGGAAAACCGATAGTGTTGGTTTTGGCTTGGTTTGACCTCTAAAACCGAACCAAAAACCATTGGAAAACCGATTAATTTTTAAACTTAGTTTCTACCGTCGATTTACAAGTATTAGATTCTACCCATTGATTTAGAGGATAAATAGAAACCCTAAATCTAATATTTCATTATGATACTCTCCCTTTTTCTCTTTCTCCTTCTCAGCCGCCTCCCTTCTCCACCCCCAACTACAGCTGCTGCTACTCGACTTTTTTCTTCCCATCTTCCTTTTTTTTTATTTGTCAATAACTAAATTAAGATATATTATATATCTTCTTTTGATCTCTAGAATTAGAGTAAGCTTTAACTATTCTTGATATTTTATTTTTATTTTTTTTTGTCTGTATATTTGTGTAAACCAATACTATCGGCAACTACGATTTTTTTATCTGTAAATTTGTGTATTTTTTTTTTTGGTTTGACATAATTATTGGTTAACCAAAAACCACTGGGACAAACCGAAACCAACTGGAACCATTTGGAAACCGAACCAATGGTTAATGGATTGGTTTGGTTTAGATTTTTAGAAACCAATAGTATTGGTTTCGGTTTTGGTTTGGCTAGAAACCGAACCAAAACCGACCATGAACAGCCCTATATTCAGGAGAATTTGGATTGAAGTCCTAGAACATCTTCATCTTAGGAATTCTCAACTTACCAACTAGTTCGTGAATGTAAAAGGCTCACTGGATGAAGGAGCAAAGGCTATGTCGATAATCATGGTTCTATCCTTTTTCGGTCTCTGGAGCAACTCCAAACATAGTATCGACATCAACAAGGATATGTGGAGGAACTCCGTTCATGGTCTTAGCATCAACAAGAATTTATGGAGAAATTTCAATCGTGATCTAGCATCAACAACGGTCTCAAGAGCAACATCCTCATGACAGGGCTTCATCAATTAACCATTCTCTGAAGTATTGCTCGACGAAGCGGACTTCTCCAAGCACTAATTACTCATATCAAGGTGTGTAGACATCAAATATATACACATGAAAGTCTTTTCAAAGCTTGCACGATGGGCGGGCACAATCCCAAGTCTTCTACAAGATGTTCTCATCACCTCTACAAATGAGATACAACACACTTTGGGCCATGGGTTTAGAAAAAGGTACCAATGGGTGATGAATAGGACAATTCTTCCTGAACTAAAGATGTTTGTCTATGTCTCTTATACAACATACCAAAAGGGTGCATCAATCGTACATACGAGCTGAAAGATATGGCCTTTACCGTCAGGTCTACGAAATCTGAAAATTTTGTACGGGATTACAAATTACAAATGTGCACGCTACGTTGGCTGACCTCTGCAACTCCAAATTGAGTGATTCTTTGCTCATATGATAACTCAGTCTATTAGATTCAAAATTTGGGGTCAAGCATCGAATTCCGACGTCGTATGAGGTTCCTACAGCTTCCAAAGCATACAACATGCAAGCAGCAATTCTCAGACGGGATTCATAACTTCCACAGTTGGTCGGTGTCCCCCAGGTATTTCCACCGAGTCCTTCATCAAGGTATCTCCAACTTCGACCACCTAGGTATTTACATCAATTTTTCTACCCGATCCTCTATCTAGGTCTTGCCAGAAGAAGGGAAAACGAAAGGGAGAGATTTAACAAAATACCGGGGATTGATGGTCTGCTGATCATGACGATCAATTTCACAAGTCCAAGACTCGTGACACCAGACTCTCATGTGATTATAATTCATCATAAAAGTAATGCTGCCACCGGGACATGCAATCATAGTCATTACATCGCCCCCTCTTGAGAGCAACCTCAGTGATGGTCCTGTGACCAGGGTTTCAGAAGTGATGTTTCTACGACTGACGAAAACAAGATGGCGCTGCAAGCACCATGCTCATGTATCAATAAAGGGGTCCTGATATCAAATGAATCAATGACATCAAAATCCTTCACCAAACTTTCAAGACACAAGCGAATGGTCTAAAGACACAACAAGAGTGTTTTACAACAAGCCCGTCTAAGATAATTTTACGCTTCCCTGTATAATATGACGAAATGGGAGCAATTGGTGAAGAATATAGGGATGGGTCATATACCATTCTCTTCGTATGGATGTCCTCTACAACATATCCAAAATTCACAGCAATCGGAGAAAAAAGCAAAGAGATGTGGCCAAAACATTGGACAACATACAATCTGAAAAAGTTCTGAAAGTCTCCTGGAAGTTTACTGTTTCGCCTTTTTCAGGCCCTAAACATGCTCAAAACTCAAAAAGCTTCGTTCCTAAAGCTTGTAAATTTTCTGGGCTTCAAGATACATGTTCAGATCGCGAAAATCCAACTCCGACCGAAGATTATACAGTGTTTTTACTAAAAGGCTGAAATCTGAAATTTTCTGGTGACGTATTTCAACAAAATTACTCGTATACTCACATGGATTCTCATTCATTCATTCGCAAATCAGCAAGTTCATACTTCTATAAAGATATTACAGGAGATATACTTACTAGGGGAGTCTCTAAATCATTTGAAGGCTTAGCAACGCCAAAATCTCCATCGGCAACGCTGCTATCTCCATTCGGTTCGGGATTTCGGGAATTCTCCATATTCTCATGTCCCAAAGAAGAGCACTCTTCGTCAACATGCTACTTATCTACAATGATTTCCTCCTAGGTACATCGACAACAATTATTATTATTTCATTCAATGAGATGCCACGATTACCTGCACGAAAGAGATACTTACATCGACTTCTTCATCAGTGCTGGATTCCTGAATTGTTTGTCCGGGAACAAGTTGAAGACTGTCATGGACCAAAAGTCTGAAAATAAATAACAAACCTTGGTCCCGTGATCCTAATTGCACGGGCAGGGAAAAGTCATGACACAAGGAGCACTAACAACTCACCAAAGAAACGGCTGGGCACTGCACGTCATCCTATAGTCCTTATTGATGGGTTCTCCGCTCCCGTAGACTTTCTTCCATTTCCGTGGAGTCTACATTGATTCGGAATCTCACTATTCGATCATCCTGTGGTAAAGCTAATGAAATAACCAGAACTACAACTCAGTATGAAGGATCTCTCACCATCACTCAGAGGTCCCAGAAGTACCATTTCTTAAAGTTGCATCCGTAGAGATGTCGTCTCTGGAAACACCATCTTTGGAATTATCATCATGGGAGTCATTCATTCTTGAAAAGTGGCTACTTCGGCACATCGTTCATACAAAGCGCAGGATTCAACAAAACAATGAATCATGGAATAGAGGTGCTCACAACAGCGTCTACAAAAATGGTAACTATCCAACTCTTACCTATTTTCAATTTCACTAGCTGTAGTGATTAGAATCTCGAGAATTTGTTCGCTCCTTCAAACCTACAAAGACGAACAAAATTTATTTTTCAAAACCGTAACGTGATTTTCATTGAACTGTGAAAAATTCACGAAACTTCCATCATGTGACCAATTCACATTATTTTCACCGTGTGAGCGACTCCCACCGAGTGAACACTCATTGGTTTTGTGCATACACTATCAGATCAAAAAATCCATACAAATAGTATTTATCAAAAATTGCTTACTTCTAGCAAATTGCGGAAAATCAAAAATTTAATTTCACATAAATTTTCACTATGTGAACGTTCACTGATTTTTCAAAAATTGGACAAACGTCCATTCTACAATTGTGAAAACTCACATACAGACATCACCATGAATAATTATCTACTTTTAACAGATTGTTCAAAATCAAAACATTGATTTTACAAAGATATACATTTTAACGTGAAACTCAAGTAACTTTGAAAATATATGTATATATTTTTGCTCTCTCTCGCGAGCATCCGTCTTTGAAGCGAGAGCATATTTTCAAAAATAAATTATGAAGGCTCACATATCGAAAAATAAAATTTTTCATGAAAGCTCATATACAAAAATTTTATTACTAACAGACGCACGTCTATTCAAAAAAAAAAAAAACTTTTCTCTCGTACGAGCATCCACCTTTGAAACGAGGGTTTATTCCCTTTTGTGAAATGTCACATATTTAAAAAATAAAATTTTGGCTTCCGTGAAAGCGCATAGACATATTTTTTATCATTAAAATCAGGTTTATTTTGTTTATTTCTTAAACTAACAAAGAACGAACGTCCATTCCTAAAACAAGGATTTCTATTTGAGCTCGGGCCCGCAAACACTAAACCAACCAGAACTGAACCTCCGGGCGTCCAAATCAGCAGTGCTCATCTCTCCGTGCTCACGGGATGACACTCTATCATACTATCAGGGTCTTAATATGCGCATTTTCTCGTACATGACACCATTGGAGCAAATCGAGGATTCTGAGACTACCTTTGTAGACTGAGTTCAACCACCGATCTCATCGAATGAAAATCACCATTTAATGCATTAATGCGGAACATTATTGTTCCCCACTAAGCAGAGGACTTAATGTTGATGGTGGATTTTCAACAAAGGGCAAAACCATAAAATCATGAGGCATGTTTTGACACGGCTTTCAGGCATGCAACGATTCTTATTTTACGAAGCTATGATGAATATGTTTCCTGAAAGGCCTCCACTAGTTGAGCGTTCAGTGCCACGCATTTCATCATGTCCTCTATGTAGAATAACGTAATTGGGCGGCTCTCCGTAAGATTGAGAGCAACAACGCCTTCAGGACGTCGGTGACACTTAATGTTCCCTGGCTACATGAGAGAGACCCGCCTCTACATAGAAGAACGATTGGGAGGTTCTCCGTAGATTGAGAGCAACAACGACTTCAGGACGTCGGTGACACTCACTGTTCCCTGACTATGTAGAGAGACCGTGTATAGATCCAGGCGGTTCTCCGAAGATTGAGAGCAACAACGTCTTCAGGACTTCGGCAACTTGCTGTCTTCTGACTATACACCTTCGGAATGGGTATGACGCTTTAAATGGATAATATCCCTTCTGTAATAGATTAATTCTGCCGTGACATTTACCATTGAATTCCCAGAATGATCCATTATTGCTCCTATTCCATGGTTGAATCCACGGCCTGATCCCATGGAATGGAAATAACTATTGCTCCTATTCCATGGTCGAATCCACATCCTGATCCCATGGAATGACAATAACAATTTCTCCTATTCCATGGTCGAATCCACGGCCTGATCCCATGGAATGGCAATAACAATTGCTCCTATTCCACGGTCGAATCCACGACCTGATCCCATGGAATGGCAATAAACAACTGTATCATCTCATTATTCCGATTTCATGATCGAATTCACAGCTAATCTCATGGAATGATAATAGATAATTTTATTACTCTAATTTCATGATTGAATCCACGGCTGATCTCATGAAATAGTAATATTTAATTACTCTAATTCTATGGTTGAATCCACAATCCCATGGAATGGTAATACTTAACTTTATTATTCCGAATTCATGGTTGAATCCACGACTGATCCTATGAATTGATAATAGAACTACTCATTTTTATTGCTCAGTTTCATGAATTATTCTCCACTGAATTTTATAAACTAATAATAATACTCAACAACCGGGCTTCTAGACTACCAATGAGTGGGCCCCACAAAAATGGTGCCAGTGTACTCGACAATGATGCATGACTGAGCACCCGGATGCATAAACGAGCATTCAAAAACCATGGACAGATGAGGAATCCTACACAAAGCAGGTGAAAAACAATAAATATTAAAATAATAAAGAGGCGCTCATGGGGCCGGGCCCACTGGCCGCCCGTCCATGCCCTAGCCGTGGCCGGTCCCATGCCTCTCCCATTATTTTCCTTATTTTTGTTATTTCATGAACTCATGAAAACTCCTTGGTTTTAGAAACTTTCCTTGTTTTTGCAAAACTCATGAATTCTCCATAACTTCATGAATTCATGAAAAATAATATTATAAAATAGGGAAAGGTGTGCGGGACCCGGCCGGTCGTGCCCAAGCCGTGGCCGGTCCCACACCTCACAATCCCTAGCTTTTTATAATTATTATTCCTAAACTTATGAAACTTCTCTGTTTCAACGAAAACTCATGGATTCTCCATAATATCACAGTTTTATGAAAAATAATAATATAAAATTAGGAAAAGGCGTGCAGGACCGGACAACATAGCCGGCAGGCCATGCCCTAGCCGTGGCCGGCCCCACACCTTGCAATCCCTAGTCTTTTATAATTATTATTTTCCTCAATTCATGAAACTCCTTGGTTTGAGCAAAATTCATGATTCCTTCATATTTTCTCAAATTTTGCTCGAATCATGAAAAACTAAAAGCCAACATGGTCACATGACCGGCTAGCCTCTCACGGAAATTTTAAACGTTAAAATGCCCTCATTTTGATTTTTACAAAATGTTGATCAATAGAGCGTACATGCTCATTCCAACAAAAATCAAGAATTTCAGTCAAGATGAAACTCTTCTGAAAATTCATAATGTTGCCCGAACGCACATCAGAAAATACTGAAACTCTCAGTATGGAGACACGGACACCACAGAACACGTGCATGCCTTCTTGACCGACTAGAGTCATCCCTAGGGCTTGCACAAAGCCGGTCCCACACGTTTTCATAATTCCGACCTAATTTGCTCAATTGCTCATATTGGGCACAACTCTCTCCAACCAACCTGGGGATTGCTCAAACGACCAACAACTGGTCCCATGATCACCAAGAGCCGGCCCCATGCCCTCTTGGTCGGTCTCCCATCTTCCATACTTAGTTTTTATCACCTAATGCTGAACCCAGCAATTTTTTCAATAAATGATGAATCCGACATTTAATCATCGTTCTTTCACCAACTCTCCAACTGAGAACCCTGATGCATGCTCACTCGAGCATTGGGCACCACATGGACGCCATATCCCATGTGGTCGGTCCTTCTATCAATCATGACCTATTTTCAGCGATTCATCAGTTAACAAATAATTGATCTGAAATTAGGGTTTCGAATAAATGTTCTACGAATCATCATTCGGAGCAAGATTCAAACACTAATGAATTTATGATGGATTCAGCAACCAACATCTGAATTAATCATATAATATTTGGTAATCTACCAATATTTTAATATTTTATTGGATCACGTCACCAATAAATATTTCATCGAATTGAGCAGTACTTGCTCAGTTGCTCAAGTATTGATCCAACTATCAATATTTAGTAATATTAGTAATTTGTCGAATTGAGCAATACTTGCTCAGTTGCACGTCAAATTATCAACGTTCAGTATTTTGTCGAATTGAGCAATACTTTCTCAGTTGCACGACAAAGTTATTAATTCGTCGAATTGAGCAATACTTGCTCAGTTGCTCGAATATTGATCCAACTATCAATATTTAGTAATTTATCAGTAATTTTTTGAATTGAGCAATACTTGCTCAAATGCACATCAAATTGTCAATAATCATAATTTGTCGAATTGAGCAATACTTTCTCAATTGCTCGTCAAATTCTCAATATTCAATAATTCGCCGAATTGAGCAATACTTGCTCAGTCGCTCAAATACTGGTCAATAATTCATTACTGAATCTACAATATTGACATCATTTCAGAGAACTATCCATGAATCGCTGAGCATTCATCACTCATGCTCGATTCAACAAAACCTAGACTCATTGTCTAATCAGTCAACAACTGATTAATTAATACACGTCTGTCATGCATACTCCACGATTCGTGAGACATCAATCACGTCAAATTGGGGGATATCAATTAGGGTTTTGGTCTGGCGTCCTACTGCACGTGGATTCATCCACAACGAGAAATGTGAGTAAGTCGTGTCAACGGTTGAAGTAGTTAGCAAAGTAGTGGGTAAATGATCAACCAAGTCTCCACACAATCTGGAACTGGTTTCACCACGATCTCCCACTTTTCCACTCTTTTACTCAAGAAACCGTCATACTTACAGGGATCAAGGTGTTCACGACTCTGACAATATAAATAAGTCTCTGAATCCATGATTGAAGACAACGAATGATCACTAGCTATCAGCAATTGTCGAATTTCTCGAGCAACTACTCTCAAGAATTCATCAATCTATCAGAACTTATTCGAACTCATCAGTTCACCAAAAATTGCAGAAACCTTCAACACATCCACAATCCTTGATCATCACTGATCCCACACAATTCTCAGCTTCCCTCCTACAGATCAACCCATCTCCCTCTTTGCGACCGAATTGATTCTGGAACGGCCATTGACTTGGTTTAGGCCGGAGTCCTACAAATTGATCTCTCGAATCTAAGCACTCCCTTTGCAGTGCATCTGTGTGAGGTTAAGCAGTTTTCTCGGTTGAGGAGTCTCGACAACACGCTCGTCTCTTCACTTCCCTAAAAAACCAGTGAATCGTTTTTCCCCATCTACAACTATATAGACTTTGATTATACACATTTGCTATTTCGAGCCGAGTTTATCTCGCCTATCTATTTCTCGAAATATGTGTTGGTAAGCTTTTGCTTTGGCCAAGTTCATCTTTACCTAGTGACGAAAGTCATGACACGTTTCAATCACCTTGAAAATTGCTTACTTTGACGAAATTTCCTCTAAGAATGTTTCAATGGTTGAAATGAGAGTTTTAATTGAACCGAAGTTTGCGAACTTTGTTGATCAAGAGAACCGGAACAAGAGCCATGAACTCAGTCCGTGAACTCAGTCCGCGAACCCAGTCCGCGAACTGGCGGAAGTTCTCGACCCGAGAATATCTGCTGGAGTTTGAGAACTCCTTCCGGGAACTTAAGTCCGTGAACTAAGTCTACGAACTTAAGCTTGTTATATTTAAAGACGATTTTTTGTGAACTTATTTATATTATCTAAGGAATGCTAAATGCAAACCGTGGCTATATAGTTCATGAACCGATTCGAGTGAATCAAATCTTTTTTGCTTCGATTGTGTCTTGTGTAGTTACATAAGATTTCCTTGCAATTTAACAACTCTCTAACTAGTTCATTTGAGTCATTTTAACTAGTTATGGTGAAGAAGAACATGGTTGATATGAAAGTGCTCATATGGCTAACCAATTGGTTAACTATTGTTCAACCAACAAATGTTCATGTTTGGGTACGTTTACATAAATCCAAAATAGTACATTTCATTTGTGTGTAACAAGCTAAGTTTTCGATCCAATGGTTGAAAGATATTATCTTGAATCTAATCAGGTTTTCATCTAACGGTGAATATTGGATGCTTTGTTACCAAGCTAACATTGATTGCAAACCCTGATTTGAAAGACTATATAAGGGAGAACTCTAGCAACTGGAAAACCTAATCCCCACACCTCCTGTGTGATACTAGTTGTATTCGCTAGAGTCGATTCTCTTTTAACCTTTGGTTTCTTCTTAAAAACCATGTTAACGACTTAAAGACTTCATTGGGATTGTGAAGCCAGACCGATACTACTTTCTCGTAATTGTGTGATCTGATCTTGCTGATTCTATTGTTTTGAGTACGATTGTAACGATTAGCTTGAGATCTTTATCTCCGATAGGAAAGATAGAAAAGTAGTCACAAACATCTTCGTCTCATCGTTTGTGATTCCACAATATCTTCTTTCGCTGGGTCGATTAAGATTATTGTGAGGTGATTGATAATACTAGGTTGTTCTTCGGGACTATAAGTTCGGGTTATCAATTGGTTCATGTTCGCCTTGATTTATCAAAATACGGAACAAAACTTGTAGGTTTATCCGTGGGAGACATATTTATATATTTTGTAGACTTTTTTGTGTGATACAGAGTTGTTTATTAAAGTATTCGACTTTGGGTCGTAGCAACTATTAGTTGTGGGTGAGATCAGCTAAGGGAATCAAGTGCGTAGTATCCTGCTGGTATCAGAGACGTAAGGAGCAAAACTGTACCTTGAATCAGTGTAAGATTGATTGGGGTTCAACTACAGTCCAGACCGAAGTTAGTTTGTAGTAGGCTAGTGTCTGTAGCGGCTTAATACAGTGTAGTGTTCAATCTGGACTAGGTCCCGGGGTTTTTCTGTATTTGCGGTTTCCTCGTTAACAAAATTCTGTTGTCTGTGTTATTTCTATTCTGCATTATATTTTGTTATATAATTGAAATATCACAGGTTGTGCGTTTGAATCAATCAATTGGAAATCCTACCTTTGGTTGTTGATTGAAATTGATTGATCCTTGAACATTGGTCTTTGGTATCGTTCAAGTGATTTCTCTTGTATTCAATTAGACTCGCAGATTTCTATTTGCTTGAGAAAGAATTGAATCGAGGAAAGAGAGATAAAACTCTTTGATATACTTTTTGTAGATTGAGTCTTGTTGATTCTCTTAAAAGTATATTGGAGTTTGTCCATACAGATTGCTAAGCGAAATATTGGGTGTAGTTGTTGTACCCCCCTTTTTCAATTGGTATCAGAGCAGACAAACACGTTTAAAAACCTTACAAGTCTGTGTTTGTGGAAATCTGAGTCTGAGGACAAAATCTCTTCTCTAGCATTTACGCATACCAAGATGTCTTCTAAAGCTTTTAATTATACCAAGTGTCTTGGAAACACCTCAAAGGATACTCCTTAGTTGATTCATCTGAATCCCGAGGTAAAAAGATTGTTCCATCAGATGTTGACATCTCTTCCTCTCATGAGGCATGTGACACTTTGGCAAAAGCTGATATGGAGCTCACCAGAATCTCGAAAAATTCTACTGAAGCTATTGATTTTCAGGATCATGCTCAACTTATTGATGAATTTGAAAAGTCTCTAGATCGAGAACGTGAACTCTATAACATCATTGAGTCTTTCTCTAAGAATATTGAAAAACTACTCCAAGAAACTACTCTACAACGTGAAAAGATTAGTGTTCTTGAGGATATTATTAAGGAAGACTCAATTAGAGAAAAACGAATGATCGAGATGCATTCATCAAATCTAAACAGACTTCGTGTTGAAAAAGAGAAACTAGGTGCATCTCTTGTTCTAGCCCATGAACAGTGCAGATCCTTAGAAAAGGAAAACTCTGTCTTAAGGAGAAATTCAACTGTAGCAACTGATTCTTGTGAATTACATCACATGAAGAAATGTTCTCCATAAGAAGGTTGTGTCAAGAAGGAGTTAAGTCACTTACAACCCTCAATCAAGTAAAAACATCCAAGAGTTATATCTCAATTTCTCATTACAATCTGCAATCGAACAGAAATCTGTGAGCCTGATTAATATGAAAAATAACTTGAACGTTATCAAAAACCAATGTTCAAGTGTCAATCAATTTTCAATCAACAACCAAAGGCCGGATTTACCAATTGATTGAACTGCGCACAACCTGTGATCTTTCAATTATATAAACAAATATAATGCGGAAAAGAAATAACACAGACACCAGAAGTTTTGTTAACGAGGAAACCGCAAATGCAGAAAAACCCCGGGATCTTGTCCAGATTTGAACACCACACTATATTAAGCCGCTACAGACACTGGCCTACTACAAGTTAACTTCCGTCTGGAATGTAGTTGGGCCCTAACCAAGTCTCATACCAATTAAGGTACAATCGCGTTCCTTACGCCTCTGAATCCCAGCAGGACTCTACGCACTTGATTCCCTTAGATGATCTCTCCCACAACTAAGATTTTCTACGACCCAAAGTCGAAAACTTTATAAACAAATCTGTCTCCCACAAAAAAGTCTATTCTGATAGATAAATCTGTCTACCACAGAAATACCTACGAAGTTTTTGTTTCGTCTTTTGATAAATAAAGGTGAACTGGAACCAATTGATAATCCGTTCTTATATTCCCGAAAACATCCTAGAAATATCAATCACCTCACAATAACTTAACTATATGGTAGTAGAACAAGTTATTGTGGAATCAGAAAGAATGAGATGAAGAGTTCGTGGTTACTTTTTATATCTTTCCTATCGGGGATAAATGTCGAGCCAATCTTAGAGAAGATAGTACTCAATACGATAGAACAAGTAAGATCAGAACGCGCAACTACAGAGAAAATAGTTGGGTCTGGCTTCAGAATCCCAATGAAGTCTTTAAGTCGTTAACCTATAATGGTTTTATTAAAAACCTAGGTTAACGGAGAATCGACTCTAGTACGCAACTAGTATCACACATGAGGTGTGGGGATTAGGTTTACCAGTTGCTAGAGTTCTCCCTCATATAGTCTTCAAATCAGGGTTTGGTAGCTTTGAAACAAAGCAATCAGTATTCACCGTTAGATGAAATCATGATTTAATATTCAAGCTAAGTTTGCTTAAAACCAATGCAATATTTCTCCACCGTTATATGGTTTTAGCTTGTTACACACAAATGAAATATACTTTCATTTAGATATGGGTAACCATACCTAAACGTGTATATTGAGTTGGCTCAACAATAGTTAACCGACGTTAGCCATATGAACACTTTTCAATTAACCACATTCATCTAACACTTCTAGATAAAATGATAATCAAATGAACCTAATTGTGTTACTCATAAATTTGTTCAATTGTTTATATTCTCAAAGAAGTATACAAGTGTTTTGGGGTAAAAACTGATTCTGCTGGAAATGGTAAATTTGGGTGTGCCGCCGAGAAACGAATCTAAACCCTAAACAAATGCATTGCACGGTAGTACTTTAGATTCGAGAGATCAATTTGTACAATTCTGGCCTAAACCAAGAAATGGTTGTTCCAGCCTTGCTTCGGTCACAAAGTGAAGGAGAAGGGTTGATCTTAGGGAGAGAAGCGAAGAAGGTGTTGAGATCATAATGGTTAACTCTGAAGGTGTGGTTGTTTTATGACTTGTATCAGAATGTGGAAATCGCTTGTGGAATGCAAGCTATGAGTTTTTTGGTGTTTTTCAGGACACTTGTGTTGATAACCGTTGTCGTTGGTTGAAATAGGCTGAAAAACTATTTTATAAGTCATAGTTGAACGCACCACGATCTCATAGGAATCGGAAGTAGTTGAGTGATGGAGAAGTGGGGAGCCGTGTAAAACGTTGAAAACCACGTCTTAATATAAGGGAAGACGGGTCAGTTTACACCCACTACTTCTCTGTTGCCACGAACTGTCCACCTTTCCTGACACTTTCTCACAATGGGCGTATTGCACGCTGCATGCTGTAAACCGCCAGACCAATACCCTGATTAGCATCCCCCTGATGTCTCGAGTATTTTCGTGGAAAATATGCAGCAGGTTGCTGAGTAGGTCTTGTTTGCAGGACCTAGTTATTTTAACCAATCACGCGCAAGCTAGGTGGCGGGCGGTCATATATTACAAGTTAAGCCATGAGACTTGCCGCAAGAAATATCGTGTAATGCTTTTTAGGTCAAATAATTAAATTATTTGTGAAATCGGTATTTATAAAACATCATTTGTAATCGATGCGTATAAAGCATTGCTTTTATGCAAGCAACTCAAATAATCGATGCTCATAAATCATCGTTGTATAAGGCTCGTTTAAATTAGTCGCGGAGCTTAATGTCTTAAAAGGAGCATGACCGGCCATCTTCAAGAAGCTGCCAGGAGCTATTCGTGCACGCCAAAGGTGAGCCGGTCGGTCCTTATAGGAGAGTGGCGGCTGGTAGCCATTTTGACATCTTATTGGTTGGCCCAAGTTAAATCTAGACCGGTTAAATTGGCTAGCCAGAATGAGTGGATGAGATAATTTTCCACGGTTATTGGCTGTCGTTGAATTTATTCAAGACCCTTGTAGGCAGCACGACCAGGCACCTTTGAGCAGTCGTTCAGGATCCGTACAGGTAGATCATGTTTGGTCGATCAGTCCTCATGGAAGAGGGATGGCCGGTGATCACGACGACATCTTATTAATCCCCCAGAATTAGATCTGGGTCCGTCAACTTGTCCAGCGAAGTTGGGTGGTTGGGATTGCTTTGCTATCGAACTTGAGGCTTTTAAATCCGTGTGGCCGACGCTCTTTGGGTGAGCGAATCGCGGAGTTGCTGGCAAGCCTGGAGCAATGCAATTGGTCGGGACTATAGCTGGGCTGCCATTGAGCATATCCTTACCTTACTAGTCGATTAACATCAAATCTAGGCCGGTCTATTCGGCTAGCGAAGTTGGACGGCCGAGATCGTTTTGCGACAGTAATGCGTTGTTGCTGGTCGTAATGAGGTTATTATGGTCGTGTGTCCAACCTATTTTAAGCTAACGGTTTTAGGTGTTAGCTGCGGGCAGGGAGTAATTCGATCATCTAGGGCTGTAGCCGGGCCGCTGGTGATCATATACGTACCTTGCTCGTCGGTTGGGATTGAATCTAGGCCGGTCAATTCGGCTGGCGAAGTTGGACGGCCGCGATTGATTTAAGACTGGCATATGCGGTCTTAATTCCTTTATACCCTTTTTTATCCACGCAGCCGGCCTACTTTTGGCTTGCAGTTAGGGTTGTTGCTGGCGTGCCATAAGAATTCCAATTTGTTGGAATTATAGTGGGCCCGCCAGTGAGTATTATGAAGCTTGTCTGGCTTCACTAAGGGGGACCAGGCTCATCGAATTGGCTGGCCAAAACGTATGGTCGTGACCGTTTTGAGACTGACATGGGCAGCACATGTTCAATTCTCTAAGGAATTAAGCGTGTCGACCAACCAATTTCCACTTTAATCAAAAGTGTGTGCAACGCATTTAAAGCGATCTGATTGGTCGGCGGGAAAGAGGGGCCAGCGGACAATAAAATAGAAGAAGGAGCGTCGTCCAAAGGGGGATTGAGTTAGGGCGAATTGTCCGGTCAAGTGGCGCGACCAACCCCTTTTTTCCATGGCTCCTTATGGTCGCGGCTTCGTCTTTTCTTCCTATTTTCGTTTTCTGGCAAGGTTTTCTCCTACTAGATCCATGGTGGATTAATTTCATAGCCTTCCTAGGTTTGGTCTCGACCAATAGGGTTCGAGATATTGCGCAGGCCGCAAAAGACCTAATTCTTGAAAATTAATAAAATTAGGTTAGAAGGCAGCATAACTTTGCATGCCTCTAATTGTGTACTTCTATGCGTATCTCAATCCTGACATTTCGGGAAATTCATGCTACAAGCGAACTCTAATTGTCATGTCATGTCAATATCAAGATTTCGGCTGGAGAACATAACATAAAATAAATACTCGACAGGCCATGCATTAGTGAGTAATGCAGGTGGAAGATAAAACTTACAGAATATTTGGGATTTTCGCTACACGCACCATTCTGGATAACTTTTAAATATATTGAATTGTTCAATACATATGTAAGTAAAGAGGCATGGGCACTCATCACTTTTGAATGGCTCAGTTTATTTGCAGAGTGACGGCTTATTAAATACATTGTTTTACAATTTTAGCCCTGAACTAAAAAGCACCGTCAACAACAAGACACAATTGAAACAAAAAGGATTGATTCAAGAGAATCATTTCATGAACATTAAGCCGCGGTTTGCAAAGATTGCATTCCTTAATTTATATATGTATTTGTTCATGAGTACGAAATCATACTTAACGGATTTTAGAACTTAAACCAACTCAGTTTGCCAACGGGTACGCAAATTTAAGTTTCGGACTTTGGTCTTGTCCGACAGTTCGCAAACTGGTATGCATATTGTCGTCCCGAATCTAACTCATGTAGAACCGTTCGCATACTGGTATGCAAACTTGGTTTCCGGACCTGAATCATACCACAACAGTTTGCATACTGGTATGCATACAGTGTTATATCCATAAAATGGTTAATTATTCTAAACTCCCATTTCAATCATTGAAACATCCTTAGAAGATGAAAATAGTTGTCTCACATAAACTATTAGCTTATAAGTAATTTTCAAGTGATCGAATGATCAATACGAAACATTCCGAGTCGACATCAAATGACTGTCTCAGACAAATAATGTAAGATGTTTCGAGGCAATTTTCACACGATCATCTTTTGACTCGTTATTTAGTTTCCAACAAATAAATTGTTTCCAACTAAACTCGTCAAGAATAATGATGAATATATCTAAAGAAAAAGCTTCCAAGACATATTTTGAGAAAGATATAAGCGATTTAAACTCAGCTCGAAATATCAAATGTGTATAATGTAAAAGTCTATATAGCCGTACAACTTAGTCTCAATAGGAGATAGAATAGAATAGACTTCTGAGTGATAGATAAGTTTTAGTCTCCACATACCTTTTGTTGATGAAGTTCCTCCAAGCTTTCCCAGTAGATCTTCGTCTTCAATCGATGAACGTCGTGAAGTCTAAAGCTCCACTACACATTCTATCCTAGTCCGAGACATAGCTATAAGTAGACTAGAAATCAAGATTTATAGTTTTGATCACCTAAACTTGACAAACAAGCTAGAGATAGCAACACTTGCGAGTTCGACCGAGTGCTCTAACAGTCACCATCTAAAAGTTGGTATCTGGTTGCTTTAGTTTTAATCTTCCTTGCCTTTTATGGGTCATCTGGTAAAAATTTTGACTCGAGGTAGCTGAAGATACCTTGCATCCAGGTTTCTTCTATTTCAGTTAGGGTTATAGTCTAGTTCTGAGTTATTGTACCATCTGTGTTTGGCTAGTGGATAACTGACCTTTTTAAGATTCCAATCTTGATCATCTTTTGGGAAGCTCCAGGTATGACTACCCCAGGAAAGCCAGTGCATTTGCATGTCTCATCTTATTCCTATATATCTTTCTGATACTCACTTTTTCAAAGCTGGATATCAGAGTGTTGACTTTCCTTTTGTATTTTTCCATCGAGACGCCTCTTGTTTCAAGTTTACCTTCTACCTGCTTTGTTGTCAGCTGAGAGTCACTGAACAATATGAACTCTTTTAGTTGTAAATTCTTTGCAGCCAGTAGTCCGTGTATCAGTGCTTCATATTATGCTTGTTATTTTTTGGGCTGAAGGCCAGTGTATATGAAAATTCGATGAGGTTTCTTTCTGGTGTCCTTATGACCACTCTAGATCCACCTCATTTTTTGTTTGATGCACCATCAACAAAATATTTCCAGACTCCAGGTGTATTGGGTGATGAGTCTTCACAATATGTTATGCTCTAAGGTGCTGGATGCACTTCCCGCTGATTTTTACTAAAAATTAGATTAAAGTCTGGATCTTCAACTAGGAAATCAGCTACAACTTGTGCTTTTATGGCCTTCATGTTTTTGTATCCCATGCTGAAATGATTCAGGTGGAATACCCATTTTGCAATCCTTCTAATTTTTATTTCTTTGGAGAAAATTTTCAACTTGGTACTTTGTGACCACAATTACCTTCCAACTCAAGAAGTATCGTCTTAGCTTTATTAATGAGAAATAGATAACGAAGATCACCTTTTCCAGCTATGAATAATTAGACTTTGGTGATATTAGTGATTTGCTAATGAAGTAGATTTGGCTTCTATTTATTATCTTCCACTCTGAGTAATACTGCACTTACTGCGTTTTAAGTGGTTGTAATTTAGAGATAAAGCTCTTCATCTATGATGGGTGTTGACAGGATAAGATGAGTGGACAAGTAGGCTTTAATCTTATCAAGAGCTACATGGCATTATTCGCTCCAATGAAATTCTTGTTGCTTGAAGAGTAAGTTGAGCAATGGCCTGCACTTGTTTGTCAGTCTTGAAATGAATCTGTTCAGTGCTGCTAGTTTCCATGCCAACTGTTGTATCTCCTTTTTGCAAGTTGGAGGTTTCATCTTTAAAATTGCTCTGATTTTTAGTGGATCAACTTTTATTCCTTTTCTGGTGACCATGAAGCCTAGGAATTTTCTACTTTAGACCCTAAAAGCACATTTTGAAGGATTAGTTTTTATGTTATAGCTTCTGTGGATGGTGAAATTTTTGAGCAAATCTTTCATGTGGTATTATGGTTCTTTGCTTTTCACGGCCATGTCAACTACATAGCATTCCATTGTGCTTCCGATGAGGTCTTTAAACATCATTTTAACCAACCTCTGATAAGTTGATCATGCGTTCTTTAGACCAAAGGTCATTGCCTTGAAACGACATAGTACGTTATTTGTGTTGTGATGAATGCAGTATGCTCCTCATCCTTTGGATTAATTAGTGTCCGATTATACCCTAAATATTCATCTATGAATGATAATCACCCATAACTTAAGACAACTTCCACCGTTCTATCTTTACCATGCAAAGGGTAACTATCTTTGGAGCATACTTTATTCAAGTTTGTGAAGTCTATACAGACTCTTACCTTGTTGTTCTTTTTCATCACAACCATAATATTTGATATCCATTCTGGATATTTTCATTCTCTTATGACCTTTGCTTCCAGCATTCTTTGAACATCTGCTTGTACCGCATCATACAACTTATCCTTGATTTTTCTTTTCTTTTGCTTCACTGGCTTAAAATATGGACTGATGTTCAGTGAGCGATAAGCGATACTTGGATCAGTTACCACCATATCTGACATTTTCCAGGCAAAGAGGTCTACTTTTTCTTTTTAGAATTATCGTAAACCGTTCTTTTCTTTAGCCGTGAGATCTTTTCCTATATAGGTTATTTTTGGTTCATCATCTGAACCCTGGTTTACTTCCTCCAGTAGTTCAACAAGATCTTCTTTGAATTCTCTGTATGGAAAAATGACCAGACCCTTCCATGTTTCAGTCTTCACTGTAAAAGTATGTTGGCTATACTATTGTTTAGCTGCCAGGTATTTGAGTTCTGCTTCGGCTTTTAGGAGCTTTGAGATTTTCCCTAGCAGCTTTAATTTCTATTCTCTAGAAGTTCCATGTGGGTCTTCCTGCTGGATGATGGAGAGAAAAGTTAACTCTTTTGACACAACTTGGTTGCCCTTGATGACATGCTCGCTTTTGCTTATCATAAACTTTAGCTTTTGGTGGCATGTTGAGGGTACGACCTGCAGTGCGTGGATCCAATCTATTTCCAGATAACATTGTATGGTAACTTGGTATTGAGAACCAGGAAAGCCACATTTGTTTTGATTGGGACAGCTTCGACTGTAAGAGTTATCTCTCCCATTGGGTATGTCTTTGAGCCATTGAATCCCACAATAGAAGAGTCGTTACTCTTTAGAACACCATCTCGCACTAGCTTCATCTACTTTCCTACTTTGAGATAAATGATGTCACAAGTGGATCCATGATCAATCAGTATCTTGCAAAAATCTCTGTCGTCTATGATGAGGTCGACCACCAATATATCAGAATGATGGAAAGTGACCCCAGTTAGATCCTTCTTGGTGAATCATATATCATCTGCTGGTAAAAGCAATCCTTCGTAGCTTGAATGAAGACCTGTTACGTTCACCTCTAGATCCTTCTGAATCGTATGTCGGTAAGGTTGGATGGTAGTTTTGTCTCAGCTCTGGGTGTCGAGTATATTATGTTTATACGCCCTTTGACTTTCACTGCTTGGGACTTCCCAGTATTTCCTTGCTCTTGGAGTATGGATTCTGTCATACGTTCTTCTCGTGCAATGCTTTCTATGAATCTTTTTAGATTCTTGCAATTATTGGTGACATGTTCGTTTTTTTTTTCATGATAAGAGCAATAATATTTTGCTTTCCTATATGCCATCAACTTACTTGGTGGAGTTCATGTACTGAAGTACGACCTCAGTTGTGGAGTTCATCTTTAGGAAGTTCTTTGACTCTTCTTTCCATTTCAGCTCAGACTCCTCTCTGAAGTTTTTCTTCTTTGATTGTTGGTTTGACGACTTAGGTGAGAGACTTCTCCTTTCTCCTTAGGTCTGCCCAGCAGAATATACTTTATGGTGTGAGCTAGGAAAATTCAAGTTATCTTGTTCTCTTCTGAAGAAATTCCCAGCTTTGGTATAGTCTTCGTCCAAGGACTCGAGAATGTGACATGTGAAGGAGTCTGGAATTTCTCCTTGAAGAAGAGAATTTTTGAATAGTATGAATAGACTTTCTCATGCTCTTTATCAACTGGGGAGGCTGCTTCCTTGAACCGTCTTAGAAACTCGGTGAAATTTTTGTCACTTCTTTGACTGATTTTGCAAATATTATCTAGAACATCTCCTTGTTTAATGTTGTAAGAGTAGTTCTGAATAAACAATGATTTTAGCTCCTTGAATGTTATGATTGAATTCGATGGGAGGCATGTGAACCATGTCAAAGCGTCTTCTTGTAGAATTCTTGGAGAATCTTTCCGTTATCCAGGTAATGTCCAGGTATAGAGCCATCATTTGCTCGAAATGAAATATATGTTCATCTAGGTCTGAATGTCCCTTGAAACCTATGAAAGTTGGCAAATGAAACTTTTCAGGTAATAAACAATCACGGATCTCCTTTGATAATAAATTTCCTTGAATATATATGTTGGGTCTGCTTTTGATTTGCTAACCATCAATTTTATCATTTCCACTTAAGCTTTCATCATTCTGTCAATCTTTGAATCTATGGACTCATGAACCAAGTCGACTTTCACTGTTGTTGATGGTTCAGAAATTATGTGTCTCGGATTTTGCAGTTGATTAGCTAGCAAGCTACAATTTCTGATCTCTTGCCTCAGATCCCTCTGTTTTTGACTTGGCAATTGGTTCAGTATAGATGACTGAGCTAGCAGAGGTGGTATGTTTAGATGTTAGTCAGACTGTTCCAGCTGCGCACTTTGTTGTTGTACAACTGGTGTTGTAATGTGCTGAGTTGGAGGAGGTGCCAGTTGATTTAATTTTTTATCTAGGTTACAGATCGACTTCAGTACGTCTTGGATCATGTCACCTAATATTTGTATTACAGGAGTGGTTGTAAGAGCTGGTGGTCTTGGTGGCCTCATGTGTTGCTCAGGTGTTATAGCTGGACCTATTAGAACAACTTGGGGTTGACCACTTGCCATCATTTTTCAAGTTGTGATTGTTGGTGGAATAATTATTGTTGCTGGTGTAGCTGTTCCTGTGTTCCCAGCTTATATTGGTGTCGTTGAGAGTATCAAGATCATAGTTGGCATTTCAGGTGTGCTTACACTTGGGTGATCTACCGTTGGTATGATCGGTGTTTGTCGCAATGGTTAGGTTACACCAGTTCTATGTGGTAATCGTCTTTGTTGGCGCTCCATAACTCTCCTTAGTAGTTTTGTCTTCAAGTGACAAACGTCGTGAAGTCTAAGCTCAACTACACAACTATGTCCTAGTCTGAGATATCTATAAATAAGCTAGAAATCAAGACTTATAGTTTTGATTACTAACATTGACAAACATGCTTGAGATAGCAAGGCATGCGAGTTCGATCGAGAAGTGCTGTAACAATCTCCCCCTTTGTCAATTTTAGTGACAAACCTATCAATACATATGGATTACAAAATAAATAAAAATTGTAGCTTCTCATCCAAATGCTTGATCTCCTTGGCATCTTCAATGCGACTCGAAATCTTCGTTACTTCCAAGTACTCCATGATCCTAAAGGTTGTAAGTTCAACATCATAGTTGTTGAAGATCCGTAGCGATAACAATGAGAAAACAAAGTGCTCTCAATCATTGTTATACAGTGTCATAATATTATTACACAACATCAAAGTTCAATTGTATCACAACTTTGACAACAATACTATGGTGATATGTATCACTCCCCCTTAGTCAATACTTCATCTCGACATGAAAACCACTCCCCCTTACATAATGATCTGTAAACCATATGTATTTGTAGTATCACAGTACACATTAATTCTCCCCCTTTTTGTCAATATAAATTGGCAAAGGTACAAAAACTAGTGGGATCCTCATGAAAATTTCATAGAGATACTTCATGACTAAAAGAGAATACCATGTCAACTTATTTAGATGCCATCATAAAGCCGAAGCTAAATGCATTCATCAAGGAGTTTATAAAGATACAAGATAACCCCTATAATATTCCACAGCCACACTCCCCACAAAGATTTGGCAACTAAGCACAAGTTCAATTTTTTTTTTTTTTTGCTGAATCACCCTTTTTTTCATTTATTGACAAACTAAAAGAATACAAAAGTTACTATAAAACAATAAACAAAGTAGAAAAATTACAAAAAATAAGGAATCTTAAGAATCAATTTTAAAGTGACTAAGAATTTGGTTTTCATAGTCATTGTTCCAACTGACCCCTTTTATTCTGACACCATGATCTTGAACAATCTTCATAACCCTGTGCTTAAAACCATGAATATTAACATCACCTCCTTCAAAGAAAACTCTGTTTCTTTGAAACCACAACTCCTTAATGACAGTACAAGCAGAGATTATCCATACTTCATCAATGATAGGACTGTGCTGTTTAGCTGCAGAAAAAACTTCTGAAAAAGAGTATGGCCTGGGAAATTGAAACATATTGCCAAGCCAATTCCAAACCTGAACACTGAATTCACAAAGCCACAGTGTATGCTCCATAAAATCCTGCTCTGATTTGCAGATACAACATCAAGAAGGCATTTCATATCCTTGTTTTCTTTTCATGTCATCATTCACATAAACTCTTTGTAGAAGCTTTCAAATGTTACTGCAATAGTTGGGTGCAAAGATTTCTTACATATATAAGAAGACCAATCTACCTTGTCTTTCTTGTGTCTTATTTTCTCCAATGCCTTTGCATTATCAAACATTCCACTACTATGTAGGTTCCATATTATGGAATCCTTTCCACTGTGAATATGAGGCAAGTTATCAATCTGTAACAAGTGCTGCAACTGAGGATGTATATTCCATTGATCATTAATGATTAAGTCCTGAACTTTCAACTGCATATTGTTATGAAAAAAATCAGTATAACCAATTTCATTAATTAGTGGGGATGATCCATACCAGTTATCAAACCATACTGAGATGCTAGCACCATTTCCAATCTTCCAAGAGATGTCTTCTTGTAAAATAAGCCAAGCCCATTGCAAACCTGCTCTTACTGATGATAATTTCCATTTTGAAAACCATATACCATATTTATCTTTGAACTTAGCTGTAAAAAACATAGCCCATTCATCTGATGAGTATACCAATTTCCACATCATTTTCATCAGCAAAATTTTGTTAAGAACTTCTAGCCTTCTAATACCCAAGCCACCTTCAATATATGGCACACAGATCTTCTTCCAAGATAAAGTTTTGTACTTTCTAACCTCTCCATCACCTGACCATAGAAAGTTCCTTATTAGTTTTTCACATATCTTAATAACTGAAGATGGCCATTTATAAACTGCCATATTGTAAAGAGGGTAGCTGCACAAAACTGTTTTTACAAGAATCAGTCTATCATGAAAAGATAATAATCTTCCTTTCCAAGCTGCAAGTTTGCTCTAAAGCATAAGAACTATTGGCCAGACCATTTCAGTAGTTACTCTTCCTGGAGCTAGAATGATACCAAGATACTTATCAGGAAAATTAGATATATCCATACCAACTATGCTGCTAATTTGTTGCTTTCTGGTTGAATTAGTACCATCAATGAAACACTTGCTTTTGGATTTGTTAATCATCTGGCCAGAGCTATGTTGATATTTGTCAATCAGCTTAAATAGACAAAACAAAGTCTTCTTAGCTCCATTACAGAATAAGAAAACATCATCAGCAAAAAATAAGTGTGTTGGATATATTCCATTTCTAACTACCATTGGAGTTATCTACCCTGTATTAACCAAATTTGTGATATTTCTACTCAATACATCTTCCATCAAAATAAATAAAATAGGGGATAATGGATCACCCTGCTTAAGACCCCTATGCATTGAGAAAAAGCCACATGGTCCTCCATTGACCATTACTGATAATTTTGCAGATTTAAACCTGGTTAACAACCAATCACACCAAGATGATGAAAATCCATATTCGTGCATAACTTTAATAAGAAAAGTCCAACTTACAGAATCATAAGCCTGTGATATGTCCAGTTTAAAAGCCACATTACCGCCTCTTCTCTTTTTCCTCATTTCATTTACCATCTCTGAAGCTAGAAGTATTTGTTCTTGAATGCTTCTTCCTTTAACATAAGCAGCCTGTTGTGATGAAATTAACTTCTCCATGAGTCCATTCATTCTGACAGAAATTATCTTTGTGAAAATTTTGAATAATACATTACTCAATCCAATTGGTCTATATTGACTTGCTTTCTTAGCACCTGCACATTTAGGAATGAGGGTTAAGAAATTTGAATTCAGGCCTTTGGGGATAAATCTTCTTCTCCAACAAAATTGTATGGCATCTTTTAAATCCAACTGAATTATATCCCAGCAACTTTTATAAAAGGATCCAGGAAATATATCTGGACCAGGGGCACTATCCGAGTCCATTTCAAAAACAATTTTCTTGATTTCTTCAGTGGTGGGAATGGAGTCCAACATTTCTTGGTCTTCATCTGTAATAACTGAGGGAATAACATCAAGCAATTCTTCAGAAACATCAACATCTTGAGCTTCAAATTTTTGTTGAAAATGCTTGACTAAAGTATCTGCAATTTGAGATTGATCACTAATAATATTTCCATTTTCATCTTCTAGTTCACTAATTGTATTTCTTGCTTGTCTAATCTTCATTCTAGCATGGAAGTATGCAGTGTTTGCAGAACCATCTTTAATCCATTTTTCTCTTGATTTAAGTCTCATAAGAGTATTTGCTTGAACTTCTCTTGTTGCATGTTCATTTTGTGCTGCTACTAAGTTGGCTAAAAGATCTTCATTTAAGGGATTTTGATCAGATAACTCCATTGCTTTTTGAACTTTCTCTTCTGCCTCCTTAATTTTTATATTAATATTACCAAATACACTCCAATTCCACTCACTTAAGAACTTTTTTAGATTTTTTAGCTTCTGCATGAAAATAAAAGATGGATCACCAATGATATTCTCAGTCCATACTTTCTTCACTTCACTTAAGAATGATGGATGATCAATCCACATTTTTTAAAATTTTCAGGGAACATTCTTTGGTCTAGGTATGCTTGCACAACCACATAATAAAGGAGCATGATCTGAAACTATCCTCAATCCAACCTTATATCCCCAATCACCATACTTCTGTAACCATAAAGAATTGAAAACAACTCTATCTAGAACAAATAGGATTCTTTTTGTTCTTTGTTGAAAATTGGACCAAGCGTATTGCTGACATGTACTAGGAGCTTGAATTAAGTTACATTCATTAAGGAAATGAATAAAATCCATCATTGAAATTCTGTTTGGAGCTTTACCACCAAATTTCTCTTCAGGTGAAATTATAGCATTAAAATCACCTAAAACAACCCATGGTTTTTGTAGATGACTAATGATTTCCATCTCTGACCATAGAAACTTTCTTTGACTCTTTTTAACATGAGCATGAACACCAGAAACTAATACTTCACCAATACTGACAGTTACCATTTGGATAAACATTGAAATAACTTGAGGAGTAGATAAAGAAGCATTCCAGAATAACCATAAATTACCTTTTGTAGATAAGGTTGAATTATGTATCACCATACTTTTCATTCCAGGGAGATTTAATTGACTGCAAAAAGAAGCACTACAAGAAATTTTTGGTTCTGCAACCCAAACTAGAGATGGGTTAAATTGATTCACCAAAGACCTTAGTTTATTCTGATCCCTAGGTCTTCTTAGGCCCCGAATATTCCAATATATGATCTTCATCTTGGTGGTGGGGGATTTTTGGTACCTCCCTTACCATGATTTTGTCTGAGATTATGTTTCTTATTTGTAACAATTGGATTACCACCTTTAGCTGCACCTGGAGAATGTTGAGAAGTGGAAGAAGTAGAAGTAGGATTAATCACTTTCTTTTCAACCACTTTTGACCATGAAGTAACCTTAACAGTTTCATCAGAGACTGTCCCTGTCTTTCCATCTACAAATTTGATTTGAGGAGTTTCTACAACATCAGCTGTCTTATCTTCATTAACCACAGTATCTTCAAGAATATTTTCTTGAACACATTCAAGAGGACTGAATCTCCCAGTAGTAGCATTGTGAATAATTTGATGAACTGGAACTGTTGGAGTAACATGAATTGTATGGATGATAGAGTCTTCATCGTCATCTACTAATGTATCACAAATATCAAAGGGAAATGACCTAGTGATATTTGCTGAAGATAAAGCATTCAAATTGTTTGTTGAACTTGATTTAGGCTGCTGAAGAATTTCTGAGGAACTCTTAGGCTGTTGTGGAGTAACTATGTTTTCTGAATTAGTTTCATTCCTTTTTGCTTTTTCTACTCTACATTCTGTGATAAAGTGACCTACCATTTTGCAGCTACTGCAGTATTTTGGACAATCTGGAATGGAAACCTCTTGAAAAAACCCCCCATATTTAGTCCCAATCCATACTTTGTTTGGAACTGAAGAAGCAAAATCTACCTCAACCAAGACATTTGCATAATATCCAACATCACATTTAGTTGTTGCCTCATCAATTTTAATTGGAGTTCCTATTTCTTTACAAATTTTGAACAGAATTGATTCACTCCAGAATTCAAGACCTAAACCTGGAAATCTCACCCAAACAAAAGCCTTAGAAGTTCTTTGACTGGTAGGTCGAAAATTATACACCCAATTTCTAACTTTCAAAATTTGATATGTAACTTCCCATACTTGAGACTTGATGTAGTTACGGTATGTAGCATTATCCAATTTGATGGTAAAGAAACCTCTACCTAATGGAATTAACTTACATTCCCCAGTTAATTTCCATTGATTTCTAAGAATTATTGCAGCATCAACAAATTTGATCTTCTGTAAATTTAATCTACCAATTAAAGAAAAACGCCATGGATCTAAGCTTTTCTCCAATAGTTCATCAGGTAATTCAATCGAAGGAATTTTCATTCCTTCTATTGAAGAAATATTATCATACTCAGAGTTCGTTTTAGATCCCATTTTATGAAGTAAAACACCTGAGTTAAAACCAATTAATTCCAGAAAACATGATGAATGATGTATGATTCAACAAAATCACCTGAAATTAATGCTTGGTTGACCAGAAATCAAAGAACGATGAAGAGAAATTTTCCGTGTCCAGCACCGATTCCGTCGCCAGTCACCTTTGCTCTCGCACCGAGTGCTTTTCTTCCTAATCTCCAATCGTAATGGCAATACTTGGGATTTGCCATTTGTTCTTTAGTTGGTAGGCGCCTAACAGGAGGTAGTTTGATGGCATCATCTTGAATCCATACTTCCAGTAGTTCGATTACTTTCTCGGTCGGGAACGGTAATTTTGGAGCAGTATATCCAGTTTCTTGTTGTTGCACAGGAACCTTAGCCGCGACCTTCTAGGGTGAAGCCATTTGATGCGCTGGTGCCACACGTTTGGGTTGTTATTCCGCTGCTGGAGTTTTTCTCTTTCTCCCTTCATTAGCGATTTACTGGAGGTTGGATATTTTATTAGAAAGACGTTTGCTTTCCTGAACGTCTTTACGAGCTTCTTCATTCTGGAACGGTTCAGATCGACTGACTAAAGTAGCAGCAGATCTCTTAGCAGCTTCTGATGCAATATAGGAATTGATATTTTCCACGAAGGATGCACATAATGAAATCACATTTTCATTGCGAGGACTTTGATGAGAACGTGATAAATCCCACGAGTCTTCTTTCTGATCTTGAGGAAACATCTTTTGATCTTCCTGAGCAGACAAGTTAGCTTGGTGGATATCTTTCCATTTAATGTGACCATAGGCTTCATCCTCCTCACTAGGAGTAGGAATATGAATCTTGTAAAAAGGACTACCACCATCAACATTGATCCAAAATGAATGGTTGATAGCGCTTCCCATAGAATGAATACGCGTTGGTTCCTTTGACAGTTGATCCATGAGGGCTTTCAAAAGTGTAAATACTCCGTCCTGCGTCTTGACAATAGTAGCTTGATTCTCGACAATATCATTCAAGATTTTCGTCAAATCATGAATAGTGTTAAATATCGAGACTCCATGGCCTCGACAATGGTTTTGAATGAAAGAACTGATTCAGGGATAACATGTGGAGTATTTTCGGTGCTAGGAGAAGTAAAATTGGGATTGAGGGTTTCTGAAGCATTCCTAAGATCAACCATCTTGAGAAATTTAGTAAATTGAAAATGGGTTTGAATTTGACCTAAGAGCAATTGGGATGAAAATGAAATTGGGAATTGAATTTGCAACCGAGAGATTTGATCTCCCACTGTGGTCGCCAATTGTTTGTGGGTGAAAACTGTTTATGCTGCTTTTGGTAAATTTAGGTGTGTGGATGAGAAACAAGTCTAGACCCTAAACAATGCACTGCACGTGAGTACTTTTGATTCGAGAGATCAATCTGTACAATCCTGGCCTAAACCAAGAAATGGCTGTTCCAGGATTGCTTCGGTCACAAAGTGAAGGAGAAGGGTTGGTCTTAGGGAGGGAAGCGAAGAAAGTGTTGAGACCAGAATGGTTAATTCTGAAGGTGTGGTTGTTTTATGACTTGTATCAGAAAGTGGAACTGGCTTGCAGAAAGTTATCAGTTCTTTGGTGATTTTTGGATACTATGTTGTTGCTGACCCCAAACTTGTTTTTTGGTGGAAATAGGTGAAACCTATTTATACAAGACATAATAAAACGTATCTTAGTCTCGTAGGAAGTGGGAACGATGAGTGATGAAAGAGTGTGTAACCGCCAGAAATCGTGCTTCCATGATGAAGGAAGTGGATCGATTTACACCCATTACTTCTTGTCACTATTCACCATCCCGCTTCATGACACTTTCTTGTAACGGGCGTATTGCACACCGCACGCTGTAAACCGCCAGACCAATACCCTGATGAGTATCCCCCAGCTTGTTACATGTTTTATGTCTCGAGCGTTTTCGTGGAAAACACAGTTTGCTATGTGTGGCAAGTCAAAGTCAAAAGACTTTCCACAGGAAAATAGCATGTGGTGCTATTAGGCTCATCTTGGTTGGTCGCCTAAAACTTGCCACAGGCCTGTCAGTTCTGTAGCGAACTTGGACGGCCGAGATTATATCTCGTGAGGAAGGGTATCCATCGATTATGGCCACACCATGTTGATGTCTGGCAATGGCATATTGGCGTTTTTAGCGTATGCCAGTGGCACTGCGGCATGGCTGGCATAGTTCGTGCATGCCATTGACACGGTGGAATGGCTGGCATAGCCTGTGCATGCCAGCGGCGCGATGATGCAAGTAGCGCCTAGCGTAGCCATAGTCACTAGATTTTGGCACATTGGTGTTAGGATCCAATGTGGTGTAGCAACATCAGTTTCAGTGGCCACATCAATCCCAATGCTCTGTGGAACATTATCTGGCTTGGTTGGCGTAGTAACTTTGCCTAAATTAGGGTTTGGCATGCCGAAACCCTAATTAGCGCATATGGCATGCGGTAGGTGGCGGTGGCATGTCATTTTATAAAAACGGTGCTAGAGTCATGCCAAAGGAGCCATAGGAATGCCACCATGTAGAAACGGTCACATGAGCAAATATTTCCACGAGTGGCTGTGGTGTGGCGCCTTAGGGTTTCCTAAGTACGCACGGCTTGTGGCATGTTGTGGGCCCGAGGAGACATAGTTTTGTGCCACGATTAGAAGTTAGGGTTCCATCCACCGCCACTAGAGCATGGCCGCTCTTACGGTTAGGCAAGCCAAAATTGAAGTCTGTTGTGATGCTAGTCACGAACATAGAGTGGGTACGTTTTGGCATGCTGTCGCGGTAAGTGGCACGTTTGGAATGTGTACTTGGCATGCCCGTTTGGCATGTGTGTCTGGCATGCTCGTTTTGGCATGTTTAGCATTCCGTTAGTATGTTGGCGCGGTTTTTGGAAGCCAACTTAGTATGGCGACCTCTTGACATAATTTCCACATCTTTTAAAGTTGTGGCAGATTTGGAGCAAGATGATTGGTCAATAAAAGTAGGGGGTCGGCAAAGCACGGGCGTGGCCACCCTTTTGGTTCACGTGGCAGGTTTAATGCGACCTAATTGGTCGATGGGGAATAGGTCCGGCATGTATGGGCCCAGCCACAACTCATGGAAGCGTGGTAGGTTTAAAGCGATCTGATTGGTCGACAAAGGAATTAGGGTCGGTTGGGTAGCATAGGGCGTGGACAAGTGGCGCCGGCTGGCCTAGGGCATGGCCACGCTTCCCTCGTTATTGCTCCTACTCTACGGTTATGTTTATTCTTTGCTTCCTGACTGAGTATTTTGTGCAAGGGCCTTAAACTTGGTACTTGGAGGTCCGTGCTACTCTGCTGCGAGTGAACATAAATCCGTCATGCTATACCAATATTAAGGGTTCTGTCGAGAAACATAAGCACAAGAAAAGTACTCAGCAGACTCCAGCATCTGTGAGTAATGCAGCTAGGAGCTTATACACTCATTAGGCTCTATACTAGTGAACAATTCATCTAGGAGCTTGAGTTTCAATATAATATGAAGAAAGACATAGACACTCATCAGATTTTGATATATTTTCCAAATTCCCTGCGGAATATAGACATATCAATATCTACTACATCTAATGCCGGGTTAGGTAGATAGACTTTTACAAATTTAGCCCTGAACTAAAAACCACCATCAACAGCTGGATAATCTTTTTCAAACAATTCTTCTTAAGTATTTGTGTGTTGTTGTATTGATAATCTTAAAATATTGTTGCAAGGACAAAGTTGCTACTCTTACTCTAAAAATTGTCCGGTATAAATACAATTTTTTTTGAGCTAAGATCTGTGAGTTCTCTCACATAGGCAGACATTTTTAGCAAACAGTTGCATCTTTTGAGTACCTCTCTTTTGAGTTGTTTAATGGGCCATATTCGGGTATCCTGGTTGATGTCACGAACTGACTTTGGAAACCCTATTTCTGGGTCCCTGTAGATCCCTTTATATACCAAACCCTGTTTTGAAAAGTACGCATACCCAGGCTGCGTCTTCATCAAGAATGGCTTCACCATCTGGTTTTGGTAGTTTTCCAAGAGGATTTCTTGATAAGGGTTTGGATCTCAAAGGAGAGGAGAAAGGGACTCTGGTAGAAGTTGATGACACATCCCCTCAAACTCCTGACAACTTCTCAGATTTTGAGGATGATGAAGAGATTTCTAATGAAGTTGTCCAAAACTTTATTGAAAAGTTTAATGATGCAAAGATTTCTCTTGTTAACACTCTAAAAGAGCTAGATGGGTTAAGAACCGAATTGATAAAGGTCAATTCCGAACTCGCTCTAATGAAGACACTTCATAAGGATCGTCTCATTATCGTGTCTGAAGATGTTGTCAATTCTGTCTGCCACAAGCTTGAAGGTCTCAGAACCAGTGAAGCTTCCGTACCGGAATTCTGATTATTGCTTGTGATGGCTCTTTGTTTTTAGAGTTGTTTTTTATTTTGTCTAGTAAATCTTCTTTGTTATGTTTTTAGAAGAATAACTAGGGTTTGGAATAGCCATTATTGTGAGTACACATAGCTATGTTCAACAATTTTCATCTTCATTGTTTTTAGATTTATTTATTTAAATTCTAAGTTTTTGGAAGATGATTTTTTTTCGCAATTTTAATCTTTATGATTTTATATATTGCATATTGTTATGGGATATGTTGTTTACGTCCGTGAACCAATGACTGTCCCATACTTGTTCAAATGTTATCTCTATTATGTCAATATGAATGTATTGATGGAAGATAGAATGAACTTTTGACTTTACAAAAGTTAAAGCCTTTTATGTCATGTTTTGATAAAAAAGAAAGGATAAAACTTTTGTTTACAAGGATTAAGCCTATTGTATGTCATTATGCAAATAGTGATGGAAAATAGGATGAATCCTTGTCTATTCCACAGTATTTGGTCGACCTCCGATCCACCTTTTTGTGCATATACTTTGTTGTTCCATAAGGTTTATTATGTTGAGCAAAATCGACTGAGTTGATCATTATTTTATGATTAACTTAGTTGTTGCTCAATAAGGTTCCCTATGTCGAACATGATCAACTAAACTAATCATTCTCTTTTGATTATTTTAGTTGTTGCTCCGTAAGTTTCTTTTATGTTGAGCATGACCAATTAAATTGATTGCTTTTTGTGGTTAATTTGGTTGTGTATTCCAATTGAATTAATCATGGGTTTTCTTGTGATTAATTTGGTTGTTTATTTTTCGATTGAACTAACTGTGGGTTCTCTTGTGGTTATTTCAATTGAATTTTGGGGATACAAATTCATGTTTTCATGTGATTTGGTTGTCTAAAGAAATCCTTCTTTTCTTGTGAAAGTAAGGTCGCCTTTGTTGTTCCTTCGGGGACGACATTTTATGGGGGAGAGTTCTTTTGAACTTGTGCTTAATTGCCAAATCTTTGTGGGGAGTACGGCTGTGGAATTTTTAGGGGTTATCTTGTATCGTTATTAACTCCTTGATGAATGCATTTAGCTTCGGCTTTATGATTGCATCTAAATTTGTTGGTATGTTAATACACCTTTTGGTCATGATATATCTCCGTGGAAATTTCATTAGGATCCCACTAATTTTCGTACCTTTGCCAATTTTTTTGACAAAAAGGGGGAGAATTAATGTGTAGTTCACACTACAAATACATATGGTTTACGGATCATTATGTAAGGGGGAGTGGTTTTCATGTTGAGATATGTATTTACTAAGGGCGAGTGATGCATATCTCCATAGTGTTATTGTCAAAGTTGTGATAAATTGAACTTTGATGTTGTGTAATAATAATATGACACTGTATAACAATGATTGAGAGCATTTTGTTTTCTCATTGTTATAGCTACGGATCTTCAACAACTGTGATGTTGAACTTACAAACTTTAGGATCATAGAGTACTTGGAAGTGACAAAGATTTCGAGTCGCGTTGAAGATGCCAAGGAGATCAAGCATGTGGATAAGAAGCAACATTTTTTCTTATCTTTTTGTAATCCGTATGTATTGATAGTTTTGTCACTAAAATTGACAAAGGGGGAGATTGTTAGAGCATTGCTCGGTCAAACTCGCATGCGTTGCTATCTCAAGCATGTTTGTCAATGTTAGTGATTAAAACTATAAGTCTTGATTTCTAGCCTATTTGTAGATGTCTCGGACTAGGACATAGATAGTGTAGTTGAGCTTAAATCTCTCGACGTTCATCTCTTGAAGATGAAGAACTACTAAGGGTAGCTTGTGGAACTTCTTCGACAAAAGGTATGTGGAGACTTGAACTTATCTATCACTTGGAAAGTATATTTCTACTATCTCCTATATTGAGACATAAGTCGTGTTATGATATAGTTTTCTTTATACACATTTGAGATTTCGAGCTGAGTATATCTCGCTTACATATTTCTCGAAATATGTGTTGGTAAGCTTTCGCTTCGACCAAGTTCATCTTATATCATGAGAAAATTGTCGAGTAACATCTTAAATGGTTTGTGTGATACAATCATTTGATGTAGACTTGGAATGTTTCGACAATGATTATTTCAATATCTTGAAAATTGCTTTGATGTTAATAGTGTGTGAAAACGGCTATTGTCATTATAGAAGAATGTTTCAATGATTTAAATAAAGATTTGATGATGTAACCATCTTTGGATATAAACATATATAGCGTGTTCGCACATTAGTGTATAAGTCCATAAACCGGGAGCCAAGAGTATGCATATGTGTGTATACAAATTGGTGAAGGAGACAGGTTAAGTATGCGTACCCGTACACATACTGGCGGAAGTTCTCAAACCGAGAATTTCTACTGAGTTTGGTTTTGGCAAAACTATTAACTAGTCACCTTAAGTATGCGTCTCGTACGCATACTGGCGGAAGTTTTTGAACCGAAAATTTCTGCTGATTTTGGAAACTTAACAAACTCAAAACCGGCTGCTTAAGTACGCATACTTAAGCTGGTTACTTTGTCAAGTCGGTCAGTTCTCATGGACTTAAACATTTAAATCATATGGAATGCAATCTTTGCAAACCGTGACTATAATGTTCATGATTGATTCAAGTGAATCAAGCAGATTTGATTTCAATTGTGTTTTCTAAACAATTGAACAACTCTTAACTAGTTTCATTTGAGTCATTTGAAGTAGTTATGGTTAAGATGAATAAGGTTGATATGAGAGTAATCATATGGCTAACCTCGGTTAACTATTTGTGAACCAAACTGGTGTACACGTTTAGGTTAAGTTAAGTTAACTATTTATAATAGTCATTTGAAGTAGTTAAGTTAACTATTTAGATTAACTATTTGTTACATAAACCTAAATGAGGGTACATTTCATTTGTGTGTAACAAGCTAAGTTCGATCTAACGGTTGAAAGATATTAGCTTGGTTGAATCAGGTTTTTCATCTAACGGTGATTATTGAATGCTTTGTTACCAAGGTAACTTGGATTGCAAACCCTGATTTGAAAACTATATAAAGGAGAACTCTAGCAACGGGGAAAGGTAATCCCCACACCTCCTGTGTGTTACTAGTTGCATAACTAGAGTCGATTCTCCTTTAACCTTAGGTTTCTTCTCGAGAACTGTAGGTTAACGACTTGAAGACTTCATTGGGATTTTGAAGCCAGACCCAACTATTATCTTTGTAGTTGCGTGATCTGATCTTGTTGTTTCTGTCGTGTTGAGTGCAATTGAAATAATTGGATTGAGATTTTATATCTTCGATAGGCAAGATAGAAAAGTAATCACAAGCAAACTTCGTCTCATCGTTTGTGATTCCACAATAACTTGTTTCGCTAGTCGATTAAGTTTATTGTGAGGTGATTGATAATACTAGGCTGTTCTTCGGGAATATAAGTCTGGTTTATCAATTGGTTCATGTTCACCTTGATTTATCAAAAGACGGAACAATAACTTGTAGGTTTATCTGTGGGAGACAGATTTATCTATTCTGTAGACTTTTCTGTGTAATACAGATTTGTTTATTAAAGTCTTCGACTTTGGGTCGTATCAACTCTTAGTTGTGGGTGAGATCAGCTAAGGGAATCAAGTGCGTAGTATCCTGTTGGGATCATAGACGTAAGGAGCGCAACTGTACCTTGAATCAGTGTGGGATTGATTAGGGCTCAAATACAGTCCAGTACGAAGTTAATTGGTAGTAGGCTAGTTTCTATAGCGGCTTAATACAGTGTGGTGTTCAATCTGGACTAGGTCCCGGGGTTTTTCTGCATTTGCGGTTTTCTCGTCAACAAGATTCTGGTGTCTGTGTTATTTCAGTTTCCGCATTATATTTTGTTATATAATTGAAATATCACTGGTTGTGCGCTCAGATCAATCAATTAGAATATCCAACCTTGGGTTGTTAATTTACATTGATTGACACTTGAACATTGGTCTTTGGTACCGTTCAAGTTACTCCTCTTATTCAACCGGGGTCGCAGATTTCGATTTGCTGATTGCGGATTGAATTAAGAGTTAGAGATATTAAACTCTTTGATATACTCTATTATAGATTGAGTCTGAATGTCTAGCTGATTCTCTAGAAAGTATATTTGAGCAAGTCCTCTCAGATTGCCAAACGAATTGTTGGGTGTGGTTGTTAGACCCCGACATTTTCAGTGTAAGTTGGGTTTCTAACCGTACCACAACTCATATGGAGTGTTTAAGGTATTTGACCATAAGTAAACATGATTGATCAAATAGCAAGCCGTAAAAACAGCCTCACCCCAAAACCTTATGTATATGGTGGATTTTCGACAAGGGCTAAAATCGTAAAACCCTAATTATACGTGCTCCTGATCCAGCAATCAGATGAGTATTGAGGCTCATGTCTCTTATCGAAGCATGAAAGCTCATGCCACAAGAATCTCTGACTGAGAATATTGTCCCTCAGAGTATATGTAGATGTGTAGTCTCTCAGCTGAGGCAACGGCATATCTCATGAATACTGAGCAATTTCAGTAATTACTTCTATATAGAATCGAAAGATTGGACGGCTCCTAGACAGCTTTCCTGCTAGTATAGAGCAATAACGTCTTCAGGATGTAACAATATTTTCCCTGACTATATGAAAGAAATATGACGCTTCAACAAGCTCATATCACTCAATTCCTGAATAATTAATGCTCCTAGACGATCGTACTAGTATAGAGCCATCAATTAATTATTCCTAAATCATTAGATTCATAAATTGAATCCCTGGAAAATATTCTACGTTTTTCATAATATTTCGTTACTTCAATTCATGGTTCTTCCCAGCAGAATTTCATGGGTTAGTAATAAATATTCAACACACGGGCATCTGAGACACTATCGAGTAAGCCCCGACTAAAATGGTGCAAGTGTACTCAGCAATAATGCACTAACGAGCACCTGAATGCACTAACGAGCATTCCAAAACACGAAGGAACGATGAACCTATGCAAAATAGGAAGAAAATAATAAATAATAAAATATTAATCAAGGCGCTGGGGGACTGGGCTCACCGGCCGGCCGGTCGTGCCGTGGCCAGTCTCACGTCCAATTTTATATTTTATCATATTTTATTATTTTCTTTGATCTCATGAAAATTCCCTCATTTGAACAAAATTCCTTCGTTTCAAAGAAACTCCTCAGTTTTATGGTGTTTCCTTCACATCAAGGAAATAATAATTAATTAGGAAAGGTGTGTGGGACCAAGCCTACTAGCCGGCCGGTCATGCCCTAGTTGTGGATGTTCCCACACCTTGCATTCCTTATTATTTTATTATTATTTCCTTGATCCCATGAAATTCCTTGATTTCATGATATTTCCTTCACATTAAGGAAAAGGATAAAATTAGGGAAACTGGTGGGACCGGGCCCTAGCCGGCCGACCATGCCCAAGCCGGTCCCACACGCCCTTATTTTATTATTATTAATATTATTTGTTTCCCTCATCTCATGGAAACTCCTTGAGTTCAAGGAAACTCCTTGAGTTCAACAAAACTCCTTGGTTTCAACAAACTCCTTGATTTCATGATATTTTCCTAAAATCATGAAAATAATATAAAATTAGGAAAAGTGCCATGGGACCGGGCTCCTTGGCCGGCCGGCCATGCCTTGGCCACAACCGGTCCCACATTTCGTGATTCCTTCATTTTATTATTATTATTTCCTTCATCTTATAAAGTTTCCTCAGTTTCAGCAAAATCCTTGATTTCTTCATATTTTCTCAAAATGTTGCTCAAACGCACATCAGAAATATCAAAAATCTGAGGACTGAGACACAAACGCTTTGGTGACATGAGCATATTACCTTGACCGGCCAAGGTTGGCTCTTTGGCTTGCAATAGGCCGGTCCCACATACTTTCACCATTTGACCTAATTTGTTCACATTCGGTTCAAACTCTTCCAAACAATTTTGGAATTTTCATAAAACGATCGTCGGTCGATCCCGTGACCAACTAGGGTCGGTTTCATGAGCCCTTGGTCGATCCTGCATCTCTTCATAATTTATTAGGTTTTATCACCTAAGGTTCAGATGAACATTGTTTGAATAAACGATTAAACCAGAATTTAATCATCTTTTCACCAACTGGTCTTCAAGAGACTTTGGAATTTTGTTCACTCAAGCATCTGGGCGCTGCATGGTCGATCCATCATCCCGTGTAGCCGGTCCCTCCTTCACTTTGTAGTTGATTTTCAATAAATCATCAATTAATCATCAATTGATCGAAATAGGGTTTCGAGTCCAAGGTTCATAATTCCATATTCAAACGTTAATAATTTTATGTTGATCCCATGATCAACATTCTTTATTAATTATACTCGGTTCAGTTGCCAGTATTTTAAATTAATATTTTATTTGGTCCTGCTACCAATAATTCATCAAACGAGCAACATTTGCTCAAATGAGCAATATTTGCTCAGACTAAAGAATATTGGTTCAACTATCAATGTTCAACAATCCATCGAATGAGCAATATTTTCTCACCTTAACTATCAACATTTACTTGAGAATAATACCTATGTCTCGACAGACACGTTCAATTCATGAGTCTCAGAACATTTGCAAATCACGTTCGACTCAGCAATACAAGAAGTCATCGTCCCATGAAGTCAGCAACCGACTAAGTAAATACACGTCTGCCTTACAGACTCCACAATCACGAGACATCAATCGTGTTACATGGGGGGATATTAACTAGGGTTTTGGTATGGCAGTCTACGGCACGTGTGTTCATACACACGATGAGAATGTGAGCAAGTCGTGCAATCAGTTAAAGGAGTTAGCAAAGTAGTGGGTAGAAAATCAACCAAGTCTCCGCACGATGAGAAACTGGTTTTAACACGATTTCCACTTCCCCACTCTTTGAAACTCCTTATGTGGATGAACTTTTTCAAAAAGAATTAGTGGTGAAAAACAAGTATGATGCCTTAGATTCTGAGTTAGGTCTTGCTAATGATTCTAGTGAGGCTTTGGTGGAGGAGGAACAAGATGATTCTAGTGAATCAGATAATAGTATGGGTTCGAAAGATTGGGGTGAAATGGATGCAGATATTCTAACAAGGAAACAAGCTAGAAAAGTAGCCAAGAAAGCTGCCAAGATCATGGCTATTAATTCAAAGGAGGAAATTCAAAGTCGTGAAAATAACAAGGATATTCAAGCAGGGTTGGAGGAAAATGTTTTTGATCTCGATAATATTTTAACTAAGGAGGAACTAGAGGAGGCAGGTACTATTCAGATTGATGAAGTGCGTGTTAATTTCATTAGAGATCCAGTCTTTAGACAAGACTATTTCAAGAAAAAAAAGGAGCAAATCGATAGAATGTCAATTAAGAAGAAAGCTCAATCTCCTATTAAGCTTGTTCCGGGTGGTAATTATGCTTCAGATGAAAATGGAGAGGATTATGGCTATGATTGTACTTATGATGATTATGAAGATGAATACAAGGAGAATCATGGAGACTATGATTTTACTCAAATAATTGCTGGTCTCATTCCCAAGAAGAAGAATTTTAAAGTTGGAAATAAGGGGCGAAAAAGATTTTAATTTTCCTAGTTTTTTTCTTTATGTTATTTTTCAAGTGTTTAGGAGTTTATCTTATGTGTTTTTAAAGTTTTTTGCCCCTTTGGTTTATGGGGGTGAGGAGGCCTAGAGCCTCCCATTTTGTAATTCTTGTAATTTCGTTTTTTTACTTTAATAAACCATTTTTACCTAGCAAAAAAAATATAAATAAGTCTCTGAATCATGATTGAAAACAAGACAATCTTTCGTCAAACAGACAACAAGAGATTAACATCTCAACGTTTGAGCAATTACTCTCAACAGAGCAAATTCCAATCAATCAGAACTTATCTTATTTCTTCGCGCAGAATACACGACACACCTACAATCTTCGATCACCATTGATCTCACACATTTCTCAGCTTCCCTCCTACAGATCGACCCATCCTCTCTTGTGACTGAGTTGACTCTGGAACGACCATTGTCTTGGTTTAGGCCGGAGTCATACAAATTAATCTCTTGAATTCAAAGCATTCCCTTTTTTCAGTGCATCTATGTGAGGTTTAACAGTTCGCTCGGTTCAAGGAGTTTCCTCCACGCAGTCGTCTCCTCAATTCCGTAAAAACCAGCAACTCGTTGTGCCCCATCTACAGATTGACGACCACAGTGGGAGATCATTCTCTCGGTTGCAATCTCAATTCACACAAAGATGGTCGGTCTTAGGTCTGGTTCAGTTACCGATCCGGGTTCAACACCCGACCCCAATATCGCAAGCTCTAGTGGTACTGCCAATATTATTCCTCTGGCGCAACCTGCCACTACCACTCCTCCGGCGCAACCTTCCACCACTGCTCCTCCAAACACTGGTGCTCCGGTGATCACCCCTACAAGTGATGACACTGGTGCCATCAACAATCCACTCTTTGGTCGGTCTCCTGAAGAAATCAGAGAAAATACGTCACCATAGGCGATCTCATAAAGGTGCATGAGACTCTTGCCAAAAATAAGACTGACATGGCTACTACTCAAAAGGAATTATTTAATTATCTCAAGACTCTTACAGACAAGATGTCAGAGAAAACTCAGGAGAAAGGCAAAGCTAAAGAAACGTCTTCAGACGCTGATCCCGAAGTCACTCCGATCCATGTGGTAGATGATGAGGAAGTTCCTAAGGCTGCAGACAATCCACCAGAACCATCCATTTTCATCACTCGTGAAGACATGGAACGCCTTTTGGAGGATCGTGGAAAAGACAAGACGTCTTCTGTCCACCGTCATCAACCTCCATACCATGCTGCTACGTAAAGGATTTCTCTGCCAAAAGGTTACACCTCTCCAACATTCACCCTTTATGATAGAATGGGCAACAACCGAGAACATGTCTCTCGGTTCTTGGAAGCATTGGGTGAACATGATCACAACCATACTGTCCGTCTAAAGGAATTTTCAAAGTCTCTGAAAGGCATAGCATATACCTGGTACAACAACATCGCACCAGGAAGCATCAAAAGTTGGGGGAAAATGGTTAATACTTTCTACAGAAAGTATTTCTTCGCTTCGGAGCAAATCACCCTCTCTGATCTCGGAAGGATGTTTCAAAGGAGTAACGAACATCCTAACGATTATGTGAAAAGTTTCAGAGTTCAAGATTTGGATTGTCATGATCCAAATGTCACAGAGCAACAACTTGTGGACTTGTGCATAAACGAAATAATTCCAGTCTATAGGTCTTTACTGGAAAATCTCAGGTTCCATACTTTCTCCGAACTTCATGAAGCGGCTAAGAGATCAGCGACTACTGCACCTGCTTTACTGGAGAGGGCTAAAACTACAAAAACTGAAGAACCACGGGAAACTCAAGGTAGCAGACGTTTGATCAACAAACAGTACAACTTGTAACCTTCCATAAATGCTATTGCAGAAGGGGGCAAACGAAAAGCCGAGCCACAACGCAAGCATACTTCCTCAACTCCTTCAAGGGCGCAAAGGAAGGATAATACGCAAGTTCCTGCTAAACACACAGAAGATGATCCGGAGGCACCTGACTTCCCCTTCCCCATTGAAGAAATTTATTGAACTGCTAGATGCCTGGGTTCAAGAAGGCGCAATCAAGTTGTTGTATGTCAATAAAGAACCAACTGAAGAAGCCATGGAAAATACTCGTTACTGTCGCTTTCATAGGTTCGTCAACCATCCCACAAGTGATTGCAGAACCTTAAAATGCATATTTAAGGAAAAGATTGAATCAGGAGAGCTTAACTAGGGAACTGAAGGAGTCCACAGAGATCCTTTCCCAGTCAGAACCTGCAATCTTTCTGAACCACCTGTCAAGGAAGCAGTTCAAAACTTAATCGAGCATGTTCGCGAATTGCTATATTTATCAAAAGCTCAAAGGGGAGACATGTTTACTGCATTAAACCACATCGTGTCAGGAAAGCGCTTATTGATTGAAGAGACGCCTCTTGAGCCTTCAGCAGCAGATAAAGAAATGTACGACTGGGGACTTCTTACCACAGTCCATCTCAAGGGAAACGAATTCAAACGAGCATTGATTGATGTCGGCACTGCTGTTAATGTTATCCCTCTGAAAACTCTCAGAGCTGCTGGTATCACACGACAAGAAGACATTCATGCTCCAGTAACAGTCATGGATCATGAAGGAACACCCAGAGATGCTTATGGACACATTACTCTCAAGGTGAACATAAACTCAGCCTGGACAGAAACGAAATTTTACATAATCCGAGAAGATCCAGGATATGATGTGATCCTTGGATGTACGTGGATTCATGCTGGAAAGGTAACCCCAACACCTTCAATTGCACATTTCTCTGTTGAAGAAACCTCTGATTCAGAAGAAGAAAAAGAAGATATTTAGTCATTCGAGTATCTGAAGGAGGTCAAAGCCCTGATAGAGCTAACACAAATGCCTGAAGAAAACGCAAATGCTTTCATCAAAAGATTTTGTACTCAGGCAAGTCTTATTCCTCCTCATGTGTCCATATCATCAGATTTCAAATATGCTTATTTGGTCCGAGAGCTTCACTCCACCAACAACTTAGCTATTGCAAAATGCTATGAGTGGATAACCTCACCCCAGCAATATTCCACTAAGTGGCTGGACACAGAACCTCTCCGAATCGAACACCTCACTAATACAGTCATTGCTGAAATAATGGTTGAATTCAACAAACAATATCCCAAATATTCTCCTTTGCACGAATGTCCACATGTGCTGCAAGGTTGGAAGACTTCAACAACATGGAATTCCACCGCACGAAGAATTCCAAACCAACAGAAGATATTCAGGGCGCGAATGATCAAGTCTAACGAATTCCAGGAAGGAGATTTAGTTCTCAAAGCAACTAAGCGTAACTTTCATTCCGCAAGGAACTCCAACTGGGAAGGACCTTTTATGATCTCTAAGTCTATTGTTGGTGGATACTACAAAATAATCAACATGGACAACAAGGAGAACGTGGTTGTAATTCACGAGAATTGGCTCAAGGCCTTTGACGCCTAAGGTCTTAGACGTTTAGGGTGTTGGGTGTTCAAAGCACGAACGCCCAAAATATTTGGAATTTAGGATTTTCTTTCATTGTATTTCAATTCCTCCAAAATGTTTGCAATACTTGCATTCAGTAATTTAAATCTAGCAATTTATCAAAATTCATATTACTTAAAGAAAATCTCTATCAAATCCAAAGAAAATCCCCAATCATCTACTTGTCCAAAACCAATCAAAAACAAAAAAATAAAACCTCACATCTCTCAGAAGTTCAGATGTTCAGAAGTTCAAGAGATTATGAAAGGAAATCAAAGAAAATCAGCAAAGAAAGACTTTTTCTCCTCTGCATCCTTCAAGACTTGTAAGGCCGCATTCTCCATGTTTAGCTCTTCAGTCAGCCTAGCAATGTTGTCTTCCTTCTCCATCACAGCATCATTGGAAAGGGTATGTTATTCTCACATGAGTCATTGATAGCATTTATCTTCTTACGAAGCCACTTCACGTTGAAGCCAAGTCTCTCAGAATTCTCCAAGTTGAACTCCCAATCAAAGAGTACATCTGGAATGATAGTATTTCTGGCCCTAGCGCATATGTCACTTACAACACGCAAGATAACACTTACTTGCATTGTTAAAGAATAAGCACGCTTGGGATCTCTGGTAACGATGATGTGACCAAATTTCTTCCATATCTTCTCGTACAAGCCGGCATATCCAATGGGAACGCTGAATCCACCAACCAGTTCATGATATGGGAGTGATGCATCAAATGGACGTTCAAAAGAAATCCCTGCACTCGGGTATTCATGCACTACTATACGATTCTCGATTACTGGAGCAACTTCCACGGTAATGGCAACAGTTTCTTCAGTTTCTTCTACTTGTGGTTCATCTTCTTCTGCCACTGAAGCAATAACTATTGAAGTCTCAACATCAGTGATAAACCTCTCATGGCCTTGAAGTGCAGATATGGTTGTCTCTCCATCAATAACCCCATGGTTTCTCGAGTTATCATTATTATCTCCTTCATTCTCAACTTCGGTATTTGACACCTAATACGAAGATTACATGAGATTAGGATCATCCAAGCATGAAACCAAAGGAAATCATAAAGTTTGGCATGAAATTGAACTAATGATACTTAAATTCTTCATTTTACATGCTAGACATCATCAAATAACGTGAAAGTCACAAAAACACGTTTTGCAACAAGCTCGTCTGAGAAGATTTTACACTGCCATGTACAAAACGACGAACTGGGAGAAATTGGTGAAGAATATAAGTCTGAGTTATATACCATTCTCTTCGTATGGATGTTATTTACAACATATAAAAATTTCATAACAATCGGATGAACGAGCAAAAATATGTGGTCAAAACATCGGAGTACATGACAGTTGAAAAATTTCTGGAAGTCTCCTGGAAGTTTACTATTTTGCTGATTTCACCTCCTAAAAGTGCTCAAAACTCTAAAATCTTCTTTGATAAAGCTTTTAAATTTCCTGGGCATAAGGTACATGGGTATATTGCGAAAATCCGACATCGTATGAAGATTCTACAGCATTTTTGCTAAAGGGCTGAGATCTGAAATTTCTGGTGACGTATTTCGGAAAAAAATTTCGTATATTCACATGAATTTTCATTCACCCATTCATAAATCAGGAATTTTATGCTCATATGGATTAAATGTAAGGGAAATAACTTACTTGGGTGGTCTCTGAAGCGTTCGAAGAACCTGAATTACCCGCATCAACACTAAGAGCACTGTCACTTTCATTCGGTTTTGAGCTCTGAGATTTTTTTTTATCGCCATTTTCCGAGGATGAACGAACATCACCAGTACTCTCCACCTCCATGGAGACATACTCCTGGACATATTCTCAACAATTAGCATTTTGTCTACAAAGCATCATAATTGGATATACGAAGAAATACTTATGGCCTCTTCTTCACTCAAACCAGAAACTGTTTGCCCAGCGACAGAGAACTGAAGACCGTCAATGCTTGATGGAGTAAAATTCTGTAACAAAGTAACAAACAATGTTTTTGCGATCCTAATTACACGGATGAGAAGAAGTCATGGTGAAAGAAATATCTACAACTCACTAAAGAAATCACTGGGGACTTTATGGTGTTAGGTAACATCTTATAATTCTTATTCCTGCCTTCTCCACCATGAATAGTTGCTTCAGTTTCTGAGAGGTCTACATCGATTCGAGGTCTTACGTTACGACCGTCCTTTGGAAAATTTTGATGCAATAATCAAAACACAATTATCATAATTTTATGAAAATTACACAAAGAATACTTACTTGTGAACATCCTGGAGATGTTTTCCGCTTATCACTACCAGGGAAATGCTTCAATCTTGGTCGAGTAGCAATCATCTCAGCAGAAGGAGGCTCCTTCACCAAAGGTTGATTAACTGACGCGAAATCGAGTAAACGCCCGAGTTGTTGATCCCAAAAGTTTATGTAACCTGGAGTTATATATGTAATTCGCTCAGAGCTAGGGAACCAGTATTCACTTCCTTCCACATGTGTGCGGTCTAAACGGGTCATGAGTTGTTCAACCGATTGTTTCCTTCTACGAAAAGTCGGAACACACTGATTCATACCCATTTTCCGAGATGCTCTATCAATATTGTATTCTTCCACCAAGAATTCGCCATGTATTATTGATATCAGGTGACCAGGAGTGCAACTCAACATAAAAGATCTCTCGCCGTCACTCAAATCAGCACCAGATTTCAAAGCCATACTATCTTCAGCATTGAAAGTTGTCAACTGAGAAATATAAGAAGGAATTGACACCCATGGGCGAAAGTTGAATTCAGATTCATGGTCTAACACATCAATGAAGCGATTCTTGAGTCGAGGTTGTTTTGTGGACCAGCGCATGATCCTGGCATTGGTCTTCTCAGAGAAAACATGGCGAGCATCAGCATTCAATCCTTGCAAGATGGTATGTGGAATGGGTGCATAATTCTTGAAACGTTCCCACATCAAATCTTGAAGAAACATTGTATTGGCATAGCATTCAATCTTCATAAAACCATTCGAGATGCTGGAGTCTATAATCAAGGAGTCTAAGTTAGAGTACAAAGAACCCAAGAACAGGCTACCTATTGGGAGTTGCTCACCCTGAGCCATCTTAATTGCAAAAGGAATCACGAACGACTTCAACAAATTTCCAGTATCTTCAAATACATCTCTTGACAGCCATAAACACAAGAAAGCAGCAATAGATAACAAACCATCAACATGCCACTCCAGAGAAGTATCCCTCGGCCACCAATGTATTAACCAATGAGCATAACAACCTTTGTTGCCGGATGCCTTATTGATCTCCTCCATTGCAGCTGTCAAGATGTTAGAGATTGTAGTTTCATCTAAAGAAGAAAAACCTTCAGGAAGGTTACCCGTGATTGGAAGATGCAACAAAGCAACTACATCTTCTAAAGTAATAATAAACTCTCCCCATCTGCATATGAAGGAGTGAGTTGGAATGCACCAACGAGCAAGTAGAGCTACAATACCTCGCGCATCATGAAAAATGAACAAGTCTCCAGAAGATTGGATAGCCCGTAGTATCTGTGCATCGGCATCATTAGCTTGGGAATCAGACATCCTGCGAAGGAGCTGTAAGATTCACATAACATTCTACTTCAGTATATCATCCATATGCAAACTTCGACAAGATGATGGAATCATGCAAATGGAAAAATGCTCAACTAGTATCTGCAAAATGGTAATTCTTGAATCTTACCTTTTTACGATTCCACTAACAGTAGTGATTGTAATACGAGAGTTAACACTTCAAAACTTGCTCGTTTCTTCGAAATCTACAAAAGACGAGCAAAACTCGGGTTTTCATAAAATCATGAACACTTCTATTGTGCGAACATTCACCATAGAATCATGAAAACTAAACAATATTTCATCATAAATAATTGTTTACCTTGAACATTATTCAAAATTAAGATTCTTGCTTTTCAAAAAAAAAAATATATATAATATATATTCATATATATATATAGCGAGAATTATTCACGTAAAAATAAATTTTGTTATGTGAGTAAAACTCACGTAAAAAAAAATTCCGTGAACACGTCACGGTTTTACATACAAAAAAAAAATCGTGGATATTCCACGGTTTCATAAAAAAAAAAAAACTTTTCCTTCGTACGATCGTCCGTCTTCGAGGATTTATTTCGGTTTTGTGAAAATTCATACTTTTAAGATAAAGTTTTGGTTTCCATGAAAGCTCATAAACAAAATTTTATCACTAGACACAGGTCTATATATATAAAAATAAAATCTCTCCTAAGTCAGGGATCATTACTAGTTCCTTAAACTAACGATCAAACGAACGTACGTTCCTAAAACAAGGGTTTTTCATAAAACTCACATCCAAAAGTATGTACATACACATATTATTTTTATGATGATGAACAACTCATGAACAAACTATAAACTTCTGGGAAAAAAAATCGCTTACCTGGTCGGTGCCGGTCGGAATATGGCCGACGGTGGTCGGACGGCGGCAACAGTTCCGGCGAAATCTTTCTCCTGCTTTCCTCTGTGCTCAAGCGTGAAGATGATGAAGGGAGGAAAGTGGTGGTCGGTGATCGTATTTTATATAGTGGTAAATAGAGTTGTCGTTCACTCGGACTTAATGAGATTGTTTTTAAGAATTAATAAACCAAAATAAAAGAAAAATATATATACAAATTTTGTCACGGGATGAAGAGAGACCGGGACTCGGGATTCCACTGCTTTTCATGTTCATGGGGTTCATAAATTAATCCTAGACATTTATATCTCAAAACAAAAGAAACAATAACTATATTCTTTGCCAAAGTAGATTTCGTAAAACATCAATTGTAAATTACAAGCATAGTGTATCTAAAGCATCTAAGACTAAGCATACACTATCTAACAAGATAACAATTGATTAATAGAAATCATAAATCATTTAAAATTTGTGCAAAAAGTAAATAAGGAATTTATTAAATTACCCCAAGGATGAAATACAGCTTCCTCCGTCGTTCCAGTGATGGGTTCTAGCTCCGCATATTGAAAACACGCTCAAAATTCATTTTTATTGCTCAAAGGGTGTTTACAAAGATGAAACAATAAAAACCGGGTTTGTAACACTTATATTTGTTACAAACTCAATAGTTACAGAGAACGATAAAAGCTAGATGTCGTAGGCACTGTAGCAATTACGACTGTTCTAAACTGCAGCTAAATGTGCGTCTTATGTTCTTCGTTTGTTCTTCACCAGCAGCAAACTAACCTCTGCAACTCTGATTTTTCCGGCTCTCTAATGTCCTAAACTGCTCCCAATTATCTCCATTCGTTCTCTGAGTCCCCAGAAACATATTTATACCCACAAGAACTCCAAATTTCTCGAGTAATTGCAAAATATTTATGATTATTCTCCATGCAAGAAACGGGATATTTTTTTTTTCTTTTTTCACCTCTTCACGCGCCTTACAGCTGCACACTCTCCTTATTTATCTCTGACACGCTCCAAACCGTTGCTCGAGTCAACAAACATGCTTAGAAATCGTTCAGACTCATGCAATCCCGTGAAATAACTCTCCCATGCACGTACTGCCCTGTTTTATCTCTTGGATTATCTAGCCAATTTTAATCGAAACAGACAATCATACCACGCCTGTTACGTCAAATCAAGACATCTCAATGAATTTCAGCCGTTGAATCTCTCTATAACACCCCTAAATATCGATTCCAACATCTGCATGTGTCTGTCATATTTTCCTGCCAAAATTTATTTTCAAACGATGAAGATGGGTGTTAAAGACAAATTTGGGCTACACATAGCCATGGGTGCTGAGAATGAATTTGGGTTATACATAACCATGGTGCCCCTTATCCAAACTTGGAGTCCGCTTAACAAATGTCCTCCGAGGGTGCTCCGAGTGATTTTCCGAGCCGAATTTTCCAAAAATGATTATTTCCCAAAAATACCTACAAACATATAAAACACCATAATAAGTACGAAATCGAGTACTAACAATACGACACATTGAGTACAAATTAGACACATAAATGCGTCTATCAAATACCCCCAAACTTATTATTTTCTAGTCCTCGAGCAAAACTAATAAAAATAAAACCGAGTTAATATCGGGAGGGTTTAACAGAGGTGTACCCACAAAACCATTACTCCAGACCCTAGCTATCTACGCAGAACCTTGGAAGGCACTAAAGAATCTCCTTGGTTGGCATACTTATTTACTAGAGGAGGAAGTACCCTGATGCGAAATTCCAATTGTTGTACACGAGTTTGCACTCAAGCATACTAAAATTCATATAAAGTGACAGAGCTCTACTCATATAGTTTTTGTACATCATAACCGGAGTCAACCAATCACATGGAAAGATTAAGAAGATGGATAAAGAGAAAAGATAGATGGTTTAAAGTGAACGGTGTTTCCCATATCTGTCTGAATGCCTCTGCCAAGATGGACCTATCCTAATGGACTGAGATAACGGTCTGACTAATATCAACACAACTGGCATATACAAGGTGACCAGTGGTCGATAAAACTAACTCTAGGTCAACACAACTGGCATATACAAGGGCACCAGTGGTCGACTTTATTGAATTTATTCCGGTTGGTCTGATGGTCTGGTCTTAATTATTATTTTTTATATTTTTTTGGTATCTCAATCACCCTATTTCACCCTAGCAAAGGTAACAACTTGAATCGTGTGCCCCACCAAATCACTTAAAAAATAAAAACAAAAGGATTAGGATTCGACGAGATATGGCGAAACTACCATGTTTTTTTTAATTCTAATACCTGAGCTCTGTGCTTTTATGAATAGACTCTTTAGATGTTTCCATCTAATCAGATTGGTTCCTCAACTCCTACAACCAAGATGTTTCCATCCACTTAGATAGGTTAGTGCTATCCTTAATAGGCATAAATTTCTAGGCTCTGGAGTTTATTTATACTGCAACTAAAAAGTTTCTCCCATACCCCCAAACTTAAATCTAACATTGTCCTCAATGTTCTAAAGATAAAATTAAAAGCATGAACAAGGAGAAACTGTTACCACTTGAAGCAAAAGAGTTAAGGAAAGATATTACCGTGTTCCATGAGCATGGGTTACCTCCCAAGAAGTGCTAAGTTTAAAGTCTTCAGCCAGACATCAAAAGGAATTAGTCACCTCTTAGAATCATAAAGTAATAGCCGGAATAACTGTGGATCACCAAAACCAAATAGGGATATCACAAGTAAAAGGAATCTGCAACATCCCAAGAAAATTAGCAAATAAAGCACACCCTTGTCTAGTTTCCTGTTTAAGACAACTACATCTAGCTGTGGCTCAGGTTCAGGTTCTATAACAAGGTCTAGATAAAAATATTTCATTGGTTGGATTTCCTCAAAGGCATTCTGAATATCAGGCTGAAGAGTCTGGAAATACTCAAGTAAGAATTTAGAAGCGCATAACAAAAGCCTGAATAACCGGGGATCCTCTAAGTCAATCAGATTTGACTCACACAGCTGACCACAATGAAAGAGGTGGTCTTCCTTTAGAAAATGTGTCGACCCTATTCTCCTAGAGTAATTAGGTTCAGTCTCAAAACTTAATAACCGACACATCTGAAAATCATAAGTTCCCACAATTGGAAGAAAAGTTTTTGGCGGGAAAACAAAGTCAATTTGGGTATTATCGCCTGGGTAAACCACATCAACCAGAGGATGGGTTTCTAACAACTGAGCTTCTTTCTGGACATCATTAGGTTCGGTAAAATTTGTATGAAGATAATATTGTAAGATGGTTGAGGCACAAATGTCAAGTCCTGCACGAGGAAACTTCTAATAGTTAAAGCACACGGAGAATTACCCCCAAACTTAGAGTTTTCTGTGTCTCTAGAAAGACTAGTCACAACTTCCCTAATTTCTAGGTCATCAGATTCCTGAAAATGGTCAATTGATTCTTCTAAGTCTGGTTCATCCTCGCTCATCTCTACGAGTTTATGGTCTTCTAAGATTAGTGTTTCTAAATCGCTAGACTCTAAAATATTATTCTCAGGGTAAATTCTTTCCTCTAAACCATCATCACAATCATATAAAGGATTACCAGCGAAAGTTTCTAGTAAAGGCTCATTAACTAAGGTGTTAATCATAGTTACTTCCTCCGATTCACTGATAGGCACATCAAATAATAGATTATCCAACATACTGCAGGCTAAAGGATCATGAACTACATCGTCTAAAACGGTGGTACCTCTAGTTAAATCCCCATCCTTTTGAATAGGTGAATAATTATTAAAATTATTTGGATTTGTACTAGAAACAACACTATCATTATAAATCTCAATCGGAGTAACAAATTCCTGATCACTATGCCTACATATTTCATGTTCTTCATCAATATTATACTCATCATAATCATCTTTATAATAACATGAAAAAGATAGAACCTCATCAAAACAAGTAGTCTTACCAATTCTAACCTCATCATCTTGATTATGTGAATAAAAACTATCCTTATTTTCAAGGGTGGTATTGGGAACACTATACTGGAAAATAAGACTATCCTGAGCAATTTTTTCCACAATCCTATTTGTACTCTCAGTAAATTGCTTGAGGGACTCTTCTAGAGATATCTTAGTTGACCGCTCTACGGACTCTTCTGGGAGAAGAATATTATAAGTCTCTTTCATAAATAACTTCCGTGTTGACTCATTGAAACTCTTGAAAGAATCTTCTAGATAAATAGAAGGATTGTTTTTCTCGTATGACCTGTGGGTATATAGATAGTAATTGGGCTCACAATGGTATGGAACATAACCTTCAAAATTTTCGCGTTCCCAATCACTATTCACACTATGGTCATAAAAAGGATAATCTCCAAGCTGCTCAGTCGGATACTCATTGTATTGGCTTGTAGATGGTGGATTTTTGACAAAGGCTAAATTCGTAAACTCATAATTATATGAAGCTCTGACTCAGCAATCAGACGTGAGTATCGAGACACGGGTCTCTCATCGAATTCTCAACGGAGAGTACTTTCTCTCAGAGTACATGTAGATATGTAGTCTCACGACTGGACAGCGGCATATCTCATGATACTGAATACTTTCAGTGATTATTTCTATATAGCATCACGAGATGGACGGCTCCTAGACAGCTTGCTCTGCTAGTATAGAGCGATAACGTCTTCAGGAACAAACAACAAGTTTAGCCTGACTATATAAAGGATATGACTTACCGGCAAGCTCATATCAGGATAATTAATGCTCCTAGACAGCTTGCTCTGCTAGTATAGAGCCACAAAGTTAATTATTCCTAATTACAATCGCTCATATTCCATGGTCGAATCCACGACTAGTCCCATGGAATGACAATAACAATTGTTCTGGTTCTATGATCGAATCCACAGCTTGATCTCATAGAATAGCAATAACTATATTATCTTATTACTCCGATTTCATGATCGAATCCACAACTGGTCTCATAAATGGTAATAGATAAACCTTAATTACTCTAATTCTATGGTCGAATCTCCGATACCATGGAATGGTAATGCTCACTCTATTATTCTGAATTCGTAGTCGAATCCTCAGCTGATCATATGAATTAATAATAAACGTCTTATTACTCAGTTTTGTGAATTATTCTCCACTAAATTCCACAATTAGTAATAAATAATCAACAACCGGGCGTCTGAGCTACCTCTAAGTAAGCCCCGATTCAAATGGTGAAGGTGTATTCAACGATGATACACTAACAGTCACCGCACGAACGAGTATTTCAAAAATACAACGAAACGATGAACCTATGCAAAATAGAGAAGAAAATAATAAATAATTAAAAATATTGACAAGGGTGCTGGGAGCACGGACACACGACCGACCGACCGTGTCGTGGTCAATCCCACGCTAGTTTTATATTTTTAATGCATTTTTATTATTTTCCATGATTTGATGAAAATCCTCTCATTTTATCAAATCTTCTTCGTCTCGAGGAAACTCCTCGGTTTCATGGTACTTCCATAAATCAATAAAAATAATATAAAATTAAGGAAAGGAGTGTGGGGCGTGACCATTGACCAATCGGACATGCCTTGTCCCAACCGGCCCCACACCCACGGTTCCTTATTATTTTATTATTATTATTTCTGTAATTTCATGAAAAAACTCCTTGATTTCATGGTATTTTTGCACAAATCATCAAATAATAATAAAATAAAATAAATTATGAAAACTTGTGGGACCGGGCCTTGGCAGGCTGGCCATGCCCTAGCCGGTCCCACACGACCCTTTGTTTTATTATTAGTTTTCCTTGAATTCATTAAATTCCTTGATTTCATGGTATTTCTCTCAAATTAGGAAAAATTCCCTCAAATCATCAAAAATACCTAAAAAATATTAAAAAATTATGAAAACTCGTGGGACCGGGCCCAAGCCGGCCGGTCATGCCTCCACGGTCCCACACGCCCTTGTTTTTATTATTTTAATATTTTTTGCTTCCATGAACTCATGAAAACTCCTTCAATTCATGGAAACTCCCTAAATTCATCAAATTTCTCAAAATTCATGAATTTTTCATAAAATCATCAAAATATTATAAAATTAAGGAAAAGGCATCACGGGATCGTGGTTACGACCGGCCAACCATGCCTTGACCACGACGGTCCCACGCCTCCTCATCCATTATTTTATAATTGTTTTTCATCATCTCATGGTGTTTTCTTCAGTTTCGTTGAAACCCTAATTTTGGCATATTTTCTCGAATGGATGCTCAATCGCACGTCAGAAAATATCAAAATTCTCAGGACAGAGACGCAGACGCCTTGGGAACACGAGCACACTATCTTGACCGACAAAGATTGGCTCTTTGGCTCACGGAAGCCGGTCCCATCAATTTTCACAGTTTTGACCTAATTTGCACAATTGCTCGTATTAGGTCCAAAACTCTCCCAAACACTTTGGATTTTCATGAAGTGATCGTCAGGCGGTCACGGGACAACCCAGGGCCGGTTTCATGACTCCATGGTCGGTCCCTCACCTCGTCATAATTAATTAGATTTTCTCACCTAAGGCTCAGACGAGCATTTTTGAATAAATGATTAAACCAGCATTTAATCATTCTTCCACCAACAAATCGTCAACTCTTCAGGAGTTCTTCGTATTTGCTCACGTGAGCATATGGAAACTACACTGTTGATCCACGGTCCCATGTAGTCGCTCCCTCATTCGTCCCATGGTTGAAATTCTGACGAACTATGAATTGATCATCAATTGATCAAATTAGGGTTTCTGAATCCAAGGATCATCATTCCAGATTCCAACCTTAATAATGTTACGACGGCCTCATGGTCATTAATTTTATTAATTATGCTCGGTTCAACGACCAGTATTCTAATTAATATTTTTGGTACGCTGTCAATAATCCATCAGATGAGCAACACATGCTCAGACGATCAAATATTCAACAATTCATCACATGAGCAGCACTTGCTCAGATGAGGAATATTTGCTCAATATTGGTTCAACAATCAATATTCAACGATCCATCGAATGGGCAATACTTTCTCACTTCATCGTAAGAAATATACCTCTGTCTCATGACATGTTCAATTCATGAGTTTCAGAACATCATGTTCAACTCAACGACTACATGGACTCATCGTCCCATCAAACCACGAAGTCATCAATTTACTAACAAACCACGAGACGTCAATCGTGTCACTTGGGGGGATATCACTTAGGGTTTTGGTCTGGCGGTCTACGGCACGTGTGTTCAAACACACGATGGAATGTTAGCAAGTCATGCAATCAGTTGAAGGAATTTACGAGATAGTGGGTGGAAAATCGACCAAGTCTCCACACGTTGAGCAACTGGTTTCAAACACGATCTCCACTTCCCCACTCCTTGATTCCGTCAACTATCACACTTCATGGAATCATGGTGTCTACAATTCCAGCAATATAAATAAGTCTCTGAATCATGATTGAAGCATCATCAGTATCGACAACACGAGATTATCAACTCATCAATTGAGCAACTACTCTCAATTGAGCAATTTCAATCACTCAGAGCTTATCTTATTCGGAATTCACACCTACAATCTTTGATTACCATTGATTCCACACATTTCTCAGCTTCCCTCCTACAGATCAACCCATCCTCTCTTGTGACCGAATTTACTCTGGAACGGTCATTGTCTTGATTTATGCCAGAGTACTATAGATTGATCTCTCGAATATAAAGCACCCCCTTTGCAGCGGTACATCTGTGTGAGGTTTAACATTTCGCTCGGTTCGAGGAGTCTCCTCCGTACGGTTGTCTCCTCAATTCCTTAAAAACCAGCAAATCGTTTTTCCCCATCTACAGATTGGAGACCACAGTGGGAGATCATTCTCTCGGTTTCAATATCACAATTTCACAAGATGGTTGATCTCAGGTCAGGTTCAGTTACGAATCCTAACACAAACCGTGCTAGCACTAGCAACAACAACAATCAGAATATCCCGGAGACAATTCCGACCTCCAACACTGATGGTGCTGACACTACTCCTCCTCACGCCGAAGGTCATCCACTGTCCGGACAACACCCTGAAGAAGTCAGAGGAGATCCACCGCCTACCATTGCTGATCTTATCAAAGCGCAGGAGACTCTTGCAAAGAATCAGACTGACATGGCTGCTACACAGAAGGAGCTGTGTAATTATCTCAAAACTCTTACTGACAAAATGTCAGAGAAGACTCAAGAGAAGGTAAAGGAGAAGGAGAAATCCTCAGACGACGGTCCTGAAGTAATTCCAATCCATACAGTAGAAGACGACGAAGTCCACAAAACTACTGCAGACAACTCATCAGCGAAGGGATCATCGAATTTCATCACTCGCGAGGATCTGGAGCACCTTTTGGAGAACTGTGGAAAAGACAAAACATCGCATGTCCATCGCCATCAACCTCCTTATCTTGCCGCTACGCAGAGGACTCCACTCCCCAAAGGTTACGTTTCTCCAACCTTCACCTTATATGATGGAACTGGCAATGCTAGGGAACTTGTCTCTCGTTTTCTCGAATCCCTGGGAGAACATGAACACAATCATGTTGTCCGTCTCAGAGAATTAACAAATCTCTGAAAGGCAGAGCATACACCTGGTATAACAACATCGCACCAGGGACTATCAATAATTGGGGAGAAATGGTTAATGCATTCTACAGGAAATACTTCTTCGTGTCAGAACAAGTCACCCTCTCCGACTTTGGAATGATGTTTCAGAGGGTCATTGAAAATCCCAATGATTATGTGAAAAGATTCAGAGTCCAAGCCCTGGATTGTCATGACCCAAACGTCACGGAGCAACAACTGGTGGACTTGTGCATCAATGGCATGCGCCCGGTCTACAGGGCCTTGCTAGAAAACCTTCGATTCCATACTTTCTCAGATCTTCACGAAGTTGCGAAGAGGTCGGCAACCACTGCACCCGCTCTTTTGGAAAGAGAAAAGTCTACAAAGGCTGAAGATTCAAAAGACACTCGAGGAAGCAGGCATCTGATCAACAAGCAGTATAACCTGCAACCTTCAACAAATGCTATCGCGGAAGGGAGTAAGTGAAAATCAGAACCACAACACAAGCAGACTTCCTCCACCCCTTCAAAGACACACAAGAAGGAGAATTCGAAAATCCCTCCTCAGCATACGGAAGATCCATAAGCACCTGATTTTCCCTGTTCAATGGAAGAAGTTAATGAACTACTCGATGCCTGGATTCAAGACGGCGCAGTCAAATTGACTTATGTCAAGAAGGAACCAACTGAAGAGGCCATGGAAAATCCTCGGTATTGTCTCTTCCATAGATACGTCAGCCATCCCACGAGTGATTGCAAAATTTTGAAGCGCATATTCAAATAAAAGGTCGAATCAGGAGAGCTCAACCTGAGGACTGAGGGGGTGCACAAAAACCCCCTCCCAGTCAGAACTTTTACCATCTCCGAACCTCCTGTCAAGGAAACGGTCCAATCTCTGATCGAACATTTCTGCGAGCTGTTGTATCTTTCGAAGGCTCAAAGGAAAGACATGTTTGCTGCACTGAACCACATCGTGTCCGGAAGACGTCCGCTGATCCAAGAGACTAACACCGGACCTTCAGCCACCGACACAGAAATGTATGACTGGGGAATGCTCACCACAGTGCACATTAAAGGAAATGAGTTCAAAAGGGCGTTCATCGATGTTGGTACCGCCGTCAACATCATCCTTTTGAGAACTCTCAGAGCTGCTGGTATTACTCGACGGGAAGCCACCCACGCTCCCATAGCAATCAGGGACCATTAAGGAATCTCCAGAAACGCATACGGCTTCATCACTCTCAAATTTACGGAAAGATTGATCTGCACTGAGGCCAAGTTTTTCATAATCCGGGAAGACCCTGGATACGACATGGTCCTTGGGAGAACTTGGATTCATGCTGAAAGGACAACGATGCCTTCAACACATCCTGTCATCGACAAGGATTCCGAGTCGAAAGACGAAGCAGAGGATGCACCACCATTTGAGCATCTGGAAGAAGTAAAAGATCTGATGGGACTTACGCAGGAACTTGGAGGTAATCCGCACACCTTTGTCAGAAGGTTTCGAGCTCAGGCAAGTCTTATTCCTCCTCTTGCTCCAATATTACCAATGTTCAAATACGCTACTATGGTCCAGGGACTTCTCCCCATGAATAATTTAGCAGTCATCAAAAGCTACAAGTGGGTAATTTCATCTCAGCAATATTACACTCAATGGTTGGGTTCAGAACTTCTTCAAATCGGTCACTCCATCGAGAGATTTATTGTTGAAGACTTGGCTAAGCATGATCAACACTATGTTGGATACTCTCTCCCGCACGAGTATCCGTACGGGCCACAATCGTGGAATTCCATCAAACAGGGAATTTCGAATCAGCGGAAGATATTCAAGGCACGATCGACCAATCCTAACAAGTTTCATGAAGGGGACCTGGTTCTCAAAGCAGTTCAGCGCGGTCTTCATTCTACAAGGAACTCCAATTGGGAAGGACCATTCATGGTCGCTGAGTCCGTGGCCGGAGGATACTACAAATTGACCAACACAGATGACAGAACCCTACCAGTAATTCACGAAAATTGGCTCAAGGCGTTTATCTGAAATTATTGAACATTTAAGGTGGGCGTTTGAAGCACTCATTGTGTTGGGATTTAGCATTTAGGATTTTCTTTCATTTGTATTTCAATTCCTTCAAAACATTTGCAATACTTGCAATCAGTATTTGAATCCAGAAATTTATCAAAATTCAGTTCATATTTCGTAAAAGAAAATCTCTATCAAATCTACAAGAAAATTCTCAACCATCAGTCAATCCAAAACCATCTAAATATCAAAAACCCAAGTATAAACCTCACATCTCTCAGAAGTTCAGAAGTTCAAGAGATCAGCAAGAAAAGGCTTTCGCTCATCAGCATCCTTCAAGATTTACAAAGCCTCCCTCTCCTTGTTCAACTCCTCGGTCAGCTTGGAAATCTTGTCCTCCTTCTCCTTCACAGCATCATTTGGAAAGGGTATGTTCTTCTCACATGAATCCTTGATAACGTTTATTTGCTTACGAAGCCATTTCACGTTGAGGCCAAGTCTTTCTGAATTCTCCAAGTTAAACTCCAAATCAAAGAGTATATTTGGAGTCACGGTATTTCTGGGTCTCGTAAGCATATCACTCACGACACGCAAGATAACGCCTACTTGCATGATTTAAGCATAAGCACGCCCAGGGTTCCTGTCAACGATCATGTGGCCGAACTTCTTCCATATCGTCTCGTACAAGCGTGCATATCCAATGGGAACGCTGAATCCACCGACCAGTTCATGATACGGGAGTGAAGTGTTAAAGGGAGGATCGAAAGCGACCCCTGCAGTTGGATATTCATACACTATTATACGGTTCTCGGTCACTGGAGGGGCTCCCACGATGAAAGCAACAGTTCCTTCGGTATTCTACGCTGGTGTCTCGGTTTCTTCTATGACTGAGGCAACAACCATCTGGGTTTCCATAACAGCAGTATCAACCTTCTCATGGCCTTGAAATGCAGGGATGGTTGTCTCTTCATCAATAACTCCGGAATGGTTAGAGTTATCATCGTTGGCTCCAGTATCCTCAACTTCGGTATTTAGCACCTAATACAAAGATTACATGAGGTTAGAGTCACGAATCCAAAGGAGATTATGAAACACAGTATACCAGCAAGGCAACATAATCAAGGTTCATCATACTACATTCAAGGCACGAGAAAATAACATGAAAATCATGAAAACACATTTTACGATGAGTCCGTCTGAAGAAACTGAACTCTTCCCTGTACTAGGAGACGAACTGGGAGCAATCTACAAGGAATCCGAGGATGGGTCATATGCCATTTGCTTCTTATGGATGTCCTATATGACATGTAAAAATTTCATGGCAATCCGATGAACGAGCGAGTAGATGTGGCCAAAATATCAAGTGATGCGCAATCTGGAAAAGTTCTGGAAGTCTCCTGGAAGTTTACTATTTCGCCTTTTTCAGGCTCTGAACGTGCTCAAAACTTAAAACGCTTTTCTAACAAAGCTTGGAAATTTTCCGGGCTTGAATTTGCACATGCAGATCATCAAAATCCGACTCCGGACGAAGATTCTACAGCGTTTCTATTAAAAAGCTGGGTTCTGAATTTTCTGACGACGAAATTCGACTAAGTTTTCATATGTTCACATGGGTTCTCATTCATTCATTCATTCACAAGTCAGCAATTTTATACTTCTATGAAGAATATACAAGATATATACTTACTTGAGGAGTCTCCAAAGTGTCCAAGGGGTTGGAGTTGTTCACATCAACGACAAGAGGAACATCACTTCCATCCGACTCCGAATCTTGGGAATTACCTCCATTCTCATTCCCAGAGGATGATTGAATTCCATAATTCTCCATCTCCATGATGACATCCTCCTGTACACGTCCTCTACAATCAATATTTTCATCTATGATGCACCACATTTGAACATGTGAAGAAATACTTACAGTTTCTTCGTCACTCAAATCAGCGATTGCTTGTTCAGTAGCAGAAAATTGAAGACCTTCAAGACTCGATGGAGTAAAATTCTGCAACAAAATTAACAACATTGGATTCATGATTCTAATGTTAATAGCAATTAAAGTCACAGTGAGAAATATTGGGAACTCACCAAAGCACCAACTGGGGACTTTACGGTATTGGGTAACAGCTTATAACCTTTATGCCTGCCTTCTCCGCCATGAATAACCGCCTCAGTCTCTTAGAAATCTACACCGATTTGAGGTCGTATATTACGACCGTCCTGTGGTGAAATACAGTAATATAATCAGAATACAGTTCTTATAATTTCGTGAAGATTATATGAAGAAACACACCTGAGAGCATCCTGGAGACGACTTTCGTTTATCACCAGAAAGATACTTCAATCTTGGTCGACTGGAAATCATCTCAGCCGAAAGAAGACCCTTGAAAGGAGGGTCTGGGAAATCTTACAAAGCCACGCAAACGCCCAAGTTGCTGATCCCAGAATTCTACATAACCTGGGGTTACATAGGCGAATCTATCAGAACCAGGAAACCAGTAGCTACTCCCATCCACGTGAGTATGATCCAAATGAGTCCTCAGTTGCTCAACTAATGGCTTCCTTCTCAGTATGGTTGGAACACACTGATCCATACCCATTTGTCGAGATGCTCTATCAATGTTATACTCCTCCACTGAAAGCTCTCCAAACGTGACTGATAGCAAATGACCAGGGGTGAAACTCAACATGAAAGATCTTTCACCATCACTCAGATGCGCACCGGACGTCAAAATCGTGCCTTCTCCAGTATTGAAAGTCATCGGCTGAGAAACATAATCAGGGACTGACACCCACGGGTGAAAATTGAACTCAGATTCTTCATCTAACACATCAACAAAGCGTATTTTAGAACGAGGCTGCTTTGTGGACCAACGCATGATCCTAGCATTATCTTTCTCAGGGAAAGTATGGCGCGCATCAGTATTCGGTCCTTGCAGAACATTACGTGGAGTAGGTGCATAATTCTTAAAATGCTCCCACATCAAAGCTTGAAGAATCATCGTGTTGGCATAACACTCAATCTTCATAGAGCCGTTCGACACACTGGAGTCTATAATCAAGGAGTCCAGGTTGTAATACAAGGAGTCTAAGAATAAACTACCTATCGGAAGTTGCTCACCTTGAGCCATCTTAATAGCAAAGGGAATCACAAAAGGCTTCAACAAGTTTCCGCTGTCTTCAAAAACGTCTCTGGACAACCATAAACATAAGAAAGCAGCAATGGGTAACATACCGTCGATGGGTTTATCAGAAACCTCGTCTTTGGGCCACCAGTGTGTCAACCAGGAAGCATAGCATCTCCTCAAAACCCACGTTTCTGATTTTTCGAAAAAACAACAATTAATGCAACATTGCTTACATAAATTCTCAAGAATTTTATCTAATGAAAACAAATTCATGCAAATAAAATATATCATCATATTTTTCACAATATATGTCACGGCTGCATACATATATATATAAAAAAAAATTATTTTTCATTCGTATCGTCGTTATTTGTCTTTAAAACGAAGGTTTATTTCAAAACATAGTGTGAAAGCTCACATCTCATACATATGATAAAGTTTTGTATTCACATGAAAGCTCATAAGAAAAATTTTATCACTGGACACAAGTTCATCATACATATTTTCCTTCGTGTCATCATTATTTGTCTTTAAAACGAAGGATTTTTCCAATTTCATGAAAATTCACTTCTTTTATGATAAAACCTTGGTACACATGAAAGCTCATAAACTAAGTTTTATCACTGAACCTAGGTTCATATACTAAAAAAAATCTCTCCTAAATCAGGGATTATAGTTAGTTTACAAAACTAACGATCGAACGAACATACGTTTACAAAAAACTAGGGTTTTTCATAAAACTCACACCAATTGTATACACATGTATATGATCTAACATGATCACTTCATGAAATTCATGTAAACAACAGCAAAAAAAAAAAAAAAAAAAAAAAAAAAAAAAAAAAAAAAAAATCGCTCACCCGGTCGGCGGCGATCGGAGCTCCGGCAAAAACTTCCTGCTGCTGGCGTGATGAAGATGAAGAGTTGATCAAGGTGCTGGTCGTGTGAGGGAGGAATAAAAAAAAAGAGGGATTAATCCCTTTTATATCAATTTTTATTTCCAAAACCTAATTTTCTAAGGATTTCCTTATTGGGCCCGATCCGCGAATCCTAACCGACCACGGACTCGTCGTCCAAACCAGCGGTTCAACACCAATTTATGCTCATCAAAAGACGCTCCAATAATGACATTGAAGCCTTCATCAAGTCGTGGTTTTATCATGCTCTTTAAATCCGGTAACGTCTCAACTTACGACTAAGTTCAATTACTGGTATTATTATTTATGGCCGGAAAATCACCATTTAATGCTGACTGAGGAACACAGCTTTCCTCAGTAAGCAGGGGACTTAATATAGATGGTGGATTTTCGACAAAGGCTAAATTCGTAAACTCATAATTATACGAAGCTCTGACTCAGCAATCAGACGTGAGTATCAAGACACGGGTCTCTAATCGAATTCTCAACGGGGAGTACTTTCTCTCAGAGTACATGTAGATATGTAGTCTCACGACTGGACAACGGTATATCTCATGAATACTGAATACTTTCAGTGATTATTTCTATATAGCATCACGAGATGGACGGCTCCTAGACAGCTTGCTCTGCTAGTATAAAGCTATAACGTTTTCAGGAACAAACAACAAGTTTACCCTGACTATATAAAGGATATGACTTACCGGCAAGCTCGTATCAGGATAATTAATGCTCCTAGACAGCTTGCTCTGCTAGTATAGAGCCACAAAGTTAATTATTTCTAATTACAATCGCTCTTATTCCATGGTCGAATCCACGACTGGTCCCATGGAATGACAATAACAACTGTTTTGATTCTATGATCGAATCCACAGCTTGATCTCATTGAATAACAATAACTATATTATCTTATTACTCTGATTTCATGATCGAATCCACAACTGGTCTCATAAATGGTAATAGATAAACCTTAAATACTCTGATTCTATGGTCGAATCTCCGATACCATGGAATGGTAATGCTCACTCTATTATTCTGAATTCGTAGTCGAATCCTCAGCTGATCCTATGAATTAATAATAAACGTATTATTACTCATTTTTGTGAATTATTCTCCACTGAATTCCACAATTAGTAATAAATAATCAATAACCGGGCGTCTAAGCTACCTCTAAGTAAGCCCCGATTCAAATGGTGAAGGTGTATTCAACGATGATACACTAACAGTCACCGCACGAACGAGTATTTCAAAAATACAACGAAACGATGAACCTATGCAAAATAGACAAAAAAATAATAAACAATTAAAAATATTGACCAGGGTGCTGGGAGCACGGACACACGACCGACCGACCGTGTCGTGGTCAATCCCACGCCAGTTTATATTTTTAATGCATTTTTATTATTTTCCATGATTTGATGAAAATCCTCTCATTTTATCAAATCTCCTTCGTCTCGAGTAAACTCCTCGGTTTCATGGTACTTCCATAAATCCATAAAAATAATATAAAATTAAGGAAAGGAGTGTGGGGTGTGACCATTGACCAACCGTCCATGCCTTGGTCCCAACCGGCCCCATACCCACGGTTCCTTATTATTTTCTTATTATTATTATTATTATTATTTTATTTTTTATTATGAACCACTCAGGGTATTTTATTAGCAAGACGAAAGTGTGTATATTACAAGTCGGTAGAAGGCAACCTAGCGACAAGCTGGGCGCCGACACCTTTTTGAATAATAATACCTAGCCTATGGAACAAAGAACTACCTATTTTGTAGTTAATATCGTGACTAACTAGGTAGTTGCTCAATCTCTTAAGAAATATAACTAAGTCATCTCCCAATTCTCCCAGGGTAGAAAAAGCTAGGGCCTTGAAACCGTAACCATGTGCAGTACACTTATCCAAGTATTTCGTACGCTTTCGACTCACAGCTACAACGATGGCTTGGCCCGGAGGAGTGTTACGTGTTCTGGAGGTAGTGAAAGGTGAAATACCAGTGACGTCAAAACACACATCTTTACCATCCTCCCAATTATAGACGATGATATCGGAAGGTTTAAGTTCTTTGTTAGAGTTTGAAAGAAACCCTAAAGAGACTTCTTTACGAGCCACAACACCTGACCTGTAACATATGTCAAGAAGAGCGTCACGAGCCATGTCATGTCTGAATTTTAAACCAACTTCACCTGCGCAGTGGACTGCGTGGTCTGCATAAACATCCATCGGTTTGTTACAGACTGAACACCTGCTACCTTCCTCAAATAAAGGGATGGCAAGCCTGTATTTAAGAATGGATTGGAATTGTCTCGGTGCGACAGTTTGGTTCAGTCCACTGATAGGAACTGCTTTAAGAAAATCCATTGCATGTGCACATCTATTGCATTGCCAGACTAAGGATTCGCGTTCATTTAGGTTGAAGCTGGCAGGTATATGTTCCTTAACAGCTCCAAAGTATAATGCTGCCAATGATTTCATGGGATGAGGGGCGGCATCAATGACGCTGGAAATGGAAGCAAGAGATCCACAAGCTTGAGTGAATGATTGAAGAGCTAGTACATAATTTGGACTGAGGTCAACAGGTGTTGAGAGTTGAAGAATGGTTTCCTGCAGATGTTTGGTCTGAGCATGAGAAGCCAAATAACAATACTTCGAAGTGTCTGTCATAGTATAGACGCCGAATCCTCCATCCTTAATAGGCAAGGTGGCTAAACATTGTTGGACTAAGCCAAACCCGGCACCATCCCCTACAGTTAGCTGCTGCAAATATTGGAGTAGATGCCTGTCATAAACTGTGGAGGCAGCTTGTAAATGAGCAGGGCAGGTGGTGCGCATTGCGAAGTACAGTCTAGAAACCCCAATACAAACTCCTTATTATTATTATTATTATTATTATTATTATTATTATTTCTCTAATTTCATGAAAAAACTCCTTGATTTCATGGTATTTTTGCACAAATCATCAAATAATAATAAAATAAAATAAATTATGAAAACTTGTGGGACCGGGCCTTGGCCGGACGGCCATGCCCTAGCCGGTCCCACATGCCTCTTTGTTTTATTATTTTATTATTAGTTTTCCTTGATTTCATGGTATTTCTCTCAAATTAGGAAAAATTCCCTCAAATCATCAAAAATACCTAAAAAATATCAAAAAATTATGAAAACTCGTGGGAGCGGGCCCAAGCCGGCTGGTCATGCCTCCACGGTCCCACACGCCCTTTTTTTATTATTTTAGTATTTTTTGCTTCCCTGAACTCATGAAAACTCCTTCAATTCATGGAAACTCCCTAAATTCATCAAATTTCTCAAAATTCATGAATTTTTCATAAAATCATCAAAATATTATAAAATTAAGGAAAAGGCATCACGGGATCGTGGTCACGACCGGCCGACCATGCCTTGACCACGGCGGTCCCACGCCTCCTCATCCCTTATTTTATAATTATTTTTCATCATCTCATGGTGTTTTCCTCAGTTTCGTCGAAACCTTAATTTTGGCATATTTTCTCGAATAAATGCTCAATCGCACGTCAGAAAATATCAAAATTCTCAGGACTGGGACGTGGATTCCTTTGGGACACGATCACGCTATCTTGACTGACCAAGATGGCTCTTTGGCTCACGGAATCCGGTCCCATCAATTTTCACAGTTTTGACCTAATTTGCACAATTGCTCGTATTAGGTCCAAAACTCTCCCAAACACTTTGGATTTTCATGAAGTGATCTTCATGCGGTCACGGGACAACCCAGGGCCGGTTTCATGACTCCACGGTCGGTCCCTCTCCTCGTCATAATTAATTAGGTTTTCTCACCTAAGGCTCAGACGAGCATTTTTGAATAAATGATTAAACCAGCATTTAATCATTCTTCCACCAACAAATCGTCAACTCTTTAGGAGTTCTTCGTATTTTCTCACGTGAGCATATGGACACTACATGGTAAATCCACGGTCCCATGTAGTCGCTCCCTTCTTCGTTCCATGGTTGAAATTCTGACGAACCATGAATTGATCATCAATTGATCAAATTAGGGTTTCTGAATCCAAGGATCATCATTCCAGATTCCAATCTTAATAATTTTACGACGACATCATGGTCATTAATTTTATTAATTATGCTCGGTTCAAAGACCAGTATTCTAATTAATATTTTTGGTACGCTGCCAATAATCCATCAGATGAGCAACACATGCTCAAACGATCAAATATTCAACAATTCATCACATGAGCAGCACTTGCTCAGATGAGGAATATTTGCTCAATATTGGTTCAACAATCAATATTCAACGATCCATCGAATGAGCAATACTTGCTCACTTCATCGTAGGAACTATACCTCTGTCTCATGACATGTTCAATTCATGAGTTTCAGAACATCATGTTCAACTCAACGACTACATGGACTCATCGTCCCATCAAACCACGAAGTCATCAATTTACTAACAAACCACGAGACGTCAATTGTGTCACTTGGGGGGATATCACTTAGGGTTTTGGTCTGGCGGTCTACGGCACGTGTGTTCAAACACACGATGGAATGTGAGCAAGTCGTGCAATAAGTTGAAGGAATTCACGAGATAGTGGGTGGAAAATCGACCAAGTCTCCACACGTTGAGCAACTGGTTTCAAACACGATCTCCACTTCCCCACTCCTTGATTCCGTCAACTGTCACACTTCATGGAATCATGGTGTCTACAATTCCAGCAATATAAATAAGTCTCTGAATCATGATTGAAGCATCATCAGTATCGACAACACGATGATTGTTTTTAGACCAGCTTCTATTCTTTCGAAAAGGAATTCGTTACAATTTAAGCAAACCCCTCTGGAATCAATCCGAGTCAAAGTAAGTTGAATAGAGGCGAGGGAAGCTGCGTGGAGCTTTGATACCCAAGGCCTCATCGCATTACAAGGCGGCACAGTCACGCATTCAACTCACAGAAACCATCATGAACTTGGAAGTATGCTTAAAAAAGTAACCAATATTTTTCGAATGACTTTCCTATTAAGATCATTACCCTATCGGTCTCGTTCTAGTCAAAATTTTAGGCTTAGGTTCGCGTTTGGTTTCGTTTTCCTAAGGCGGGCAAGAAGAGAACGGTGATGAAATCCGAACCCTTATCTTGTATGGCCAGGCCTTGCCCTTTACTAGGAAATTAAAACAGCCGTATTCGATTCCTCAACATATATGCATACAAAATCATCCAGTAAACCCGCTGACAGGGCATTCGCGGGTGTTTAGAATTCTTACCTTCCGTTCCAGTCGGGGGATGAACCGTTGAAGTCGACTCGGGCCACGACTCATATGTCATGTACGAACCCGAGGGGCCGAGGAGATATTGTAATCGTCGTCCTTCTCTGCACACCGTTTATTTAAAACTACCCTTCCGTAGGGTTTTTAAAAATAGAATAAAGTCCAATGTCCAAAAATAAAGTCCAAAAAGAAAAAAGGTTAAAAAATAAAAGATTACAGAAATAAAAACCTTAATTACACTTTCTAAAATAAATAAATAAAATAAAATTATTTTCAAAATCTTCTTCTTCACTCCTTTTAGATTTCTCTTTTCTTTCCTTTTTGGGCTTTGCCTTTCTTTTCAACACTTTCTCCCTTTTCTTTAGCTTAGCTCCAAATCTGAAAGCAAATAAGAAATACCAAAACGCATAAAAAAGAACAAAAATAATAAAAAGAAAAAGAAAACCTAAAAACAAATCCGCGTCGGCGGCGCCAAATATTTAGCGTATTTTATATAGTGGTAAATAGAGTTGTCGTTCACTCGGACTTAATGATATTGTTTTTAAGAATTAATAAACCAAAATAAAAGAAAAATATATATACAAATTTTGTCACAGGATGAAGAGAGACCGGGACTCGGGATTCCACTGCTTTTCATGTTCATGGAGTTCATAAATTAATCCTAGACATTTATAGCTCAAAACAAAAGAAACAATAACTATATTCTTTGCCAAAGTAGATTTCGTAAAACATCAATTGTAAATTACAAGCATAGTGTATCTAAAGCATCTAAGACTAAGCATACACTATCTAACAAGATAACAATTGATTAATAGAAATCATAAATCATTTAAAATTTGTGCAAAAAGTAAATAAGGAATTTATTAAATTACCCCAAGGATGAAATACAGCTTCCTCCGTCGTCCCAGTGATGGGTTCTAGCTCCGCATATTGAAAACACGCTCAAAATTCATTTTTATTGCTCAAAGGGTGTTTACAAAGATGAAAATGGAGATGAAATAATAAAAACCGGGTTTGTAACACTTATATTTGTTACAAACTCAATAGTTATAGAGAACGATAAAAGCTAGATGTCGTAGGCATTGTAGCAATTACGACTGTTCTAAACTGCAGCTAAATGTGCGTCTTATGTTCTTCGTTTGTTCTTCACCAGCAGCAAACTAACCTCTGCAACTCTGATTTTTCCGGCTCTCTAATGTCCTAAACTGCTCCCAATTCTCTCCATCCCTTCTCTGAGTCCCCAGAAACATATTTATACCCACAGGAACTCCAAATCTCTCGAGTAATTGCAAAATATTTATGATTATTCTCCATGCAAGATACGGGATATTTTTTTTCTTTTTTCACCTCTTCACACGCCTTACAGCTGCACACTCTCCTTATTTATCTCTCACACGCTCCAAACTATTGCTCGAGTCAACAAACATGCTCAGAAATCGTTCACACTCATGCAATCCCGTGAAATAACTCTCCCATGCACGTACTGCCTGTTTTGATCTCTTGGATTATCTAGCCAATTTTAATCGAAACAGACAATCATACCACGCCTGTTACGTCAAATCAAGACATCTCAATGAATCTCAGCCATTGAATCTCTCTATAACACCCCTAAATATCGATTCCAACATCTTCCTGTGTCTGTCATATTTTCCCGCCAAAATTCATTTTCAAACGATGAAGATGGATGCTAAAGACAAATTTGGGCTACACATAGCCATGGGTGCTGAGAATGAATTTGGGTTATACATAACCATGGTGCCCCTTATCCAAACTTGGAGTCCGCTTAACAAATGTCCTCCGGGGCGCTCCGAGTGATTTTTCGAGCCGAATTTTCCAAAAATGATTATTTCCCAAAAATACCTACAAACACATAAAACACCATAATAAGTACGAAATCGAGTACTAACAATACGACACATTAAGGACAAATTACACATAAATGCGTCTATCAGTCGGTCGTGTAGGTGAAATAAAAAAAAAAAAAAGAGGATTAATCCCTTTTATATCAAATTTTATTTCCAAAACCTAATTTCACAAGGATTTCCCTTTTGGGCCCGACCTGTGAATCCTAAACCGACCAAGGTTCCGTCATCAAATCAGCGGTTCTACACCAAATTCTGCTCGTTAGGCGATGTTCTATCATACAACTGGGATCTTCGTTCAAGTCGTGGTTCGCTCACGCAATCGAAAATCCGGTAACATCTTATCTTACGACTAAGTTCAATTACTTATTTTTTTGTAACTGGAAAATCACCATCCAGTGCTGACTGAGGAACATGATTGTCCCTCACTAAGCAGGGGACTTAATGTAAATGGTGGATTTTCGACAAGGGCTAAAATCGTAAAAACATAATTATACGTGCTCCTGATCCAGCAATCAGATGAGTATTGAGGCTCATGTCTCTTATCGAAGCATGAAAGCTCATGCCACAAGAATCTCTGACTGAGAATATTGTCTCTCAGAGTATATGTAGATGTGTAGTCTCTCAGCTGAGGCAACGGCATATCTCATGAATACTGAGCAATTTCAGTAATTACTTCTATATAGAATCGAAAGATTGGACGGCTCCTAGACAGCTTGCCTGCTAGTTTAGAGCAATAACGTCTTCAGGATGTAACAATGTTTTCCCTGACTATATGTAAGAAATATGACGCTTCAACAAGCTCATATCACTTAATTCCTGAATAATTAATGCTCCTAGACGATCGTACTAGTATAGAGCCATCAATTAATTATTCCTAAATCATTAGATTCATAAATTGAATCCCTGGAAAATATTCTACGTTTTTCATAATATTTCGTTACTTCAATTCATGGTTCTTCCCAGCAGAATTCCATGAGTTAGTAATAAATATTCAACACACGGGCATCTGAGCGACTATCGAGTAAGCCCCGACTAAAATGGTGCAAGTGTACTCAGCAATAATGCACTAACGAGCACCTGAATGCACGAACGAGCATTCCAAAACACGAAGGAACGATGAACCTATGAAAAATAGGAAGAAAATAATAAATAATAAAATATTAATCAAGGCGCTGGGGGACTGGGCCCACAGGCCGGCCGGTCGTGCCGTGGCCAGTCCCACGCCCAATTTTATATTTTATCATATTTTATTATTTTCCTTGATCTCATGAAAATTCCCTCATTTGAACAAAATTCATTTGTTTCAAAGAAACTCCTCAGTTTTATGGTGTTTCCTTCACATCAAGGAAATAATAATTAAATAGGAAAGGTATGCGGGACCAAGCCTACTAGTCGGCCGGTCATGCCCTAGTTGTGGCCGGTCCCACACCTTGCATTCCTTATTATTTTATTATTATTTCCTTGATCCCATGAAATTCCTTGATACCATGAAATTTCCTTCACATTAAGGAAAAAGATAAAATTAGGGAAACTCGTGGGATCGGGCCCTAGCCGGCCGACCATGCCCAAGCCGGTCCCACATGCTCTTATTTTATTATTATTAATATTATTTGTTTCCCTCATCTCATGGAAACTCCTTCACTTCAAGGAAACTCCTTGATTTCAACAAAACTCCTTGGTTTCAACAAACTCCTTGATTTCATGATATTTCCCTAAAATCATGAAAATAATATAAAATTAGGAAAAGTGCCATGGGACCGGGCTCATTGACCGTCCGTCCATGCCTTGTCCATAGCCGGTCCCAAACTTCATGATTCCTTCATTTTATTATTATTACTTCCTTTATCTTATAAAGTTTCCTCAGTTTTAGCAAAATCCTTGATTTCTTCATATTTTCTCAAAATGTTGCTCAAACGCACATCAGAAAATATCAAAATTCTGAGGACTGAGACACGGACGCTTTGGTGACGTGAGCATATTACCTTGAACGTCCAAGGTTGGATATTTGGCTTGTAAGAGGCCGGTCCCACATACTTTCATCATTTGACCTAATTTGTTCACATTCGCTTCAAACTCTTCCAAACAATTTTCGAATTTTTATAAAACGATCGTCAGTCGATCCTGTGACCAACCAAGGCCGGTTTCACGACCCCTTGGTCGGTCCTTCATCTCTTCATAATTTATTAGGTTTTATCACCTAAGGTTCATACGAACATTGTTTGAATAAACGATTAAACCAGCATTTAATCATCTTTTCACCAACTGGTCTTCAAGAGGCTTTGGCATTTTGTTCACTCGAGCATCTGGGCGCTACATGGTCGATCCATCATCCCGTGTAGCCGGTCCCTCCTTCACTCCGTAGTTGATTTTCAATAAATCATCAATTAATCATCCATTGATCGAATTAGGGTCTCGAGTCCAAGGTTCATAATTCCAGATTCAAACGTTAATAATTTTATGTTGATCCCATGATCAACATTATTTATTAATTATACTCGGTTCAGTTGCCAGTATTTTAAATTAATATTTTATTTGGTCTTGCTACCAATAATTCATCAAACGAGCAACATTTGCTCAAATGAGAAATATTTGCGCAGACTAAAGAATATTGGTCCAACTATCAATGTTCAACAATCCATCGAATGAGCAATATTTGCTCACCTTAACTATCAACATTTACTTGAGAATCATACCTCTGTCTCAACAGACACGTTCAATTCATGAGTCTCGGAACATTTGCAAATCACGTTCGACTCAGTAATACAAGGACTCATCGTCCCATGAAGTCATCCACTGACTAACTAAATAACGTCTGCCTTGCAGACTCCACAATCACGAGACATCAATCGTGTTACATGGGGGGATATTAACAAGGGTTTTGGTCTGGCGGTCTACGACACGTGTGTTCATACACACAATGAGAATGTGAGCAAGTCGTGCAATCAATTGAAGGAGTTAGCAAAGTAGTGGGTAGAAAATCAACAAAGTCTCTGCACGATGAGAAACTGGTTTTAACACGATTTTCACTTCCCCACTCTTTGACTCCATCAACTGTCACACTTCATGGGATCAAGGTGTTTACAATTCTAGCAATATAAATAAGTCTCTGAATCATGATTGAAAACAAGACAATCTTTCGTCAAATAGACAACAAGAGATTAACATCTCAACGCTTGAGAAATTACTCTCAACAGAGAAAATTCAATCAATCAGAACATATCTTATTTCTTCACGCGGAATACACGACACACCTACAATTTTTGATCACAATTGATCTCACATTTCTCAGCTTCCCTCCTACAGATCGACCCATCCTCTCTTGTGACCGAATTGACTCTGGAACGGCCATTGTCTTGGTTTAGGCCGGAGTCATACAGATTGATCTCTCGAATTCAAAGCACTCCCTTTTTGCAGTGCATCTGTGTGAGGTTTAACAGTTCACTCGGTTCAAGGAGTTTCCTCCGCCCGGTCGTCTTCTCAATTCCGTAAAAACCAGAAACTCGTTTTTCCCCATATACACCTTAATGGTAAGTTTTTGTTATGGAGCATTACCCTAGCCATTTCCTGAATATTTTATTCTTCCTTTCTGCAACTCCATTTGTTTGTGGAGTGATAGGTGGTGAGTATTGTTGAATATTTCCCAGAGAGTCACAATATTCAAATACTTTGGTGTCTTTGAATTTTGTGCCACGATCGCTTCTAATTTTCTTTAGTTTGCGACCTTGTTCATGCTGGATTCTATTAACAATAATCTTAACTCACTGAGTGTTTCATTCTTGTGAGCTAAAAATGCCACCCAGGTGAATCTAGTGTAATCATCTACCATAACTAAAGCATACTTCTTCCCAGCCACTGTAGATTTTCGAATTGGGCCGAAAAGATCCATATGAATTAAATCAAGTAGAGCTTTGGTGAGAATATTTTGAGATGATTTGTGTGGAATTTTTGTTTGTTTAACCTTTTGACAGGCACCACATACACCTTCCACCTTAGCATTAATTTTGGGAACGCCTTTAACAAGTTCTTTGTTGATGATCTTAGTTAGAAGACGATGTGAAAAGAGTAAGATTTATTATGGTGGTGGATCTTTGAGTAGGAGAACCTATCTTGCTGATTTTTTAGGGATGGGTGTTCCAGATCGCTACTTGGGAGTACAAATTATGCCTGGCACGGTTAAATATCGACACATTTCTAATGTGGTAGAAAAAATAAAAGCACAACTTGCTGGTTGGAAGGCGCGTTTATTGTCTTTTCATGATCGTATTGTCCTGGTTAATCAGTCATTGCAATCTACTTTATTCATAATATGGCGGTTTATAAGTGGCCAAGGAAATTCATCTTATGTGAGAGGGCAATTAGGAATTTTATTTGGTCAGGCGACTCCAATATTAGCCGTGCTGTGGTGGTGGCTTTTGATAAGGTTTGCTTTCCTTTTGAGGAGGGAGGATTAGGCTTAACTTGCTTGGCTACCATGAATAAGGATCTTCTTATGAAGTTGTGGTGGAAAATTCGCAATTCTAAGAAGAAGTGGGCTGGTTTTCTTAGAACAAAGTACTTTGGGAGGAATGGTTGTATCAAAACTTGTGGAGTTAAATCCACAATTTTTCCCGGGATCCGTTGCGTCTATAAGCTTGTGGAGAGCAACACTAAGGTCGTGCTTGGTGATGGTAGGTCCACTTCGCTTTATTTTGATAATTGTTGTACTGATGTGTGTCTTGCGGACATTATCAACAATCACAGCTTGGATAAAAACATTATGGTGAGTGATGTTTGGTCTGTGGATCACTGTTTTTTCTACGAAGAGCAACTGAAATTTTTTGCAGCTGCTGGCGTAAATATTGCTGATATACTAACGCCACAAGGAGGGGAAGACATCAGAGTTTGGATGCCTGATCTCAAGGGTGTATTCACTGTCAGTTCAGCTAAGGAATTGGTGCGCCATAAATACCCAATTATGGAGGGTTCTTCGCTACTTTGGAGGAAACAAATACATCCAGTTTTAGCTGCTCAAAACTGGAAATGTATGCGTGGAGTTTGTGCTACTTATGACTTGCTACAGGCGCGTTTCAAAATTCCGCTAGCTAGCAAGTGTTGTCTTTGTGGAATCGCTGAAGAAACTTTAGATCATGTGTTGTTCAGCTGTAGTTTGCAGCTCGTGCTTGGACATGGATTCACAAATTTATGGTCTAACTCCTAATAACAATCTCATTATTTGTTTTAAGGCATCTAAGGGAAAGATTCAGATGGTGCATGAGTTGTGGCTGCTTGTTAATCTTGTGATTAAATCTGAACTTTGGGCTTTGAGAAACAAGGGCGTCTTTGAGCAAAAAAAGCCAAACTGCAACATGTTTTTTAAACGTGTTTTGAAGCTGATTCAGGACTACTCGGTGCGTCTAAAGGGGTACATGAAAAATTGTGTTGAAGATATTGTTATCTTGGACTACTTTCGAGTTCAACACAAGCGGGTCAAATTTCAACAACCGATTGAATATTTTTGGCATCCTCCCGAAAACAATGAAATCCAATTATGTTATGATGGTGCGGCGAGAGGGAATCCGGGCAGGGCTGGTGCTGGTGTGGTAGCTAGGGATTCTTCTTGTAATATTATTGGTGTTATGTCTATTGGCTTGGGTGTTACTACTAATTATCTGGCAGAATTATATGGCATTATTATTGGGATGGAATGGGCTACAATATGGGGAGTTAGGCGTATTTGCATTCGTTCAGACTCTTCTAGTGTGGTGGAGGCTTTCAATAATTCTAACCTGCCTTGGTTTTCAAGACGGAGGTGGTTACAAGTGTGTAGGAATTATGATTCTATAAAATTTATTCATACCTACAGGGAGGCAAATTTTGCAGCTGATACTATGGCTAAGCGAGGTTGTTATCTGGATAACGAAGTAGGAGTTCACTATGATGGAAGACCCAGTTTTTTTTATTTATGTTGAATATCCAAATGTTGCTTATTATCGTTTTAAATAGTTTGCAAGTTTTTGGGGTTGCTGTGACCTCTTTTCTTGCATACTATTTCTTGTAACTTTTGTTATCTATTAATACAATTTTTGACTTATCAAAAAAAATAATAGGTAGAAGACGATAATTGATGTAACCAAAACGATCATGCCAAAGGTGTGTAGATTCAACCTTGGTCAAATTGCAACAATTACTGAACTGAGTATCTAGAAGATAACAATTATTTTTTGCCACGTGATCCTTGAAAAATCACTTTTCCAGACTTGTCGACAATGTCACATCCTTTATCATTGAAGACAATTGATAGACGCATTTATGTGTCTACTTTGTTATCAATGTTCTGTATTGTTAGACTCGATTAAATACTTATTGTGTTATTTTATGTTTTTGTAGATGTTTTTTGGAAAAATAAGCTCTTGCGGGGAAATTGGCTCGAAAAGTGGTGTTTTACACCCCAGGATAGAGACTAAAAACACCCCAGAAATGCGCCGGAGGAACCCAGAAAAAATGCTGGAAACACCCCAGAAAAATTACTTAAGGCACCCCAAAGGACATGTGTTATTCGGACTCCAGCAACGGATAAGGGGCGACCACTGGATAAGGGGTGACCATCTTCAACATTTCAAAAATTCGTTTTGGCGGGAAAATTTTATTCTCAACTGTGTAACTTTCGATCGATTCTTGAAGGAGTTCTGGGTAGACAAAAGGGCTGAAACTTAATGGGTAGTTGTGATATGTCCTAACAAAGCTAGTATGGGTGTTTGTTTCGATCAAATTTGTCTGGATAACTTGGTTTAATCCAAACAGGGAGTTGGAGGAAAAACATGAGCTTACACGAGTTGTGGTGAATATAAACGTGTATTGCACGTGTTTGGAAGCCTTAATCAACACTTTGGAACATGAAGAAGATTTATAAGGAATTTAATCCAGCTGTAGATGCGTAAAAATAAAAATCATTGATTAAAAAAGAAAGAAAATATCCCGAGTAAAAGAAGATTATTTGGGATTAATGGAGGAGATTCAACGCGTGTTTTTTCTTTAAAAAGATTCCCTGGGAGTCCTAGAGAGGGTGTCGAGAGTTTGGGGGGCTGAGGAGAGCCAGAGAAGAAGAAATTCGAGTTTTCCCAAACTCGGTTTCTGCTGTTGCTGCTGCTGCACCAAGAACATGAAGAACACAAGACCCACACAGAGCAGTCTTATCAGTCTTATTTGTTACAGTGACAGTCTTATTTGTTACTGTCGCAGGACAGTCTTATTTGCCGAGGGTCGTAGTTCTCTGGTTTGTAACAAAGCTTAAATCCAAAAGAGAAGGAAAAAGACAAAGCAAAAAAAAAAAAAAAGAGCGAAAGAAAAATTTTTAAAAAAAAGAGAGAATTTATTTTTTAATTTTTTTTAGAGACCTTCCATTTTTTGTAATTATTTTTTTTTTATTTATTTTCTTTTGCACTTTATTTGGACTTTGGACTTGGAAAATTATTTTTTTTAAACCATAAGGAAGGGTACATTAAATATAAAATTGTTTGCAGGGAAGGACTGCGATTACAATATCATATCGGCCCCTCGGGTTCGCACATGACATAGGAGTCGTGGCCCGAGTCGACTTCAGCGGTTCTGCGCCCGTCTGGTACGGGAGGTAAGCTTTCGAAACACCCGTGAATCCCCTGTCAGCGGGTTTATTGTATGCCTTAAGGTGAATATATGCTGAGGATTTGAATACGGTTGTTTTAATTTCCCAGTAAAGGGCAAGGCCTGGCCAAATTAAGATAAGGACTCGGATTTCATCACCGTTTCCTTCTTGCCCGCCTTAGGAAAACGAAACCAAACGCGAACCTAAGCTTAAAATTTTGACTAGAACGAGACCTATAGGGTAACGAGCTTAATAGGAAAGTCGTTCGAAAAATATTGGTTACTCTATTGAGCATACTTTGAAGTTCATGATGGTTTCTGCGAGTTGAATGCGTGACTGCGCCGCCTTATAATACCGGTGAGACCTTGGGTATCAAAGCTCCTCGAAGCTTCCCTTGTCTCAATTCAACTTACTTAAACTCGGATTGATTCCTGAGAGGTTTTCTCAGATTGTAACGAATTCCTTTTCGAAAGATTAGAAGTTGGTCTAGAAACAATCTAAGTAGAGCCATCATGCTTGTTGTTTGCTAGATTTTATAGGTTTGATTTGGTCGAGTCAGCCTTGTTTGTGATTGTGTAGAATTCCCTTGCAATTAAGAATGTCGAACTGGTATGATAGAAGCCAATACAATGATTATCGACCTGAATTTGTACATCATCCTTTTTATGACCATGTTGGGAATAATGGTTGGGAACGCCATCCTTTGGAAGAATATGGTTCATACCCTGGTGAGCCCAATTACTATCCACACATGCATCAGTCTTACGAGCAAGAAGATTATAGTACTAGTTCTTCGTCTCTAGAGGATACAATCAAACTATTGAAAAGTAGTTCTTTTTATGATCCCTCTGTTCCTATTCCTCCTTTAGAAGAGTCCCTCAGGAAGTTAGCTGAGTCGACGTGTAAGTTAGCTGAGATGAATAGTATAATTATAGAAGAAAGAACTACAATAATGAGTGAACCTTCTTTAGAAGACCACCTCAAGCGGATAGCTGAGACGAATGAAAGAATTGCTCGAAATTACTTGAATTGCCAATATAGTGTATCCAATAATACCCTTGAGAATGAAGATAGTTATTTACATAATCAAGATAACAAGGTTAGAATTGGTAGAACTACTTGTTTTGATGAGGTTCAATCTTTTTCATGTTATTATGATGAGGATAGTGTTGATGGAGAATCATACTTATTTGGGAATAGTGATCAGGAAATGGATACTCCAATTGAGCTTTACAATGATAATATTATTTCTATTTCAAATCCAAATAATTTTAATAATTATTCACATATTCAAAAGGACGAGGATTTGACTAGAGATACCCTCGTTTTAGACGATGTAGTATTTCCTGTTTACAAAGCCGATAATGATTTAGAGGAACGAGTTTATTCTGAGAATAATGTTTGAGAGTCTAGCGATTTAGAAGCAATAGTCTTAGAAGAAGAAGATGAACTCGTAGAGCTTTTAAATATGAGTGGGGATGCATCACCTGAGTATAACCTAACAGAAGCAATTGACCATTTTCAGGATTCCGATGATCTAGAAATTAGGGAAATTGTAGTTAGTCTACCTAGAGACACCCAAAACTCTAAGTTTGGGGGTGATTATCATTCTCCCTGTGCTTTACCTTTAACTCTTAGAAAGTTCCCTCGTGTAGGGATTGACATTTGTGCCTCAACCATCGTACAAGATTATCTCCATACACGTTTTCCCGAACCTAATAATGTCCAGAAAGAAGTTCAGTCATTAGAAACCCATCCTCTGGTTGATGTGGTTTGCCCAGGATATGATAACCTTATTGACTTTGTTTTCCCACCAAATAGTTTGCTTCCAAATGTGGGAACGTTTATATTTCAAATGTGTCGAATATTTAGTTGTGAGACTAAACCTAAATGCTTTAGGAAATTAGAATCAACACATTTTCTTAAGAATGACTACTACCCTCACTGTGGTCATTTTTGTAAGTCAAACCTGATTGACTTAGAGGATCCTCAATTATTTAGGTTATTATTATGTGCTTCTAAATTTTTATTTGAGTTTTTACAGACTCTAGGACCTAATAATTCGGATCTCACTTTTGAGGAGTTGCAACCTAGAGAAATATATTTAGACCCTTATATAGAACCTGAACCTGAACCACAATTAGATGTAGTTGTCTTAATCAGGAAACTAGGTAAGGCCATGCTAGTCTTGTTCATTTTCTTGGTTTACTGCAGTTTCCTTTGGTCAGCTCTATTTGGTTTTGAAGACCCACAGTTATTCCGGCTATTGTTATATGGTTTGAGTTGACTAATCCTTTCCTAAGTCTGGCTGAAGACTTTAAACTTAGCACTTCTTGGGAGGTAACCCATGCTCATGCAATATGGTAATATCTTTCCTTAACTCTTTTTCTTCAAGTGGTAACAGTTTCTCCTTGTTCATGCTTTTAATTTTATCTTTAGAACATCGAGGACAATGTTAGATTTAAGTTTGGCGGTGGGGAAGAACTTTTTAGTTGCACTTTTGAAACTTCTAGCATCACATGGTATCCGGTTAGCTAAGTTAACATATTGTTTCTCACCAAAAAGATAGAAATTGGAATGCTAGGGATAACAACCTTTTGAGACATTAGAGAAAAAGACATTGAGATCCTTGAAATTCAGGAGAGAACTTGTTCCTTTTAGAGGGTAACCGTGATGGACCTAACCATACATGATGGAAAGGAAAGTAGGTCAGGAAATGCCAGAAAGACAAAGCAACCTCACAATGTAGTCGTAGTTACTGGATTGCGACTCTTTCTCAGTAGAAACTTATCATCATCAACAAGCGGAGCGACATCAAAATATATGAAGAAAGTTCGTTTTAGGTTTACAAGCAACAATAGAAAAGAATAATTCAAAAATCAAAGTTGAAGTTATAAGAGCAAATGATATAAGTTGTTAGAATCCATGATACCAAGACATCACAAGTTGCGAAGATCCAAGTTTTGAAAGTCCTTCTCTCATGGCCATGTAAATTGTTGTCTTCTAATTTTTGTTTCCAAAAAAAAAAAAAAAAATGAAAAAAAATCATCGTTACGTGTTGTTCAATAAGGCCAAAGGGAAGTAGAAATTTATAAGTCAAGAAAGAAATCGAAGAGAAGAGTTAATTGTCAAGGTTCTATGAGGTTCGATAATTTATCATCAACAGTTGAAGACCGAAGAAGACGTTGTTTCTACCGAGCACTATGAGAGAGTCGAAGAAAGATACATTTGGTTGCTTTGTTAGTCCGCTTTCAATCTGGCACAAGATCTTTCTAGCACTGGTTTAACTCATCACACGTAATTAGTCCAGCTGTGTAGCAGATGTCCCTCTCATATTTATCTCTCCCCTAATCTTATCCAGCTGTAAAGCAGCGGACGCATCTTACAATGTTTATCTAGCTGTGTAGCGGATATCTCTTTATCTAGCAGTGCTGCGGATGTGTCTCCCCTTTTCTTCAGTCAGCTTTAGAGCTGACACCTTTAATTTCTCTGGCATTCTAGTTACTTGGAGATAGGTTGAGAATATGTATGTCCTCATATCTCTTTGGATACTTGTGACCAATTAGAAGTAATGGTTTTGTGGGTACACCTCTGGTAAACCCTCCCGAGATTAACTCGGTTTTATTTTTTAGTTTTGCTCGAGGACTAGAAAATAATAAGTTTGGGGGTATTTGATAGACGCATTTATGTGTCTATTTTGTTCTCAGTGTTCTGTATTGTTAGACTCGATTAAATACTTATTGTGTTATTTTATGTTTTTGTAGATGTTTTTTGGAAAAATAAGCTCTTGCGGCGAAATTGGCTCGAAAAGTGGTGTTTTACACCCCAGGATAGTGACTAAAAACACCCCAGAAATGCGCCGGAGGAACCCGGAAAAAATGTTGGAAACACCCCAGAAAAATTACTTAAGGCACCCCAAAGGACATGTGTTATTCGGACTCCAGCAACGGATAAGGGGTGACCATCTTCAACATTTCAAAAATTCGTTTTGGCGGGAAAATTTTATTCTCAACCGTGTAACTTTCGATCGATTCTTGAAGGAGTTCTGGGTAGACTAAAGGGCTGAAACTTAATGGGTAGTTGTGATATGTCCTAACAAAGCTAGTATGGGTCTTTGTTTCGATCAAATTTGTCTGGATAACTTGGTTTAATCCAAACAGGGAGTTGGAGGAAAAACATGAGCTTACACGAGTTGTGGTGAATCTAAACATGTACTGCACGTGTTTATAAGCCTTAATCAACACTTTGGAACGTGAAGAAGATTTATAAGGAATTTAATCCAGCTGCAGATGCGTAAAAATCAAAATCATTGATAAAAAAAGAAAGAAAATATCCCGAGTAAAAGAAGATTATTTGGGATTAATGGAAGAGATTGAACGCGTGTTTTTTCTTTAAATAGATTCCCTGGGAGTCCTAGAGAGGGTGTCGAGAGTTTGGGGGGCTGAGGAGAGCCAGAGAAGAAGAAATTCAAGTTTTCCCAAACTCGGTTTCTGCTGTTGCTGCTGTTGCACCAAGAACACGAAGAACATAAGACCCACACAGAGCAGTCTTATTTTGCTACAGTTTCAGCGACTGTCGCCCGACAGTCTTATTTGTTACAGTGACAGTCTTATTTGTTACTGTCGCAGGACAGTCTTATTTGCCGAGGGTCGTAGTTCTCTGGTTTGTAACAAATATAATTGTTACAAACCCGGTTTTGAATTATTTCTCCCTTTTCATCATTTGTAAACACCCTTTGAGCAATAATAATGATTTTTGAGCGTGTTTCCAACATGATGAGCGGCTAATTCTCCCACAACCAAGGCAATGAGGAAGCTATTTACGCATGAATAATTGGTAACTATTTTATTTTCTCTAATATTTAATTATAATTCACTCAATCACTGCTTTTGCAGAGTTTTAAATTGTTTGCGTAATTTTCCTAATCAGTTGTGATTCAATTAGATAGGTTATGCTTTGTTTAGATAATCTATGCTTAAGGGATACAATTGATGTTTGAGAATTTGCTTGATTATTAGTGAGTTAAGATATAAAGGACTTAAAAGATAATTAGAGTTTTGGATTATTTACCATCATTAATTCATGTGTAATAGTGGAATCAGTGTCTTGGTTGTTTTCTCATACCTCTCGCCCACTTTGTTAATATTTTTGTATATAATTTTATTAAATCTTTAAATTTAATCTTCACAAGTCCGAGAGTTTGAACCTCATTACTACAACATCATTCAAAAATATTATCATTTTGGCGCCGCCGACGCGGATTTGTGCTTAGGTAGAATTTTTAGGTTTTTTTTTATTTCATTTGTTTTTTTACGTTTCTTTGGGTGTCTTTGTATTACAGGTTTGAAGTTGGATACTAAAGACTTGGAATCAAAGCTTAAAGCCAAAGAGAAGGAAAAAGACAAAGCAAAAAAAAAAAGAGCGAAAGGAAACTTAAAAAAAAAGAGAATTTATTTTATTTATTTTTTTAGAGACCTTCCATTTTTTGTAATTATTTTTTTTTTATTTCTTTTTTGTTGCACTTTATTTGGACTTTGGACTTGGACAATTATTTTTTTTTAAACCCTAAGGAAGGGTACATTAAATATAAAACTGTTTGCAGGGAAGGACGACGATTACAATATCATCTCGGACCCTCGGGTTCGCACATGACATAGGAGTCGTGGCCCGAGTCGACTTCAGCGGTTCTGCGCCCGTCTGGTACGGGAGGTAAGCTTTCAAAGCAACCGCGAATCCCATGTCAGCGGGTTTATTGTATGCCTTAAGGTGAATATATGCTGAGGATTTGAATACGGTTGTTTTAATTTCCTAGTAAAGGGCAAGGCCTGACCAAATTAAGATAAGGACTCGGATTTCATCACCGTTTCCTTCTTGCCCGCCTTAGGAAAACGAAACCAAACGCGAACCTAAGCTTAAAATTTTGACTAGAACGAGACCTATAGGGTAACGAGCTTAATAGGAAAGTCGCTCGAAAAATATTGGTTACTCTTTTGAGCATACTTTGAAGTTCATGATGGTTTCTGCGAGTTGAATGCGTGACTGCGCCGCCTTATAATACCGGTGAGACCTTGGGTATCAAAGATCCTCGCAGCTTCCCTCGTCTCAATTCAACTTACTTAAACTCGGATTGATTCCAGAGAGGTTTGCTCAGATTTTAACGAATTCCTTTTCGAAAGATTAGAAGCTGGTCTAGAAACAATCTAAGTAGAGCCATCATTCTTGTTGTTTGCTAGATTTTATAGGTTTGATTTGGTCGAGTCAGCCTTGTTTGTGATTGTGTAGAATTCCCTTGCAATTAAGAATGTCGAACTAGTATGATAGAAGCCAATACAATGATTATCAACCTGAATTTGTACATCATCCTTTTTATGACCATGTTGGGAATAATGGTTGGGAACGCCATCCTTTGGAAGGATATGGTTCATACCCTGGTGAGCCCAATTACTATCCACACATGCATCAGTCTTACGAGCAAGAAGATTATAGTACTAGTTCTTCGTCTCTAGAGGATACAATCAAACTATTGAAAAGTAGTTCTTTTTATGATCCCTCTGTTCCTATTCCTCCTTTAGAAGAGTCCCTCAGGAAGTTAGCTGAGTCGACGTGTAAGTTAGCTGAGATGAATAGTATAATTATAGAAGAAAGAACTACAATAATGAGTGAACCTTCTTTAGAAGACCACCTCAAGCGGATAGCTGAGACGAATGAAAGAATTGCTCGAAATTACTTGAATTGCCAATATAGTGTATCCAATAATACCCTTGAGAATGAAGATAGTTATTTACATAATCAAGATAACAAGGTTAGAATTGGTAGCACTACTTGTTTTGATGAGGTTCGATCTTTTTCATGTTATTATGATGAGGATAGTGTTGATGGAGAATCATACTTATGTAGAAATAGTGATCAGGAAATGGATACTCCAATTGAGCTTTACAATGATAACATTATTTCTATTTCAAATCCAAATAATTTTAATAATTATTCACCTATTCAAAAGGACGAGGATTTGACTAGAGATACCCTCGTTTTAGACGATGTAGTATTTCCTGTTTACAAAGCCGATAATGATTTAGAGGAACGAGTTTATTCTGAGAATAATGTTTTAGAGTCTAGCGATTTAGAAACAATAGTCTTAGACGAAGAAGATGAACTCGTAGAGCTTTTAAATATGAGTGAGGATGCATCACCTGAGTATAACCTAACAGAAGCAATTGACCATTTTCAGGATTCCGATGATCTAGAAATTAGGGAAATTGTAGTTAGTCTACCTAGAGACACCCAAAACTCTAAGTTTGGGGGTGATTATCATTCTCCCTGTGCTTTACCTTTAACTCTTAGAAAGTTCCCTCGTGTAGGGATTGACATTTGTGCCTCAACCATCGTACAAGATTATCTCCATACACGTTTTCCCGAACCTAATAATGTCCAGAAAGAAGTTCAGTCATTAGAAACCCATCCTCTGGTTGATGTGGTTTTCCCATGCTATGATACCCTTATTGACTTTGTTTTCCCACCAAATAGTTTTCTTCCAAATGTGGGAACGTTTATATTTCAAATGTGTCGAATATTTAGTTGTGAGACTAAACCTAAATGCTTTAGGAAATTAGAATCAACACATTTTCTTAAGAATGACTACTACCCTCACTGTGGTCATTTTTGTAAGTCAAACCTGATTGACTTAGAGGATCCTCAATTATTTAGGTTATTATTATGTGCTTCTAAATTTTTATTTGAGTTTTTACAGACTCTAGGACCTAATAATTCGGATCTCACTTTTGAGGAGTTGCAACCTAAAGAAATATATTTAGACCCTTTTATAGAACCTGAACCTGAACCAAAATTAGATGTAGTTGTCTTAATCAGGAAACTAGGTAAGGTCATGCTAGTCTTGTTCATTTTCTTGGTTTACTGCAGTTTCCTTTGGTTAGCTCTATTTGGTTTTGAAGACCCACAGTTATTCCGGCTATTGTTATACGGTTCGAGTTGACTAATCCTTTCCTAAGTATGGCTGAAGACTTTAAACTTCGCACTTCTTGGGAGGTAACCCATGCTCATGCAACATGGTAATATCTTTCCTTAACTCTTTTTCTTCAAGTGGTAACAGTTTCTCCTTGTTCATGCTTTTAATTTTATCTTTAGAACATCGAGGACAATGTTAGATTTAAGTTTGGGGGTGGGGAAGAACTTTTTAGTTGCACTTTTGAAACTTCTAGCATCACATGGTATCCGGTTAGCTAAGTTAACATACTGTTTCTCACCAAAAAGATAGAAATTGGAATGCTAGGGATAACAACCTTTTGAGACATTAGAGAAAAAGACATTGAGATCCTTGAAATTCAGGAGAGAACTTGTTCCTTTTAGAGGGTAACCATGATGGACCTAACCATACATGATGGAAAGGAAAGTAGGTCAGGAAATTCCAGAAAGACAAAGCAACCTCACAATGTAGTCGTAGTTACTGGATTGTCTGAGGGTTGAGCAATATGAACTTGCTGGAGTGTCATATTCTTCTTGCATAGTCGGGGAAAATCTGGTTACATCCCGAAGACGTTGTCGCTCTATACTAGCAGACATGCTGTCTAGGAGCCGCCCAATCTTTCGATTCTATACAGTATGAGATGTGTCGTGGCCTCAGCTAAGAGACTGCACATCTTCATCTTCTATGAGAGACTTTCTCCATCAGAGGTGGGATGAGCTTTCATGCACAGATACATGAGTCTCGATACTCATCCGATTGCCGGATCCGGAGTAATTACTGAAATTGCTCAGTATTCATGAGATGTGTCGTGGCCTCAGCTGAGAGACTACACATCTACACGTACTCTGAGAGACATCCTTCTCAGTTAGAGATTTATGACGTGAGCTTTCATGCTTTAATGAGAGACATGAGTCTCAATACTCATCCGGTTGCCGAATCTGGAGTATAGTTTTACAATTCTACCCTTTGTCGAAAATCCACCATCTACACCAAGGTTAGCCATATGATTACTCTCATATCAACCTTATTCATCTTAACCATAACTAGTTCAAATGACTCAAATGAAACTAGTTAAAGAGTTTTTCAATTGCTATATTCTCATGAAATTATACAAGAACACAATTGAATCAAAATCGATTTGAGTCACTCGAATCGATACATGAACATTATAGCCACGATTTGAAAAGATTACAATCCTTATTGGTAAATGTTTTAGGTTCACGTACAACCGATTTTAGAAAATAACCACTTAAGTATGCGTACGGGTATGCGTACTTAAGTAACCGGATTTGAGTTTTTCTTAGTTTTAAAACTCAGCAGAAATTCATGGACGTGAACTTTCCGCCAGTATGCGTACGGGTAGGCATACTTTAGGTAACCAGATGAGTTTGGATTTGGTTTTCAAACTCAGCAGAAATTCACGGACGTGAACTTCCGCCAGTATGCGTACGGGTACGCATACTTACCCAGTCTCCTAGAACCTTTTTTATACACACAAGTATGCATATTTTAGGATCCCGGTTTTAGACTTATACACTAATGTGTGAACACACTATGCTTATATCCAAAGATGGTTACAAGATTCTAAACTCTTTAGTTCAATTATTGAAACATTCTTCTATAATGACAATAGCCGTTTTCACACACTATTAGCATCAATACAATTTCCAAGATATTGAAATAATCATTATCGAAACATTCCAAGTCTTACACCAAATGATTGTAGCACACAAACCATGTAAGATGTTACTCGGCAATTTTCTCATGATATAAGATGAACTTGGTCGAAGCGAAAGCTTACCAACACATATTTCGAGAAATATGTAAGCGAGATATACTCAGATCGAAATCTCAAATGTGTATAGAGAAAACTATATCGTAATACGACTTATGTCTCAATATAGGAGATAGAGTAGAAATAGACTTTCCAAGTGATAGATGAATTTAAGTCTCCACATACCTTTTGTCGATGAAGTTCCACAAGCTCTCCTTAGTAGTTCTTCGTCTTCAAGTGATAATCGTCGTGAAGTCTAAGATCAACAACAGAAACTATGTGAAAAAGCGGGGGTCTAACAACACCACCCAATATTTCGCTTAGCAATCTGTATGGACAAACTCCAATATACTTATTATGAGAATCAACTAGACAGTCAGACTCAATCAATAAAAAGATATATCAAAGAGTTTATATCTCAATCTCTCGATTTGATCTTTACTCAAGCAAATAGAAATCTGCGAGTCTTTATCAAAGAGAGATAACTTGGACGGTACCAAAGACCATTATCCAAGGATCAATCAACTACAATCAACAACCAAAAGTTGGATTAGAGAAGTTGATGATCTTAACGCACAACCTGTATTATTTCAATTATGTAAAATATAATGCGGAAAAGAAATAACACATACACCATAAATTTTGTTAACGAGGAAACCGCAAATGTAAAAAAACCCCGGGACCTAGTTCAGCTTGAATACACACTGTATTAAGCCGCTACAGACACTAGCCTACTCCAAGCTAACTTCGGACTGGACTAAAGTTGAACCCCAATCAGTCTCCCACCAATCCAAGGTACAGTTGTACTCCTACGCCTCTGATCCCAGCAGGATACTACGCACTTGATTCCCTTAGCTGATCTCACCCACAACCAAGAGTTGTTGCAACCCAAAATCACAGACTTGATAATAAACAGATCTGTCTCACACGCAAAAGTCTATCAAAGGATAAATCCGTCTCCCACATATAAACCCTAGGTTTTGTTCCGTCTTAAGATATAAAATCAAGGTGAACATGAACCAATTGATAATACGGTCTTATATTCCCGAAGAACAGCCTAGATTAATCAATCATCTCTCTACAATCCTTCCTGACTATACAAGCGGATTGTCGAGGAATCACAAACAGTGAGACGAAGATGTTTGTGACTTCTTTATCTTGCCTATCGGAGAACTCTCACGATCTCAAGCCAATCAATCGATTGTAATCGTACGATAGAAGATGCAAGATCAAATCACACAACTACAATAAAAGTAGTATCGGTCTGGCTTCACAATCCCAATGAAGTCTTTAAGTCGTTAACCTGATTTTAGAGAAGAAAATCAAAGGTTAATGGAGATCGACTCTAGCGGGCGCACTAGTAGCACACAGACGTGTGGAGATTAGTTTTGCACAATGCTAGATGTCTCCTTTATATAGCCTTCAAATCAGGGTTTTGCCTTAGGTACAAAGCAATCCATATTCACCGTTAGATGAAAACCTGATTTAGATTCAAGCTAATATTTCTCAACCGTTAGATCGAAAACTTAGCTTGTCACACACACTTGGGTAGACGTTTACTTGGTTCGTGAAAACCATGCCCAAACGTGTACGTGTATGTTGGTTCAACATAGTAACCCAAAAAGGTCAACCATATGAGCATTTCATATTAACCTTGTTCTTCTTCACCATAACTAGTTCAATTGACTCAAATGAACTAGTTAAAGAGTTGTTCAATTGCTATGAGATCTTATGTAACTACACAAGACACAATTGAAACAAAGATGATTCGATTCGATTGAATCGACTCATGAACACTATAGCAACGATTTGCATAAAGCATTCTTTAGTAATTTAATGTTTCATGTTCAGAGCACATCTTTAGATCATAACCTCTTAAGTTCACAAACAAGTTCGCGGACTTAAGTTAATCGGTTGAGTTTTCCAAACTCAGCAGAAAAAGTGAACTTCCGCCAGTTCGCGGACTGGGTTCGCGGACTGAGTTCACGGACTTAACACACAAATTAGTTTTGGAAAATCCAGCAGAAATTCTCGGTCGAGAACTTCCGACAGTTTGCGGACTGGGTTCGCGGACTTGGTAAGCCAAATCCACAATCCTCCCGATTTCTCTTGATCAACAAAGTTCGAAAACTTCGGTTCAAGGAATACATGGTTATGTAATCTAAACTCTCATTTCAATCATTGAGACATTCTCAGAGGACGCTATGTAGCCGTTATTCACAGACCGATTCACGGCAGAGCAATTCTCAAAGTGATTGAAACTTTTCATGACTTTCGTCACTAGGTGAAGATAAACTTGATCAAAGCGAAACGCTTTACCAACACACGATTTCGAGATAAAAGATAAGCAATGAATGCTCAGCTTGAAATGTCAAATGTGTATGATCTAGTCTATATAGCATACGACTTTTGTCTCATAAGAAGTAGGAGATAGAAGAGATAGACTTTTGAGTGATAGATAAGTTCAAGTCTCCACATACCTTTTTATTGATGAGGTTCCACGGTTCCTTGTATATATCTTCGTCGTTGTATGATGAATCGCCATGAAGTCCTTGAGCTCAACTACACTTTTCTATCCTAGTCCGAGACTTTGTTATGTAGGCTAGAAATCAGGACTTATAGTTTTGATCACTAACATTGACAAACATGCTTGAGATAGCAACACATGCGAGGTCGACCGAGCTATGCTCTAACACTATGTCCTAGTCCGAGATATCTATAAATAGGCCAGAAATCAAGACTTATAATTTTGATCATAAACATTGACAAACATTCTTGAGATAGCAACGCATGCGAGTTCGACCGAGTAGTTCTCTAACAGGTAAGATATAAAAATTAATCACAAAGCTCTTCGTATCATTCTTTCTGATTCCACAATAACTTGTTCTACTACCATATAGTTAAGTTATTGTGAGGTGATTGATATTTCTAGGCTGTTCTTCGGGAATATAAAACCGGATTATCAATTGGTTCTTGTTCACCTTGATCTATCAAAAGACGGAACAAAAACTTCATAAGTATTTCTGTCGGAGACAGATTTATCTATCAGAATAGACTTTTATGTGAGAGAAAGATTTGTCTTTCAAGTCTTCGACTTTGAGTCGTAGCAACTGTTAGTTGTGGGTGAGACCTACTAAGGGAATCAAGTACGTAGAGTCCTATTGGGATTCAGAGACGTAAGGAACGCGACTGTACCTTAATCAGTGTGATATTGATTAGGGCTCAACTACATTCCAGTTCTAAGTTAACTTGTAGTAGGCTAGAGTCTGTAGCGGCTTGATATAGTGTGGTATTCAAATATGGACTAGGTCCTGGGGGTTTTCCGCGTTTTCGGTTACCTCGTTAAAAAAACTTCTGGTGTTTGTGTTATTTCTTTTTCGCATTGTGTTTTTATATAATTGAAATATCACAGGTTGTGCGTAGTTCAATCAATTGGTAAATCCGACCTTTGGTTGTTGATTGAAATTGATGGACACTTGAAAATTGGTTTTTGATACCGTTCAAGTTATTTCTCATATCAATCAGGCTCACAGATTTCTATATCTTCAATTGCAGATTGTATTGAGAAATTGAGATATAACTCTTGGATGTTTTTCCTTGATTGAGTCTGACTGTCTAGTTGATTCTCTTGGAATTACATTGGATTTAGTCCATACAGATTTCCGAACAAAATATTGGGTGTGTTTGTTAGATCCCCGCCTTTTCGATTGGTATCAGAGCAGGCAAACACGTTTAAGATCTCATAAGTCTGTGTTTGCAGCAATCTGATTCTGTGGATAGAAATTTATCTCAATCCAACGTACAAAGAAATGGCTTCAAAAGATTTTGATTTTTCCAAATGTCTTGGGCTTACCTCAAAGGACTCCTTAGTGGATTCTTCCGAATCCCGAGGTAGAAAGTTTGTGCTATCAGACTCTGGTAACATTCCCTCTAATGTGATAGTTGATACTATGTCAGAATCTGAAATGGAACTCACCATAACCTTGAAAAAATCTGATAAGATTATTGATGTTCAAGTCCCTAAAATGAGATCTCTTGAAGAAAAATATGCTCGGCTCACTGATGAACTTGAAAAGTCTCTTGATAGAGAACAGAACTCTATAGGATCGTTGAGTGTTTTTCTAACAATTTCGAAAATCTTGTTCAAGAAACTACTCTACAACGCGAAAAGATTAGTATGCTTGAGGATATTGTTAAAAAAGATTCAATTAGAGAAAAACGTTTAATCAAGACTCACTCATCAGAATTGAACAACTGTCGTGTTGAAAAAGAAAAACTTGTTGCATCTCTTTTACTAGCCCAGGAACAGTGCAACTCATTGAAAGGGGAAAACTGTGTTTTAGTAACTCGGTCTTCTTCAGTTCCTATCTCTAATACTCATGTAGTATTACCCAGCATGGAGAAATCTTCTTCTAAGAAACAGTTACATGACTTACAAAATCCCGAGAAGGCTATGAGTCTGAAACGAGATGCTTCTAATGTTTCTTATCCACGAACTTGTTCATTCAGTGGAAAAAGGAATCACGAGGTTATACATTGTTTTACTAGAAAGTAACAGTTTTCTGATCTTCAAAATCTACTTCTTTTTACTGTCGACAGAGTAAATCGTCTGATGACATCTACAATGGATTTCATTCCTACAGAAAAGTAGAACTCTCATGCACGAGGTTTCCAAGGTCAATCTTCTAGAAATCTCTTCAGGAATCTTGTCCCTCTTAATGGTGCTAATTTATGCGCTACAAATATTCACATTCCCAGTGTTATTGAGAATACGTCTGGTAGACCTAAGTCTAGGAGATGAAATTTTCACAATTCTGACCCACTGGAACCAATCTCTAGAGGTCCTAGATTTAATCCTCAGAAAAATCCTTCTGATGGATACTTAAAAGGGTTTATGTTTGATTCTCCTGGAATAAGATATAATCAAAGGAAGGTAAGGAAAAAACCGCACAAACGCTCAGAAGGTATTTACAAATCTTCCCTCAATATTCGTAGTTGGATTACTTCTCACTCTACTACTTAAGTCTATGTAATTTCATCCTTGTATCCAACTTGAGAGTTGCAAGGATGATATTTGCGGGATGCTCAAGTTCGTTGCATTTTATTATCTGATCGAATGGTTTGTGTTAATACAGTTTTCTCCATTTACATAAGTTGAGTCATATCTTGACTCCTAGTAACTGATGTATCTTTGTTTGTGTGCTCTAATTTAAAGCATCCTCTAAATTATTTGATCGAATTTTAATAGTTGTAAGAAAGGTTGTCGTTCACTCAGACTTGTCGGATTGATTTTAAGTTTTAATAAAAGAAAATACTAAAAATAAGAAAATATATATATACAAAATAAAGTCACAGGATGAAGAGGGACCGGGACTCCGGATTCCACTGCTTTTCATGTTCATGGGATTCATAAATTTATCCTAGACATTTATATCTCAAAACAAAAGAAACAATGACTCTATTCTTTGCCAAAGTAGATTTCGTAAAACATCAATTGTAAATTACAAGCATAGTGTATCTAAAGCACCTAAGACTAAGCATACACTATCTAACAAGATAACAATTGATTAATAGAAATCATAAATCATTTAAAATCGGTGCAAAAAGTAAATAAGGAATTAATTAAATTACCCCAAGGATGAAATACAGCTTCCTCCGTTGTCCCAGTGATGGGTTCTAGCTCCACATGGTGAAAACACACTCAAAGGAATTTTTTATTTCTCAATAGGTGTTTGCAAGAGGAAAGAGTATAAATCAATGTGTTTGTAACAGATATAACTGTTACAGAACCCACTATTACAAAGACACACTAACAGACTGTTGCGAACTCGAAATAAATGTTACATAAATTGTTACAAAGTTATTGGATTTGAATGTATAGAAAACAGTTTCTGCGACTGTCTAAATATGTTGTTTTGTGTTCTTCATCTTCTTCTTCGCCTGAAAGTGCAGAACTCGTCTGCAACTGCTTCTACGGACCAGAACTTCACTTCTAACTCTCCATCCCCTCTCATAAACCTCCGCACCCTTTATATACTCTCCAGAATAAAAAAAAAATACTCTCCAGTAACTCCGAATAATCTTCATTAACTCTCCACTGTCACTAACGTAAATAATTTATTTTCATCTCCATCACGCGTCTGCATTCCATTTAAACACCCCAAACACGCAAGAACTTGTCTAAGAATGAGTCAAACTCGTGCAAGGGGGATATCTACACGCCCCCAAACACGTAATCTCCACAAACTCGCATGACAGAATCCCGAGTATATCTCGTGCTCTGTTTACTCCAAAAGCGATGAATCATTCCTTGTTTTACGAAACAAAACAAATTACCACCCCTGTTTACTCAAAACGAGGGGATACCAATCGACAGTAGTGATTGAATCTCCTTGATTCGCCCGAAATCTTCTCAGAAAATCTGCCAGTCACGATACGCCCCTGTTTTGTAAAATCTTCCCATATCTTCCTTTCTTTTCGAGTTTAAGTCCACCAAATATCATGTTTAGTTGTAGCAGACTATTACCAAACCAAATCCACGAAAATATTGCATAAAATCACGTCCAAAATCCGCTCTGAGAAGTCTGCATGCTAACGGAGTTTCAAACAACATTTTCCCGCCATATTTTTCTCAAATCGTGAAGAAGAAGGAGTCCCCTTAACCAGTGATGGGGTGCGATTAGCAGTTGGCTTCGTGGGGGTGCCCCTTATCAGTTGGGTGCCCCTTATCCAAAATTGAGAGTCCGAATAACATGTGTCCTCCGGGTGCTTATACCAACTTTTTGAGCCGAAATTTCCAAAAATGTTTATTTCCAAAAAATACCTACAAACACATAAAAAACACCCAAAATTAGTACAAAATCGAGTGCCAACAATATATAGTATTGAGATCAACTTAGACACAAAAATGTGTCTATCATTATTGAGCCATAAAAAGATATAAGATATTAGAAAATAAAGTATAATTCCTTATTTTGGATTTCTTCTGATCCATTAACTTTCTTTTACCGGTCCACGAACGTCCGTGTCTTCTTCCTCTTTAAGAGTTTTTAGGGTTTCCATAACAAGGTTCCTTCTCTTATTCACAAATATATAGATATATATTTTTTGCTTTCTCCATCCCTATTCAAAAAATGTATGGAGAACTCTTCAAGATCTCAAAAATAGTAAATCTTGATATGGAAGAAGACATCAAAGGATGCAGTTCGGTTCAAGAACTTGTCTTGAAAAAGATGATTGCAAGGAAGGAGTACAACTCCTAGATTGGTGAATCTGTCAAGGATTTAATTCTTTTTCAAAATGACTCAAAGGTCGACTTTGCAAACCTTCAACTGTAAATAAATCATCTCATTGATGGTCAGACCAAAATCCCTGAAAATCAAAAGGTCTTGATACAGAACCAGAATAAACTCATCTCTGATTGTGTTAGAGCACTGCTTTGTCGAACTCGCAAGCGTTGCTATCTCAAGCTTCTTTGTCAAGTTTAGTAGCCAAAACTATAAGTCTTGATTTCTAGTTTACTTATAGCTAAGTCTCGGATTAGGATAGTAAGTGTAGTTGAGCATTAAACTTCATGGCGTTCATCGATTGAAGACGAAGGACTACTAAGGGGAGCTTGTGGAACTTCATCAACAAAAGGTATGCGGAGACTTGAACTCATCTATCACTCAAAAGTATGCTTACTTTATCTCCTATTTGAGACTAAAAGTCGTATATCTATATAGACTTCGATTATACACATTTGATAATTCGAGCTGAGTTTAACTCGCTTACATATTTCTCGAAATATGTGTTGGTAAGCTTTCGCTTTAACCAAGTTCATCTTATATTCTCGACGAAAGTCAAAAGATGATCATGTGAAAATCTCCTGGTAACATCTTACATGATTTGTGTAAGACAGACATTTGATGTGGACTCGGAATTTTTCGTATGGATCATTCGATCACTTGAAAATTGCTTTGAAGCTAATAGTTTGTGTGATACAGCTATTGTCGTCTTATAAGAATGTTTCAATGATTGAAATGGGAGTTTAGAACAATTAATCATGATTGGATATAGCATAGTAAGCATACTTGTATGCTAAACTGTTGCATGTTATTCCAAGTTCGGGAACCATAGTATGCATACCAGTATGCGTACTGGTTAGTTAATGAAAGTCCGGGAACTTAGTATGCATACCCTTATACGTACTGGCGTAAAGTTCATGTCCGGAAATTCAACTGAGTTTGAAGGTATGCGTACCCGTTCATATACCGACGAACCCAAACTTATTCCGGCCACTTAGGTATGCGTACCCGTTTGCATACTTGAGTAGGTTATGTTCCAAATACGGTTTGTTCATGAACTAATACATTTATATATTAAGGAATGCAGTCTTTTGTAAACCGTGGCTATGATGTTCATGAATTGATTCAAGTGGATCAAAATCGATTTTGCTTCAATTGTATCTTGTATACTTCTATGAGAATATATATACAATTGAACAACTCTAGAACAAGTTTCATTTGAGTCATTTGAACTAGTTATGGTTAAGATGAATAAGGTTGATATGAAAGTGTTCATATAGCTAACTTGGTTAACTATTGTTGAGAAAACAAGGTGCACACGTTTAGGTACGGTTACTCATATCTAAATGAAGTCACTTTTCATTCGTGTGTAACAAGCTAAGTTCGATCTAACGGTTGAAAGATATTAGCTTGAGCCTAATCAGGTTTTCATCTAACAGTGAATATTGAATGCTTTGTTACCAAGGTAGCATTGATTGCAAAACATGATTTGAAGACTATATAAGGGATAACTCTAGCAACTGGGAAACCTAATCCCCACACCTCATGTGTGATGCTAGTTGTGACTAGAGTCGATTCTCCTTTAAGCTTAGGTTTTTCCAAAACCCTGCAGGTTAACGACTTGAAGACTTCATTGGGATTGTAAAGCCATACCCAACTATTTTCTCTGTAGTTGTGTGTTCCGATCTTGCTGTTTTCGATCGTATTGAGTAGTATCTTCTCTAAGATTTGCTCGAGATTTAATCTCCGATAGGCAGGATAAAAAGTAGTCACAAACATCTTCGTCTTATCGTTTGTGATTCCACGATATCTTGTTTCGCTAACATACGATTAAGATAAATTGTGAGTTGATTGATATTACTAGGATGGTCTTCGGGAATATAAGACCGGTATATCAATTGGTTCCTGTTCACCTTGATTTATCAAAATATGGAACAAAACTCATAGGTATTTATGTGGGAGACAGATTTATCTATTTAATAGACTTTTATGTGTGAGAAAGATTGGTTTATCAGGTCTTCAACTTTGGGTCGTCGCAACTTTTAGTTGTGTGTGAGATCAGCTAAGAGAATCAAGTACACAGAGTCCTGCTGGGATTCAGAGGTGTAAGGAATGCGATTGTACCTTGATCTGTGTGAGATTGGTTAGGGCTCAACTACATTCTAGTCCGAAGTTAACTTGGAGTAGGCTAGTGTCTGTAGCGGCTTAATACAGTATGGTGTTCAAACATGGACTAGGTCCCGGGATTTTTTTGCATTTGCAGTTTCCTCGTTAACAAAACTTCTGGTGTCTGTGTTATTTCTTTTCCGCATTATATTTTCTATATAATTTAAATACCACTGGTTGTGCATAAGTTCAATCAATTATGAATCCAACCTTTGATTGTTGATTGAATTGATTGACTCTTGGATATTGGTTTTTGATACTGTCCAAGTTGTTTCTTATGATAATCAAGCTCACGGATTTATATTTGTTTGATTTTCTGATTACATTAAGAAACAAAGATATAACTCTTGGGTATATTTCTTGATTGAGCTCGCTTTATTATTTGGTGCTCTCAGAATGATATTGGACTTAGTCCATACAAATTTCCTAAACGAAATATTGGGTGAGGTTGTTAGACTCCCGCTTTTTGAATTGGTATCAGAGCAGGCAAACACATTTAAGACCTTATAAGTATTTGTTTGTAGCGATCTGACTCTATGGACAGTAGTGTTATCTCTGATAACGCAACACCAGTTCAGAAACATTCTGTCATGGTTCAAAGCCTTGAGTATTCTGAGAAATCTCTCACGTTTTCTGCATTGTATGAAACTGGGTTCAACTGGGAAACACTCCTAGATGAATAGTTGGATGATCTTTAAGATGAAAGTGATTCATACGAGGGACAAAATGTTGATGAGGAAGTCTCACAATATATCAAGCTTTTTGACCATCTCATAAAGAAAAAGAAGTCAACAACTTGCTTGCTGAATTTCTGACTCCTTTCTGTTAAGAAAACAGGAAATTCATAAAACTCTTTAAGGGATATGATTGTGGTTATAAACTCTTACAATCTCTTCTTAAAGATCGACAAGAAGATGTGCGTTCAAAGAGTTTTGAATGTAAGAATCTTCGTCGAAATCTCTTTGTGTTGAAAGAAAGACTTGCAGAAACTGAAGCAAGATATGACTCTCAACAAAAATGATTTGATGACAAAGAAATCGTCTTTCTCTCTAGAGAAAAACAATTGGAGGATGATCTAGATGCTGCTCTTGATAAGGTCAAATCACTGGAAGAGAATCTGAAAAGATTCAATGCTAGCTCAACAAAATTATCTACTACGCTGGGAGCATGTAAAGAACATCGTGATACACGTGGTCTGGGCTATAAAGAAATATACGCTCCTGTAGATGGTGGATTTTTGACAAGGGCTAAAATCATAAACTCATAATTATACGAAGCTCTGATCCAGCAATCAGACGTGAGTATCGAGACACGAGTCTCTCATCGAATTCTCAACGGAGAGTACTTTATCTCAGAGTACATGTAGATATGTAGTCTCACGACTGGACAACGGCATATCTCATGAATACTAAATACTTTTAGTGATTATTTCTATATAATATCACGAGATGGACGGCTCCTAGACAGCTTGCTCTGCTAGTATAGAGCGATAACGTCTTCAGGAACAAACAACGAGTTTACCCTGACTATATAAAGGATATGATTTACCGACAAGCTCATATCAGGATAATTAATGCTCCTAGACAGCTTGCTCTGCTAGTATAGAGCCACAAAGTTAATTATTCCTAGTTACAATTGCTCTTATTCCATGGTCGAATCCACGACTGGTCCATTGGAATGGCAATAACAATTGATCCTATTCCATGGTCGAATCCACGACTGGTCCCATGGAATGGAAATAACAATTGATCCTATTCCATGGTCGAATCCACGACTGGTCCCATGGAATGGCAATAACAATTGCTCCTATTCCATGGTCGAATCTGCGACTGGTCCCGGAATGGAAATAAACAATTGTTCTGATTCTATGATCGAATCCACGGCTTGATCTCATAGAATACAATAACTATATTATCTCATTACTCCGATTTCATGATCGAATCCACAACTGGTCTCATAAATGGTAATAGATAAATCTTAATTACCGATTCTATGGTCGAATCTACGATCCCATGGAATGGTAATGCTCACTTTATTATTCTGAATTCGTAGTCGAATCCTCAGCTGATCCTATGAATTAATAATAAACATCTTATTACTCAGTTTTGTGAATTATTCTCCACTGAATTCCACAATTAGTAATAAATAATCAACAACCGGGCGTCTGAGCTACCTCTAAGTAAGCCCCGATTCAAATGGTGAAAGTGTATTCAACGACGATACACTAACAGTCACCGCACGAACGAGTATTTCAAAATACAACGAAACGATGAACCTATGCAAAATAGGAAGAAAATAATAAATAATTAAAAATATTGACCAGGTGCTGGGACACGGACACGACTACCGACCGTGTCGTGGTCAATCCACGCCAGTTTTATTTTTAATACATTTTTATTATTTTCCATGATTTGATGAAAATTCTCTCATTGATCAAATCTCCTTCGTCTCGAGGAAACTCCTCGGTTTCATGGTACTTCCATAAATCCATAAAAATAATATAAAATTAAGGAAAAAGTGTGGGGCGTGACCATTGGCCAACCGGCCATGCCTTGGTCCCAGCCGGCCCCACACCCACGGTTCCTTATTATTTTATTATTATTATTATTTCTCTAATTTCATGAAAAAACTCCTTGATTTCATGGTATTTTTGCACAAATCATCATAAAAATAAAATAAATTATGAAAACTTGTGGGACCGGGCCACTAGCCGGCCGGCCATGCCCTAGCCGGTCCCACACGCCCTTGCTTTATTATTTATTATTATTTATTATTTTCCTTGAATTCATCAAATTCCTTGATTTATGGTATTTCTCTCAAATTAGGAAAAATTCCCTCAAATCATCAAAAATACTAAAAAATATTAAAAAATTATGAAAACTCGTGGGACCGGCCATAGCCGGCCATGCCTCCATGGTCACACCGTTGTTTTATTATTTTAATATTTTGCTTCCATGAACTCATGAAAACTCCTTCAATTCATGGAAACTCCCTAAATTCATCAAATTTCTCAAAATTCATGAATTTTTCATAAAATCATCAAAATATTATAAAATTAAGGAAAAGGCACCACGGGACCGTGGTCACGACCGGCCGACCATGCCTTGACCACGGCGGTCCCACGCCTCCTCATTCCTTATTTTATAATTATTTTTCATCATCTCATGGTGTTTTCCTCAGTTTCGTCGAAACCCTAATTTTGGCATATTTTCTCGAATGGATGCTCAATTGCACGCCAGAAAATATCAAAATTCTCAGGACTGAGACGCGGACGCCTTGGGGACACGAGCACGCTATCTTGACCGACCAAGATTGGCTCTTTGGCTCACGGAAGCCGGTCCCATCAATTTTCACAGTTTTGACCTAATTTGCACAATTGCTCGTATTAGGTCCAAAACTCTTCCAAACACTTTGGATTTTCATGAAGTGATCATCAGGCGGTCACGTGACAACCCAGGGCCGGTTTCATGACTCCATGGTCGGTCCCTCCTCGTCATAATTAATTAGGTTTTCTCACCTAAGGCTCAGACGAGCATTTTGAATAAATGATTAACCAGCATTTAATCATTCTTCACCAACAAATCGTCAACTCTTCAGGAGTTCTTCGTATTTGCTCACGTGAGCATATGGACACTACATGGTTGATCCACGGTCCCATATGTCGCTCCCTCCTTCGTCCCATGGTTAAACTTCTGACGAACCATGAATTGATCATCAATTGATCAAATTAGGGTTTCTGAATCCAAGGATCATCATTCCAGATTCCAACCTTAATAATTTTACGACGGCCTCATGGTCATTAATTTTATTAATTATGCTCGGTTCAACGACCAATATTCTAATTAATATTTTTCGTACGCTGCCAATAATCCATCAGATGAGCAACACATGCTCAGACGATCAAATATTCAACAATTCATCACATGAGAAACACTTGCTCAGATGATAAATATTTTCTCAAACCAAGGAATATTGGTTCAACAATCAATATTCAACGATCCATCGAATGGGCAATATTTGGTCACTTCATCGTAAGAACTATATCTCTGTCTCATGACATGTTCAACTCATGAGTTTCATAACATCATGTTCAACTCAGAAACTACATGGACTCATTGTCCTATCAAACCACGAAGTCATCAATTGACTAACATACCACGAGACGTCAATCGTGTCACTTTGGGGGGATATCACTTAGGGTTTTGGTCTGGCGGTCTACGGCACGTGTGTTCAAACACACGATGGAATGTGAGCAAGTCGTGCAATCAGTTGAATGAATTCACGAGGTAGTGGGAAAATCGACCAAGTCTCCACACGTTGAGCAACTGGTTTCAAACACGATCTCCACTTCCCCACTCCTTGATTCCATCAACTGCCACACTTCATGGGATCATGGTGTCTACAATTCCAACAATATAAATAAGTCTCTGAATCGTGATTGAATCAGCATCAACAGTATCATCAATCTCACGTCTCATCGACAACACGAGATCATCAACTCATCAATTGAGCAACTACTCTCAATTGAGAAATTTCAATCATTCAGAGCTTATCATATTCTGAATTCACACACCCACAATCTTTGATTACCATTGATTCCACACATTTCCCAGCTTCCCTCCTACAGATCAACCCATCCTCTCTTGTGACCGAATTTACTCTGGAACAGTCATTGTTTTGATTTAGGTCGGAGTACTACAAATTGATCTCTCGAATCTAAAGCACCCCCTTTGCAGCGGTGCAACTGTGTGAGGTTTAACATTTCGCTCGGTTCGAGGAGTCTCCTCCGTACGGTCGTCTCCTCAATTCCTTAAAAACCAGCAAATCGTTTTTCCCCATCTACAGATTGGTGACCACAGTGGGAGATCATTCTCTCGGTTGCAATCTCAATTCGGTAGGATGGTCGGTCTTAGGTATGGTTCAGTTACCAATCCGGGTTCAACACCCAACTCTAACATTGCAAGTCCTAGTTGTACTCCCAGCAAGTACTACTCCTATTAACGTTGCAGGCTCTAGTGGTAGCGCTAACACCACTCCTCCGTCCAGCAATATCACGTCACATGTTACTATCACTCTTCCAAGCACTGGTGCTCCAGAGATAGCCCCTGCAAGTGACGACACTGGCGCCATCAACAACCACTCTTCGGTTGGTCTCTTGAAGAAACCAGAGGAAATCAACTTGATCTCATGAAGGTTTAGACTAACGTGGCTGCAACACAGAAAGAGTTGTAAGCTTATCTCAAAATTCTCACAGACAAGTTTGCGTCTGAACGAACTCAGTCTCAGCGCGAAAAAGGAGAAGCTAAAGAAACATCTTCAACTGCTGATCCTGAAATCTCTCCAATCAATGTTGTACAAGATGAAGAATTCCGCAAAGCTGCAGATGACTCTCCAGCAAAGGAACTTGCAGGCTTCATCGCTCGTGAGGACCTGGAACGCTTCATGGAGGATCGAGGAAAAGACAAAGCATCATATGTTCATCGTTATCAACCTTCATACCCTATTGCTACGCAAATAATTTCTTTCCCGAAGGGCTACACTTCCCCAACGTTCGCACTATATAACGGAACATGGAGCGCTCGAGAACACGTCTCTCGATCCCTGGAGGCACCGGGAGAGCATGAACAAAACGAAATGATCCCAATCTACGGAGCCTTTCTCTACGACTTCAGACTCTCTCAGAACTTCATGAAGCATCCAAAATATCAGCGATTACTACACCTGCTTTGCTGAGCAAAGTCTACAAGGTCGAGGAACCTCGAAGCAGCCGACGCCTGATCAACAAACAATACAATGTCCAACCTTCTATGAACATTATTGCTCAAGCAAAAGGAAAGCTTCTGCTCAACCATGAGACGTCCAATACCTCATCCTACAAAAGCATCAAGAAAGGATAACCAATCTTACACAAACCTCGATCCAGCATTAACGAACGGGGAGATGATCGGACATAGTCAAACTTATCATGAAGCAGTGATCGAGTTACTAGAAGTCTGGGTTCAAGATGGTGCAATCAAATCGCTGCTCATCATAGAGAGCCAACTGAAGAAAAATGAAGAAACCCAGGTACTGTCACCTTCATAGATCCATCAAATCATCCAACAAGTAACTGCAATATTTTGAAGCAAATTTTCAAAGAGAAGGTTGATCCATAATAGCTTCAACGAGGGACTGAAGGAGTACACAAGAGTCCTCTCCCAATCAGAAGCTTTACACTCTATCTGAACAACCTATCAAAGAGGCAGTTCAATCCTGGTCGAACGTGAATTCACTATCTGTCGAAGGCACGAAGGAGAGACATGTTCACATCATTGAACACATCATGTCAAGAAGTCCATTCCGTAAATACTTCTTGAGCCTCCATCCACGGACCAAGAGGTGTACGACTGGGGACTGCTTACCACAGTCAATCTCAGAAGAAACGAATTGGGAAGAACGTTGATCGATGTTGACACCGCCATCAACAACATTCCACTGAAAACCATCGGATCCACATGCATCACTCGACAAGAATATACTCATGCTCCATCTCAATCAGAGACCTTGAAGGAGCGCTCGGAAATACTTATGGCTACATCATTCTCAAAGTAAACATAAGTTCAACCTGGACAGAAACCAAGTTTCACATAATCAGGAAGATCCAGGATATGACACGTCCTTCAGAAGAGCGTGGATCCATGCTGAAAAGATGGGTACTTACAAAGCGCCTTTGGTTACATATCTGTCCAACAAAGAAAGTTTTGATCCAGAAGATTTGACGGACATTCCATCATCAGAGCACTTGGAGGAATTTCAAACTTTGACGAGATTGAAGCAAGAACCTGCAAAAGATGCATAGACATTCATCAAGAGGTTCCACACTCAGGCAAGTCTCATTCCTCCCGTGTGTACGTCATTTATTTCCTCACATGCTATGTAGCATTGGGACTTAATTATGCTAGCAACTCTGCAAGACGTTATGAATGGTAACTTCACCGCATTAGTATTTTACCAAGTGGTTGAATTTGACATTTCTCTGAATCGATCACTGAGACATTCATTGCTGAGATGATGTCCAAACATGGCAAAGAACACTTTGGTAGTTTCTACATAGCCTTGCAGGAGCGTCCATGTGTGCCACAAAATTAGAAAGATCTGACTTCTGCACAAGTGTTGAATCCCACTGCTGCAACGAAAGGAATGCTGAATCAACAGAAGAAAGTCGGGGCCCAGACGATCAAACCTAAGACATGCTCAAGGGGTATGACGCTTCAACGCTCAATCATCTAAGAATCCTTCAAAATTGTACTCCCAATCAAAGAGTACACCTCCGATAATGGCGCCTCTGGCTTCAACACAAATATCTGATTCAACACCAGCACGGCACTACATTCGATAAGTCTTCATTATCTCATTATAAGACTTCTGAAGCAGATGCAACATCATTCACACATGAGTGTTACCAACTCCTTCAACATACACTGGGCAACCTGAGGTGATTCCGTGAAACTTCAACGACGGGACTTCTCTACATCACAAAACCCTACATGACTGAGGAACTTGTTCCCTTCACCGATCTAGAACGGAGATTTCTGCTGCTATCTTCTACAACAACGTGGATTCACTTAAAAAGCCGCTTCATGATACAGTCATTCTTTCAAGAGCACTCAAGTTGAACTCCCAGTATACCGGATTCTCAACTCACTAACTAGTCCGTGAACGTGAAAGGCTCACTGGATGAAGGAACAAAAATTATATCTATAATCATAGTTCTAGCCTTTTCGGTCTTTAGAGCAACTTCAACCATGGTATCAACATCAACAATAATCTCTAGAGGAACACCATCCATGATCTTAGCATCGACAAGGATATTTGGAGCATAATAATTCATGGTCTCAGCACCAACAACGGTTTCAGGAGCAACATCCTCATGACAAGGCTCCATCAACTAACCATTCTCTGAAGTATTGCTCGAGGAAACGGACTTCTCGAAGCACTAATGATTCATATCAAGGCATGTAGACATGAAATATGCTCACATGAAAGTCTTTCTGAAGATTACACGATGGGCGGGCACAACACCAAAGTCTTCTACAAGATGTTCTCATCACCTCTACAAATGAGATACAACATACTTCAGCAAATGGGTTTACAAAAACGTACCAACGAGTGAGGAATGAGACGATACTTCCTTAACATAAGATGTTCGTCTATATCTCTTATACAACCTACCAAAAGGGCGCATCAATCGTACGTACGAGCTGAAAGATATGGCCTTTACCGTCAGGTCTACGAAATCTGAAAAATTTGTACGGGATTAAAAATTACAAATGTGCACGCTTTGTTGGATGACCTCTACAACTACAAATTGAGTGATTCTTGTCTCATCGGATAACTCAGTCTCTTAGCTTCAAAATTTAGGGTCAAGCATCAAATTCTGACGTCGTATGAGGTTCCTACATCTTCCAGAGCGTACAATATGCAAGCAGCAATTCTTAGACGGTATTCAAGACTTCCACAGTCGATCGGTGTCCACCAGGTCTTTCCACTAAGTACTTCATCAAGGTACCTCCAACTTCGACCATCTAGGTCTTTACATCAATTTTTCTACCCGGGTCCTCTATCTAGGTCTCACCAAAAGAAGGGAAAACGAAATGGAGAGACTTAACAAAATACTGGGAATTGACGGTCCACTTGTCAAGACGATCGATTTCACAATCCAAAACCGATCAAGAAATCAAGACCAGAATAAAACCTCACATCTCTCAGAAGTCCAAGGTTCAAGATATCATGGAAAGAAAACTAAAGTCAGCAAATAAGATTTCTGCTTTTCTTCATCCATCTTCTTCAACACGACATCACTGGTGGTGAAAGAAGTGTCACCTTCCACCGCTTTCCTTATAGCATCAATCTTTTGACGAAGCCACTTCAGATTGAAGCCAAGTTCTTCAGCTTTCTTCAAGTTGTACTCCCAATCAAAGAGTACATCCCGGGTGACAGTATTTCCAGTTGTGATGCGGATATCATTTATAACACGCAATATGGCTTCTACATGCCTCGTCAAGAAATAACTATGCTCCGGATCCTTAGTAACGACTATGTGCCCATACATCTTCCACGATTTCTCGTACAAGCCTGCATATCCAATGGGAACTCTAAATCCGCCAACTAGTTCATGATACGGGAGTGAAGCATCGAACGGAGGATCAAAAGCAACTCCTGCACTTGGATATTCATGCACCACTATACGGTTCTCAATTACTGGAGCAGCCTCGAGGGCAACAGTTTCTTCAGTATTCTCTACTGGTGTTTCGATTTCTTCTATCACTGAAGCAGCAACAATCTGAGTTTCCAAGACTTCAATGACAACCTTCTCATGGCATTGAAGTGCAGAGATTGTTGTCTCTTCATCAATAACTCCAGGGCAGTTTGAGTTATCCTCATTGGTTTCAATATCCTCAACTTCGGTATTTGGCACCTAATACGAAGATTACATGAGGATTAGAGTCATTTAAGCTTGAAACCAAATGAGATCATAAAATACATCATACAAGCAATCCAACATCATCAATATTAATCATTATACACTCAAGGCACGAGCAAATAGCATGAAAGTCATGAAAATACGTTTCACGGTAACCTCGTCTGAAGAAACTGTACTCTTCCCTGTACTAAAAGACGAAATGGGAGCAATCTACGAGTAATCTGAAGATGGGTTATATACCATTCTCTTCGTATGGATGTCCTCTACAACTTCTAAAAATTTCATGACAATCCGATGAACGAGCAAAGATATGTGGCTAAAACATGGAGCAACATGCCATCTGAAAAAGTTCTAAAGGTCTCCTGGAAGTTCACTATTTCGCCTTTTTCAGGCCCTAAACATGCTCAAACTTCAAAGAGCTTCTGTGTTAAAGCTTGGAATTTTCCTGGGCTTGAAGATACATGTGCAAACCGCGAAAATACGACTTCGGACGAAGATTCTACAGCGTTTTTATAAAATCTGAAGTCTGAAATTTTCCGGTGACGTATTTCGGCAAAGTTATCCATAAATTCACATGGATTTTCATTCATTCACGAATCAGCGATATCATACTTCTTTGAAGAAATTACAGGAGATATACTTACTAAGGGAGTCTCTAAATCATTTGAAGGCTCGACGATGCCAGAATCTCCGTTGACAACACCGCTATCTCCATTCGGTTCGGGATTTCGGGAATTCTCCATATACCGATCTCCCAAAAAAGAGTGCGCTTCATCAACATGATTCTTATCTACAATGATTTCTTCCTGGATTCATCAAAAAAAATTATTATTATTTCATTCAAGGAGATGCCGCGATCACCTGCACGAAAGAGATATTTACATCGACTTCTTCATCAGTACTGGATTCCTGAATTGTTCGCCTGGGAACAAGTTGAAGACCGTCAATCGATGGAGAAAAGGTCTGAAAAGAAATAACAAAACCTTGGTCTCGTTATCCTAATTGAACGGGCAGGAAAAAGTCATGACACAAGGAACGCTAACAACTCACCAAAGAAACGGTTGGGGATTGCACGTCATTTGCTAACATCCTGTAGTCCTTACTTCTGGGTGCTCCGCCCCAAAGACTTTCTTCCATTTCTGAGGAGTCTACATTGATCTGAAACCTCACTACATGATCATCCTGTGGTATAGTTGATGAAATAACCAGTAGTACAACTCAGTATGAAGGATCTCTCACCATCACTCAAAGGTACCAGAAGTACCATTTCTTGAAGTTACACCCCGGAGATGTCATCCCTGGAAACATCGTCTTTGAAAGTGTCATCATGGGAGTCAGTCATTCTTGCAAAGTGGCTATGACAGATGCATAACATTCAGCGCATCATTTATACAAAATGCAGGATTCAGCAAAACAACGAATCATGGAATAAAGATGCTCACATTAGCGTCTGCAAAAATGGTAACTTTCAACTCTTACCTGTTTACGATTCCACTAACAGTACATGAGTTAATACTTCAAATCTTGCTTGTTCCTTCAAACCTGTTAAGACGAGCAAAATTCTGACATAATTTTCACAAAACCGTGAACAACCCATGTAAATTTTACAATGTGAACATTCACTGGTTTCTCAAAATATGGACAGACGTCCATTCTACGATTGTGAAAACTCACATATAGACATTCTTTCACCATGTACGGTTGTCTACTTTCAACAATTGTTCAAAATCAAAACATTGATTTTACAAAATATATTTTAACGTGAAATTCACGTAAATTTGAAATATATATCTATGTATTTTTGCTCCCTCGCACGAGCATCTGTCTTTGAAGCGAGAGTATATTTTCAAAGATTTCCGAAAGATCGAAGATAAAAATTTTCATGAAGTCTCATAAACAAAATTTTATTACTAACAAACACACGTCTATCAAAGAAAAAAAAAATCTTTTCTCTCGTACGAGCATCCACCTTTGAAACGAGAGTTTATTCCACTTTGTGAAATCTCACATATTTAAAATATAAAATTCCGGTTTTCGTGAAAGCTCATAAACAAATTTTATATCATTAGACTCAGGTCTATTTTGTTTGTTCCTTAAACTAACGAGCGAACGAGCGTCTATTCATAAAACAAGGATTTGTTTTCATGGGCCCGTCCCGCGAATCCTGACCAACCACGGACTCGTCGTCCAAACCATCGGTTCAAGACCAAATTTATGCTCATCAAACGGCACTCCAATCATGACATTGAAGCCTTCATCAAGTCGTGGTTTTCTCATGCTCTCTAAATCCGGTAACGTCTCAACTTACGACTAAGTTCAATTACTGGTATTGTTATTTATGGCCGGAAAATCACCATTTAATGCTGACTGAGAAACACAGCTTTCCTCAGTAAGCCGGGGACTTAATGTAGATGGTGGATTTTCGACAAGGGATAAAATCCTAAACTCATAATTATACGAAGCTCTGATCCAGCAATCAGACGTGAGTATCGAGACACGGGTCTCTCATCGAATTCTCAACGGAGAGTACTTTCTCTCAGAGTACATGTAGATATGTAGTCTCACGACTGGACAACGGCATATCTCATGAATACTGAATACTTTCAGTGATTATTTCTATATAGTATCACGAGATGGACGGCTCCTAGACAGCTTGCTCTGCTACTATATAGCGATATCATCTTCAGGAACAAACAACGAGTTTACCCTGACTATATAAAGGATATGACTTACCGACAAGCTCATATCGGGATAATTAATGCTCCTAGACATCTTGCTCTGCTAGTATAGAGCCACAAAGTTAATTATTCCTAATTACAATTGATCTTATTCCATGGTCGAATCCACGACTGGTCCATTGGAATGGCAATAACAATTGCTCCTATTCCATGGTCGAATCCACGACTGGTCCCATGGAATGGAAATAACAATTGATCTTATTCCATGGTCGAATCCACGACTGGTCCCATGGAATGGCAATAACAATTGCTCCTATTCCATGGTCGAATATGCGACTGGTCCCATGGAATGGCAATAAACAATTGTTCTGATTCTATGATCGAATCCACGGCTTGATCTCATAGAATAGCAATAACTAAATTATCTCATTACTCCGATTTCATGATCGAATCCACCACTGGTCTCATAAATGGTAATAGACAAATCTTAATTACTCCGATTATATGGTCGAATCTACGATCTCATGGAATGCTAATGCTCACTTTATTATTCAGAATTCGTAGTCGAATCCTCAGTTGATCCTATGAATTAATAATAAACATCTTACTACTCAGTTTTGTAAATTATTCTCCACTGAATTCCACAATTAGAAATAAATAATCAATAACCGGGCGTCTGAGCTACCTCTAAGTAAGGCCCGATTCAAATAGTGAAAGTGTATTCAACGACGATACACTAACAGTCACCGCACGAACGAGTATTTCAAAATACAACAAAACGATGAACCTATACAAAATAGGGAAGAAAATAATAAATAATTAAAAATATTGACCTAGGTGCTGGGAACACGGACACACGACCTATCGACCGTGCCGTGTTCAATTCCACGCCAGTTTTATATTTTTAATACATTTTTATTATTTTCCGTGACTTGATGAAAATTCTCTCATCTGATCAAATTTCCTTCGTTTCGAGGAAACTCCTCGGTTTCATGGTACTTCCATAAATCCATAAAAATAATATAAAATTAAGGAAAGGAGTGTGGGGCGTGACCATTGGCCAACCGGCCATGCCTTGGTCCCAGCCGGCCCCACACCTCACGGTTCCTTATTATTTTATTATTATTATTATTTCTCTAATTTCATGAAAAACTCCTTGATTTCATGGTATTTTTTGTACAAATCATCATATAATAATAAAATAAAATTATGAAAACTTGTGGGACCGGGCCACTAGCCGGCCGGCCATGCCCTAGCCGGTCCCACACGCCCTTTGCTTTATTATTTTATTATTATTTATCCTATTTTTCCTTGAATTCATCAAATTCCTTGATTTTATGGTATTTCTCTCAAATTAGGAAAAATTCCCTCAAATCATCAAAAATACCTAAAAAATATTAAAAAATTATGAAAAACTCGTGGGACCGGGCCACTAGCCGGCCGGCCATGCCTCCATGGTCCCACACGCCCGTGTTTTTATTATTTTAATATTTTGCTTCCATGAACTCATGAAAACTCCTTCAATTCATGGAAACTCCCTAAATTCATCAAATTTCTCAAAATTCATGAATTTTTCATAAAATCGTCAAAATATTATAAAATTAAGGAAAAGCCACCACGGGACCGTGGTCACGACCGGACGACCATGACTTGACCATGGCGGTCCCACGCCTCCTCATTCCTTATTTTATAATTATTTTTTATCATCTCATGGTGTTTTCCTCAGTTTCGTCGAAACCCTAATTTTGGCATATGTTCTCAAATGGATGCTCAATTGCACGCCAGAAAATGTAAAAATTCTAAGGACTGAGACGCGGACGCCTTGGGGACACGAGCACGCTCTCTTGACCGACCAAGATTGGCTCTTTGGCTCACGGAAGCCGGTCCCATCAATTTTCACAGTTTTGACTTAATTTGCACAATTGCTCGTATTAGGTCCAAAATTCTTCCAAACACTTTGTATTTTCATGAAGTGATCGTCAAGAGGTCACGTGACAACCCAGGTCCGTTTCATGACTCCATGGTCGGTCCCTCACCTCGTCATAATTAATTAGATTTTCTCACCTAAGGCTCAGACGAGCATTTTTGAATAAATGATTAAGCCAGCATTTAATCATTCTTCCACCAACAAATCGTCAACTCTTCAGGAGTTCTTCGTATTTGCTCACGTGAGCATATAGAAACTACATAGTTGATCCACGGTCCCATATAGTCGCTCCCTCCTTCGTCCTATGGTTAAACTTCTGACGAACCATGAATTGATCATCAATTGATCAAATTAGGGTTTCTGAATCCAAAGATCATCATTCCAGATTCCAACCTTAATAATTTTACGACGGCCTCGTGGTCATTAATTTTATTAATTATGCTCGGTTCAACGACCAGTATTCTAATTAATATTGTTGCTACGCTGCCAATAATCCATCAGATGAGCAACACATGCTTATATGATCAAATATTCAACAATTCATCACATGAGCAACACTTGCTCAGATGATAAATATTTGCTCAAACCAAGGAATATTGGTTCAACAATCAATATTCAACGATCCATCGAAAGAGCAATATTTGCTCACTTCATCGTAAGAATTATATCTCTGTCTCATGACATGTTCAACTCATGAGTTTCAGAACATCATGTTCAACTCAGCAACTACATGGACTCATTGTCCTATCAAACCACGAAGTCATCAATTGACTAACATACCACGAGACGTCAATCGTGTCACTTTGGGGGGATATCACTTAGGGTTTTGGTCTGGCGGTCTACGGCACGTGTGTTCAAACACACGATGGAATGTGAGCAAGTCGTGCAATCAGTAGAAGGAATTCACGAGGTAGTGGGAAAATCGACCAAGTCTCCACACGTTGAGCAACTGGTTTCAAACACGATCTCCACTTCCCCACTCCTTGATTCCATCAACTGCCACACTTCATGGGATCATGGTGTATACAATTCCAACAATATAAATAAGTCTCTGAATCGTGATTGAATCAGCATCAACAGTATCATCAATCTCACGTCTCATCGACAACACGAGATCATCAACTCATCAATTGAGCAACTACTCTCAATTGAGAATTTCAATCATTCAGAGCTTATCATATTCAGAATTCACACACCCACAATCTTTGATTACCATTGATTCCACACATTTCCCAGCTTCCCTCCTACAGATCAACCCATCCTCTCTTGTGACCGAATTTACTCTGGAACAGTCATTGTATTGATTTAGTCCGGAGTACTACAAATTAATCTCTCGAATCTAAAGAACCCCCTTTGCAGTGGTGCATCTGTGTGAGGTTTAACATTTCGCTCGGTTCGAGGAGTCTCCTCCGTACAGTCGTCTCCTCAATTCCTTAAAAACCAGCAAATCGTTTTTTCCCATCTACAGATTGGTGACCACAGTGGGAGATCATTCTCTCGGTTGCAATCTCAATTCGGCAGGATGGTCGGTCTTAGGTATGGTTCAGTTACCAATCCGGGTTCAACACCCAACTCTAACATTGCAAGTCCTGGTGGTACTCCCAGCAAGTAATACTCCTATTAACGTTGCAGGCTCTAGTGGTAGCGGTAACACCACTCATCCGTCCAGCAATATCACGTCACATGTTACTATCACTCTTCCAAGCACTGGTGCTCCAGAGATCGCCCCTGCAAGTGACGACACTGGCGCCATCAACAACCACTCTTCGGTTGGTCTCTTGAAGAAACCAGAGAAAATCATCTTGATCTCATGAAGTTTCAGACTAACGTGGCTGCAACACAGAAAGAGTTGTAAGCTTATCTCAAAATTCTCACAGACAAGTTTGCGTCTGAACGAACTCAGTCTCAGCGCGAAAAAGGAGAAGCTAAAGAAACATCTTCAACTGCTGATCCTGAAATCTCTCCAATCAATGTTGTACACGATGAAGAATTCCGCAAAGCTGCAGATGACTCTCCAGCAAAGGAACTTGCAGGCTTCATCGCTCGTGAGGATCTGGAACGCTTCATGGAAGATCGAGGAAAAGACAAAGCATCATATGTTCATCGTTATCAACCTTCATACCCTATTGAAGGAGCGCTCGGAAATACTTATGGCTACATCAGTCTCAAAGTAAACATAAGTTCAACCTGGACAGAAACCAAGTTTCACATAATCAGGAAGATCCAGGATATGACACGTCCTTCAGAAGAGCGTGGATCCATGCTGAAAAGATGGGTACTTACAAAGCGCCTTTGGTTACATATCTCTCCAACAAAGAAAGTTTTGATCCAGAAGATTTGACGGACATTCCATCATCAGAGCACTTGGAGGAATTTCGAACTTTGACGAGATTGAAGCAAAAACCTGCAAAAGATGCATAGACATTCATCAAGAGGTTCCACACTCAGGCAAGTCTCATTCCTCCCGTGTGTACGTCATTTATTTCCTCACATGCTATGTAGCATTGGGACTTAATTATACTAGCAACTCTGCAAGACGTTATGAATGGTAACTTCACCGCATTAGTATTTTACCAAGTGGTTGAATCTGACATTTCTCTGAATCGATCACTGAGACATTCATTGCTGAGATGATGTCCAAACATGGCAAAGAACACTTTGGTAGTTTCTACATAGCCTTGCAGGAGCGTCCATGTGTGCCACAAAATTAGAAAGATCTGACTTCTGCACAAGTGTTGAATCTCACTGCTGCAACGAAAGGAATGCTGAATCAACAGAAGAAAGTCGGGGCCCAGACGATCAAACCTAAGACATGCTCAAGGGGTATGACGCTTCAACGCTCAATCATCTAAGAAGCCTTCAAAATTATACTCCCAATCAAAGAGTACACCTCCGATAATGGCGCCTCTGGCTTCAACACAAATATCTGATTCAACACCAGCACGGCACTACATTCGATAAGTCTTCATTATCTCATTATAAGACTTCTGAAGCAGATGCAACATCATTCACACATGAGTGTTACCAACTCCTTCAACATACACTGGGCAACCTGAGGTGATTCCGTGAAACTTCATCGACGGGACTTCTCTACATCACAAAACCCTACATGACTGAGGAACTTGTTCCCTTCACCGATCTAGAACGGAGATTTCTGCTGCTATCTTCTACAACAACGTGGATTCACTTAAAAAGCCGCTTCATGATACAGTCATTCTTTCAAGAGCACTCAAGTTGAACTCCCAGTATACCGGATTCTCAACTCACTAACTAGTCCGTGAACGTGAAAGGCTCACTGGATGAAGGAACAAAAATTATATCTATAATCATAGTTCTAGCCTTTTCGGTCTTTAGAGCAACTTCAACCATGGTATCAACATCAACAATAATCTCTAGAGGAACACCATCCATGATCTTAGCATCGACAAGGATATTTGGAGCATAATAATTCATGGTCTCAGCACCAACAACGGTTTCAGGAGCAACATCCTCATGACAAGGCTCCATCAACTAACCATTCTCTGAAGTATTGCTCGAGGAAACGGACTTCTCGAAGCACTAATGATTCATATCAAGGCATGTAGACATGAAATATGCTCACATGAAAGTCTTTCTGAAGATTGCACGATGGGCGGGCACAACACCAAAGTCTTCTACAAGATGTTCTCATCACCTCTACAAATGAGATACAACATACTTCAGCAAATGGGTTTACAAAAACTTACCAACGAGTGAGGAATGAGACAATACTTCCTCAACAAAAGATGTTCGTCTATGTCTCTTATACAACCTACCAAAAGGGCGCATCAATCGGACGTACGAGCTGAAAGATATGGCCTTTACCGTCAGGTCTACGAAATCTGAAAAATTTGTACGGGATTAAAAATTACAAATGTGCACGCTTCGTTGGATAACCTCTACAACTCCAAATTGAGTGATTCTTGTCTCATCGGATAACTCAGTCTCTTAGCTTCAAAATTTGGGGTCAAGCATCAAATTCTGACGTCGTATAAGGTTCCTACATCTTCCAGAGTGTACAATATGCAAGCAGCAATTCTTAGACGGTATTCAAGACTTCCACAGTCGATCGGTGTCCACCAGGTCTTTCCACTAAGTACTTCATCAAGGTACATCCAACTTCGACCATCTAGGTCTTTACATCAATTTTTCTACCTGGGTCCTCTATCTAGGTCTCACCAGAAGAAGGGAAAACGAAAGGGAGAGACTTAACAAAATACTGGGAATTGACGGTCCACTTGTCAAGACGATCGATTTCACAATCCAAAACCGATCAAGAAATCAAGACCAGAATAAAACCTCACATCTCTCAGAAGTCCAAGGTTCAAGATATCATGGAAAGAAAACTAAAGTCAGCAAAATAAGATTTCTGCTTTTTGATTATAATTTTTTCGTGGTTGTAGTAATGAGGTTCAAACTCTCGGACTTGTGAAGGTGAAGGATTTTTAGATTTATAAAAATTATATACACAAAAATATTAACAATGGTGCAAGAGGTACTGGGGTTTAGGATTCCACCGAATTCATTTCTTAAGGTTCAAATAATGATTCTTTTAACAATTATAGCTCAGTAAATATATAAAATATATTGACTCTTATTTTGCCAAGATAAATTCTCCAAATATTAGATGTAAATGTTATGCATGAGGCATCAAATCATCTAAGCTAAGCATGCCGCATCAAATCAAATGACAACTAATTTTTTCAAATCATAATTTCAATTAAAATTAGTGCAAAAGTCATGAGAAGAATTAAATATAATTACCCAAGTGTGAAATAAGGCTTCCTCCATCACCCCAGTGTTGGGGTTTAGCTCCTCATATTAATCATAATCTCAAAATATATTATTATTGCTCCAAAGTTGATTACAAATGAGTAAACAATGCCACAGAGAAATCGCAACAGCAGTTCCTGTTGCGAAGACGATGTTGGACTGTTACAGAGAAACAAATGGTGACGGAAAATAAAGTTCTGTGGCTGAATATGCTGTTGCGAAGATGAAGAAACTGTTGCGATTTGGATGAAGAAACCGTGGCCGATTCCTTGTTCTTCAGTGCAGCAGCAGCAGCAGTTTCTCTGTCAATTTTCTCTCAATTCCTATGGATTCTACACTCCTCCTATCGACCCCAAACTCTCGACATACCTTCTACTCGACACAAGGAGTCCTTTTATACCCAACAGGAGCGTTTAATCTCTCCATAACTCGAGATAATCTTCATTATTGCCGCTGTCCAAAAATAGGGAATAATTGCCAAAAATAGAAGATTCTTACGTACTATTGCTTCCTGAACACTCCCAATTGCCTTATACACGCCTCAGCACTCGTCCAATGCTAGTATAACTCCTCCATGCACGCTATAACTCCAGTTTTGCTTGCTTACAGTGCGTGTTGCTCTGTTTTGGTTTGGTGAATCATCACGCGTTTTCCAGTCAATTAAGATCAAACCCACTGCCCAAAATATCTTCCTTAGGATATATCACATCTTCCTACCAAGTTTGAGCCATTGAATCGCACCACAACACCTTCATTTTGTCGATTGAAATTCTGCCAGTTGATGAACCAATTTTCCCGCCAAAATCGAAATTCAAATGAAGAAGAGGGTGTCCTGGGGGTGCCCTTAGTAATTAGTTACCCCTTATCCAAAAGCGAGAGTCCGAATAACACTTGTCCTCCGGGTGCCAAAATCAACTTTTCGAGCCAAATTTTCCAAAAATGTTTATTTCCTAAAAATACATAAAAACACAATATTAGTACAAAAATAGAGTTCCAACAATACGGACATTGAGGACAAATTAAACACAAAAAATGTGTCTATCACTTTTCTTCATCCATCTTCTTCAACACGACATCACTGGTGGTGAAAGAAGTGTCACCTTCCACCGCTTTCCTTATAGCATCAATCTTTTGACGAAGCCACTTCAGATTGAAGCCAAGTTCTTCAGCTTTATTCAAGTTGTACTCCCAATCAAAGAGTACATCCCGAGTGACAGTATTTCCAGTTGTGATGCGGATATCATTTATAACACGCAATATGGCTTCTACTTTCCTCGTCAAGAAATAACTATGCTCCGGATCCTTAGTAACGACGATGTGCCCATACATCTTCCACGATTTCTCGTACAAGCCTGCATATCCAATGGGAACTCTAAATCCGCCAACTAGTTCATGATACGGGAGTGAAGCATCGAACGGAGGATCAAAAGCAACTCCTGCACTTGGATATTCATGCACCACTATACGGTTCTCAATTACTGGAGCAGCCTCGAGGGCAACAGTTTCTTCAGTATTCTCTACTGGTGTTTCGATTTCTTCTATCACTGAAGCAACAACAATCTGAGTTTCCAAGACTTCAATGACAACCTTCTCATGGCATTGAAGTGCAGAGATTGTTGTCTCTTCATCAATAACTCCAGGGCAGTTTGAGTTATCCTCATTGGTTTCAATATCCTCAACTTCGGTATTTGGCACCTAATACGAAGATTACATGAGGATTAGAGTCATTTAAGCTTGAAACCAAATGAGATCATAAAATACATCATACAAGCAATCCAACATCATCAATATTAATCATTATACACTCAAGGCACGAGCAAATAGCATGAAAGTCATGAAAATACGTTTTACGGTAACCTCGTCTGAAGAAACTGTACTCTTCCCTGTACTAAAAGACGAAATGGGAGCAATCTACGAGTAATCTGAAGATGGGTTATATACCATTCTCTTCGTATGGATGTCCTCTACAACTTCTAAAAATTTCATGACAATCCGATGAACGAGCAAAGATATGTGGCTAAAACATGGAGCAACATGCCATCTGAAAAAGTTCTAAAGGTCTCCTGGAAGTTCACTATTTCGCCTTTTTCAGGCCCTAAACATGCTCAAACTTCAAAGAGCTTCTGTGTTAAAGCTTGGAATTTTTTTGGGCTTGAAGATACATGTGCAAACCGCGAAAATACGACTTCGGACGAAGATTCTACAGCGTTTCTATAAAATCTGAAGTCTGAAATTTTCCGGTGACGTATTTCGGCAAAGTTATCCATAAATTCACATGGATTTTCATTCATTCACGAATCAGCGATATCATACTTCTTTGAAGAAATTACAGGAGATATACTTACTAAGGGAGTCTCTAAATCATTTGAAGGCTCGACGATGCCAGAATCTCCGTTGACAACACCGCTATCTCCATTTGGTTCGGGATTTCGGGAATTCTCCATATTCCCATCTCCCAAAGAAGAGTGCGCTTCATCAACATGATTCTTATCTACAATGATTTCTTCCTGGATTCATCAACAAAAATTATTATTATTTCATTCAAGGAGATGCCGCGATCACCTGCACGAAAGAGATATTTACATCGACTTCTTCATCAGTACTGGATTCCTGAATTGTTCGCCTGGGAACAAGTTGAAGACCGTCAATCGATGGAGAAAATGTCTGAAAAGAAATAACAAAACCTTGGTCTCGTGATCCTAATTGAACGGGCAGGATAAAGTCATGACACAAGGAGCGCTAACAACTCACCAAAGAAACGGCTGGGCATTGCACGTCATTTGCTAACATCATGTAGTCCTTACTTCTGGGTGCTCCGCCCAAAGACTTTCTTCCATTTTTGAGGAGTCTACATTGATCTGAAACCTCACTACATGATCATCCTGTGGTATAGTTGATGAAATAACCAGTAGTACAACTCAGTATGAAGGATCTCTCACCATCACTCAAAGGTCCCAGAAGTACCATTTCTTGAAGTTACACCCGCGGAGATGTCATCCCTGGAAACATCGTCTTTGAAAGTGTCATCATGGGAGTCAGTCATTCTTGCAAAGTGGTTGTGACAGATGCATAACATTCAGCGCATCATTTATACAAAATGCAGGATTCAGCAAAACAACGAATCATGGAATAAAGATGCTCACATTAGCGTCTGCAAAAATGGTAACTTTCAACTCTTACCTGTTTACGATTCCACTAACAGTACATGAGTTAATACTTCAAATCTTGGTTGTTCCTTCAAACCTGTTAAGACGAGCAAAATTCTGACATGATTTTCACAAAACCGTGAACAACCCATGTAAATTTTACAATGTGAACATTCACTGGTTTCTCAAAATATGGACAGACGTCCATTCTACGATTGTGAAAACTCACATATATACATTCTTTCACCATGTATGGTTGTCTACTTTCAACAATTGTTCAAAATCAAAACATTGATTTTAAAAAATATATTTTAACATGAAACTCACGTAAATTTGAAAAATATATTTATATATTTTTGCTCCCTCGCACGAGCATCTGTCTTTGAAGCGAGAGTATATTTTCAAAGATTTCCGAAAGCTCGAAGATAAAAATTTTCATGAAGTCTCATAAATTTTTTTTATTACTAACAGACGCACGTCTATCAAAAAAAAAATCTTTTCTCTCATACGAGCATCCACCTTTGAAACGAGAGTTTATTCCACTTTGTGAAATCTCACATATTTAAAATATAAAATTCCGGTTTTCGTGAAAGCTCATAGACAAATTTTATATCATTAGACTCAGGTCTATTTTGTTTGTTCCTTAAACTAACGAGCGAACGAGCGTCTATTCATAAAACAAGGATTTGTTTCCATGGGCCCGTCCTGCGAATCCTGACCAACCACGGACTCGTCGTCCAAACCAGCGGTTCAACACCAATTTATGCTCATCAAACGGCACTCCAATCATGACATTGAAGCATTCATCAAGTTGTGGTTTGCTCATGCTCTCTAAATCCGGTAACGTCTCAACTTACGACTAAGTTCAATTACTGGTATTGTTATTTATGGCCGGAAAATCACCATTTAATGCTGACTGAGAAACACAACTTTCCTCAGTAAGCCGGGGACTTAATGTAGATGGTGGATTTTCGACAAGGGCTAAAATCGTAAACTCATAATTATACGAAGCTATGATCCAGTAATCAGACGTGAGTATCGAGACATGGGTCTCTCATCGAATTCTCAATGGAGAGTACTTTCTCTCATATGTAGATATGTAGTCTCACGACTGGACAACGGCATATCTCATGAATACTGAGTACTTTCAATGATTATTTCTATATAGTATCATGAGATGGACGGCTCCTAGACAGCTTGCTCTGCTAGTATAGAGCGATAACGTCTTCAGGAACAAACAACGAGTTTACCCTGACTATATAAAGGATATGACTTACCGACAAGCTCATATCGGGATAATTAATGTTCCTAGACAGCTTGCTCTGCTAGTATAGAACCACAAAGTTAATTATTCCTAATTACAATTGCTCTTATTCCATGGTCGAATCCACGACTGGTCCATTGGAATGGCAATAACAATTGCTCCTATTCCATGGTGGAATCCACGACTGGTCCCATGGAATGGAAATAACAATTGATCCTATTCCATGGTCGAATCCACGACTGGTCCCATGGAATGGCAATAACAATTGCTCCAATTCCATGGTCGAATCTGCGACTAGTCCCATGGAATGGCAATAAATAATTGTTCTGATTCTATGATCGAACCCACGGCTTGATCTCATAGAATAGCAATAACTAAATTATCTCATTACTCCGATTTCATGATCGAATCCACCACTGGTCTCATAAATGGTAATAGACAAATCTTAATTACTCTGATTCTATGGTCGAATCTACGATCTCATGGAATGCTAATGCTCACTTTATTATTCTGAATTCGTAGTCGAATCCTCAGCCGATCCTATGAATTAATAATAAACATCTTATTACTCAGTTTTGTAAATTATTCTCCACTGAATTCCACAATTAGAAATAAATAATAAATAACCGGGCGTGTGAGCTACCTCTAAGTAAGCCCCGATTCAAATGGTGAAAGTGTATTCAACGACGATACACTAACAGTCACCGCACGAACGAGTATTTCAAAATACAACGAAACGATGAACCTATGCAAAATAGGGAAGAAAATAATAAATAATTAAAAATATTGACCAAGGTGCTGGGAACACGGACACACGACCTATCGACCGTGTCGTAATCAATTCCACGCCAGTTTTATATTTTTAATACATTTTTATTATTTTCCGTGATTTGATGAAAATTCTCTTATCTGATCAAATTTCCTTCGTCTCGAGGAAACTCCTCGGTTTCATGGTACTTCCATAAATCCATAAAAAATAATATAAAATTAAGGAAAGGAGTGTGGGGCGTGACCATTGGCCAATCGGCCATGCCTTGGTCCCAACCGGCCCCACACCTCACGGTTCCTTATTATTTTATTATTATTATTATCATTTCTCTAATTTCATGAAAAACTCCTTGATTTCATGGTATTTTTTGTACAAATCATCATATAATAATAAAATAAAATAAAATTATGAAAACTTGTGGGACCGGGCCACTAGCCGGCCGGCCATGCCCTAGCCGGTCCCACACGCCCTTTGCTTTATTATTTTATTATTATTTTTCCTTGAATTCATCAAATTCCTTGATTTTATGATATTTTTTCTCAAATTAGGAAAAATTCCCTCAAATCATCAAAAATACCTAAAAAATATTAAAAAATTATGAAAAACTCGTGGGACCGGGCCACTAGCCGGCCGGCCATGCCTCCATGGTCCCACATGCCCGTGTTTTTATTATTTTAATATTTTGCTTTCATGAACTCATGAAAACTCCTTCAATTCATGGAAACTCCCTAAATTCATCAAATTTCTCAAAATTCATGAATTTTTCATAAAATCATCAAAATATTATAAAATTAAGGAAAGGCACCACGGGACCGTGGTCACGACCGGCCGACCATGCCTTGACCACGGCGGTCCCACGCCTCCTCATTCCTTATTTTATAATTATTTTTCATCGTCTCATGGTGTTTTCCTCAGTTTCGTCGAAACCCTAATTTTGGCATATGTTCTCGAATGGATGCTCAATTGCACGCCAGAAAATATCAAAATTCTAAGGACTGAGACGCGGACGCCTTAGGGACACGAGCACGCTCTCTTGACCGACCAAGATTGGCTCTTTGGCTCACGGAAGCCGGTCCCATCCATTTTCACAGTTTTGACTTAATTTGCACAATTGCTCGTATTAGGTCCAAAACTCTTCCAAACACTTTGGATTTTCATGAATTGATCGTCAAGCGGTCACGTGACAAACCGGGGCCGTTTCATGACTCCATGGTCGGTCCCTCACCTCGTCATAATTAATTAGATTTTCTCACCTAAGGCTCAGACGAGCATTTTTGAATAAATGATTAAGCCAACATTTAATCATTCTTCCACCAACAAATCGTCAAATCTTCAGGAGTTATTCGTATTTGCTCACGTGAGCATATGGAAACTACATGGTTGATCCACGGTCCCATATAGTCGCTCCCTCCTTCGTCCTATGGTTAAACTTCTGACGAACCATGAATTGATCATCAATTGATCAAATTAGGGTTTCTGAATCCAAAGATCATCATTCCAGATTCCAACCTTAATAATTTTACGACGGCCTCTTGGTCATTAATTTTATTAATTATGCTCGGTTCAACGACCAGTATTCTAATTAATATTTTTGGTACGCTGCCAATAATCCATCAGATGAACAACACATGCTCAGACGATCAAATATTCAACAATTCATCACATGAGCAACACTTGCTCAGATGATAAATATTTGCTAAAAACAAGGAATATTGGTTCAACAATCAATATTCAACGATCCATCGAATGAGCAATACTTGCTCACTTCATCGTAAGAACTATACCTCTGTCTCATGACATGTTCAACTCATGAGTTTCAGAACATCATGTTCAACTCAGCAACTACATGGACTCATTGTCCCATCAAACCAAGAAGTCATCAATTGACTAACATACCACGAGATGTCAATCGTGTCACTTTGGGGGGGATATCACTTAGGGTTTTGGTCCGGCGGTCTACGACACGTGTGTTCAAACACACGATGGAATGTGAGCAAGTCGTGCAATCAGTTGAAGGAATTCACGAGGTAGTGGGTGGAAAATCGACCAAGTCTCCACACGTTGAGCAACTGGTTTCAAACACGATCTCCTCAACTCATCAATTGAGCAACTACTCTCAATTGAGCAATTTCAATCATTCAGAGCTTATCATATTCAGAACTCACACACCCACAATCTTTGATTACCATTGATTCCACACATTTCCCAGCTTCCCTCCTACAGATCAACCCATCCTCTCTTGTGACCGAATTTACTCTGGAATGGTCATTGTCTTGATTTAGGCCGGAGTACTACAAATTGATTTCTCGAATCTAAAGCACCCCCTTTGCATCGGTGCATCTGTGTGAGGTTTAACATTTCGCTCGGTTCGAGGAGACTCCTCCGTACGGTCGTCTCCTCAATTCCTTAAAAACCAGCAATCGTTTTTCCCCATCTACAACTCCAAGTACTAGTAAAATCAATTTTGTCTGTGCTAATGAAAAATTCCTAAGTGAAAATTTCACTGACATCAAAAGTGACAAACTACCTTCAGCAGCTGATGTTCCCATGAACAAAGATTGTCATCCTTTAAAAACGGCTCATATGATAATAGTCAAAAACATTCCCTTCAACTGTTGTTATTGCGGAAACAAAGATAACCTTGAAAGGAGTATCGTTTTCGACTGTGGAATAAAAAACTTCATAACATTCTTGTGTGGACTTCTAAAGAAGTAATCAAACCTGTTTCTCATTATGCTGGTGTTAAAGGTCTAGTCTGCAGTAAAGAAAAGTGTTGTGATGAGCCAATTCTTGGTTATAAATATGACACCAAAACTGTTTACAAGTGTAAAGGGAAGAATGTTATATGGACGACTGACTCGTTAAATTGTGATGTGAAGAGAAGAAGCCATCGAATGAAGAATTTTTTTTCAAACTCCTTGTCTTTCCCTGAAGGAAGTCTTGAATCTAAAGTATCTGTCCCCGAATACATTCACATTAATAATCGCGTCTCGGAACTAAAAACTAGTATAAATAGACTCAAGCGCATCATTAAGAAGGCGAGGAAGGCAGCAACTTCAGGTAATTCTTTTCCTCCTCTTGTATATTCTCTTGTGAATAATCCTATTGACCTTTCTTAAGATCTTCAAGAAATTAAAAGGTAAACTTTCAATACCTTTGATAGTAATATGCTCATCAAATTACAAATTAACTGCTCAAGTGAGCATCCTCTTTGAAACCGTGTGAGGATGCTCATAATTCTCAAGAAGTTTATTTGTCTTGAGAAAGTGGTCTTTGTTGTATTATTATTTTTTTTAATAAAATGATCATCTTACTGTTGAGACCTGCTCCGGTTAATTATTACATATTGTAATATATTTGATCAATAACTCTTGAGAATTATCTCTTTGTTGCTTACCTTGAAAACTCGTGTTTTGTCTTCTTAATGACAGTTAATCTGTTGATTTCAACAACTACTTTATGCTCACTTCTGATCTAAGTTGTTCTGTCATTAGAATATGTTTTCATCAAAACATATTTTTAAATAGGATCCATTGGCTTGTTGGTTCTGAGGCTGGCTCATAATCACTGACGTTTGTGCACCCGACCCTTACCGATCGTAAACGAGTAACCCTAGGGTTTCCCTATGAAGCACTCATATATATATATGCATCATGGTTTTTCTTCTTCTCTTGATACATACACGTTCCATAACGTCAATAGTTCTCTTGAATCTTTGTGGTGTGCATAATGGATGGATGCAAAAAGGAAGACAAAGTTGAAAAGAGAAACGTAATTGAGTTTCACAAGAACCCTTTTTTCATAACTTGCTATCATATTGTTGATCATGAAAAAAAAAACTTCCAGTTCAGATGTCATCTCAATTGGTCGGAAATCTTCTTCGACATTTTGAGGTCGTACGTGAACAACTTGGAATTGCAACAAATAATCTTGAATTTCTAAAAAACGAACTGAAGAAAGCAACTGATGAACTTGTTTGTTTTCGATCTCTGGTCGCGGGTCATGTCTGATGACTTTCGGTTGCGTTCTTTCTAGGATTTATATTTCTTAATGTCTAGGAAACTTCTTATGATAATTTATTCTTGTGTTTTAAGAAGGATAACTAGGGTTTGGAATAGCAATTATTGTGAGTACACATAGCTATTGCCAACGATTTTCATCTTGCAATATTTTTAGATTTATTTATTTAAATTCTAAAGTTTATTTTGAAGATGATTTTGCAGTATTAATCTTTATTGGTTTCATATATTGCAAAAATTATTATGGGATATGTGCGTTTGCGTCCGAGAGCTATGATTGTCCCATATTTGTCAAAAGTTAAGCCTATTGTGTCATTATGCAAATGGTGATGGAAGATAAGATGACATTTTAATTACAAAGATTAAGTCTATGGTATCATTATGCAAATATTGATAAAAAATAGAATGAATCTTTGAATATTCCACAATATTGATCCTTCCCTGATCCACATTTATGTGAAAGTACTGTGCGGCTCTGTAAGTTCTCTTATGTTGAGCATTTCCGATAGAATTAATCATGGGTTCACTTGTGGTTAATTTAATTGAGTTTTCTGGATACAAATTCATGTTTCATGTAATTTGTTAATGTCCAAAGAAATCCTTCTTTTCTTGCAAAAGTAAGGTCGCTCTTGTTGTTCTTTCGGGAATGACATTTTATGGGGGAGAGTTCTTATTTGAACTTGTGCTTAATTTCCAAATCTTTGTGGGGAGTACGGCTGTGGAATATTGTAGGAGTTTTCTTATATATTTATAAACTCATTGATGAACGCATTTAGTTTCGACTATATGATTGCATCTAAACAAAGTTGATATGTTTTCTTTTAGTCATGAAGAATCTCTTTGAGAATTTCATTATGATCCCACTAGTTTTCTTACCTTTGCCAATTTATATTGACAAAAATGGGGAGAATAAATGTGTAGTTCATACTACAAATACATGTGGTTTACGAATCATTATGTAAGGGGGAGTGGTATTCATATGAGATGAAGTATTGACTAAGGGGGAGTGATACATATCACCATAGTATTGTTGTCAAAGTTGTGGTACAATTGAAGTTTGATGTTGTGTAATAATACTATGACATTGTATAACAATACGAAAACATCTTGTTTTTATATATTGTTATATCTACGGTTCTTCAATAACTATGATGCTGAGTTGAACACGTTCAGAATCATTGGAGTACTTGGAAGTGACGAAGATTTCAAGTAATGTTGAAGAACCAAGGAAATCAAGCATTTGGATGAGAAGCTACAAAGTTTATTTATTTTGTAATATATATGTGTTGATAGTTTTGTCACTAAAATTGACAAAGGGGGAGATTGTTAGATCACTGCTCGGTTGAACTCGCAAGCGTTGCTATCTCAAGCTTGTTTCTCAAGTTTAGTTTCCAAAACTATAAGTCTTGATTTCTAGTATACATATAGCTAAGTATCGGATTACGATAGTAAGTGTAGTTGAGCATTAGACTTGACGACGTTCATCGATTGAAGACGAAGAACTACTAAGGGGAGCTTGTGGAACTTCATCAACAAAAGGTATGTGGAGACTTGAACTCATCTATCACTCAAAAGTCTATCTACTCTATCTCCTATTTGAGACAAAAGTCATATAGCTATATAAAATTCGATTATACACATTTGATATTTCGAGTTGAGTTTAACTCGCTTACATATTTCTCGAAATATGTGTTGGTAAGCTTTCACTTTAACCAAGTTCATCTTATATTCTTTACGAAAGTCAAAAGATGGTCGTATGAAAATATCCTAGTAGCATCTTACATTATTTGTGTGGGACTTTTGAGTGAAAGATATGAGGTTCTCAATGAACCTGCAAACATCTAGTAAAGATATCCTAGTAGCATCTTACATTGAAAGATATGAGGTTCTCAATGAACTTTGATTTTATTTGTCTAGTAAATCTTCTATTTTCTTGTTTTGTTTAGAAGAATAACTAGAGTTTGGAATAGCCATTATTGTGACTACACATAGCTATGTCTAACGTTTTCATCTTCATGTTTTTAGGTTTATTTGTTTAAATTGTAAAATTGTTTTGAAGATGATTTTTGCAGTATTAATCTTTATGGTTTTATATATTGCAATTTTTTATGGGATATGTGTGTTTGCGTCCGTGAACTATGATTGTCCCATACCTTGTCAAAAGTTAAGTCTTTCATATGTCGATATGCATGTATTGATAAAAGAATGAATGAGATTTTGACATTACAAAAGTTAAGCCTATTATATCATTTATTGATGGAAGATAGATTAAAATATTTTTTTTACAAGGATTATGTCTATTGTATGTCATTGTGCGAATAGTGATGGAAAATAGAATGAATCCTTGTGTATTCCGCAGTATTGATCTTCCCTGATCCATATTTTTATGTTTATACTGTGAGGCTCCGTAAGTTCTCTTATATCGAGCATGACCAATTAAATTCATCACTTTTTGTGGTTAATTTGATTGTATATTTCCGATTAAATTAATCATGAGTTCTCTTGTGGTTAATTTAATTGAGTATTTTTGGATTCAAATTCATACTCGTATGTGATTTGTTATGTCCAAAAAAATCCTTCTTTTCTTTTGAAATTAAGGTCGCTCTTTTGTTCTTTCGGGAATGATATATTATGGGTGAGAGTTCTTAATTGAACTTGTGCTTAATTGCCAAATCTTTGTGGGGAGTGCGGCTGTGGAATATTATAGGGGTTATCTTGTATCTTTATAAACTCCTTGATAAAAGCATTTAGCTTCGGCTATATGATTGCATCTAAATAAGTTGATATGTGCTTTTTTTTTGTCATGAAATGTCTCTTTTGGAAATTTCATTAGGATCCCGTTTTCGTACCTTTGCCAATTTTATTGACAAAAAGGTGGAGAATTAATATGTAGTTCACACTACAAATACATATGGTTTTAGGATCATTATGTAAGGGGGGGAGGTTTCCATGTGAGATGGAGTATTGACTAAGGGGGAGTGATACATATCACCATAGTATTGTTGTCGAAGTTGTTGTTAGAGCATTGCTCGGTCGAACTCGCATGCGTTGCTATCTCAAGCATGTTTGTTAATATTGGTGATCAAAACTATAAGTCTTGATTACTAGCCTATTAGAGCTAAGGTCTTGGATTCAGATAGAAAGTGTAGTTGAGCTCAAGACTCCATGAAAATCATCATACAAGACGAAGGACTACTCAAGGAACTGGTGGATCTTCATCGGTGAAAAGGTATGTGGAGACTTGAACTTATCTGTCACTCAAAAGTATATTTACTCTATCTTCTACTCTTGAGACAAAAGTCGTTGATATATAGACTTTCATTATACATATTTGCTATTTCGATCCGAGTTTATCTCGCCTATATATTTCTCGAAATATGTGTTGGTAAGTTTTCGCTTTAGTCGAATTCATCTTTACCAAGTGACGAAATTCATGTTATGTTTCAATCACTTTGAAAATTTCTCTGACGAAAAATGGTATGTGAATAACGACTATATAACGTTCTCTGAGAATGTTTCAATGATTGAAATGAGAGTTTAGATTACCTAACCATTGGTGGATATAAGCATTGTTATGGAAACACATATATGCATAATTCCTATTCCTTGAACCAAAGTTTGCTAAACTTTGTTGATCAAGAGAAGTTGGAAGTGGCGTGAGCCAAGTCCACGAACTAAATCCGCGAACTAAGTCCGCGAACTTGCGGAACTTCTCGGCCCAAGATTTTCTGCTGGAGCTCGTGTACTCCTTCCATGAGCTTAAGTCCGCGAACCCAGTCCGCGAAATTGAGTAGGTTATATCTAAAGTCGGTTGTTCTTGAACTAATGATTTAAATAAACTAAGGAATGATTTTGCAAACTGTGGCTATAAAGTTCATGAACCGATTCGAGTGAATCAAACCGATTTTGCTTCAATTGTGTCTTGTGTAATTACATAAGATTTCCTTGCAATTGAACAACTCTCTAACTAGTTCATTTGAGTCATTTGAACTAGTTATGGTGAAGAAGAATAAGGTTGATATGAGAGTAATCATATGGTTAACCATTTGGTTGACTTGTTGAACCAACAAATGTTAATGTTTGGGTACGGTTCATAAACCCAAAATTGAACATTTCATTTGTGTGTAACAAGCTAAGTTTTCGATCTAACGGTTGAGAAATATTAGCTTGAATCTAATCAGGTTTTTATCTAACGGTGAATATTGAATGCTTTGTTACTAAGCTAACATTGATTGCAAACCCTGATTTGAAAGTGTACATAAGGGAGAACTCTAGCAACTGGAAAACCTAATCCTCACACATTCTGTGTGATACTAGTTGTGCTAAGCTAGAGTCGATTCTCCTTTAACCTTTGGTTTTTTCTTCTAAACCAGGTTAACGACTTAAAGACTTCATTGGGATTGTGAAGCCAGACTGATACTACTTTTCTTGTAGTTGTGTGATCTAATCTTGCATCTTCTATCGTCCGAGTACAATTGAAATAATTGGCTTGAGATTTTATATTTCCGATAGGTAATATAGAAAAGTAATCACAAACAAACTTCGTCTCATCGTTTGTGATTCCGCAATATCTTTTTTCGTTGCGTCGATTCAGATTATTGTGAGGTGACTGATAATACTAATCTGTTCTTCGGGAATATAAGTATGGTATTATTGATTGGTTCATGTTCACCTTGATTTATCGAAAGACGGAACAAAACTCGCAGGTATATTCGTGGGAAACAGATTTATCTATTATCGTAGAATTTTCTGTGTGATACAGATTTGTTTATTAAACTCTTCGACTTTGGGTTGTAGCAACTCTTAGTTGTGGGTGAGATTAGCTAAGGGAATCAAGTGCGCAGTATACTGCTGGGATCAGAGGCATAGGAGCATAAATGTGCCTTGGATCAGTGTGAGATTGATTGGGGTTCAACTAAAGTCCATACCGAAGTTAATTTGGAGTAGGCTAGTGTCTGTAGCGTCTTAATAAAGTGTGTGTTCAATCTGGACTAGGTCCCGGGTTTTTCTGCCTTTTCGGTTTCCTCGTTAACAAAATCTCTGGTGTCTGTGTTATTTCTTTTCCGCGTTATATTTGTTTATATAATTGAAATATCACAGGTTGTACGTAAGTTCAATCAATTGTGAATATGACTTTTGGGTTGTCGATTAAATTGATTGATACTTGGATATTGGTTTTTGATACCGTCCAAGTTATTTCTTATATTCAATCGGGATCGCAAATTCCTATTTGTTTGATTACAGATTGAATTGAGAAATTGAGATATAACTCTTTGATATACTTTTCTTAAGATGGAGTCTGACTGTCTAGTTGATTCTCTTGAAAGTATATTGGAGTTGGTCCATACAGATTGCCAAACGAATTATTGGGTGTGGTTGTTAGACCCCCGCTTTTTCAATTGGTATCAGAGCTGGCAAACACACTAAGACCTCATAAGTCTGTGTTTGTAGCAATCTGATTCTATGGACAAAGGTGTTATCTCTATAAACGTACTACCAGCCTTCGATGACACGAACTACTTATGGTGGAAAAATTTTATGCGAGCTTTTCTTCAAGCATGTGATTTTCAATCATGGGTATATGTAGTTAATGGCTATGATGCTCCCGTTGTGGCAGTTGGAGATGTAAACGTTCCCAAAAACATTGGTGAATACAGTCATGTTGAGATACTTGCTACAAAGAAAAATTCCGACGGTTTGAATGCCATCATACATGCCATTACCCCAGATCTTCAGCACGACGTGACTACGTGTAATAAGTCTAAAGATGCTTGGGATATCTTAGAAATCGTATTTGAAGGGAATGCCGCAGAGAAAGAAGCAAGGCTTCAAAATCTAGCTTCTGACTGGGAAAACCTTCGCATGTATGATGATGAAATATTTGAGGAGTTTAACCAAAGACTTTATCAAATAGTTAACTCCTCATTTGCGTTAGGAAGAACTATTTCGGAGAAAGATATTGTGTGCAAAATTCTCAGATCTTTACCATCAAGATACGAGTCTAAGAAACATGTCATTGAAGAAGCAAACGATCTTTCTACACTCTTCAGAAATACTCTTGTTGGAAAGTTAAAGATCTTTGATAATGAACGCGCATCTAGAAAAGAGGTGATTTCTCTTAAAGCTGAAAACAATTCTGAATCCTCTAAAGATAAATCTGGTTCGCCAGATACTAAGTATGATACTCCACGACAATTTAGAAAATTCTTGAGAGATAGCAAAAAGAGTTTTTCTAAAGTTAAAACATCTCCTAATGATGATATACAATGCTATAACTGTCGTGGTTTCGGGCACTTGTCTTCAGTATGTCCTAGCTGGAGCCGTAGACGATCGGCATATGCAGCAGCTTTGCCTACTCTTGATGATGGTCCTGAATATTATAATCCCCAAGAGCTCGCAGGCGAGGTTGCATTAGCTTCTGGAAAAATTCTTTTGGATACTGATTCTGATTCTGACGAAGAAGTGTTCCATGTGGATCCAGTCGCTAATAATCTTCTTAAGGAATGTCATTAAAAACTCTCGGAAGCTGAAGGCACCATTTTAAGTGAGAGATTTAAATATGACATACTTTGTAGTTGGAATAAAGACTTCAAAGACCAACTTGATTCTAGTGGTGCAAGAGATTATCTCCACGAAATACGAAAGCTTAAAGAAGAAATTTCCGAAGGTCGATATCGAGAAATTACTCTTCAAGAAAGCTAGATAACTTGGAGAACATTGAGATGAACTTGCTATTTGATTCGGAACGAGAAGATCTCAAAGTTCAATGTGAATCATCCAAGAATGATCTAGTTATTGCACTTGAAAAGGTCAAAAGGTTGGAAGAAGAAAACTCGAGCTTAAAAGAGAGTTTGTCTAGAAATAGCAGCTCAGATAAATTAACCTCGATATTGGGAGCATGTAGAATTCATCGTGATACAAGAGGATTGGGATACGAAGGAATATACGCTCCTAGTATTTTCAAAGAGTTAAAATTTGTCAAAGCTAAAGATTCTTCTAAACCAAAACCTTCCACGATTGACAAAAGTGAAGTATCTCTATCAGCTGCCGATGACGAAAAGAGGAAATTCTGTCAAGCTCCAAAGCAAGCACATACATATTCAGGTAACACTAAACATAAATTTTTTTCATTCTACTAAACATTGTTTTTATTGTGGAAAGCCAGGTCATTTGCAGAGGAATTGCAGATATCTTAAACGAGATAAATCCATATTTGATTCTGTTAAGATGACAAGATCTGATGTTCCAAACTGGAGAAAAACTGAGTCTCATAATATCAATTCTTCTAGTATTTCCTCCAAGAAATTTCATAATTATATTGGGGAGAAAAAGAAATATGTTGCTCCAAAAGCTACTCAGAAATGGGTACCAAAGAAGATCAATAAAGCAACGAGTACTATTAAGAAGGATCTCCCAGACAAGAGTTCGACAAGGGATATCATCTTAAAAGGGTATGGAAAAGTTATTGAAAGTTTCAAGGAAGTTGTTAAAATCCTAGAGTCCATGCATGATTTTGTTTCAAATACCTGTGGTCAGCAAGATTTTGTTCACCTCAACACAACCTGATTGTGTTGAAAGTGCATCCTCACCAATAAGCCCTAGTAAATGCGGTAAGGATTGCAAAATAATTGGGGCGCACATATTATGGTTGAATACCATGCGTATGATTCTTAATTACCTAAATTGATGTGTGATTGAAATTCTTATGTATAACAGGTTAGAAGCAATAATCAATGCCATGGATGTTGGTTTTTATTGTCAAAGAATCTTTTTCATGCTCTTATGGTAACCATTCTTGGTGTAAATCCTTATGGAAAAGGTTATTCTTCCTTCTAAACATATCATTTCTTGTTTATACAAGTGTGTATCTTAGAAAAGATGATCACAATACATGATCTTCATAATTATATATTGTGTATTGTTACCATGAGATAGTTCTATTGTTTAGTAACTCGATCTCATGAGAGACTTTCAGTTATTGGTTCTCAGTTTGTATCTCCTTGTGGAGTTTCTAAAATCCGACATAAAACCTTAACTCTGGAGTAAGGTCACTCTTGTTGTTCTTTAGGGAATGACATCTTATGGGGGGGGGGGGGGGGGGGGGAGTTCTTTTTGAACTTGCGCTTAATTGCCAAATCTTTGTGGGGAGTGCGGCTGTGGAATATTATAGGGGTTACCTTGTATCTTTATAAACTCCTTGATGAATGTATTTATCTTCGGCTTTATGATTGCATCTAAAGAACAAGTTGATATTTTTGCATTCTTTTGGTCATGAGATGTCTCTTTCGGAAATTTCATTAGGATCCCGTTCTTGTACCTTTGCCAATTTTATTGACAAAAAGGGGGAGAATTATTATGTAGTTCACACTACAAATACATATGGTTTTCGGAATATTATGTAAGGGGGAGTGGTTTCCATGTGAGATGGAGTATTGACTAAGGGGGAGTGATACATATCACTATAGTATTGTTGTTGAAGTTGTGATACAATTGAACTTTGCCGCTGTATAATGATACTATGACACTGTATAAGGAGCATTAATTATCTGAGAGTCGAGTAATATGAGCTTGTTGAAGCGTCATATTTCTTTTATATAGTCAGGGAAAACATTGTTACATCCTGAAGACGTTATTGCTCTATACTAGCAGGCAAGCTGTCTAGGAGCCGTCCGATCGTTCGATTATATATAGAAGTTGAAAAAGCGGGGGTCTAACAACACCACCCAATATTTCTCTTAGCAATATGTATGGACTAACTCCGAAATACTTTGATAGAAAATCAACTAGACAGTCAGACTCAGTCTAGATAAAAGTATCTCAAAGGAGTTAATATCTCTATCTTGATTTGATTTTTACTCAAGCTAAAAACAATAGCGAGTCTTTATCAAATACGAGGATTAACTTGGACGGTACCAAAGACCAATGTCCAAGTGTTAATCAATGAAATCAACAACCACAAGGTCGGATCTCTAATCGATTAAACTTTAACGCACAACTGTATTATTTCAATTATAAAGGTAAACAATATAATGCGGAAAATGAAATAACACAGACACCAGAAATTTTCTTAACGAGGAAACCGCAAATGCAGAAAAACCCCGGGACCTAGTCCAGATTGAATACACACTGTATTAAGACGCTACAGACACTAGCCTACTCCAAGCTAAGTTCGGACTGGACTATAGTTGAACCCCAATCAGTCTCCCACTAATTCAAGGTACAATTGTACTCCTATGCCTCTGATCCCAGCAGGATACTACGCACTTGATTCCCTTAGCTGATCTTACCCACAACCAAGAGTTGTTGCAACCCAAAATCGCAGACTTGATAATTAAACAAATCTGTCTCACACAGAAAAGTCTATCAAAGGATAAATCTGTCTCCCACAGAAAAACCCTAGGTTTTTGTTCCGTCTTAAGATATGAAATCAAGGTGAACAGGAACCAATTGATAATCCGGTCTTATATTTCCGAAGAACATCCTAGATTAATCAATCACATCTCTACAATCCTTCCTGACTACACAGGCGGTTTGTCGAGGAATCACAAACAGTGAGACGAAGATGTTTGTGACTTCTTTATCTTGCCTATCGGAGAACTCTCACGATCTCAAGCCAATCAATAGATTGTACTCGTACGATAGAAGATGCAAGATCAGATCACACAACTACGATAAAAGTAGTATCGGTCTGGCTTCACAATCCCAATGAAGTCTTTAAGTCGTTAACCTGGTTTTAGAGAAGAAAACCAAAAGTTAGAGGAGAATCGACTCTAGCGAGAGCACTAGTATCACACAGACGTATGGGGATTAGTTTTGCCCAATGCTAGATGTCTCCTATATATAGTCTTCAAATCAGGGTTTTGCCTTAGTTACAAAGAAATCCATATTCACCATTAGATGAAAACCTAATTTAGATTCAAACTAATATTTCTCAACCGTTAGATTGAAAACTTAGCTTGCCACACACACTTGTGATATACGTTTACTGGGTTTGTGAAAACCGTTCCCAAACGTGTACGTGTATGTTGGTTCAACATAGTAACCCAAAAGGTTAACCATATGATCATTTCATATTAACCTTGTTCTTCTTCACCATAACTAGTTCAATTGACTCAAATGAACTAGTTAGACAGTTGTTCAATTGCTATGAGATCTTATGTAACTACACAAGACACAATTGAAACAAAGATGATTCGATTCGATTGAATAGGCTCATGAAATTTATAGCCACGGTTTGCATAAAGCATTCCTTAGTAATTTAAGATTCATGTTCGGAGCACATCTTTAGATCATAACCCACACAAGTACGCAAGCAAGTTCGCGGACTTAAGGCAACCGTCAGAGTTTTCCAAACTCAGCAGAAAATCTCGGCAAGGAGATTTCCGCCAGTTCGCGGACTAGGTTCACAGACTGAGTTCGCGAACTAAACACGCAAAAGAGTTTTTGGAAAATCCCATCAGAAATTCTCGGCAAGAGAACTTCCTTCAGTTAGCGGACTAGTTCGCAAACTGAGTTCGCGGACTTGGCAAAGCCAATTCCTTCAGTTTCTCTCAATCAACAAAGTTCGCAAACTTCGGATTAAGGAATAGGACTTATGCACATATGTGTTACCACACAATACTTATATCCATAATTGGTTATATTGACCTAAACTCTCATTCCAACCATTGAAACATTCTTAGAGGACGTTATACAGTTGTTACACTATTTCTCGTCAAAGCGATTTTCAAAGTGATTGAAACAATATGACTTTCGTCATTAGGTGAAGATAAACCCGATCAAAGCGAAACGCTTTACCAACACATGATTTCAAGATATAGATAGGCGAGATATACTCGGCTCGAAATATCAAATGTGTATGATCCAGTCTATATAGCATACGACTTTTGTCTCATAAGAAGTAGGAGATAGAAGAGATAGACTTTTGAGTGATAGATAAGTTCAAGTCTCCACATACCTTTTTGTTGATGAAGTTCTACGGTTCCTTGAGTAGATCTTCGTCGTTGTATGATGAATCTCCATGAAGTCCTTGAGCTCAACTACACTTTTCTATCCTAGTCCGAGACTTAGCTATGTAGGCCAGAAATCAAGACTCATAGTTTTGATCACTAAAATTGACAAACATGCTTGATATAGAAACGCATGCGAGGTCGACCGAGCTATGCTCTAATAGAAATAATTACTGAAATTTCTCAGTATTCATGAGATATGTCGTTGCCTCAGATGAGAGACTACAAATCTACATATACTCTGAGAGACAGTATTCTCAGTCAGAGATTTTTACGGCATGAGCTTTCATGCTTCGATGAGAGACATGAGCCTCAATACTCATCTGATTGCTGGAATAAGAGCATGTACAATTATGGTTTTACGATTTTAGCCTTTATCGAAAATCCACCATCTACATTAAGTCCCCTACTTAGTGACGGACAGTCATGCTCCTCAGTCAGCACTGGATGGTGATTTTTTTAGTTACAGACGAAATAAGTAATTGAACTTAGTCGTAAGATAGAATGTTACCGGATTTTCGATTGTACGAAAGAACCATGGATTGAACGAAGATCCCAGTAGTATGACAGAGCATTGTCTAACGAGCGTAAATTGGTGTAGCACCGCTCTTTTTTTTTTTTCAGAAGTTGATAACTTGTTCATGAGTTGTTCATGTTAAAATTTTATATACATATGCATGTACAGACATGAGTTTTGTAAAAACCCTTGTTTTAGGAACAAATGTTCGTTCGATCGTTAGTTTAAGAAACTAGCAATAATCCCTAATGTAAGAGAGATTTTTTTAAATATGTGAGATTTCAATAAACTCTCGTTTCATAGGTGGATGCTTGTACGAGAGAAAAAGTTTTTTTTTTTTTTTGAATAGACGTGCGTCTGTTAAGAAAAAATTTGTCTATGAGCTTTCATGAAAAATTTATTTTCGATATGTAAGCTTTCACAAATTTTTGAAAAAATATATATATGTTTTTCAAATTTACGTGAGTTTCACGTTTAAAACGTATTTTTTGTAAAATCAATGTTTTGATTTTGAACAAACGTTGAAAGTAGACAATTATACATGGTGAAATAATGTATGTATGTGAGTTTTCACAATTGTAGAACGGACGTCTGTCCAATTTTCGAAAAACCAGTGGATGTTAAAATTCACGTGGTTTGTTCATGGTTTTATGAAAATCAAGTCATGATATTGAATAATGAATCTTGCTCGTCTTTGCAGGTTTGAAGGAACGAGCAAGTTTTCGAAATTCTGACATTATAATCACTACAGCTAGTGAAATTGTAAATAGGTAAGAGTTGGATTGTTACCATTTTGCTACGTGTTTGTTATTGGTATATCCATGACTCCATGTCTTTCGCCTCAGATAGTGGTGACTTCTGGTTACAACCACTCTTCTGGGTCTTCCGGGAAACGCTCTATGAAGTCAAAGATGAAGACTTCTGCAGATGCTCATGCCGAGGTGAATCAACCTTTCAGAGACGCTGGAAGGCTGACACATTGTATGTCTCTCGATAATCTGGGAGTCGTCCGTGCTAAGATATATGCTTTATTGGTATTAGCAGATGCGGAGGGGAAAGCAGGGACGTGATGAAATATCACAGAAGAAAAAAGCTGAAGATGAAAAGCTCATATCTCATCAGCAGAAGCACCGCCGACTTCAGCAAGTGAGATTATTGGCTGAATATGAAGTTCGGCTTCGTGTTGATGGTGTAGCTCCTGATTCATATGTTGATGAATGAAGAATTTCGTCATAATTCGTCATCAGAAAATTCAGAAGTTAGGTCTTCTAGCAAAAATATTGTAGAATCTTCGTCCGATGTCGGGATTTCGCTATCTACCCATGTTTCTTCATCCTCAGAAAATTTCCAAGCTTTAGCGAAGAAGCGTTTCGGCTTTTGAGCACGTTTCAGGGCCGAAATCGACGAAACAGTAAACTTCCAGGAGACTTTCAGAAATTTTTCAGCTGGCATGTAGTCCAATGTTTCAGCCACATCTCTTTGCTCATTTATCCAATTGTTGTGAATTTTGGATATGTTGTAGAGGACATCGATACAAAGAGAATGGTGTATGACTCATCCCTAGATTCTTCACCAGTTTCTCCCAGCTCGCTGATTTGTGCGGGACAGTGTAAAATCATCTCAGACGAGCTTGTTGTAAAACACTCCTGTTGTGTCTTTAGACCATTCGCTTATGTCTTGAACGGTTGGTGAAAGACTTTAATGACATTGACGCATTTGAGATCAGGACCCGTGATTGATACATGAGCATGGTGCTTGCAGTGCCATCTTGTTTCTGTCAGTCGTAGAAACATCACTTCTGAAACCTTGGTCACGGGACCTTAACTGAGGTTGCTCTCAAGAGGGGATGATATAATGACCATGGTTGTATGTCTTGGTTGTAGCATTTGTTTTATGATGAATGGTTAGCGTAGGTGAACTTGGTGCCAGTCACGAGTCTTGGACTGTGAATTGTTCGTCATGATCAGTGGACCGTCAGTCCCCAGTATTTTGTTAAATCTCTCCCTTTCTTTTTCCCTTCTTCTGGAGAGACCTAGATAGAGGACCCAGGTACAAAAAACTTGATGTAAACTCCTAGGTGGTCAAAGTAAGAGGTACCTTGATGAAGGACTTCGCGAAAAGACCTGGTGGACATCGATCGACTGTTGAGGTTATGAATCCCGTCCATGAATTTCTGCTTGCATGTTGTATGATCTGGAGGCTGTAGGACCCTCATACGTCGTCGAAATTCAGTGCTTTATCCAAACATTTTAATCTAAGGGACCGAGTTATCATATGAGAAAAGAATCTCCCAATTTGGAGTTGTCTAGGTCAGCCAACGAAGCGTGCACATTTGTAACTTGTAATCCCGTGAAAGTTTTCAGATTCCATGAACTTGAGTGTGGAGGCCATATCTTTCAGATCGTATGTCCTATTGATGTGCCCTTTTGGTATGTTGTAGAAAATAAGACGAACATCTTTTGTTGAGGAAGTATTGTCCCATTCCTCACTCATTGGTACGTTTTTATAAACCCATGGGCGGAAGTATGTTGTATCTCATTTGTAGAGGTGATGAGAACATCTTGTAGAAGACTTGGGATTGTGCCCTCCTGTTGTGAAAGCTTCGGAAAGACTTTCATGTGAACCTATTTCATGTCTACACACCTTGATATGAATCATTAGTGCTTGGAGAAGTCCGATCCATCGAGTAACACTTCAGAGAATGGATAGTTGATGAAGCTGGTCATGAGGATGTTGCCCCTGAGACCGTCGTTGATGCTGGATCACGATATAATTTTCTCCAAAAATGCTTGTTGATGCCGATACTATGGTCGGAGTTTATCCAGAGACCAAAAAGGCTAGATCCATAGTCTTTACTCCTTCATCCAATGAGCCTTTACATTCACAAACTAATTGATGAGTTGAGAGTCCCTAAGATGAGGGTGTAGGGTTTAACCCAAATTCTCCCGAACCTTTACTGTGAAGTTCCTTGTCAGGGAATCGATGTTTTTGCGGTAGATAGCAGCGGAAGTTTCCATTCTGGATGTGATCGCTGAAGATAGGATGTTCCTCAGTCGTGCAGGGGCTTGTGATGTAGAGAGACCCGTTGATGAAGTTACATGGAATCACATCAGGTTGCAATAACTTGTTATGTGGATAACGTTTATTGAAATAGAATTGATTTCTCCAATAAGATCAAGTCCCCGGTGTATGTTGAAGGAGTTTGTGTCATCCATGGATGAGTGATGTTTGCATCTGCTTCAGAAATCTTATCATGGGATAAATTCAGTTACACTTTGATCGTGCTGGTGTTGAATCAGTGTGTCATCGTCGAGATATTTGTGCTGAAGCTAGAGGCGTCATTATAGAAGGCGTACTCTTTGATTGGGAGTACAATTTGAAGGATTCTTAGATGCTTGAGCGTTGAAGCGTCATATCCCTTAAGATCTTAGGTTTGATCATCTCGGCCCTGAGTATCTTCTGTTGATTCAGCACTCCTTTCGTTGCAGTAGTGGGATTCAACACTTGTGCAGACATCAGAGCTTTCTGATTTTGTGGCACACTTGAACACTCCTGCAAGGCTACGTCCAAAGTGTTCTTTGCCAGGCTTGGACATCATCTCAGTAATGAATTTCTTAGTGTTCGATTCTGAGAAATGTCAGATTCAACCACTTGGTAAATACTAATGCGGTGAAGCTACCATTCGTATTTCAATAGCAGAGTTGCTAGCATATTAAGTCCCCTTGCTAGGATAGCATGTGAGGAACTAAATGACATGGACATGGGAGGAATGTGACTTGCCTGAGTGCGGAACCTCTTGATGAATGTCTATGCATCTTTGCAGGTTCTTGCTTCAACCTCGTCAAAGTTCGAAATTCCTCCAAGTGCTCTGATGATGGAATAAAAGGAATACCCGCCAAATCTTCTGGATCAGAACTTTCTTCATTGGAGAGATGTGCAACCAAAGGTGCTTTGTCAGTTGCCATCTTTTCAGCATGAATCCACGCTCGTATGAAGAACATGTCATATCCTGGATCTTCCTGATTATGTGAAACTTGGTTTCTGCCTAGGTTGAGCTTATGTTGATATGGCCATAAGTATTTCCGAGTGTTCCTTCAAGGTCTCTGATTGAGATAGATCACAAGTAGCTTCTTGTCAAGTGATGCTTGCGGCTCTGAGGGTTTTCAGTGAAATGATGTTGATGGTGGTGTCAGCATCGATCAACATTCTTCCGAATTCATTTCTTCTGATATGGTCTGTGGTAAGCAGTCCTTAGTCGTGCATCTCCTTGTCTGTGGATGAAGGTTCAAGAAGTATTTCCGGGATGGACGTCTGACATAATGTAATTTGGTGTTGTGAACATGTCTTTCCTTTGTACCTTAGACAGATAGAGAAATTTCACAGATATGCTCGATCAACGATTGAACCGCTTCTTTGACTGGTTGTTCATAGTGTAAAGGTTCTGACTGGAGAGGATTCATGTGTACTCCTTCAGTCCCCAGTTGAAGCTATTAGGGATCAACCTTCTCTTTGAAGATGTGCTTCAAAATATTGCAGTTACTTGTTGGATGGTCGATGAACCTATGAAGGCGGCAGCACCTGAGATTCTCAATTTCTTCTTCAGTTGGCTCTCTCCTAATTAACGACAATTTGATTGCAACATCTTGAACCCAGACTTCCAGTAACTCGATCACTCCTTCATGAGAAGATAGAATTTTGAGTTTGTCAGACCATTTCCCCGTTCGTTGATGTCGGGTCGAGGTTTGTGCATTTCAGGATTGGTTATCTTTTCTTTGTGCCTTCAGAGGATCCTGGGATATTGGAGAAGTGTTCTGATGCCGTGTCTCGGCTTTCCTTTCAGCAAAAATGTTTGTTGAAAGCTGGAGATTGTACTGATTGTTGACTAGGCATTGGCTGCTTCGAGGTTCCTCGCCCTTGCAGACTTTGCTTTTTCGAGTAAAGCAGGTGCAGTAGTCGCTGATCGTTTGGCTGCTTCATGAGGCTCTGCGAAAGTTTGGAACCGGAGATTTTCCAGCAAGGCTCTATAGACCGGGATCATTCCGTTGATGCACAATTCCATCAGTTATTGTTCTGTGACATTTGGGTCATGACAATCCAAAGCTTGCACTCTGAACCTCTTCACATAATTGTTAGGATGTTCATTGTTCTTCTGAGACATTTTTCCTAAATCAGAGAGAGTGATCTGCTCTGAGATGAAGAAGTATTTTCTATAGAAAGCATTAATCATTTCTCCCCAAATGGTGATACTTCCTGGTGCAATGTTGTTGTACCATGTGTATGCTCTGCCTGTCAGAGACTTTGATAATTCCTTCAAACAGACGACATGGTTGTTCTCATGTTCACCTAGTGATTCCAGAAACCGAGAAACATGTTCTCGAGCATTGCATGTTCCATCATAAAGAGTGAACGTTGGAGAGGTATAGCCTTTTGGCAGAGGAATCCTTTGTGTAGCAGCAGGGTACGGAGGTTGGTAACGGTGGACAGATGATGTCTTGGCTTTTCCTCGATCTTCTAAAAAGCGCTTCAGGTCCTATCGAGTGATGAAACTTGCAGGTTCCTTTGTTGGTGGATCGTTTGCAGCTTTGCAAACTTCTTCATCATCTACAACATGGATTGGAGATATTTCAGGATCAGCGGTTGAAGATATTTCTTTAGCTTTTCCTTTCTCGTGTTGAGGATGAGTTTTCTCAGACGCAAGCTTGTACGTGAGAGTTTTGAGATAAGCACACAACTCTTTCTGCGTTGCAGCCATTTCAGTATGAACCTTCATGAGATCAACTATGGTAGGCTGATTTCCTCTGATTTCTTCAAGAGATTCGCTAGGAGGTGGATTGTTGATAGCGCCAGTAACATTACTTACAGCATTGACATGAGTGATCACTGGAGCATCAACACTCGGAGGAGTAGTAGTAACATTTTGCATGACATTGTTGGACGGAGGAGTGGTATTAGCGTTACCACTAGAGCCTGCAACGTTGAGAGGAGTAATAATTGCGGTGGCAGTACTACTAGAACTTGCGATGTTAGAGTCGGGTGTTGAACCCGGATTGGTAACTGAACCAGACCTAAGACCGACCATCTTTGTGAGAATTGAGATTGCAACCGAGAGATTAATCTTCCATTGTGGTCGCCAATCTGTAGATGGGGAAAACGAGTTGCTGGTTTTTAAGGAATGAGGAGACGACCGTGCAGAGGAAACTCCTTAAAACGAGCGAATTGTCTAACCTCACACAGATGCACTGCAAGAGGGAGTGCTTTGAATTCGAGGGATCAATCTGTAGGACTCCGTCCTAAACCAAGACAATGGTCGTTCCAGAGTCAATTCAGTCACAAGAGAGGATGGTTCGATCTGTAGGAGGGAAGCTGAGAAATGTGTGAGATCAATGGTGATCGAAATTGTAGGTGTGTTGTGTATTCTGCGTGAAGAAATAAGATAAGTTCTGATTGATTGAATTTGCTCTGTTGAGAGTAATTGTTCACACGATGAGTTCGTGTGCTCCTGTTGTCAATTTGACGAAAGAGTGTCTTGTTTTACGAAAAATTGTTTGTTGTTTCAATCATGATTCATAGACTTATTTATATTGTTATAATTGTAACACCTTGATCCCATGGAGTGTGACAGTTGATGGAGTCAAAGAGTGGGGAAGTGGAAATCGTGTTAAAACCAGTTGCTCATCGTGCGGAGACTTGGTTGATTTCCCATCCACTACTTTTATAACTCCTCCACCTGATTGCACGACTTGCTCACTTTCTCATCGTGTGTATGAACACACGTGCCGTAGACCGCCAGACCAAAACCCTAGTTAATATCCCCCCATGTAACACGATTGATGTCTCGTGATTGTGAGTCTGCAAGGCAGACGTGTATTTAGTTAGTAAGTTGCTGACTTCATGGGACGATGAGTCCTTGTATTGCTCAGTCGAACGTGATTTGCAAATGTTCTCAGACTCATGAATCGAACGTGTCTGTTGAGACAGAGGTATAATTCTCGAGTAAATGTTGAGAGAAAATATTGCTCATTCGATGGATTGTTAAATATTGATAGTTGAACCAATATTCCTTAGTCTGAGCAAATATTGCTCATCTGAGCAAATGTTGCTCGTTTGATGAATTATTGGTAACATAACCAAATAAAATATTAGTTTAAAATACTGGCAACTGAATCGAGTATAATTAATTAAAATGTTGATCACGGGATCAACGTAAAATTATTAGCGTTTGAATCTGGAATTATGATCCTTAGATTCGAAAACCTAATTTCGATCAATTGCTGATAAATTGATGATTTATTGAAAATCAACCACGGAGTGAAGGAGGGACCGGCTACATGGGATGATGGATCGACCATGTAGCGCCCAGATGCTCGAGTGAGCAAATACCAAAGTCTCTTGAAAACCAATTGGTGAAAAGATGATTAAATGCTGGTTTAATCCTTCATTAAAATAATGTTCGTCTGGACCTTAGGTGTTAAAACCTAATTAATTATGAAGAGATGAAGGACCGACCAAGGGGTCATGCAACCGGCCCTGGTTGGTCATGGGACCGACTGACGATCGTTTTATGAAATTCCAAATTGTTAGGAAGAGTTTGAACCTAATGTGAACAAATTAGGTCAAATGATGAAAATGTGCGGGACCGGCCTCTTGCAAGCCAAAGAGCCAACCTTGGTCGGTCAAGGTAATATGCTCATGTCACCAAAGTGTTCGTGTCTTAGTCCTGAGAATTTTGATATTTTCTGATGCGCGTTAGAGCAACATTTTGAGAAAATATGAAGAAATCAAGGTTTTTGCTCAAACTGAGGAAACTTCATAAGATGAAGGAAATAATAATAATAAAATAAGGAATCATGAAGTGTGGGACCGGCTATGGCCAAGGCATGGCCGGCCGTCCAATAAGCCCGATCCCATGGCACTTTTCCTAATTTTATACTGTATTATTTTCATGATTTTAAGGAAATACCATGAAATCAAGGAGTTTGTTGAAATAAAGGAGTTTTCCTTAAAGTGAAGGAGTTTCCATGAGATGAAGGAAACAATGATAATAAAATAACAAAATAAGGGGTGCGTGGGACCGGCCACGACTAGGGCATGGTCGGCCGGCTAGGACCCGGTCCCGCGAGTCTTCCCTAATTTTATATCTTTTCCTTGATGTGAAGGAAATATCATGAAATCAAAGAATTTCATGGGATGAAGGAAATAATAATAATAATAATAATAATAATAATAATAATAATAATAATAATAATAATAATTGGGAGATGATTTAGTTTTATTTCTTAAGAGGTTGAGCAACTGCCTAGTTAGTCATGATGTTAATCACAAAATAGGCAATTCGTTGTTCCATAGGCTAGGTATCATTATTCAAAAAGGTGTTGGCGCCCAGCTTGTCGCTCGGTTGCCTTCCACCGACTTGTAACATACACTCAGTCGTCTTGCTAATAAAACGCCCTGAGTGGCTATTTATAATAATAATAAGGAATGCAAGGTGTGGGACCGACCACAACTAGGGCATGACCGGCCGACTAGTGAGCTCGGTCCCGCGACACCTTTCCTAATTTTTATTATTTCCTTGATACGGAGGAAACACCATGAAATTGAGGAGTTTCCTTAAAATGAAGGATATTTGTTCAAATGAAGGGCTTTTCATGAGATCAAGGAAAAATAATAAAATATGATAAAACAAAGAATTAGGTGTGGGATTGGCCACGACGTGACTGGCCGGCCGGTGCGCCCAGTCCCCTAGCGCCTTAGCTAATATTTTATTATTATTATTTTTCTTCCTATTTTGCATAGGTTCATCGTTCCTTCGTATTTTGGAATGCTCGTTCGTGCATTCAGGTGCTCGTTAGTGCATCATTGCTGAATACACTTGCACCATTTTGGTCGGGGCTTACTCGATAGCGGCTCAGATGCCCGTACGTTGAATATTTATCACTAACCCATGGAATTATGCTGGGAAGAACCACAAATAGAAGTAATGAAATATTATGAAGAACGTAGAATATTTCCGAATATTCAGTTAATGAATTTAAGGATTAGAGATAATTAATTGATGGCTCTATACTAGCAGGCATGCTGTCTAGGAGAATTAATTATCTGAGAGTCGAGTGATATGAGCTTGTTGAAGCGTCATAATTCTTTTATATAGTCAGGGAAAACATTGTTACATCCTGAAGACGTTATTGCTCTATGCTAACAAGCAAGCCGTCTAGGAGCCGTCCAATCGTTCGATTCTATATAGAAGTAATTACTGAAATTGCTCAGTATTCATGGGATATGGCATTGCCTCAGCTGAGAAACTACACATCTACATATACTTTGAGAGACAATATTCTCAGTCAGATATTTTTACGACATGAGATTTCATGCTTCGATGAGAGACATGAGCCTCAATACTCATCAGATTGCCGGATCAGGAGCATGTACAATTATGATTTTACGATTTTAGCCTTTGTCGAAAATCCACCATCTACATCTTCCTTGACCGACCAAGTTCGGCCCTAAGGCTTGCAAGGATCCGGTCCCACACATCTTTACAATTCTAACCTAATTTTCTCAATTGCTCATATTGGGTCCAAACTCTTTCCAACCAACTTGGAATTTTCTCAATCAACCGTCAGATGGTCCCACACCACCAAGAGATGGTTCTATGATCCCTTGGCCGGTCCCTCACTTCTCCATAATTAGATTTTATCACCTAATGCTCAGACGAGCACTATTCTAATAAGTGATTAAACCAACATTTAATCATCCTTTCACCAACCAGTCAACAAAGGACTTTGGTGCATGCTCACTCGAGCACTTGGGTGCTACATGTTCGTCCATCATCCCATGTAGCCGGTCACTCCTTCACTCAGTGGTCTATTTTCAATAAATCATCAATTGATGAACAATTGATCAAAATTAGGGTTTTCGAACAAATGCTCTGCAAATAATGATTTTGAGCAATTTCAAACACTAATAAATTTATGTTGACCAAGCAATCAATATCTGGATTAATTATATAATATTTGGTGGGCTACCGATATTTTAATTAATATTTTATTAGGTCACGTTACCAATAATTCATCGAATTGAGCAATACTTGCTCAGTTGCTCGAATATTGATCCAACTATCAATATTCAGTAATTTATCGAATTGAGCAATACTTGTTCAGTTGCTCAAATATTGATCCAACTATCAATATTCAGTAATTTATTGAATTGAGCAATACTTGCTCAGTTGCTCGAATATTGATCCAACTATCAATATTAAGTAATTTAGTGAATTGAGCAATACTTGCTCAGTTGATCGAATATTGATCGAACTATCAATATTCAATAATTTATCGAATTGAGCAATACTTGCTCAGTTGCTCGAATATTGATCCAACTATCAATATTCAGTAATTTGTCGAATGAGCAATACTTGCTCAAATGCATACTGATCTAACTATCAATATTCCGCCAATATTGATTCAACTCAATATTCATCAATTCACCGAATTTACAATATTTGCTCAGACGAGAAATATCAAGATAAGAACTATACATCTGATATGAATCACTGAGCATTCGTCAATCATGCTCAGTTCAACAAAACTTTGACTCACTGTCTAATCAAGTCAACGACTGACAACTCAAATACGCGTCTGCTTTGCAGACTCCACGTTCTTGAGACATCAATCACGTCATATGGGGGATATCAATTAGGGTTTTGGTCTGGCGGCCTACAACACGTGTGTTCATCCACGATCAGAAATGTGAGTAAGTCGTGCAAGAGGTTGAGGGAGTTAGCAAAGTAGTGGGTGGACGATCAACCAAGTCTTCGCACGACATGGAACTGATTTTACCATGATCTCCCACTTTCCCACTCTTTCACTCAAGAAACCGTCACACTTACTGGGATCAATTTGTTCACAATTCTGATAATATACATAAGTCCAAAATCGATGACTGAAGGACACAACAATTCTCTCGATTGAAACCTATTTACACAATTCACATACTTGCAGAAACCTTCAACACATCCACAATCCTTGATCATCATTGATCCCACAATTCTCAGCTTCCCTCCTACCGATCAACCCAGCTCCCTTTTTGTGACCGAATTGAATCTGGAACGACCATTGACTTGGTTTAGGCCGTGGTCCTACAGATTGATATCTCGAACTCAAAGCACTCCCGTGCAGTGCATCTGTGTGAGGTTAAGCAGTTTAATCGGTTGAGAAGTCTCGTCCGAACCGTCGTCTCTTCACTTTCCTAAAAAACCAGCAATTCGTTTTTCCCCATCAACATATTGGCGACCACAGTGGGAGATTAATCTCTCGGTTACAATCTCAACTTTCACAAAATGGTTGATCTTAGGTCAGGTTCAGTTACAAATCCTAACACAAACAACGCTAGCACTAGCAACAACGGTGGTACTCCAGAAACTATTCCTGCTTCCAACATCGGTGCTGGTGATACCACTCCTCCTCAAACCAAAATTGGATACCATCCCCTGTTCGACCGCTCTCCCAAAGAAATCGGAGAAAATCCACCTACCATAGGTGATCTCATGAAGGTGCAAGAGACTTTCTCCAAAAACCAGATTGACATGGCTGCAATACAGAAAGAGCTGTGCAATTATCTCAAAACTCTCACTGACAAGATGTCAGAGAAAACTCAGGAGAATGGAAAATCCAAAGAAACATCTTCAACAGCTGATCCTGAAGTCACTCCAATCCATGTAATAGACGATGATGAAGTCCTCAAGGCTGCAGATAATCCACCAACGAAGGAACCTGCAGGCTTAATCACCCGAGGGGACCTAGAATGCTTCATGGAGGATCGAGGAAAAGACAAAACACCATCTGTTCATCGTCATCAACCTCCATATCCTGCTGTTACGCAAAGAATTCCTCTCCCAAAGGTCTACACTTCCCCAATGTTCACACTGTACAACGGAACAGGGAACGCTCGAGAACACGTCTCTCGATTCTTGAAGGCACTGGGAGAGCACGAACACAACCATGTCATTCGTCTGAAGGAATTCGTGAAATCTCTGACAGGCTGAGCATACACCTGTATAATAACACTGCACCTGTGAGCATCGCTAGTTGGGGAGAAATGGGTAATGACTTCTACAGGAAATACTTCTTCGTCTCTGAGCATATTACTCTCTCCGACTTAGGAAGATTGGCTCAGAAGAACACTGAAAATCCGAACGACTATGTGAAGAGGTTCAGAATTCAAGCTTTGGATTGTCATGACCCTAATGTCACCGAGCAACAATTGGTGGACTTGTGCATCGATGGGATGATCCCAGTCTATAGAGCCTTGCTGGAAAATCTCCATTTTCATACTTTCTCAGAACTCCATGAAGCATCCAAGCGATCAGCAACTACTGCTCCGACTTTACTGGAAAGAACAAAAACTGCAAAAGTCGAGGAACCACGAGAAACTCGAGGCAGTGGCAGGCGCCTGATCAACAAGAAGTACAATCTTCAACCTTCCATGAATATTGCTGAAGGAAGCAAGAGGAAAGACGAAGCACAACAACATAAGAATGTTCCTCCAACGTCTCATCCTACAAAAGAACCAAGGAAGTACAACCGGGCTAGAAATGCACAACCACCGGCTCAGCGTCAACAGAATGACCAGGAAGAACCAGACTTTCCTTTCCCCATTGAAGAGGTGATCGAGCTGTTGGAAGTCTGGATTCAAGACGGTGTGATCAAACTACCACCCTTCAGAAGAGAGCCAACAGAGGAGGAAGCGGAGAATCCATGTTATTGCCGCTTTCATAGGTATGTCAGTCATTCAACAAGTGATTGAAGAACTTTGAAGCGCATATTCAAGGAAAAGTCGATTCAGGAGAACTGGGGACTGAAGGAGTAGACAAGAATCCTCTCCCAATCAGAACCTTCACACTCTCTGAACAACCAAAGTAAAATCTCACGTCTCTCAGAAGTTCAAGGTTCAAGAGATTATGGAAAGGAAAACTAAAGGAATCCGGCAAAGTAAGATTTCTGCTTCTCTGCATTCTCCAAGAGTTGCAAGGCCGCTTTCTCCAACTCCATCTTTTCAGTCAATTCAGTGATCTTGGCCATTTTCTTCACCACAACATCATTGGTAAAAGGTATATTGTTCTCTATTGCATCCTTGATGATGTTGATCCTTTGACGAAACCACTTCAAGTTGAAACCAAGTTCTTCAGATTTCTTCAAGTTGTACTCCCAATCAAAGAGTACATCTTGAGTAACAGTACTTCTAGCTCTAGTTCGTATATCATCTATGACACGCAAGATAGTTCCTACTTGCATTGTCAAGAAGTAACTGTGTTTTGGGTCCTTGGCGACAACAATGTGACCATACATTTTCCTCAATTTCTCATACATAGCAGCATACCCTATGGGAATGCTAAATCCACCAACTGATGTGTGATATGGGAGTGACTCGCTGAATGGAGGATCACAAACAATCCCTGCATTAGGGTATTCATGCACTATTATGCAGTTCTCAATTATTGGAACAACTTCAGCAGTTGTGGGAACAATTTCTTCTATTGTTGGAGCAGCTTCTTCCATTCTGGGTCTGGTTTCTTCTACCTCTAAAGTGGTGATGACTTGAGAATCATTCTCTTCAAAACTTCAGTAGCAAAATTCTCATAAATCTGAGGTGCAGAGCTGGTAACACCACCATTTTGATTCGCCGGATTGTTCAAATCATCATCATTGGTTCCATTATTCTCAACTTCGGCATTTGGCTCCTAATACGAAGATGACATGAGATTAAAGCATGGAAACCATAGGCAATCATAAAATTCAGCATGTAAGTGAAATAACATTATCTAAGTTCTTTACTATACATCCAAGACATGAGCAAATAGTGTGAAAGTCATAAAACACGTTTTTCAACAAGCTCGTCTGAGGAGATTTTACACTTCCCTGTATAAGACGACGAACTGGGAGCAACTGGTAAGTAATCTAAGGTTGAGTCATATACCATTCTCTTAGTATGGATGTTCTCCAAAACATATCAAAATTTCACAACAATTGGATAAACGAGCGAAGAGATGTGACCAAAATATTGGACTACATGCCAGCTGAAAATTTTCTGAAGGTCTCCTGGAAGTTTATTGTTTCACCGATTTTGGCCCCTAAACATGCTCAAAACTCAAAAAGATTATCTGATGAAGCTTGGAAATGTCCTAAGCATGAGAAAACATGGGTATACCGCGAAGTTCTGACGTCGGACGAAGATTCTACAGCATTTTTGCTAAAAGACTGAGTTCTGAAATTTTCTGATGACGTACTTCACTAAAAATTTTCATTCATTCGTATGGATTCTCATTAATTCATTCACAAATCAGCAATATTATACTTCTATGAATATAATACAAAATATATACTTACTTGAGGGGTTTCCAAATCGTTCGAAGGATTAATATGGTCGGCATCAACATTGGGAGCACCATTACCTTCATTCGGTCCCGATTCTTGAAGGTTCTATTTCTAACCACCATTCGAAGACGAATGAACAGCATGGCCGTGTTGGTTTTCCACGAAAATCTCCTCCTGGATATATCAACAACAATCATTATCATTTTATTCAAAAAGTATCATGATTGATTATACAGAGGAATACTTACATCAACTTCATCTTCATCGATGGCCTCATGAGTTGCTGGTTGAGCAAGATGGAGACCGTCAATACTTGATGGAGCAAAATTCTGGAACAACACAAACATTGGTTTCATGATCCTAATTATGCGGACAAAGCAAAGTCACGGTAGAAGGAATATTAACAACTCACCAAAGAAGCGACTGGGGATTGGACATTATTCGGTATCATCCTATAATTCCTCCTACTTCTGCCTTCTCCACCCTGGGGACTGTCTTGCACTTCTGAGAAGTCTACCTGAATTCTAGATCTCACAGGTCGTCCTACAATAAAGTTAATGAAATAGTTAAGATGTGATTATCATGTCTTTGCTAAAATCATAAGGAGAATATTTACCTGTGAACATTCTGGGGGCGTTTTTCTTTTATCTCCACTAGAAAGATACTTCAATCTTGGTCGATCAGAAATCATGCCAGCAGAAGGAAACTCTCATACCATAGACTTAACATCCACCGCAAACTTATATAAGCGCTCAAGTTGTTGGCGCGCCAGAAGTCTATATAACCCGGGGTTACATAGGTAGCTCGGTCGGAACAAGGAAACAAGTAATCATTTCCTTCCACATGTGTGCAATCTAAATGAGCCTTCAGATGCTCAACCGATCGCTTATTCATTCGACGACCCGGAGAACACTGATCGAGGCCCATTTGTCGATCTGCTCTGTCGATGTTGTATTCTTCCACCTGGAACTTTTCGTGCATTACTGACACTAAATAAACAGGAGTGCAACTCAGTATAAAAGATTTCTCTCCATCGCTCAGACCGATGCCAGATTTTAATATGGCATTTTCTTCAGCAGTATTGAAAGTGATCAATTGTGAGAAGAGAAGAGGAACCGACACCCATGGGCAAAAATTAAACTCATAATCGTTGTCTAAAACACTGGTGAGACGTGCCTTATGTCTTGGCTGCTTTGTGGACCAACGCATAATCCTGGCATTATCTTTCTCAAGGAAAGCATGACGATTTGTAAGACGCTACGAGGAACCAAAGCATAATTCTCAAAGTCGTCCCACACCAAAGCTTGGAGAAACATCGTATTGCCATATTTTTCAATTTTCATGAAGCCATTAGAAACGCTGGAGTCTATTACTAAGGAGTCTAAGTTGGAAAACAGCGGACTCAAGAACAGACTACCGATATGAAGTTTCTCACCTTTAGCCATCTTAATAGCAAAAGGAATCACAAACGGCTTCAACAAATGTCCACTATCCTCAAGAACGTCTCCGGGGAGCCACAAGCATAAGAAAGCAGCAATGGTTAATGTACCATCAACAGGTTCTTCAGGAATTTTATCTCTCGGCCACCAGTGCTTCAACCATCGAGTATATCAAAACTTGGGTGACTTGTTGAAATCATGCATCGTAGCTATTAATACGTCAGACATTGCAGTTTCCTCGACTGAGAGCTCTTCAGGGAAATTAACAGTAATTGGGAGATGCAATAAAGCGACTACATCTTCCAAGGTGATGACGAATTCTCCCCATCTGCATATGAAAGTATGAGTAAAACTTCATCAACGATCAAGCAAAGCCACCATACCTCGTATATCAAGATGGATTGACTAACTCTCCATCTGCTTGAATGGATCGTGTCACCCGTGCACGATCCAGCATGTTCCTTACACGACTATAACCCAGTATATGTCTTGCCCATCTAGAAAAATCTGTCAAAGGTTTTCGGGAAAGCTTGAATTCCACATGTGAAGCCGAATAGTGTTTCCCTTGCAAACAGAACCGATTTATCTCTTGAGGAGATACCAATTTGTTCTGAGTAGTATTCCTGGGATTTATGAGGAGCCGAAACGAGGAACCTGAGGGACGTTTTTCGGGTTTATACAGAAACACGAAAAATTCATCGTCAATATTCAGAATGTTCTTAATTCTAGGAGTTTCTTCTTCCCTGGAAATCCCGGAATCATCATTTTTGGAAGACGCATCTGTAGAAGCATCCTCTCTAGAATTTTCCTCTCTAGAAATATCATCTCCAGAAGTGTCATCATGAGAATTGGTCATCTTTGCAAAGTTGTTGTGACATCCATATACAAATTTCATCAACACAATGGAATTAAAGCACGACAGAATAAATAGAATACTCACATCAGCGTCTACAAAAATGGTAATTCTCAACTCTTACATATTTACGGTTTCACTAGCTGTAGTGATAATAGCGTAAAACTTCAAAAAAAAAATTGCTCGCTCCTTCAAACCTACGAAGACGAGCAAAATTCATTATTTAAGGTCGACACCTAACTTTTCACGAAATTCTGAGTAATTCACATAATCTCTACATGTGAACATTCACTGATTTTCTACCGTGTGTACACACACTATAAAATCACAGAATTCATACATCATTTGATCACATATAATTGTTTTGCTTCCAACAATTACTCAAAAATCAGAACTTGATTTTTAGCAAAATTTTCTAACTCACGTACATAAAAAAAAAAAATTGACGCGAGTGAATAACTCACGAAACTTTCAAAAAAAAAAAAAAAATCTTTTTTTTTTACGTGAGTTATTGTAAAAAAATAAATTGTTTTGCTCAAACGAGCGTTCGTCTATGAAACGAGAGTCTTTTTTATTTTTGTAAAGGTCCACATATTCCAAATAAAATTTTGAAGTTTCACAAATAAAATTTTATCATGAGGTGCAGGTCTATTTCGAAAACCTCTCTAATACTAGGGATTGTTGTTTATTACTTTAACTACGAACAAACATACGTTCCTAAAAGTATTTGAGTGAAAGCTCACCCCTTTGAAAATAAAATTTTGATCCTTCATGAAAGTTCATAAACAAAATTTTTATACTGCAACTAGATCATACTTATTCAATATATATATATATATATATATATATATATATATATATATATATATATATATATATATATATATATCTTTTATGTTAGGAATTATTGTTCGTTTCCTAAATCGACGGACGGACGTACGACTGTTTGCTAAAAAACTAGTTTTTCACAAAATCTACACATGCACGCATACCTATGAAATTTTGTTTTTGAACAACTCATGAACAACTGAACTTCAAAAAAGAAAAAAAGGTTTCGGCTTACCTTGGTCGGCGCCGGCCTGATGTCCACCGGCGGTAGTCGGTGCCGACAACTCCAATTTTTATTTTTTTATTCTTTTCAGGATCGTGAGATAAAGGAGAGAAGCCTGGTCGGTCACACAAAAAAGAAATAATAAGTAAAAATTTTAGGGGTCTCTTCCCTTTTATATCAATTTTATTTCCAAAACCTAATAAAACAAGTATTTCCTTTAGTTGGGCCCGAGCCCGTAAATGTTAAATCGACCAAAACTGGACCTCCGACCATCCAAATCGGCAGTGATTCATCCCTCCGTGCTCGTGAGATGACATTCTATCATACTGTGAGGGTCCTTACTTGGGCATTTGCTCGTACATGACACCATTGGAGCAAATCGGGGATTCTGAAAATACCTTTGTACGACTGAGTTCAACTGCTTGTCTCGTCAACTGGAAAATCACCATATAGTGCTTACTGTGGAACATGACTGTCCCTCACTAATCATGTGACTTAATGTTGATGGTGGATTTTCGACAAAGGTCAAAATCGTAAAATCATGATACTGCATGTTTCTGACCCGACTTCAGGAACACATGTGACGATTCATGTTTTATGATCCATGAACCGTTTCATGATCTCTGACTGAGCGAACATTCCTCTAAGAGCCATGATGAACATCTTTCTCGAAAGGCCTCCCCGGCTGAGCGTTCGATGCTGCACATTTCATCATGACCTCTATGTAGAATCAAATAATTGGGAGGTTCTCTAGACATAATTGTTTGTTAGAGAGCTTAACGCCTTCAGGACGTCGACGCTGCACGTTGTTCCCTGACTACATAGAGAGACCCACCTCTACATAGAATAATGATTGGGAGGTTCTCTAGACATAATTGTTTGTTACAGGGCTTAACGCCTTCAGGACATCGACGTTGCACGTAGTTCCATGAATATGTAGAGAGACCGTGTATATATTCAGGCGGCTCTCTAGACATAATTGTTTGTTAGAGGGCTTAACGCCTTCAGGACGTCGACGCTGCACGTTGTTCCCTGATTATACACCCTTCATAACGAGTATGGTGCTTCAACCATCCCATATATCGATTCTGCAAATAGATTAATTCTATCGTGACATTCATCCACTGAATTCCTAGAAAATAATTTATTATATCTCATTACTCCGTTCCTGAATCCCCCGACTGGATTCATGGATTAGTAATAGATAACCATGTTATCTCATTACTCCATTCCCTGAATTCCCCGTCTGGATTCATGGATTAGTAATAGATGCACAATTCATAATTTTTACTCCGTTTCATGAATCATTCTCCGGTGAATTTCATGAATTAGTAATAATTAATCAACAATCGTGCGTCTAGACTATCACCGAGTAAGCCCCAAGAAAATGGTGCAAGTGTACTCAACGATGATGCACGAACGAGCACCCAAATGCACGAATGAGCATTCAAAAATATGGACAACCGAGGAATCCCACACAAAATAGGAGAGAGAAAATAATAATAAAAAAATAAAAAAGGTGCCTAGGGACCGGGCCCACCGGCCGACCGGTCATGCCGCCGTGGCCGGTCCGCCATGCCTCTTCCTTTATTTTTCTTACTTTATTATTTTCATGATCTCATGAAGACTCCTTCATTCGAGCAACTTTCCTTGTTTGAGCAAAACTCACGGTTTCTCCATATTTTCCTTAAACGATGAAAAATAATAAAAATAGGGGAAAGTGTTACGGGACCCGGGCTACCTAGACGGCCGGTCATGCCCTAGCCATGGCCGGTCCCACACTTTGCAATCCCTTGTTTTCACAATTATTATTTCCCTCATCTCATGAAACTCCTCCGTTTGAGCGAAAACCCTGGTTTTTCCATATTTGCTCAAATATTGCTCAAACCATGAAAAGGCCAAAAAGTCAAATGATCACATGACCGACTAGGCTATTCACGAAAAATATTAAAATATTATTATTTTAATATTCTCAAAATATTGATCAAACGAGCAAAGTTTTACTTGCTCATTCGAGCAAAATCAAGAATTTCAGTCAAAGATTAAACTCTTCTGAAATTCCAAAATATTGCTCAAACGCACATCAGAAAATACCAAAACTCAGGACTGAGACATGGACATTATGGTGACACGTGCATGCTTCCTTGACCGACCAAGGCCGGCCCTAAGGCTTGCAAGAAACCGGTCCCACACATCTTTACAATTCTAACCTAATTTTCTCAATTGCTCATATTGGGTCCAAACTCTTTCCAACCAACTTGGAATTTTCTCAATCGAACGTCAGCTGGTCCCACACCACCAAGGGTCGGTTCTATGATCCCTTGTCCAGTCCCTCACTTCTCCATAATTAGGTTTTATCACCTAATGCTCAGACGAGCACTATTCTAATAAGTGATTGAACCAGCATTTAATCATCCTTTCACCAACCAGTCAACAAAAGAATTTGGTGCACGCTCACTCGAGCACTTGGGTGCTACATGGTCGTCCATCATCCCATGTAGCCGGTCACTCCTTTTAAAGCTTAAAATGGTAAATCTCCAGGGCTTAATAAGCCTAAGAATGTATATATTAATAATCAGCAAACTCAAACTCCAATTAAGCTAGTTACAGGCAATTATACTTCTACTTCTGACGAGGAGGAAGAAGAAGAATTTTTGGATGGTATTCAAGTCTCTGGTATTGAAGTTACAGGCGTTATGGATGCTATTTTTTCCAAGACCAAGAAGAAAGGAAGAATGAGAGGGAGTGTTAAATGCAAATAGAGTCTTCTTTTCTTTGTTTTTTTGTTTTATCATTGATTTTTGGTTAACAGCCTTTTGGGTTATTTTAGTGTGTTAATTTAAACCCCTTTGGTTTATGGGGGTGGGGGGATTTAGAGTCCCCTTTTGTAATTACTTGTTATTACGTTTGTTTTCTTAATAAACTTTTGGACTTAGCAAAAAAAAAAAAAAAGGTCACTCCTTCACTCAGTGGCCTATTTTCAATAAATCATCAATTGATGAAAAATTGATCAAAATTAGGGCTTTCGAACAAATGCTCTACAAATCATGATTTTGAGCAATTTCAAACACTAATAAATTTATGTTGACCCAGCAATCAACATCTAGATTAATTATATAATATTTGGTGGGCTACCGATATTTTAATTAATATTTTATTGGGTCACGTTACCAATAATTCATCGAATTGAGCAAATTCAATTTCTCGAATATTGATCCAACTATCAATATTCAATAATTTATCGAATTAAGCAATACTTGCTTAGTTGCTCGAATATTGATTCAACTATCAATATTCAGTAATTTATCGAATTGAGCAATACTTGCTCAGTTGCTCGAATATTGATCCAACTATCAATATTAAGTAATTTATCGAATTGAGCAATACTTGCTCAGTTGCTCGAATATTGATAGAACTATCAATATTCAGTAATTTATCGAATTGAGCAATACTTGCTCAGTTGCTCGAATATTGATCCAACTATCAATATTCAGTAATTTGTCGAATGAGCAATACTTGCTCAAATGCGTACTGATCTAACTATCAATATTCCGCCAATATTGATTCAACTCAATATTTATCAATTCATCGAATTTACAATATTTGCTCAGACGAGAAATTTCAACATAAGAACTATACATCTGATATGAATCACTGAGCATTCGTCAATCATGCTCAGTTCAACAAAACTTTGACTCACTGTCTAATCAAGTCAACGACTGACAACTCAAATACGCGTCTGCTTTGCAGACTCCACGTTCTTGAGACATCAATCACGTCATATGAGGGATATCAATTATGGTTTTGGTATGGCGGCCTACAACACGTGTGTTCATCCACGATCAGAAATGTGAGTAAGTCGTGCAAGAGGTTGAGGGAGTTAGCAAAGTAGTGGGTGGACGATCAACCAAGTCTTCGCACGACATGGAACTGATTTTACCATGATCTCCCACTTTCCCACTCTTTCACTCAAGAAACCGTCACACTTACTGGGATCAATTTGTTCACAATTCTGATAATATACATAAGTCCAAAATCGATGACTGAAGGACACAACAATTCTCTCGATTGAAACCTATTTACACAATTCACATACTTGCAGAAACCTTCAACACATCCACAATCCTTGATCATCATTGATCCCACAATTCTCAGCTTCCCTCCTACCGATCAACCCAGCTCCCTTTTTGTGACCGAATTGAATCTGGAACGACCATTGACTTGGTTTAGGCCGTGGTCCTACAGATTGATATCTCGAACTCAAAGCACTCCTGTGCAGTGCATCTGTGTGAGGTTAAGCAGTTTGATCGGTTGAGAAGTCTCGTCCGAACCGTCGTCTCTTCACTTTCCTAAAAAACCAGCAATTTGTTTTTCCCCATCAACATATTGGCGACCACAGTGGGAGATTAATCTCTCGGTTGCAATCTCAACTTTCACAAAATGGTTGATCTTAGGTCAGATTCAGTTACAAATCCTAACACAAACAACGCTAGCACTAGCAACAACGGTGGTACTCCAGAAACTATTCCTGCTTCCAACATCGGTGCTAGTGATACCACTCCTCCTCAAACCAACATTGGATACCATCCCCTGTTCGACCGCTCTCCCAAAGAAATCGGAGAAAATCCACCTACCATAGGTGATCTCATGAAGGTGCAAGAGACTTTCTCCAAAAACCAGATTGACATGGCTGCAATACAGAAAGAGCTGTGCAATTATCTCAAAACTCTCACTGACAAGATGTCAGAGAAAACTCAGGAGAAGGGAAAATCCAAAGAAACATCTTCGACAGCTGATCCTGAAGTCACTCCAATCCATGTAATAGACGATGATGAAGTCCTCAAGGCTGCAGATAATCCACCAACGAAGGAACCTGCAGGCTTAATCACCCGAGGGGACCTAGAATGCTTCATGGAGGATCGAGGAAAAGACAAAACACCATCTGTTCATCGTCATCAACCTCCATATCCTGATGTTACGCAAAGAATTCCTCTCCCAAAGGGCTACACTTCCCCAATGTTCATACTGTACAACGGAACAGGGAACGCTCGAGAACACGTCTCTCGATTCTTGAAGGCACTAGGAGAGCACGAACACAACCATGTCATTCGTCTGAAGGAATTCGTGAAATCTCTGACAGGCTGAGCATACACCTGTATAATAACACTGCACCTGTGAGCATCGCTAGTTGGGGATAAATGGGTAATGACTTCTACAGGAAATACTTCTTCGTCTCTGAGCAGATTACTCTCTCCGACTTAGGAAGATTGGCTCAGAAGAACACTGAACATCCGAACGACTATGTGAAGAGGTTCAGAATTCAAGCTTTGGATTGTCATGACCCTAATGTCACCGAGCAACAATTGGTGGACTTGTGCATCGATGGGATGATCCCAGTCTATAGAGCCTTGCTGGAAAATCTCCATTTTCATACTTTCTCAGAACTCCATGAAGCATCCAAGCGATCAGCAACTACTGCTCCGACTTTACTGGAAAGAACAAAAACTGCAGAAGTCGAGGAACCACGAGAAACTCGAGGCAGTGGCAGGCGCCTGATCAACAAGCAGTACAATCTTCAACCTTCCATGAATGTTGCTGAAGGAAGCAAGAGGAAAGACGAAGCACAACAACATAAGAATGTTCCTCCAACGTCTCATCCTACAAAAGAACCAAGGAAGGACAACCGGGCAAGAAATGCACAACCACCGGCTCAGCGTCAATATTCAGTAATTTATCATATTGAGCAATACTTGCTCAGTTGTTCGAATATTGATCCAACTATCAATATTCAGTAATTTATCGAATTGAGCAGTACTTGCTCAGTTGCTCGAATATTGATCAAACTATAAATATTCAGTAATTTACCGAATTGAGAAATACTTGCTCAATTGCTCGAATATTGATCCAACTATTAATATTCAGTAATTTGTCGAATGAGAAATACTTGCTCAAATGCGTATTGATCTAACTATCGATATTCCGCAAATATTGATTCAACTCAATATTCAACAATTCATCGAATTTACAATATTTGCTAAGACGAGCAATATCAACATAAGAACTATACATCTGACATGAATCACTGAGCATTCGTCAATCATGCTCGATTCAATAAAACTTAGACTCACTGTAACGACTGACTAATCAAATACACGTCTGCTTTGCATACTCCACATTTGTGAGACATCAATCACGTCACATGGGGATATCAATTAGGGTTTTGGTCTGGCGGCCTACAACACGTGTGTTCATCCACAATGAGAAACGTGAGTAAGTCGTGCAAGAGGTTGAGGTAGTTATCAAAGTAGTGGGTGGAAGATCAACCAAGTCTCCGCACGATATAGAACTGATTTTACCACGATCTCCCACTCTCCCACTCTTTCACTCAAGAAACCGTCACACTTACTGGGATCAATGTGTTCACTATTCTGACAATATAAATAAGACCAAATCGATGACTGAAGGACACAAAAATTCTCTCGATCGAAACTTATTTACACAGTTCACATACTTGCAGAAACCTTCAACACATCCACAATCCTTGATCATCATTGATCTCACAATTCTCAGCTTCCCTCCTACAGATTAACGCATCTCCCTCTTTGTGACCGAATTGACTCTGAAACGTCCATTGACTTGGTTTAGGCCAGGGTCCTTCAGATTGATCTTTCAAACTCAAAGCACTCCCATGTAGTGCATCTGTGTGAGGTTAAGCAGTTTGCTCAGTTGAGGAGTCTCGTCTGAATCGTCGTCTCTTCACTTTCCTAAAAAACCAGCAAATCGTTTTTCCCCATCAGCATTGTTGTATCTGTTTTTTGGTTTATGAATAAAATGATCGTCTTACTGTTGATCCTTGCTCTGGTTAATTATAATATACTGTGATATATTTGATCAATAACTCTTGAGAATATTGTCTTTGTTGCTTACCTTGAAAACCATCGTTTTTCTTCCTAATGACAGTTAATCTGTTGATTTCAACAATTACCTTGTGCTCACTTCTGAGCTAAGTTGTTGTTAGAGCATAGCTCGGTCAACCTCGCATGCGTTTCTATCTCAAGCATGTTTGTCAATGTAAGTGATCAAAACTATAAGTTTTGATTTATAGCCTACATAACTAAGTCTCGGACTAGGATAGAAAGGTGTAGTTGAGCTCAAGGACTTCATGGCGATTCATCATACAACAACGAAGATCTATACAATGAACCGTGGAACTTCATCAACAAAAAGGTATGTGTAGACTTGAACTTATCTATCACTCAAAAGTCTATCTCTTCTATCTCCTAATTCTTATGAGACAAAAGTCGTATGCTATATAGACTATATCATACACATTTGACATTTCGAGCTGAGTATTCATTGCGTATATTTTATCTCGAAATCGTGTGTTGGTAAAGCGTTTCGCTTTGATCAAGTTTATCTTCACCTAGTGACGAAAGTCATGAAAAGTTTCAATCATTTTGAGAATTGCTCTGACGTGAATCGGTATGTGAATAAAGGCTGCATAGCGTCCTCTGAGAATGTCTCAATGATTCAAATGAGAGTTTAGATTACATAACCATGTATCCCTTGAACCGAAGTTTTCGAACTTTGTTGATCAAGAGAAATCAGGAGGATTGTGGAATTGGCTTTCCAAGTCCGCGAACTGTCGGAAGTTCTTGACCGAGAATTTCTGCTGGATTTTCTGAAACTCGTTTGTGTGATAAGTCCGCGAACTCAGTCCGCGAAGTCCGCGAACTGGCGGAATTTCTCTTTCCTAGAATTTCTGCTGAGTTTAGAAAACTCAACCGATTAACTTAAGTCCGCGAACTTGTTTGTGAACTTAAGAGGTTATGATCTAAAGATGTGCTATGAACATGAAACATTAAATTACTAAGGAATGCTTTATGCAAATCGTGGCTATAATGTTCATGAGCCGATTCAATTGAATCGAATCGAATCATCTTTGTTTCAATTGTGTCTTGTGAAGTTACATAAGATCTCATAGCAATTGAACAACTCTTTAACTAGTTCATTTGAGTCAATTGAACTAGTTATGGTGAAGAAGAACAAGGTTAATATGAAATGTTCATATGGTTGACCTTTTGGGTTACTATGTTAAACCAACATACACGTACACGTTTGGGCATGGTTTTCATGAACCCAGTAAACGTCTACCCAAGTGTGTCTGACAAGCTAAGATTTCTATCTAACGGTTGAGATATATTAGCTTGAATCTAAATAAGGTTTTCATCTAACGGTGAATAAGGATTGCTTTGTAACTAAGGCAAAACCCTGATTTGAAGGCTATATAAAGGAGACATCTAGCATTGTGCAAAACTAATCCCCACACGTCTCTATGCTACTAGTGCTCCCGCTAGAGTCGATCTCCATTAACCTTTGATTTTCTTCTCTAAAATCAGGTTAACGACTTAAAGACTTCATTGGAATTCCGAAGCAGACCGATACTACTTTATCGTAGTTCTGTGATCTGATCTTGCATCTTATATCGTACGAGTACATTCGATTGATTGTCTTGAGATCATGAGAGTTCTCCGATAGGCAAGATAAAGAAGTCACAAACATCTTCGTCTCACTGTTTGTGATTCCTCGACAATCCGCTTGTGTAGTCAGGAAGGATTGTAGAGAGGTGATTGATTAATCTAGGTTGTTCTTCGGGAATATAAGACACCTTGATTTTATATCAAAAGACGGAACAAAACCTAGGGTTTATCTGTGGGAGACAGATTTATCCTTTGATGAACTTTTATGTGTGAGACAGATCTGTTTATTATCAAGTCTGAGATTTTGGGTTACAGCAACTCTTGGTTGTGGGTGAGATCAGCTAAGGGAATCAAGTGTGCAGTATCCTGCTGGGATCAGAGGCGTAGGAGTACAACTGTACCTTGGATCGGTGGGAGACTGATTGGGGTTCAACTATAGTCCAGTCCGAAGTTAGTTTGCAGTAGGCTAGTGTCTGTAGCGGCTTAATACAGTGTATATTCAATATGGACTAGGTCCCGGAGTTTTTCTGCATTTGCGGTTTCCTCGTTAACAAAATTTCTGGTGTCTGTGTTATTTATTTTCCGCATTATATTTTATATAATTGAAATAATACAGGTTGTGCGTTCGTGATCATCAATTGGAAATCCAACCTTTGGTTGTTGATTGATATTGATTGATCCTTGGACATTGGTCTTTGGTACCGTCCAAGTATTCCTTGTATTTGATAAAGACTCGCTATTGTTTTTAGCTTGAGTAAAAATAAAATCAAGAGAGAGATATTAACTCCTTGAGATACTTTTATCTAGATTGAGTCCGACTGTCTAGTTGATTCTCTAGCAAAGTATTTCGTAGTTAGTCCATACAGATTGCTAAGCAAAATATTGGGTGGTGTTCTTAGACCCCCGCTTTTTCAGTTGTTCTATCATTAGAATGTGTTTTTATCAAAACATATATATAAAAGAGGCTCTATTGGCTTGCTAGTTTTGAGCCTGGATCATAACCACAGACGTTTGTGCACCCAACCCTAAACGAACGTAAACGAGTAACCCTAGGGTTTCCCTATGAAGCACTCATATATATGTATCATGGTTTTCCTCTTCTCCTGATATATACACATTCCGTAACTTCAAGAGTTCTCTTGAATTTTTATGGTGTGCACAATGGATGGATGCAAAAAGGAAGAAAAAGTTGAAAAGGGTAAGGTTATTGAGTTTCACGAGAACCCTGTTTTCATAACTTTCGATCATGCTGTTGATCATGAAAATAAACTTCCAGTTCAGATGCCATCTCAATTGGTGGGAAATCTTCTTCGAGATTTTGGGGTTGTACGTGAACAACTTGAAATTGCAACAAAGAATCTTGAATTTCTGAAAAACGAACTGAAGAAAGAAACTGATGAACTTGTTTGTGTTCGATCTCTGGTTGCTGGTTATGTCTGAAGACCTTCGATTGCGTTCTTCTTAGGAGTTATATTTCTTAATTTCTAGGAAACTTTTTATGAGAATTTATTCTTGTGTTTTAAGAAGGATAACTAGGGTTTGGAATAACTTATTTTGTGACTACACATTGTTATTGCCAACGATTTTCATCTTACAATATTTTTATATTTATTTATTTAAATTATGAAGTTTATTTGGAAGATGATTTTGCAATATTAATCTTTATTGGTTTTCTATATTGTAAAAATTGTTGTGGGATATGTGTGTTTGCGTCCGTGAACTATGATTGTCCCATATATGTCAAAAGTTAAGTCTACTGTGTCATTATGCAAATATTGATGAAAAGTAGAAAGAACTTTTGATTACAAAGATTAAGTCTATGATATTATTATGCAAATATTGATGTAAAATAGAATGAATCTTTGATTATTACGCAATATTGATCTTTCCTTGATCCACTTCTATGTGAAAGTATTGTATGGCTCCGTAAGTTCTCTTATGTTGAGCATTTCCGATTAAATTAATAATGGATTCTCTTGTGGTTAATTTAATTGAGTTTTCTAGATACAAATTCATGTTTCATGTAACTTGTTCAGGTCCAATGAAATCCTTTTTTTCTTGCAAAAGTAAGGTCGCTCTTGTTGTTCTTTCGGGAATGACATTTTATGGGGGAGAGTTCTTTTTGAACTTGTGCTTAATTGTCAAATCTATGTGGGGAGTGCGGATGTGGAATATTGTAGGAGTTTTCTTGTATCTTTGTAAACTCCTTGATGAATACACTAAGTTTCGACTATGTGAAATCATCGAAATAGAGTTGATATGTTCTCTTTTAGTCATGTAGTATCTCTATGAGAATTTTATTATGATCCCACTAGTTTTCATACCTTTGAAAATTTATATTGACAAAAAGGGGGAGAATTATTATGTAGTTCACACTACAAATACATATGGTTTGCGGATCATTATGTAAGCGAGAGTGGTTTTCATTGTGAGATGAAGTATTGACTAAGGGGGAGTGATACATATCACTATACTATTATTGTCAAAGTTGTGATACAATTGGACTTTGATGTTGTGTCATAATACTATGACATTGTATAACAATAATTGAGAACAATTGCTTTCGTATTGTTATGGCTACGGATCTTCAACAACTATGATGCTGAGTTGAACACGTTCAGAATCACTGGAGTACTTGGAAGTGATGAAGATTTCGAGTAATGTTGAAGAACCAAGGAAATCAAGCATTTGGATGAGAAGCTACAAAATTTATTTATTTTTTCATTCATATGTATTGATAGTTTTGTCACTAAAATTGACAAAGGGGGAGATTGTTAGAGCACTGCTCGGTCGAACTCGCAAGCGTTGCTATCTCAAGCTTGTTGTGAAGTTTAGTTGCCAAAACTATAAGTCTTGATTTCTAGTCTACTAATAGCTATGTCTCGGATTAGGATAAAATGTGTAGTTGAGCTTTAGACTTCACAGCGTTCATCGATTAAAGATGAAGAACTACTAAGGGGAGCTTGTGGAACTTCATCAACAAAAGGTATGTCGAGACTTGAACTCATCTATCACTCAGAAGTCTATTTCTATTCTATCTCATGTTGAGACAAAAGTCGTGTAGCTATATAGACTTTATTTTATACACATTTGATATTTCGACCTGAGTTTAACTCGCTTACATATTTCTTGAAATATATGTTGGTAAGCTTTCGCTTTAACCAAGTTCTTATTTGTTCTTGACGAAAGTCAAAAGATGATCATGTGAAAATACCCTGGTAACATCTATTGATCACTTGAAATTGCTTTGAAGCTAATAGTTTGTGTGAGACAGCTATTCCCGTCTTCCAAGAATGTTTCAATGATTAATATGGAGTTTAGAACGATTAACTGTTGATTGGATATAGCATAGTATGCGTACTTGTATGCTAACTGTTGCAAGTTATTCAAAGTCCGGGAACCATAGTATGCATACCCGTATGCGTACTAGTTTGATAGTTGAAGTCTGGAAACTTAGTATGCATACCCGTATGCGTACCGGCTGAAAAGTTCAACTCCGAGAATTCAACTGAGTTTGGTCACGTACGATAGTATGCATACCCGTTTTCATACTGGCGAACCCAGACCAAGTCCGGAATTCTAAGTATGCGTACCCGTTTGCATACTTGAGTGGGCTAAGTTATAAAATCGGTTTGTTCATGAACAAATACATTTATATATTAAGGAATTCAATCTTTTGCAAATCGTGGCTATAATGTTCATGAATTGATTCCAAGTAAATCAAAATCAATTTTGCTTCAATTGTGTCTTGTATACTTCTATGAGAATATAAACAATTGAACAACTCTATAACTAGTTTCATTTGAATCATTTGAACTAGTTGTGATTAAGATGAACAAGGTTGATATGAAAGTGTTCATATGGATAACTTTCGTTAACTATTATTGAGCCAACTATTTGCACACATTTGGGTACGGTTACTCATACCTAAATGAAGTCATATTTCATTTGTATATATAACAAGCTAAGTTCGATCTAACGGTTGAAAGATATTAGCTTGACTGTAATCAGGTTTGCATCTAACGGTGAATATTGAACGCTTTGTTACCAAGGTAGCATTGATTGCAAACCCTGATTTGAAGACTATATAAGGGAGAACTCTAGAAACTGGGAAACCTAATCCCCACACCTCCTGTGTGATATTAGTTGCGACTAGAGTCGATTCTCCTTTAACCTAGGTTTTTCCTAAAACCATTATAGGTTAACGACTTAAAGACTTCATTGGGATTCTGAAGCCAGATCCAACTATTTTCTCTGTAGTTGTGTGTTCTGATTTTACTTTTTTCTATCGTGTGGAGTACTATCTTCTCTAAGATTTGTTCGAGATTTAATCTCCGATATGTAAGATAAAAAGTAGTCACAAACATCTTCGTCTCATCATTTGTGATTCCACAATATCTTGTTTCGCTTCCATACGATTAGGATTATTGTGAGGTGATTGATATTACTAGGTTGTTCTTCAGGAATATAAGACATGTGTATCAATTGGTTCCTGTTCACCTTGATTTATCAAAAGACGAAAAAAAAACTCGTAGGTATTTTCTGTGGGAGACAGATTTATCTATTCAATATACTTTTCTGTGTGAGACAGATTTGTTTATCAAGTCTTCGACTTTGGGTCCTAGCAACTCTTAGTTATGGGTGAGATCATCTAAGGGAACCAATTACACAGAATCTTGCGTGGTTCAAGAGGCGTAAGGAACGCGATTGTACCTTAATCAGTGTTAGATTGGTTAGGGATCAACTACATTCAAGTCTGAAGTTAACTTGTAGTAGGCTAGAGTCTGTAGCGTCTTAATACAGTGTGGTGTTCAAATCTGGACTAGGTCCCAGGGTTTTTCTGCATTTGCGGTTTCCTCGTTAACAAATTTTTTGGTGTCTGTGTTATTTCTTTTCCGCATTATATTTTTATATAACTGAAATATCACATGTTGTGCGTAGTTCAATCAATTGGTGAATCCAACCTTTGGTTGTTGATTGAAATTGATTGACGCTTGGATATTGGTCTTTGGTACCATCCAAGTTATTTCTCACATTAATCCGGCTCACTGATTTCTATCTGTTAGATTGCAGATTCATTTGAGAAATTGAGAAATAACTCTTGGATGTATTTTCCTTGATTGAGTCTAACTGTCTAGTTGATTCTCTTGGGAATATATTGGAGTTTGTTCATACATATTGCCTAAACGAAATATTGGGCATGGTTGTTAGACCCCAGGTTTTCAATTGGTATCAGAGAAGACAAACACGTTTAAGACGTCATAAGTCTGTGTTTGTAGCAATCTGACTCTATGGACAATTGTGCTATCTCAAACAACGCATCACCAGTCCAGAAACGTTTTGACTTGGTTCAAAGCTATGCTTCTCCTGAGAAATCTTCCTCATCCTCTCCATGGTCGGAAACTGTGTATAACTGGGAAACACGCCTGGATGAACAGTGGGATGATCTTTCAGATGAAGTGATTCAGAAGATGTATATGATGTTAATGAGGAATTCTCTCAATATATCAAGCTTCTTTACCATCTCATAAAGAAAAAGAAGTCAACATCTTGTTTGGCCGAGTTTCTGACTACTATCTATCTAGAAAACAAGAAAATGAGAAAGCTCTTTAAAGGTTATGATTGTGGATATAATATCTTACAATCCCTTCTTAAAGACTGAGAAGAAGATGTGCGCTCAAAGAATTCTAAATGTGAAAGTCTTTTTCGAAATCTCTTATAGTTGAAAGAAGAACTTGTTGAATCCGAAGCAAGATATGACTCTCAACAAAATTGTTTTAGTGACAGAGAAATCGTTTTTCTCGCTAAAGAAAAACAATAAGAGACTGATCTTCAATCTGCTCTTGATAAGGTCAAATCACTAGAGGAAAACTTAAAAAAGTTCAATGCTAGCTCGACAAAATTATCTACTATGCTGGGAGCATGTAAAAAACATCGTGATACACGAGGTTTGGGCTATGAAGGAATAGACGCTCCAAGCTGTGGTATGATCAATTTTGTCTGCGCTAATGACAACCTCCATCAAAAGAGTTCCACTGATGGAAAAAGTGAAACTTTACCTTCGCCGGCAGAAGTATTAACAAACAAAGGTTGTCTCCCTCATAAAACTAGTCATATGAGAAAAGATAATAACTCTCCATACAGATGTTATTATTGCGGTAACAAAGGTCATCTTGAGAGGAGATGTCGTTTTCGCTGAAAGAATGAAAAACTTCATAACATTCTTATCTGGATGTCTAAGGAAGTAATCAAACCGGTTTCTCATATTAATGGTCTTAACTGTCCAACTCTCAGACAAGAAAAGTGTTGTGATGAGCCAAGTCTTGCCTGTAAAGATAACACAATGGATTTCTACAATTGTAAAAAGAATTATGTTATACGGACAAATGACTTCCTTGTTGATCTAATGAGCAAGAAAACTTCTTCAAACTTTTCTTCAGTGACTAAAGGAAGTGTTGGATCAAAAGTATCAATCGTTCCTAAGTATATTCATATCAATAATCGTGTTTCGGAACTAAAGACCAGTATAAATAGACTCAAGCGCAGCATTAAGAAGGCAAGGAAGGTAGCAGCTTCAGGTATCTCTTGTACTCCTCTTGTTAATTCTCTTGAGACTAATCCTATTGACTTTTCTGAAGATTTTCAACAAAGAAAAAGGGAAAATTCCAATACCCTTGATGAGCTATATGCTCATCAAATTACAACGTGACTGCTTACAAGAGAGCATCCTCTTTGAGACTGTGTAAGGATGCTCATAATTCTCAAGAAGCTCTTTTTCTTGAAAAAGTGGTCTTTGTTGTATCTGTTTTTCGGTTTAGGAATAAAATGATCGTCTTACTGTTGAGCCTTGCTCTGGTTAATTATTACATAATGTAATATATTTGATCAATAACTCTTGAGAATATTCTCTTTGTTGCTTACCTTGAAAACCATCATTTTTCTTCCTAATGATAGTTAATCTGTTGATTTCAACAATTACCTTGTGCTCACTTATGAGCTAAGTTGTTCTGTCATTAGAATGTGTTTTTATCAAAATATATTTATAAAAAATGCTTCATTGGCTTGTTGGTTTTGAGCCTGGCTCATAACCACCGACGTTTGTGCACCCGACCCTTACCGAACGTAAACGAGTAACCCTAGGGTTTCCCTATGAAGCACTCATATATATGTATCATGGTTTTCCTCTTCTCCTGATACATACACGTTAAGTAACTTCAAGAGTTTTCTTGAATTTTTGTGGTGTGCACAATGGATGGATGCAAAAAGGAAGACAAAGTTGAAAAGGGCAAGGTTATTGAGTTTCACGAGAACCCTGTTTTAATAACTTGATATCATGTTGTTGATCATGAAAACAAACTTCCAGTTCATATGTCATCTCAATTGGTGGGAAATCTTCTTCGAGATTTTGGGGTCGTACGTAAACAACTTGAAATTGCAACAAAGAATCTTTAATTTCTGAAAAACGAACTGAAGAAAGCAACTGATGAACTTGTTTGTGTTCGATCTCTGGTTGCTGGTTATGTTTGAAGACCTTCGGTTGCGTTCTTCTTAGGAATAATATTTCTTAATGTATATGACACTTATTATGAGAATTTATTCTTGTGTTTTAAGAAGGATAACTAGGGTTTGGAATAGCTTATTTTGTGATTACACATTGCTATTGCCAACGATTTTCATCTTACAATGTTTTTTGATTTATTTATTTGAATTCTAAAGTTTATTTGGAAGATGATTTTTCAGTGTTAATCTTTATTGGTTTTATATACTGTAAAAATTGTTATGGGATATGTGTGTTTGCGTCCGTGAACTATGATTGTCCCATATATGTCAAAAAAAATTCAAGTCTATTGTGTCATTATGCAAATAATGATGGAAAGTAGAATCAACTTTTGATTACAAAGATTAAGTCTATGATATCATTATGCAAATATTGATTGATGTAAAATACAATGAATCTTTGAATATTCCGCAGTATTGATCTTTCCATGATCCACTTTTATGTGAAAGTACTGTATGACTCCGTAAGTTCTCTTATGTTAAGCATTTCATTAAATTAATCAGGGGATCTCTTGTGGTTAATTTTATTGAGTTTTCTGGATACAAATTCATGTTTCATGTAATTTGTTAATGTCCAAATAAATCTTTCTTTTCTTGCAAAAGTAAGGTCGTTCTTGTTGTTCTTTCGGGAATGACATTTTATGGGGGAGAGTTCTTTTTGAACTTGTGCTTAATTGCCAAATCTATGTGGGGAATGCGGATGTGGAATATTGTAGGAGTTTTCTTGTATCTTTATAAACTCCTTGATGAATACACTAATTTTCGACTATGTGAAATCATCAAACAAAGTTGATATGTTCTATTTTAGTCATGAAGTGTCTCTATGAGAATTTCATTATGATCCAACTAGTTTTCGTACCTTTGCCAATTTATATTGACAAAAAGGGGGAGAATTATTATGTAGTTCACACTAAAAATACATATGGTTTATGGATCATTATGTAGGGGGGGTGGTTTTCATTGTGAGATGAAGTATTGACTAAGGGGGAGTGATACATATCACTATACTATTATTGTCAAAGTTGTGATACAATTGGACTTTGATTCTGTGTAATAATACTATGACACTGTATAACAATAATTGAGAACAATTGTTTTCTTATTGTTATGGCTACGGATCTTCAACAACTATGATGCTGAGTTGAACACGTTCAGAATCACTGGAGTACTTTGAATTGACGATGATTTCGAGTAATATTGAAGAACCAAGGAAATCAAGCATTTGGATGAGAAGCTACAAAGTTTATTTATTTTGTAATCCATATGTATTGATAGTTTTGTCACTAAAATTGACAAAGGGGGAGATTGTTAGAGCACTGCTCGGTCGAAATCGCAAGCGTTGCTATCTCAAGCTTGTTGTCAAGTTTAGTTTCCAAAACTATAATTCTTCATTTCTAGTCTACTTATAGCTATGTCTCGGATTAGGATAAAATGTGAAGTTGAGCTTTAGACTTCACAACGTTCATCGATTGAAGACGAAGAAATACAAAGGAGAGCTTGTGAAACTTCATCAACAAAAGGTATGTGGTGACTTGAACTCATCTATCACTCAGAAGTCTATTCCTATTTTATCTCCTATTGAGACAAAAGTCGTATAGCTATATAGATTTTATATTATCCACATTTGATATTTCGAGCTGAGTTTAACTCGCTTACATATTTCTCGAAATATTTGTTGGTAAGCTTTCGCTTTAACCAAGTTCATCTTTATTATTGACGAAAGTCAAAAGATGATCATGTGAAAATCGCCTGGTAACATCTTACATGATTTGTGAGAGACAGTCATTTGATGTAGACTCGGAATGTTTCGTATTGATCTATTGATTACTTTAAAATTGCTTTGAAGTTAATAGTTTGTGTGAGACAGTTATTCCCGTCTTCCAACAATGTTTCAATTATTAATATGGAGTTTACAACGATTAACCATTGATTGGATATAGCACAGTGTGCGTACTTGTATGATAATTGTTGCAAGTTATTCTAAGTCCGGGAACCATAGTATGCATACCCGTATGCGTACTGGTTTGATAGTTGAAGTCCGAGAACTTAGTATGCATACCCGTATGCATACCGGCTGAAAAGTTTAAGTCCGGGAAATGTGACTTCATGGTATGAGTAACCATACCCAAATGTGTGCACATAGTTGGCTCAACAATAGTTCACCGAAGTTAGCCATATGAACACTTTCATATCAACCTTGTTCATCCTAATTGCAACTAGTTCAAATGACTCAAATGAAACTAGTTATGGAGTTGTTCAATTGTTTATATTTTTATAGAAGTATACAAGACACAATTGAAGCAAAATCGATTTTGATTTACTTGAATCAATTCATGAACATTATAGCCACGGTTTGGAAAAGATTGCACTTTTTAATATATAAATGTATTTGTTCATTAGCAAACTGATTTTAGAGCTTAACCCACTCATGACCAAATGTGTATAATCGAAGTCTATATAGCAATACGACTTTTGTCTCAAAATAGGAGATATAATAGATAGACTTTTCAGTGATATATAAGTTCAAGTCTCCACATAACTTTTGTTGATGAAGTTCCATAAGTTCCCTTGAGTAGTTCTTTGTCTTCATTCGATGAACGCCGTGGAGTCTAAATAAGTAGACTAGAAATCAAGACTTATAGTTTTGGAAACTAAACTTTACGAACAAGCTTGAGATAGCAACACTTGCGAGTTCGACCGAGCTGTGCTCTAACAATCTCCCCCTTTGTCAATTTTAATGACAAAACTATCAATACATATGGAATAAAAAATAAATAAACTTTGTAGCTTCTCATCCAAATGCTTGATCTCCTTGGTTATTCAACATTACTCGAAATCTTCGTCACTTCCAAGTAGTCCAATGATTCTAAATGTGTTCAACTCAGCATCATCGTTGTTGAAGATCCGTATCTATAACAATGAGAAAACAGTAGCTCTCAATCATTGTGTTTTGGGGTAAAAACTGATTATGCTGTTTTTGGTAATTTGGGGTGTGTTGATGAGAAACGAGTTCAAACTCTAAACAAATGCACTGCACGGGAATGCTTTTAGGTTCGAGAAATCAATCTGTAAGACTCTGGCCTAAATCAAGAAATGGTCGTCCCAGATTCAATTCGGTCACAAGGTGAAGGAGAAGGGTTGATCTTAGGGAGGGAAGAAGAGACGATGTTTGAGATTGTGAAGGTATTGGTTGTTTATAACTTGTATCATAATGTTAAACTGGCTTGCACAATGTAAGATATCAGTTCTTGGTGTTTCTGAATACGGTGTTAACAACAACTTGGTTTTCTGTGTCATTTGGAAATAGGTTAGAGAACACATTTATACAAGTCATTTTGAGCGCAACCTTCATCTCGTAGGAAGTGGAAGAAGTTGAGTGATGGAGTAGTGGGGTCGTGTAGGTGATGGTCACACGATCACGCCTTTGCCCACTCCCCTCATTACCATTAGCCGTCCAACTTTCCTGAAACGTTCTCGTAATGAGCGCGTTGCACGCCGCACACTGTAAACTGCAAGACTAATACCCCGGTAAGTATCCCCCAGTTTGTGACATGTTTGATGTCTCTAATGAGCGGGGTCAAGTCGTGGGACCTGCCGCGAGGAATAGCATACGGTGCTATTAGGTTAAATAACTAAGTTATTTATGGAATTGATATTCATGAAATATTGTGCATGCTCGATGCATGTAATGCATCGCTTTTAAGCAAGAAGCTCAAAACAATCGATATACACGAAGCATCGTTGTTTTAAAGCTTGATTGAATAAGTCGCGGATAAGCGTCTTAAAATGGCAGCACGTTCAACCATCTTCGAGTGATCGTTTGGAAGCCACATGGGTGGGCCATCATCTGGTCGATCACTCCCTGTGGTAGAGTGGCGGACAGTGATCATTAAGGCGCTTCATTGATCGCCTAATTTTTAATCCAAGCCTTCCGACCAAACTGGCAAAGTTGGACGGACGAGATGATTTACGGCACATGTTTGCTGTCGTTGAAGGAATTTAGGGTTTTTTAGAGGTGCGCAAACATCCCCTCTTTGGCTGATCGAATCCAAGCATTGGTGCTAATCTCGAATTGACCGACCAGGCATGCGTGGAGACGGCCCGCTGGCGTGCATGTCTACACCTCTCGGTCCCTCAAAGATTCGATCTAGTCCACTCATATTGACCGGCAAAGATGAGTGGTCGTGATCGATTTGCGACAGAAATATATTGACGCAAAGGGTTTAAAGGTCGTGTGGCATGCCACCTTTGGGGCGTGCGTTTCGAGGCGCCAGGTCCTAGTCTCCATAGGCCGGCCGGTCACACGCAAAGGTAGGCCCACTGTGATCATGTTGACATCCTTGGGACTCTTGAGTTTATATCTACATCGTCCGTTTAGGATGGTGAAGATGGATGGTCACGATCAATGACAGATGTGTGTTGCCGCAAACTCAATTAGGGTTTTGAAACAGCCACGCCCACGCGACTTTGACCAAGCGGTTTGGCACGCTATTGGTCTCCTTTGGGGAGATCGATCACGTGGGGCCAATTTTGGGATGACGGTGAACGCATGTGCACCTCCTTGATGGTCCTAAATGCAATCCAAACCATCCAAATAGGCTGGCTAAGTTGGATGGTCGTGATCGATTTAAGACGTTCGTGTATTTCCGCGACCCAATTTAGGGTTTGGAAACATCACGCTTGCCATGGTTTGGGCGAGCGTTTCACTGCTCAATGGTCACACCATGGGAAATTCATTCGAGCAATGAGGAACTGGGCCCGCCGGTGTACATGTCAGCGTTTCCCCAATTTCTCATGGGATCATCTAACCCGTCCAAGCAAGCATGCAAAGTTGGACAGTTGCGATGATTTTGAGACTGTCTTGGATAGTTCAAGCTCGTTCGAGCTTCTCCCAAGCAGCGCGGACACCCTACTTAGGATTGGCGTTTGACGGCTCTGGGAGATGTATGGTGATGTTCGACCAGCTAAGGCATAAGTGGGCCTGCCAGTGGTCATCACGATAATTGCCTATTCCTGCCGAGATTTGGCTAGGCTTGTTAAATTGCGCGGCCAACCTGTGTGGCCGTGATCGTTTCTGAGACTGATATGGACAGTCTAGATTTTCTTTAAAGAGTAAATACGTGTTCAATCATGCTAACTTTAATTGAAAAAGTGTGTGAACGCATTGATCTCTTTGTCAGAGAGATGTAGCCTGTATGAGTATTTTTGTGCAGATCCCAATACTAGCACTTCGGGAGATTCATGCTACTCTGCTGAGAGTGAGCATTGATCGTCATGTCATGTCAGTATTGAGAATTCGGCTGAGAACATTGCACGGAAAAATATCAGGCGAGTCACGCATTAGTTAATAATTCGGGCATAAAATAGAATTCACAGAATACTGGGATTGCTACTATGCGCACCATTCTGAGTGAATTTCATATATATATCGAGTTGTTCGATACATGTGTAAGTAAAGAGGTTTGAGCACTCGTCACTTTCAAATGGCCTTTATTCCTTTGCAAGATGATGGTGCTAAATATATATAGGGTTTTACGATTTTGACCCTGAACTAAAAACCACCATCAACATTAAGTCCCCTGCTTAGCACGTAAAGGTGACATTGTTGCGGGGTAAGCACTAGATGGTGACAGACAAAGAAATTCATAAGAGGAGTTTGATGCACATTACCAGGATAGAGACTGGCTTGGTCTTTGTGTAGGGCACGTTTCCGTTCAGCGTGGTTATCTTCAGATAGATAAGTATCTACTTGATTGTTATCCCGTATATGGAGCCTTTATACACGGCAAGTAGAGACTCCTTTTCTTCCATGGGTCTTGCTGATTTGTGGAATATAAAGAAGACGCTAGATCCTTCCCCTCATCACAGGATTGCTTCTCTTTCTCGTTCCAGGTATTGCTCCCTGTTCATTGTGCAGTTTGATTTTTGATTGATAATAACGATTTTACTTACCAGCTGTCGGTATGATCATAACGTCCCTTTTTGCAGTGTATGATGGGAACTACTGGTGATGATTACTCTTTTACTTCTCCAGAGAAGAGCTTTGAGGTCGACAAACCCGAGGCTAGCGCGTTCGAGGAGGTGATGGCCCAAATAGATCCTCCGTTTCGTGAAGCTGGTCGAGCCATACAGGGCATGTCTCTTCTGCAATTGCGCATCGTTCGGGAGCGTACTCAGGCCTTTTTGGCTTCTGTGAGTATGGAGGAGAAATGGAGACACGACGAAGCATCTCAATCAAATAGCGTGAGAGCTGAAAGGTTTGCAGCTCGGCTAAAGCGGTGAAGGGTCGAGCATGAGCGGCCTCCCAATGGAAACGAGTATGATTACCCTATCCGTAACGAAATCATAATTCTTGATTCTTATGTGGACGAACCAGAGCATCCTCAGAAGGCTGTTGGGGAAGTTCTTGAGGAAGAGGTCGAAGTGGGATCCGCAGAAGGTACTGAAGTGGCTGCTGAGGAGCTCACGGTAGAAGCATCTGGAGAAGATGTTTAAGCAGCTTCCGAGAAAGATGCAGGCGCGTTACTTGGAGAGAGTATCGAAGCGGCTGTTGAAAGAGGTGTTGAAAAAGCATCAGAAAGGGAAATTGATGCGGCTTCCAGAGAGGATGCAACGGTGGCTTGTGGTGAAAGTGTTGAAGCAGCTTCCAATGACAGCACCAGTGAAGACACCGCTGACACTTCCAATGTCTAAAATTTCCCTTTGTTGCTTTAATTTATAATTAAGCACCTTCTACAGTTTTGTAGACATTTTCTTCTCGTACTCAGTAGTTTTGTGGTTGAGCCTGGTTTCAATCTAATGATTTTCTCTTTGATATCCGGGAACCCTAGTTGTAGTGTTTTTCCAGTAAGGTCGCGATAGAATCTTTCCATGTGACATTTGATGATACGTTCTCATGTGAACGTGCACTTTCCCTTATGATGATCGCACATAACTCTAAAATAACTAAGGGGATTCAATGATGAAAATCAGAGGCCGGTCACGAACCTGCCTACCTTCCAATTGTGTTGTAATCCGCCTGATCATGTGGTGATTGAGGAGTTGCTTTATTGTTGGAGTAGACTGCTCTTCGAAGCGTTTACCCTAATAATTACAATTCCTTTGCCTCTTTTCTTACTGCACGTATTTCTTTGTGGTTTCTTGAAAGATATGAGATGTTTCTTTTAGGGTTTTGTATTTCTGGTTTGAACTGGTGGGTAAGGAGGGTTTTTTAGGTTTGTTCAAGACTTTGTGTCATGGTTCAGGAGTAAAGAGATTTCTAAAAGGAAATAATAATTTGATTAATTGATAAATTGAAACCCTAATTATGAATGCAAGTAGTACAATCATCTTGGAGGAAATATTGCATGAAAGAGGAAATTGCTGGAAGGAATACTAAAGAGAACGCTGGAGGAAAAGGTATCACAACGTTTTTAGGTATGGAGAATGTTGTAGGAAATGGTAGCACAACGTTTTAGGTATTGTAAGGTTCGAGCCATCGTGAGGGAATCGTCACACCTTCTAGTTTATCAGCATTGATGAGCTTGCAGTAGACGCCTAAGATAACATCTGCTACCAGGTATGGTTTGTCTTCCTTTTCTGTAGGAAAATCAGTCTGAGTGGTCATCTTTACCGTCATATCTCCAACTCGAAACGTGGTCGTCTTCACTACCAAATCTCCAATTTGAAATGGGTTTGGGCGTTGTACAGCTACTTGACTCTGAGACTTGTTGTCTTTGACCGAAGCAGCTTCTAAACTTTTAATAAAGCATTTGAAAGGGCCAACATCCCATTCACATCTCCGAGTGGCGACAGGGTTGTTGACCGAAGCGAGTCCCTTAGCCTTAGAGGAAGGCAAAGTGACTGATTGTAAAAAGGGTTGTTCAATAAGAGTTACTTGGGCTCGAAACCTTCTGAGGTATGCTGACGGGCTCTCTCCAGGTAATTGCGTCACATCGGCAAGTTGTCGATACGGCAACAGATAATCTTCAGGATCTGACGGCTTGTTGGTAATCCTTTCAGGTATAGACACTGGCAAGGGACACACTCCTAACTTTTCTTTTTTGTTATGCACCCACGAGCGCCCCAGAATCATATCATAGTTCGGGTAATCTTTCACAATATGAAACCTACCGCATGTTAGAGCGTCTCCTATCTTGATTTCGAGGTCAATGTACCCATAAGCGTCTCTAGACTCTCCTTCAGAATTTTTAATTATGGTTGGGAAATGAACAACTTCCTGCTTCGAAATCTTTGCATCTTTCAGGGCCTTGACGGTCACAATGTTGAAATCAAATACTACGTCAATCAACACGTTTTCCAACTCGACATTCCTCAAGCGAGCGACAGTTAGGAGTCCCCAGTTACATCTTGCGTTTCCTAGGAAGGATTGTGATTCAGGAGCAACTTCCTTAACTGGAAACAGACGCTTGCCTGATACGACACGGTTAAGAGCCCTGAACATGTCTTGACGCTGTGCCTTTGAGAAATACAGAATTTCACACAATCGTTCCATCGTAGACTGCACAGTCTTGTGAACAGAGTCCCCATAAATCATGCAACTCCTGACAGGAAGGGGGTCTCTGTTGACTCCTTCGTTTCCTAGTTGAAGTTCTCCCGCATCCACCTTCTATTTGAAAATCCGCTTCAACTTGTTGCAGTCACTGGTTGGGTGATTGACGAACCTATGATAACGACAGTATTTGGGATTCGCCATCTCTTCTTCAGTTAGAGGACGTCTAAGAGGAGGTAGCTTGATTGTATCATCTTGAATCCATGCTTCCATAAGTTCAATGACTTCATCTATTGGAAATGGGAAGTCTGGAGCATCTCCAGCTTCAGGAGCTTTATCCGTGGCTTTCCGGGATGGGGTCATCTGTGTTGGCGCTGCGCGTTTGGGTTGTTGCTCCGTCGCTGGAGCTTTCCTTTTTTCTCCTTCTTCCACCACGCTTACAAAAGGACTAGTGTTGTGTTTTTTGTTGATAAGACGCCGGTTTCCTCGGGTTTAGCGCGCATCCTCACCCCTGGTTGTCCTGGTTCTTTCTAAAAGTGTTGTTGCGGTGGTAGCCGATCGTTTAGCAGCTTCATGAAGTTCAGAGCTTTCCTTTTTCCTCCTTCTCCCACCACGCTTACAGAAGGACCAGTGTTATTTTATTTGTTGATAAGACTCTGGTTTCCTCGGGTTTAGCGCGCATCCTCACCCCTGGTTGTCTTGGTTCTTTCTAAAAGTGTTGTTGCGGTGGTAGGCGATCGTTTAGAAGCTTCATGAAGTTCAGAGAATGTCTGGAAGCGAAAGTTTTCCAGCAAAGCACGATAGATGGGAACCATACCGTTAATGCACGACTCCACCAATTTTTGTTCGGTCACATTCGGGTCGTGACAATCCGGATTCTGAATCTCTTGACGTAATCGTTCGGATGCTCGTTGTTTCTCTGAAACATTCTTCCCAAGTCCGAGAAAGTGATTTGCTCAGACACGAAGAAATACTTCTTGTAAAAGGCGGTGACCATCTCACACCATTTTGATATGATGTTTGGTGCGATGTTGTTATACCATGTGTATGCTTTTCCAGTAAGCGATTTTGAGAATTCTTTCAGGCGGAGGACGTGATTGTATTCGTGTTCTCCCAAAGATTTCAGAAAACGAGAAATGTGATCGCGAGCGTTACCAGTACCATCATAAAGGGAAAACTGAGGAGAAGAATATCCTCTCGGTACGGAACTCTCTGCACATCAGGATGATATGGAGGTCGGTGCTGGTGTAGGTCCACCGGGTTTTCCTTGCCTCGATTTTGGAGAAGTCGTTCCAGATCCTCACGAGTGATGAAGTTGGATTGCTGGTTCCCTTCCCATGGGCGTTCAAGAGAAATACGGGCTTCTTCATCTAGGTAGGCACGTCCTGCTGAAGCACTCGCGCCAGGCGTGTTGAAGGTACTCCTTGTTGGTTCCAGAGGATGTCGTGACTCTCGTGGAAATCGTTCTGTTAATGTCTTGAGAAAAGTTTCTGAGTCGAAGCCATGTTTGTCTGGGCCTTAGCGAGAATTTCTTGCCTCTCCATCAAATCAACAATGGTAATAGGGGGTTGGCCTCCTCTGATTCCTCCGACCCTTCGTATTGACGGGGGAGTAGCAGCTGCTCTGGTGACGACTGGAGGCATTACACTTGAAGAAATGTTGGGGTTTGCGGCTGCTCTGGCTCTGGTGATGGGAGGTGTTACCGAGGGAATATCTCCTGCTCCGCTGGTGTTGGTGGTAGAGAACGTATTTCCACGAGATGAATTGATTGTATTGACAGGTTGTATGGTAGCGCCACTGACAGGGACACCAATGCCGAGAGTGTTGTCAGTGCTAGTTCCATCGGAATTGGTCGCCGATCCATACCTAAGATCCACCATTTTGAGAAAATTGAATGAAATTTGATCTTACAACCGAAAGATTAATCTCCCGTTGTGGTCGCCAGTTGTTTTGGGGTAAAAACTGATTATGCTGTTTTTGATAATTTGGGGCGTGTTGATGAGAAACGAGTTCAAACCCTAAACAAATGCACTGCACGGGAATGCTTTTAGGTTCGAGAAATCAATCTGTAAGACTCTGGCCTAAACCAAGAAATGGCCCTTCAAGATTCAATTCGGTCACAAGGTGAAGGAGAAGGGTTGATCTTAGGGAGGGAAGCGGAGAAGCTGTTTGAGATTGTGAAGGTGTTGGCTGTTTATGACTTGTATCAGAATGTTGAACTGGCTTGCACAATGTAAGCTATCAGTTCTTGGTGTTTTTGAATACGGTTTTAACAACAACTTGGTTTTCTGTGTCATTTGGAAATAGGTTAGAGAACACATTTATACAAGTCATTTTGAACGCAACCTTCATCTCGTAGGAAGTGGAAGAAGTTGAGTGATGGAGTAGTGGGGTCGTGTAAGTGATGGTCACACGATCACGCCTTTGCCCACTCCCCTCATTACCATTAACCGTCCAACTTTCCTGACACGTTCTCGTAATGAGCGCGTTGCATGCCGCACGCTGTAAACCGCCAGACCAATACCCCACTAAGTATCCCCTAATTTTTGACATGTTTGATGTCTCGAATGAGCGGGTCAAGTCGTGGGACCTGCCGCAAGGAATAACATACGGTGCTATTAGGTTAAATAAATAAGTTATTTATGGAATTAATATTCATGAAATATTGTGCATGCTCGATGCATGTAATGCATCGCTTTTAAGCAAGCAGCTCAAAATAATCGATATACACGAAGCATCGTTGTTTTAAAGTTTGATTGAATAAGTCGCGGATTAAGCGTCTTAAAATGGCAGCACGTCCAACTATCTTCGAGTGATCGTTGGGAAGCCACATGGGCGGGTCATCATATGGTCGATCACTCCCTGTGGTAGAGTGGCGGACGGTGATCATTAAGGCGCTTCATTGATCGCCTAATTTTTAATCCAAGCCGTCCGACCAAGCTGGCAAAGTTGGACGGACGAGATGATTTACGGCACATGTTTGCTGCCGTTGAAGGAATTTAGGGTTTTTTAGAGGTCCGCAAACATCCCTCTTTGGGTAATCGAATCCAAGCATTGGTGCTAATCTCGAATGGACCGACCAGGCATGCGTGAAGACGACCTGCTGGCGTGCATGTCTACACCTCTCGGTCCCTCAAAGATTCGATCTAGGCCACTTAATTTGACCGGTAAGGATGAGTGGTCGTGATCGATTTGCGACAAAAATATATTGCCGCAAATGGTTTAAAAGCCGTGTGGCATGCCACCTTTGGGGCGTCCGTTTCGAGGCGTCATGTCCTAGTCTGCATAGGTCGGCCGGTCACACGCAAAGGTGGGCCCACGGTGATCATGTTGACATCCTTGGGACCTCTTGAGTCTATATCTACATCGTCCGTTTAGGCTAGTGAATATGGATGGTCACGATCAATGATAGAGGTGTGTTGCCTCAAACCTCAATTAGGGTTTTGAAACAGCCACGCCCACGCGACTTTGACCAAGCGGTTTGGCACGCTATTGGCCTCCTTTGGGGAGATCGATCATGTGGGGCCAATGTTGGGCTGACGGTGAACGCATGTGCACCTCCCTGATGGTCCTAAATGAAACCAAACCATCCAAATAGGTTGGCTAAGTTGGATGGTCGTGATCGATTTAAGACGTTAGTGTATTTTCGCGACCCAATTTAGGGTTTGGAAACATCACGTTTCCATGGTTTGGGCGAGCGTTTCACTGCTCAATGGTCCCATCATGGGCAATTCTTTCGAGCAAGGAGGAAGTGAGCCCGACGATGTGCATGTCAGCGTTTCCCCAATTGCTCATGGGATCATCTAACCCGTCCAAGCAAGCAGTCGAAGTTGGACGGTTGCGATAATTTTGAGACTGTCTTGGACAGTTCAAGCTCGTTCGAGCTTCTCCCAAGCAGCGCGGCCACCCTACTTAGGGTTGGCATTTGACGGCGCTGTGATATGTATGGTGATGTTCGACCAGATAGGGCATAACTGGGCCCTCCGATGGTCATCACGATAATTTCCTATTCCTGCCAAGATTTGGCTAGGTTGTTAAATTGCGCGGCCAACCTGTGTGGCCGTAATCATTTCTGAGAATGATGTGGACAGTCTATATTTTCCTTAAAGAGTAAATACGTGTTCAATCATGCTAACTTTAATTAAAAAAGTGTGTGAACACATTGATCTCTTTGTCAGAGAGATGTAGAATGTATAAGTATTTTTGTGCAGATTCCAATACTAGCACTTCGGGAGATTCATGCTACTTTGCTGAGAGTGAGCATTGATCGTCATGTCATGTCAATATTGAGAGTTAGGCTGAGAACATTGCACGGAAAAATATCAGGTGAGTCATGCATTAGTTAATAATGCCGGCATAAAATAGAATTCATAGAATACTGGGATTGCTACTATGCGCACCATTCTGAGCGAATTTCATATATATACCGAGTTGTTCGATACATGTGTAAGTAAAGAGGTTTGAGAACTCGTCACTTTCAAATGGGCTTTATTCCTTTGCAGGATGATGGTGCTAAATATATACAGGGTTTTACGATTTTGACCCTGAACTAAAAACCACCATCAACACATTGTTATACAATGTGATAGTATTATTACACAACATCAAAGTTCAATTGTATCACAACTTTGACAACAATAGTATGGTGATATGTATCACTCGCCCTTAGTCAATACTTCATCTCACATGAAAACCACTCCCCCTTACATAATGATCCGTAAACCATATGTATTTGTAGTGTGACCTACACAATAATTCTCCCCCTTTTTGTCAACAAAATTGGCAAAGGTACGAAAATTAATGGGATCCTAATGAAATTTCCATAGAGACACTTCATGACCAAAAGATAAGCACATATCAACTTGTTTAGATGCAATCATATAGCCGAAACTAAATGCATTCATCAAGGAGTTTATAAAGATACAAGATGACCCTTATAATATTCCACAGCCGCACTCCCCACAAAGATTTGGCAATTAAGCACAAGTTCAATTATGAACTCTCCCCCATAAAATGTCATTCCAAAAGGAACAACAAGAGAGACCTTACTTCTACAAGAAAAGAAGGATTTCTTTGGACATTAACAAATCTCATGAAACATGAATTTTGTATCTAAAATACTCAATTAAATTAACCACAAGAGAACCCATGATTAATTTAACCAGAAATGCTCACATAAGCAAGATTACGGAGCCCACAGTATTTACACAAAGATGTGGATCAGGGAAAGACCAATACTGCGGAATATTCAAAGATTCTTTCTATTTTTTATCACTATTTGCACAATGACATATAATAGACTTCATCTTTGTGAACAAAAGTTCATCCTATCTTCCATCAAGATTTGCGTAATGACATAATAGAATTAACTTTTATTTGTCAAAAGTTCATTCAATCTTTATCAATACTTGCATAATGACATATGAAAGACTTAACTTTTGACCACGTATGGGACAATCATAGTTCACAGACGCAAACACACATATCCCATAACAAGTTGCAATATATAAAACCATAAAGATTAATACTGCAAAATCATCTTCCAATTAAACTTTAGAATTTAAATAAATAAATCTAAAAACATTGCAAGATGAAAATCGTTGGAAATAGCTATGTGTACTCACAATAAATGGTATTCCAAACCCTAGTTATCCTTCTTAAAACACAAGAATAAGTTCTCATAAGAAGTTCCTAGAAAAAAATAAAACGACTCTTAGAGAACATAATTCGAAAAACATCAGACATGGCCAGCAACCAGAGATCGAACATAGACGAGTTCATCAGTTTCTTTCTTCAGTTCGCTTTTCAGAAATTAAAGATTCTTTGTTGCAATTCCAAGTTGTTCACGTACGACACCAAAATCTCTAAGAAGATTTCCTACCAGTTGTGATGACATATAAACTGGCAGTTTGTTTTCATGATCAATAGCATGAAAGTAGGTTATGAAAACAGGGTCCTCGTGAAACTCGATGGCCTTGCCCTTCTCAACTGCATCTTCCTTGTTTCATCCATCCATTGTGCTAACACAAGAAGCTTAGGGGAACTTTTTAACGATACGGAACGTGTATGTATCAAAAAGGGCATGATATATATATATGAGTGCTTCATAGGAAAACCCTAGGGTTACTCGTATATGTTCCATACGGGTCAGGTGTACGTGTACTTATGGTTACAAACTTGGTACAAGACCAAGAGAGTAATGGATCCAAATTTAGAAGTAGTATCGATAGAAATCAAGGACACATTCTAAACAAGTTGGCGATAGCCTTAGTTCAAAAGAATATAAGATAATTGTTGACGATCAACAACTAATTGGTCAATGGGAAGAAAAATAAGAATCATTCAAGTCAAGCAACAAAGAAAATATTCTCAAGAGTTAATGATCAAAAATATTACACCATGTAATATAATGGAGCAACGCTCAACAGTATTATGATCATCAAGACGTGAAAGGCCAAAGATAATGAAAAGAATAATATAACAACGACTACTTTCTCAAGACAATAGATCTTCTTGAGAATTATGAGCATCCTCCCATAGTTACAAGGAGGATGCTACACTGGGCAGTCAAGTTGTATTTTGATGAGCATTTTGCTCATCAAGAATATTGACTTCTTCTCTCTTTCCTTCATGAAGAATTTCAGAAAAGTCAATAGGGTTATTCGAAAGATATTTAAACAGTGGAGAACAAGGGATATCTGAAAATGTTGCCTTCCTCTCCTTCTTAATGCTTCGTTTAAGTCTGTTTATACTCGTCTTGAGCTTTGAGACTCGATTATTGATATGAATGAAGTCTGGAGAAGACATCTTGGATTCAAGACTTTCTTCAGAGAGAGGAAAGGAGTACATTTTGTTTTCCTCCTATTACTTTTTCTCTTCTCAGAGTAATTTAAAGAGTCAGTTGTCCACCTGACGTTCTTTCTTCTACAATTGTAGGAAATTTTTGTGTCATAATCATAATCAAGAATTGGCTCATCATAACATTTTCTTGATTGAAGAAAAGACCTTTTACTCTAGCTAGATGAGAAACATGTTTAATCACTTCTTTATACATCCATACAAGAATGTTATTGTGACTACTAATTTTCCCATAGTCTACGTAATGTATACAGCTCAGAGAATCGGATACTATGTAGTATTGATACCTCCGTTGAACTGATAATTCTAAGTTATAAAAGATATCTAAGATCACAATTAACGAAGAACGCAAATATAATGTAAATGGAACTAAGTTACCATGAGACACAAGAGATTACGTGGTTCGACTTTCGTCTACGTCCACGGGGTAATGAGTGATTGTTTGTGTTAGAGCATTGGTCGGTCGAAATCGCATGCGTTGCTATCTCAAGCATGATTGTCAATGTTAGTGATCAAATCTATAAGTCTTGATTTCTAGTCTACTATAGTTAAGTCTCGGACTAGGATAGAAAGTGTAGTTGAGATCAAGAACTCCATGGTGATCATCATAAAAGATGAAGGACTACTCAAGGAACTGGTGGATCTTCATCGACTAAAAGGTATGTGGAGACTTGAACTTATCTATCACTCAAAAGTCTATCTACTCTATCTCCTATCTTGAGACAAAAGTCGTTTTTCTATATAGACTTTGATTATACACATTTGTTATTTCGATCCGAGTTTATCTCGCCTATCTATTTCTCGAAATATGTATTGGTAAGCTTTTGCTTTGGCCAAGTTCATCTTTACCTAGTGACGAAAGTCATGATACGTTTCAATCACTTTGGAAATTGCTTACTTTGACGAAAAATAGTTTGTGAATAACAACTATATAATAACGTCCTCTAAGAATATTTCAATGATTAAAATGAGAGTTTAGATTATATAACCAATGATGGATATAAGCATTGTGTGGTAACATATATATGTATAAGTCCTTTTTCCTTGAACCGAAGTTTGCGAACTTTGTTGATCAAGAGAACCGAAATAGTGGCGTGAGCTAAGTCCGCGAACCCAGTCCGCGAACCCAGTCCGCGAACTGGCGGAAGTTCTCGACACGAAAATATCTGCTGGAGTTTGTGAACTCCTTCCGGGAACTTAAGTCCGCGAACTAAGTTTGCGAACTTGAGTTGGTTATATCGAAAAACGATTGTTTGTGAACTTATTCATATTAACTAAGGAATGCTAAATGCAAACCGTGGCTATATAGTTCATGAACTGATTCGAGTGAATCAAATCGTTTTTGCTTCGATTGTGTCTTGTGTAGTTACATAAGATTTCCTTGCAATTGAACAACTCTCTAACTAGTTCATTTGAGTCATTTGAACTAGTTATGGTGAAGAAGAACATGGTTGATATGAAAGTGCTCATATGGCTAACCATTGGTTAACTATTGTTGAACCAACAAATGTTCAAGTTTGGGTACGGTTACATAAACCCAAAATAGTACATTTCATTTGTGTGTAACAAGCTAAGTTTTCGATCTAACGGTTGAAAGATATTATCTTGAATCTAATCAGGTTTTCATCTAACGGTGAATATTGAATGCTTTGTTACCAAGCTAGCATTGATTGCAAACCCTGATTTGAAAGACTATATAAGGGTGTAGATGGTGGATTTTCGACAAAGGGTAGAATTGTAAAACTATACTCCAGATTCGGCAACCGGATGAATATTGAGACTCATGTCTCTCATTAAAGCATGAAAGCTCATGTCATAAATCTCTGACTGAGAAGGATGTCTCTCATAGTACGTGTAGATGTGTAGTCTCTCAGCTGAGGCCACGACACATCTCATGAATACTGAGCAATTTCAGTAATTACTCCGGATCCGGCAATCGGATGAGTATCGAGACTCATGTCTCTGTGCATGAAAGCTCATGCCACCTCTTATGGAGAAATTCTCTCAGAGAAGATGAAGATGTGCAGTCTCTCAACTGAGGCCACGAAACATCTCATACTGTATAGAATCGAAAGATTGGGCGGCTCCTAGACAACATGTCTGCTAGTATAGAGCGACAACGTCTTCGGGATGTAACCAGATTTTCCCCGACTATACAAGAGGAATATGACACTCCAGCAAGTTCATATTTCTCAACCCTCAGATAATTAATGCTCCTAGACTGGAAGCCCTTCTAGTATAGAGCCAGCAATTAATTATCTTAAATCGTCTGATATCCAGCAATATTCTACGAGCCATCGTCTGAATATCCAGCAATATTAGGGAAAGGTGTCGCGGGACCGAGCACCAGACTCCCATTCCCTATTTTATATTTTAATTTATGTCTCTCATCTCATGGAAGTTCCCTAATTTCGCCAAACGCTCCAGTTTCATGGAATTTCCCTTAAATCAGAGAAAAATACATAAAATCACATAAAACTGGGAAAAGCGTATGGGACCGCGTGTCAGTTGGCCGGCCATGCCCTAGCCGTGGCCGGTCTCACAGCTTGTGATTCCTTGTTTATTTATTATTTTCATCATCTCATGTATTTTTGCCGGTTTCAGCAAAACCATGGATTTTGCATATTTTCTCCAAATGTTGCTCAAACGTGCATCAGAAAATATCAAAATTCTCGAGACTGAAGCACGGACACTATGGTGACACGGTCACATCCCCTTGACCGACCAAGGGTGACCCTGAGACTTGCAAACAGCTGGTCCCGCATGTTTTAATGATTTTAACCTAATTTGCTCAGTTGCTCATATTAGGTTCGAACTCTTTCCAAAAAATTGGAAGTTCGCTCAAACGACCATCTACTGGTCCCACGACCATCAAGAGCCGGTCTCATGACCTCTTGGTCGGCCCCTCATATTTTCTACATCAGGTTTTATGATTTGTTGCTCACACGAGCATTATTTCAGTAAATGATTAAACCAGCATTTAATCATTCTTTCACCAACTGGTCCTCAAGAGACTTTGGTATTTTTTGCTCATTCGAGCATCTGGGCATTCTATGGTGTACCCGTCATCCCATGTAGCCGGTCCCGTGTTGATTTGCAATAAATCATCATTTCGGTAAAATTAGGGTCTTGAATCCAAAGCTCTGCAGAAACGTGATTCTGTGCAGATTCGAACACTCTGATAATTTTATGTTGATTCTATGATTGATATTCATATTTATTTTGCTCGACCCAGCAGTCAGTAACTTAAATTAATATTTTATTTGATCCAGCTACCAACAATTCATCAAAAGAACAATATTTGCTCGAACTAGCAATATTCGCTCGAACAGGCAATATTTATTCAATTAGCAATATTCGCTCAGACTAGCAATATTTGCTCAAATCAAAGAATATTGGTTCAACTACCAATATTCAATAATTTAGCAACACAGTTTTGCTTGTCTTAGGTTATAATGATACCTCGTCTCAGCAGACACATTAAATTCATGAGTTTCGAAACATTTGCTAATCATGTTCAACTCAGCGCTACATGGACTCATCGTCCCATAAAGTCAGTAGCTGACTCCACAATCACGAGATTTCAATCGTGTCACATGGGGGAATATTAACTAGGGTTTTGGTCTGGCGGTCTACGGCACGTGTGTTCAACCACGACGAAAATGTGAGCAAGTCGTGCAATCAGTTGGAAGAGTCAGCAAAGTAGTGGGTGTAAAGTTAACCAAGTCTCCGCACGATGAGTAATTGGTTTTAACACGATTTCCCCATTTTCCACTCTCTGATTCCAGCAACTGTCACACTTCACGGGATCATGGTGTTTTCAACTCCGGTATTATAAAATATCTCTGAATCCTGATTGAAGAAAGGAGGTTTTTCGAACAATCGAACAACATTCGCCAAAACGAGCAATTTCTCATCAAAGTTCATACAGACAATCTTTCGTCTACACGAACTTACAGAAATTACTCTCAATTGAGAAAAATTCAATCATTCAGAGCATTTTCACGCTGAATTCACAACACACCTACAATCTTAGATCACCATTGATCTCACGCATTTCTCAGCTTCCCTCCTATAGATCAACCCATCCTCTCTTGTGACCGAATTGACTCTGGAATGGCCATTGTTCTTGGTTTAGGCCGGGGTCTTACAGATTGATCTCTCGAACTTAAAGCACTCCTTTCTTGCAGTGCATCTGTGTGAGGTTCAACATTTCTCTCGGTTCAAGGAGTCTCCACACGGTCGACTCTTCAATTCCGTAAAAACCATCAACTCGTTTAGCCCCATCTATAGATTGGCGACCACAGTGGGAGGTTAATCTCTCGGTTGCAAATCACGATTTCACAAGATGGTTGGTCTTAGGTCTGGGATAGTTACAGGTTCCAACACAAACGACGCTAGTACTAGCAACAACAACAATGACAATCAGAATATCCCGGAAACGATTCCGGCCTCCAACACTGATGGTGGTGACATTACTCCTCCTCACGCTGAAGGTCATCCCCTGTTCGGTCGACACCCTGAAGAAGTCAGAGGAAATCCACCACCTACCATTGCTGATCTTATCAAAGTGCAGGAGACTCTCGCAAAGAATCAACTGACATGGCTTCTACACAGAAGGAGCTGTGTAATTATCTCAAAACTCTTACTGATAAGATGACAGAGAAGACTCAAGAAAAGGGAAAAGAGAAGGAGAAATCCTCAGATGTTGATCCTGAAGTAATCCCAATCCATACAGTGGATGATGAAACTGGCAAAGTTGCAGATTCGTCAGCAAAGGAACCATCAAATTTCATTACTCGGGAAGACGTGGAGCGCCTTCTGGAGAACCGTGGAAAAGACAAGACATCACATGTCCATCGTCACCAACCTCCTTATCCTGCCGCTACGCAGAGGATTCCCCTTCCAAAAGGTTACATTTCTCCAACTTTTACTCTGTATGACGGAACTGGCAATGCTCGAGAACATGTCTCTCGTTTCCTCGAAGCCTTGGGAGAGCATGAACATAACCATGTTGTTCGCCTCAAGGAGTTTTCAAAATCCTTGAAAGGCAGAGCATACACCTGGTACAACAACATCGCACCGGGGACTATCAACAATTGGGGAGAAATGATCAACGCCTTCTACAGGAAGTACTTTTTCGTGTCAGAAAGTCACTCTCTCTGATCTTGGAAGAATGTTCCAGAGGGTCAGTGAAAATCCCAATGATTACGTGAAGAGATTCAGAGTCCAGGCCCTGGACTGTCATGACCCAAATGTCACAGAGCAGCATCTGGTAGATTTGTGTATCAACGACATGCTCCCGGTTTACAGAGCTCTATTGGAGAATCTTCGATTCCAGACTTTCTCAGAGCTTCACGAATCCGCGAAGAGATCAGCAACCACTGCACCTGCCCTGTTACAAAGAGCAAAGTCCACAAAGACTGAGGAATCACGTGACACTCGAAGAAGCAGACGCCTGATCAACAAGCAGTACAACCTGTAGCCCTCTGCAAACGCTGCTGAAGGGAGCAAGCGCAAGGCAGAATCCCCGAACAAGCATACTGCATATCCTCCAAAGACGCAAAAGAAAGACAAGCCAGAGACACAGGCTCCTGGCCACCGCACAGAAGCTCCTGATGATGCACCTGATTTTCCTCTCCCCATTGGAGAAGTGCTCGAACTATTAGACACCTGGATCCAAGATGGTGCAATCAAATTGCCATATGTTAGGAGAGACCCAACTGAGGAAGACATGGAAAATCCGCGTTACTGCCGATTCCACAGGTTCGTCAATCACCCCACAAGTAGCTGCAAAGTTTTGAAACGCATATTCAGAGAAAAAGTTGAGTCAGGAGAACTTAACCTTGGATCCGAAGGAGTACACAGAGATCCTCTTCCTGTCAGGTCTTTCTCCATTTCTGAAGCACCAGTCAAGGAAGCGGTTCAGTCATTGATAGAGCATGTCTGTGAATTGCTCTATCTGTCAAAAGCACAAAGGGGAGACATGTTCACAGATTTGAACCACATAGTGACTGGGAAACGCCTATTGATTTCATAAGTACCTCCTGAACCTTCAGCCACCGACAAAGAAATGTATGACTGGGGACTGCTCACCACCGTGCATATTAAAGGAAATGAGTTCAAAAGAGCATTCGTTGATGTCGGCACCGCCGTAAACATCATCCCTTTGAAAACTCTCAGAGCTGCTGGCATTACTCGACAAGAGGCTACTCATGCTCCCATAGAAATCAGGGACCACGAAGGAATCTCCAGAGATGCATACAGCTTCATCATTCTTAAAGTCACGGAGAATTTGGTCTGCACTGAGACCAAGTTTTACATAATTCGAGAAGATCCTGGATATGACATGATCCTTGGAAGAACTTGGATTCATGCTGGAAGGGTAATTTCAAAGCTTTCAACACGCTCTGTCGTCGACAAAGACTCCAAGTTGGAAGAGGAAACAGAGGACACCCCACCGTTCGAGCATTTGGAGGAAGTAAAAACCTTGATGGGACTTACACAAGAACCTGGGGAAAATCCACTTACCTTTGTCAAAAGGTTTCGAGCTCAGGGAAGTCTTATTCCTTTTCGTGCTCCAATATTACCAATGTTCAAATATGATGCTTTGATTCAAGGACTTCTCCCTACAAACGGTTTAGCAATTACCAAAAGTTATGAATTGACAACTTCACCCCGCCAATATTATACCCAATGGTTGGGTTCAGAGCTTCTCCAAGTCGGTCATTCTATCAAGAGGTTTATTGTTGAAGACCTGGCTAAGCACGACAGACAATATGTTGTGTACTCTCCTCTACATGAGTTACCATACCTGCCACAACCATGGAATCAACAAAAGATATTCAAGGCGCGAACTACTAAGCCGAACAAATTCGAGGAAGGGAATTTGGTTCTCAAGGCGGCTAAACGAGATCTCAACTCCGCAAGGAGCTCCAATTGGGAAGGACCATTTATGGTTTCTAAGTCCATAACTGGAGGATACTACAAATTGGTCAACACGGATGGCAGAACCCTGCCAGTAATTCACGAGAATTGGCTTAAGGCGTTTGTCTGAAATTATTGGGTATTTGAGGTACTGAGCGTTTGAGCACTCATGATGTCTGGATTTGGCATTTAGGATTTTATTTCATTGTATTTCAATTCCTCCAAAACGTTTGCAATACTTGCAATCAGTATTTGAATTCAGCAATTTATCAAAAATTCAGTTCACTTTACTTAAAGGAAAATCTCAATCAAATCCAAAATAAAATCCTTAACCATCTAGCAATCCAAAACCAGCTAATATCAAAACCCAAATGAAAACCTCACATCTCTCAGAAGTTCAGAAATTCATGAGATTATGGAAAGGAAACTAAAGAAAACCATCGAAGAAAGATTTCTGCTCCTCTGCCTCCTCTAAGACTTTCAGAGCCGCCTTTTCCACCTCCAGCTTCCTGGTTAGATCAGCAACTTCATTCATCTTCTTCAACACGGCATCACTGGTAGGGGAGGGAACATCTCCCTTTACTGCTTTCCTGATAACTTCAAGTCTTTGACGGAGCCACTTCAGATTGAAGCCAAGATCTTCAGCATTCTTCAAGTTGTATTCCCAATCAAAGAGTACATCTTGAGTAACAGCATTTTTGGCAGTAATCCGGATACCATCTATGATACGCAAGATAGCCTCCACTTGTTTCGTCAGAAAATAACTGCGTTCTGGATCCCGAGTGACAACAATGTGTCCATACATTTCCCACAGTTCCTTGTACATAGCAGCATATCCGATAGGAACGCTAAATCCTCCAACAAGCTGGTGATACGGGAGTAACTCACCAAATTGAGGATCAAAGGAAATCCCTGGAGTCGGATACTCATGCACTATCATCTGGTTCTCAACTACTGGAGCAACATCGGTGATCATAGAGACAATTTCAGAAGAAGTAGCTTCCGCTATTTCGGGTTCGGGTTCCACCGTCTGAGGCACAATTAGAGTTTCTTCTACCTCCACGGCATCAACGACCAACGCTTCATTATCTTGAGGCACAGATATGGAAGTCTTGTCACCGACAACTCCTGGATTGCCCAAACCATCATTACTGGATTCATAATTCCCAACTTCGTTATTCGGCACTTAATGCGAAGATTACATGGGATTAGAATGATTCAAGGATGGAAATCCAATACGATTATAAAATTAAGAAAGTAAGTGAACTAACATCATCTAAGTTCCTTATCATGCATCTAAGACGTGTACAAGTAGCATCAAAGTCATGAAACACGTTTTCAAAGAAACTCAGCTGAAGAAATTTTACACTTCCCTGTGTTCAATGACGAACTGGGAGCAATTAGTATGGATTCTAGAGTTGGGTCATATATCATTCTCTTCTTATGGAAGTCCTCTACAACATGTCAAAATTTCATGGCAATTGGGAGAACGAGCTAGGATCTGTGGTCAAAAAATCGGGCAACATGCAATCTGAAAAAAGTTCTGAAAGTCTCCTGGAAGTTTACTATTTCGTCTTTTTCAGGCCCTAAACGTGCTCAAAACTTAAAAATCTTCTTTGAAAAAAAAGCTTGAAAATTTCCTGGGCTTGAGGATACATATGCAGATATTGAAAATCCGGCTCCAGATGAAGATTTTACGGCGTTTTTGGTAAAAAAACTGGATTCTGAATTTTCTGACGACGAAGTTCGACCAAGTTTTTTCATATATACACATAGATTCTCATTCATTCATTCACAAATCAGCACTTTCATACTTCTATGAAGAGGGTACAGGGTATATACTTACTTTGGATGTCTCCGAAGTACTCGAGGAATTATGATCGTCCGTATTAACAACAAGGGGTTCATTACTTCTATTTGGCTCCGAATATTTGAAAGCGCCTTCATCTATATTCTCATAGGAAGGTCGAACATCAGCACTTTACGTCTCCACGATGACATCCTCCTGGACATATTATCAAGTAATTAGCATCTTCACATGAAACTTTTATGTCCGATGGTAAAGGAAATTACTCACGGCGACTTCTTCTTCAACGCTCAAATCAGAAGTCGTCTGCCCAGCAGCAGAGAATCGAAGACCGTCAATACTAGACGGAGCAAAGTCCTGTAACCAAATAACAAATATTGGTTTTGAGATCCTGATAATGCGGATGGAAGAAGTCACAACGGAAAAATATCAACAACTCACCAAAAAGGCGACTGGGGACTTTATGGTGTTGGGCAACAACTTGTAATTCTTACTCCTGCCTTCTCCACCGTGGGAAATTTCCTCCACCTATGAGAAATTCACTTCAATTCGAGGTCTCACAGCACGACCCTCCTGCAAAAGAAATTGATGTAGTAATTAAAGACGATTATACGAGTTGTATGAGGAATATGCAAAAGAATACATACCGGTGAACCTCCTGGAGATGTCTTTCGTTTGTCACCACCAGAAATATTCCTTAGTCTGGGACGAGAGGCACTCATCTCAGAAGAAGGGGGATCCTTCACTAAAGGTTGGGAGGCCGTCACATAATCACTAAGACGCTCAAGCTGCTGATCCCAGAATTCCATGTAACCTGGAGTCACGTACGTGGTTCGATCAATACAAGGGAACCAATAGGAGCTCCCTTCATCATGTGTGTGATCTAAACAAGTCTTAAGTTGTTCTACTGATGGTCTTCTCCTTCTGAAGGTTGGAACACATTGGTCCATACCCATCTGACGGGCGGTTCTGTCAATATTATACTCCTCCACCGAAAAATCTCCATAAGCTACTGATATTATGTGACCGAGAGTACAACTCAGCATGAAAGATCTTTCGCCATCACTCAAATCAGCACCGGATTTCAAATACTTACTTTCTCCAGCATTGAAAGTCTTCAATTGAGAAACGTGAGGAGGAACCACCACCCGAGGACGGAAGTTGAACTCAGACTCGTCATCTAATACGTCGATGAAGCGTGTCTTGGACTGAATTTTCTTCGTAGACCAGCGCATAATCCTAGTGTTGTCTTTCTCATGGAAGATACTTCGAGCATCAGTAGAGTTCAGACTTTGTAAGACACTACGGGGAATGGGTGCATAGTTTCCGAAACGCTCCCACATCAGAGCTTGGAGGAACATCGTATTGGCGTCGCATTCAATATTCATGAAGTCGTTCGAAACACTGGAGTCTACGACTAAAGAGTCTAGGTTATAATAAATAACCCAATAATAAGCTACCGAGCGGAAGTTGTTCACCTTGAGCCAATTTAATAGCGAAAGGAATTACAAACGGCTTCAACAAGGTACCAACATCTTCAAACACATCTCTGGACAGCCATAAGCACAAGAAAGCATCAATAGACAACATACCGTCGGGTTCATCAAGAGGGGCGTCTCGTGGCCACCAATGTGTCAACCAATGAGCGTAACAACCTTTACCAAAAACCTTGTTGATTCTCTCCATCTCAGCTGTTAAAGTTTTGGAAACTGCTTTCTCTTCCGCCGTCCAAAGTTCTTCAGGAAAGTTACCTATAATTGGAAGATGCAACAAAGCAACTACATCTTCCAAGGTAATAGTGAACTCTCCCCAGCTTCATATAAATGTATGAGTTGGGATGCACCAGCGAGCAAGAAGAGCTACAATACCTCGTGTGTCATGAAAGATATACAAATCTCCAGATGTTTGAACGACCCTGGTAATTTGTGCTCTATCCAGCATAGCTCTAACACGAGGAAATCCCAGCATGTGTCTAGATCATCCCGAGAACTTCTCTAAAGGGCGTCGAGAAAGCTTGAATTCAATCATTGAAGCCTGGAATAATCCTCGTTCAAGACAGAACCGAATAACATCACGAGGAGTCACCAATTTCTTTTGAGTGACCGTCCTGGGATTGATCAGAAGGAGATATACCGGGGACTTGCTCCTAAACCTCAAAGAAAGCGTCATATATATTTGGGACATTCTTGACTCCAGGTGTTTCGTCTTCTTCAGCAACGGAAGTCTCATCCGTGCATGTTTCCTCTATGGAGATATCATCATCTGCACACCTTTCATCTCAGGAAGCGTCATTGGCTGGAGAATCAGACATCCTCGCAAAGCTGCTGTGAAATCCACACAATGTTTCAGTCATCCGCGAATTCAATAAGATGATGGAATCATGCAAATTAAAATGCCGGTGTCTACAAACGGTAAATCTTGAACTCTTACCTCTTTCAATTTCACTAACAATAGTGGTTGCAATACAAGAGTTAACACACGAAATCAATTCGTTCCTTGAAACCTGCAATAACGAACAACACTTCATTAGTTCATGGAAAATGATTTTCTCATAAAATCATGTACATAATCTTCATAATGTGAACATTCACACAACTGAACTATGATATTTACAATAAGAAATGACTTCATCACAAATATGTTGTATAATTTGAAGGTTACTCAAAACCCATGTCTTGATTTTATAAAAAAATAATTAATGCAATTTGTTCATATAAATTTTCAGAATTTATCTAATAAGAAAAAATCCATGTGAATAAAATACGTCATCATGTTTCACATAAAATATGTCACGGCTACATGTAAAAAAAAAATCTATTTTCCTTCGTATTAGTGTTTTATTAAAAACGAAGGTTTATGCTAGTTTTGTGAAAGCTCACACCTATTGTGATAAAATACTAACTCTCATGAAAGCTCATAAATAAAGTTTTATCACTGGACATAAGTTTACATACATAAAAATATATATGTATATTTTCCTCGAATAAACATTATTCTTTAAAACGGAGTTTATTTCGGTTTTATGAAAGCTCACATCTATTAAGGTAAAATCTTGGTTCACATGAAAGCTCATACACTAAGTTTTATCACTGGACCTAAGTCCACATATATAAAAAAAATCTCTCATAAATCAGGGATTTTTATTAGTTTTCAAAAATAACGATCGAACGAACATACGTTTGATAAAACAAGGGTTTTCTACAAAACTCACATCAACATATACACATGTATAGGATTTTGATATGGTGAAAGCATGAAACACTCATGGAATCATTAAAAATCTAAAAAAAAAATTGGACGCACCTGGTCGCTGCCGGTCGGAAGTTGGCCGGACGATGCTAGCTCCGGTCGGACGGACGGTGACGCTCCGGCGAAAATCCTTCCTACTCCTGTCAAGCTCGGACGTGAAGCTGATGAAGAGGATGGTGGTCGTGGGAAGGAGAATAAAGAAAAGAGAGAATTAATCCCTTTTATACCTAATTTTATTTCCAAACCCTAATTCCATAAGGATTTCCCTTTTGGGCCCGACCCGTGAATCTTAAACCAACCAAGGTTCCACCATTGAACCAGCGGTTCTACACGGTTTTATGTTCACTGGATGACGCTCTATTATGCTACAGAGGTTTCCGCTCAAACCATGGTTTGCTCATTCGGTCGAAATCCGGTAATATCTTATCTCATGACTAAGTTCAATTACTTATTTTTATTTATACCTGGAAAATCACCATTAAATGCTGACTGAGGAACATGACTGTTCCTCACTAAGCAGGGGACTTAATATAGATGGTGGGTTTTCGACAAAGGGTAGAATTGTAAAACTATACTCCAGATTCGGCAACCGGATGAGTATTGAGACTCATGTCTCTCATTAAAGCATTAAAGCTCATGTCATAAATCTCTGACTGAGAAGGTTGTCTCTCAGAGTACGTGTAGATGTGTAGTCTTTCAGCTGAGGCCACGACACATCTCATGAATACTGAGCAATCTCAGTAATTATTCCGGATCCGGCAATCGGATGATTATCGAGACTCATGTCTCTGTGCATGAAAGCTCATGCCACCTCTGATGGAGAAAGTCTCTCAGAGAAAATGAAGATGTGCAGTCTCTCAGCTGAGGCCACGACACATCTCATACTGTATAGAATCGAAAGATTGGGAGGCTCCTAGACAACATGTCTGCTAGTATAGAGCGACAACGTCTTCGGGATGTAACCAGATTTTCCCCGACTATACAAGAGGAATATGACACTCCAGCAAGTTCATATTGCTCAACCCTCGGATAATTAATGCTCCTAGACAGGAAGCCCTTCTAGTATAGAACCAGCAATTAATTATCTTAAATCATCTGATATCCAGCAATATTCTACGAGCCATCGTCTGAATATCCAGCAATATTCTACGAGTCGTCAAATAATCGCCTGAATATTCAGCAATATTCTACGATTCCTCGTTATATTTCGTTACTTCAATCTGTGGTTCTTCCCAGCAGAATTCCACAGGTTAGTAATAAATATTCAACGAAAGAGGCATCTGGGAATCAAATAAGCCCTGACAAAATGGTGCAAGTGTAATTAGCAGATAATACACAGACCAGCATTTTGAATGCACGAACGAGCATTTTAAAAATACGAACGAACGAGGAACCTATGCGAAATAGGAAGGGAAAATAATAATAATAAAATATTAAACAAAAGCGCCAGGGGACTAGGCTCACCAGCCGGCCAGTCATGCCTTGACTAGTCCCGTGCCTAATTTTATATTTTACCATATTTTTACTATTTTCACGATCTCATGAAAATCCTCTCGTTCGAGCAAATTTCCTTTATTTCAAAGAAATTATTTAAATCACATGATTTTATCAAAAAATAATAAAATTAGGGAAAGGTGTCGCGGGACCGAGCACCAGCCGTCCATGTCTTGGCCGTGGCCGGTCCCACACCTCACGTCTCCATTATTTTATTATTTCTCTCAAATTATGAAAATTCCTTGATTTTATGAATTTTCCCTAAAATTACCTAATTTCATGTATTTTTTCTAAAATCATGGAAAATATTAAAAAAAATTAGGAAAACTTGTGGGACCGGGCTCTAGCCGGCCGACAATGCCCTAGCCGGTCCCACACACCCATTATTTTATTATTATTTGGTGTTTGGTTTCCTGATTTCATGAAAACTCCCTGATTTCAACAAAATATCTTGGTTTTCAACAAATCCCTTTGATTTTATGAAAAATTATCTAAAATCATCAAAATTACATAAAATTGGGAAGAGTGCCTTGGGGCCATGCCACAGCCATTGCCGGTCCCATCCTCCCATTTCCTATTTTATATTTTAATTTATGTCTCTCATCTCATGGAAGTTCCCTAATTTCGCCAAACTCTCCAGTTTCATGGAATTTCCCTTAAAAATCAGAGAAAAATACATAAAATCACATAAAACTGGGAAAAACATGTGGGACCGCGTGTCAGCCGGCTAGCCATGCCCTAGACGTGGCCGGTCCCACACCTTGTGATTCCTTGTTTATTTATTATTTTCATCATCTCATGTATTTTTGTCGGTTTCAGCAAAACCATGGATTTTGCATATTTTCTCCAAATGTTGCTCAAACGTGCATCAGAAAATATCAAAATTCTCAGGACTGAAGCACGAACACTATGGTGACACGGGCATATCCCCTTGACCGACCAAGGGTGACCTTGAGGCTTGCAAACAGCTGGTCCTGCATGTTTTAATGATTTTAACCTAATTTGCTCAGTTGCTCATATTAGGTTCGAACTCTTTCCAAACAATTGGAAGTTCACTCAAACGACCATCTACTGGTCCCACGACCATCAAGAGCCGGTCTCATGACCTCTTGGTCGGCCCCTCATATTTTCTACATCAGGTTTTATGATTTGTTGCTCGCACGATCATTATTTCAGTAAATGATTAAACCAGCATTTAATAATTCTTTCACCAACTGGTCCTCAAGAGACTTTGGTATTTTTTGCTCATTCGAGCATCTGGGCGTTATATGGTGAACCGTCATCCCATGTAGCCGGTCCCGTGTTGATTTGCAATAAATCATCATTTCGGTAAAATGAGGGTTTTGAATCCATAGCTCTGCAGAAACGTGATTCTGTGCAGATTCGAACACTCTGATAATTTTATGTTGATTCCATGATTGATATTCATATTTATTTTGCTCGACCCAGAAGTCAGTAACTTTAATTAATATTTTATTTGGTCCGGCTACCAACAATTCATCAAAAGAACAATATTTGCTCGAACTAGCAATATTCGCTCGAACCGGCAATATTTATTCAATTAGCAATATTCGCTCAGACTAGCAATATTTGCTCAAATCAAAAATATTGGTTTAACTACCAGTATTCAACAATTTAGCAACACAGTTTTGCTTGTCTTAGGTTATAATGATACCTCATCTCAGCAGACACATTAAATTCATGAGTTTCGAAATATTTGCTAATCATGTTCAACTCAGCGCTACATGGACTCATCGTCCCATAAAGTCAGCAACTGACTCCACAATCACGAGATTTCAATCGTGTCACATGGGGGGGATATTAACTAGGGTTTTGGTATGGCGGTCTACGGCACGTGTGTTCACCCACGACGAGAATGTGAGCAAGTCGTGCAATCAGTTGGAAGAGTCAACAAAGTAGTGGGTTGAAAGTTAACCAAGTCTCTGCATGATGAGTAATTGGTTTCAACACGATTTCCCCATTTCCCACTCTCTGATTCCAGCAACTGTTACACTTCACGGGATCATGGTGTTTTCAACTCCGGCATTATAAAATGTCTCTGAATCCTGATTGAAGAAAGGAGGTTTTTCGAACAATCGAACAACATTCGCCAAAACGAGCAATTTCTCATCAAAGTTCATACAGACAATCTTTCGTCTACACGAACTTACAGAAATTACTCTCAATTGAGCAAAATTCAATCATTCAAAGTATTTTCACGCTGAATTCACAATACAACTACAATCTCAGATCACCATTGATCTCACGCATTTCTCAGCTTCCCTCCTACAGATCAACCCATCCTTTCTTGTGACCGAGTTGACTCTGGAACGACCATTGTTCTTGGTTTAGGCCGGGGTCTTACAGATTGATCTCTCGAACTTAAAGCACTCCCTTCTTGCAGTGCATCTGTGTGAGGTTCAACATTTCGTTCGGTTCAAGGAGTCTCCACACGGTCGACTCTTCAATTCCGTAAAAACTAGCAACTCGTTTTGCCCCATCTACAAAGGGATAACTCTAGCAACTGGGAAACCTAATCCCCAAACCTCCTATGTGATACTAGTTGTATTATCTAAAGTCGATTCTCCTTTAACCTTTGGTTTCTTCTTAAAAACCAGGTTAACGACTTAAAGACTTCATTGGGATTGTGAAGCCAGACCGTTACTACTTTCTCGTAGTTGTGTGATCTGATCTTGCTGATTCTATCGTGTTGAGTACAATCGTAACGATTGGATTGAGATCTTTATCTCCGATAGGCAAGATAGAAAAGTAATCACAAACATCTTCGTCTCATCATTTGTGATTCCACAATATCTTCTTTCGCCGCGTCGATTAAGATTATTGTGAGGTGATTGATAATACTAGGCTGTTCTTCGGGAATATAAATCCGGGTTATCAATTAGTTCCTGTTCACCTTGATTTATCAAAAGACGGAACAAAAACTTGTAGGTTTATCTGTGGGAGATAGATTTATCTTCTGTAGAATTTTCTGTGTGATACATATTTGTTTATTAAAGTCTTCGACTTTGGGTCGTAGCAACTCTTAGTTGTGGGTGAGATCAGCTAAGGGAATCAAGTGCGTAGTATTCTGCTGGGATCAGAGACATAAGGAGCGCAACTGTACCTTGAATCAGTGTGAGATTGATTGGGTTTCAACTACAATCCAGACCGAAGTTAGTTTGTAGTAGGCTAGTGTTTGTAGCGGCTTAATACAATGTGGTGTTCAATCTGGACTAGGTCCCGGGGTTTTTCTGCATTTGCGGTTTCCTCGTTAACAAAATTCTGGTGTCTGTGTTATTTTTATTCCGCATTATATTTTGTTATATAATTTAAATATCACAGGTTGTGCGTTTGAATCAATCAATTGGAAATTCGACCTTTGGATGTTGATTGAAATTGATTGATCCTTGAACATTGGTCTTTGTTACCGTTCAAGTTATTTCTCTTGTATTCAATTAGACTCGCAGATTTCTATTTGCTTGAGTAAGAATTGAATCGAGAAAGAGAGATATAACTCTTTGATATACTTTATTAAGATTGAGTCGTATTGATTCTCTTGAAAGTATATTGAAGTTTGTGCATACATATTGCTAAGCGAAATATTGGGTGTGGTTGTTATACCCCCGCTTTTTCAATTGGTATCAGAGCAGGCAAACACGTTCAAGACCTCACAAGTATGTGTTGGTAGCGATCTGACTCTATGGACAAGAGTACTATCTCTGATAAACGCGTCACCAGAAAAAAATGTTTTGTCTCGTCTACATCTATTAAAGAGAAAGATTCCTCAATCTCAAATATAGACGAACCTTGTGTTCAAACTAGACAGACAGGCTCCGACATGTGTTTTTCCGATTTCCCTTCAAAAGAGTCCTTCTCTCTAATTGAACGGGAAACAACTAAAGAGTGAACTTATGATAAATTTTGTTAAAGTTCAAGCTGATCGGTTGAAACAACATGTCAAAATCCTTCTTGGAGAAATAAGAGACTATAATTCCAAAAACTCTGAAGCTTTGCCTTTATCTCTTCTTGAGGCAATTCTTAAAAGGAATATCTTGGAAATTAAACATCTCTTGAACAAGCTCTCAATTCAAGGATGTTTCAGGAAGTTCTCTAGACCTTCGTCATCAACTACTGCTGTGACTAAGGAAGATCCAGAAGAAAAATCAGTTGTACCTTGTTCAAGTTTATAGGGCTAAGTGTACTCACTTGAGTGCTCTGCTGGAGCATACCTGCCAAGATTATGCCCTTGCTAGCGTACAACAACTTCTTCCAGTGTTGCTGATTCCGCTGCCAAGATATCTTTGTTAGAGAACAATCTGAGGAAAACTCGGAGGTCCCTAGAGGCTTGCTTGTTGGCTCTTGAGAGAGCAAATAATGCTGCAAAAGAAGCCGAGGATGGTCGCAAGGCTGCTGATTCCGCTCTGGCTGCTGAATCCTCCAAAGCCATAGGTTTGTTTCTCATTTCCCTTATCTTTTCCTTCATTTTTGTTTGGTAGTCTAGTCCTGAGACAACCTACGTCTGCCAGTTGGTATCTCTAGTGGGATTAGAAATCTCCGGGAGAAGGTAGCCAAGTTGACCTCCGATGTTTGGTATTATCAGAAGAAGTCTGACGGGTTGATGAACGTGACTGTTCATAACGAGGCCAAAATTTCTATTGAATATGCTCATAAGTAGATCATGTGAAGCAGATGGCTTCGCTTCGTAAAGAATATGACGAAGCCCTTAAGTGGAAAGTGGGTCTCATTTTAAGGCAAACGGAGGATATTTTTTTAATTGTGAGACGCTTCTCAGCTCAAGAAATTATCCGTAAAAAGTATCATGCGGATTTCGAAGATGCCTGCGCTTCCTTAGCTAAGGTTACTATTGAACGCAATGTGTTGTCTTCTGAGGTCTGTTCTCTTAAGAACAAACTTATTAAGGATGGTTCTGTGCCTTCCTTCATGTCCCATGCATCATTAGTTAAGAGATTGGAAGAGATAGAGAATGTTTACCAGGTTTTATCCTATGAGAATGCTTCGCTCCGGATTGATGTCGAGGATCTTCGGACCGAACGTGACACCCTTGTGGAGGATCTTGATTCCGATGAGGTGGATCTTGCCGAAGCCCAGCATAGTTTTAGAAGAATCCCTTAGCCACGCCGGAGGTAGCTTAGGATTTTTTTGTTTCAGCATACTTCGTGCCCCATACCGTCTTTGCTTTTTTACTTATCCCTTTTGTGTCCGCAGGTCTCTAGGAGCAGCTTGTGGGTGCAAATGCTAAAATTATCCGTCTCGAGGGACAAGTATCTACGTTGGAGACAACTTGTCAATTTGATGATGCAGCAAAGTTTAAGGTCGTGTCACTTCAGGAGGCTAATGACCAGCTCAGTTCTCAGATGACGGAGCTTCGTCAGAGATCAGCTTCGGATCTGGAGCCTCAGTCCTCCCAGATGAAGGTGCAGTTCGAGCGTTCGGCCATTGACTACATCAACAATGCCTTTGCTGAAGCTGAAATCCAAGCTGACAGGGTCGTCTTTCCTCGTCTTTCTTATCTTTGATCACGTTGTCTCGGTCTTTGCTTACCCAGACTCTTTGTTGTTTTATGCTCTCAGTTGAGGTGCCTTTATGATGTCTCCCTTCTTTGAAACAATGCTTTCTGATGGTTTGAACCTTTGTTATCTGCAACTTTTAAGTCATGTCAGACATATTTTTGTAATATTATTGTTTCTCTCATGTTTTTGCATGAATATTTTGTCTTAGACGTATTGTGTCTAATTGTTCGCACAATCAAGTTATCACAAGGTGCTAAGGTATGATTAACCTTTGGTGGAACATTCAACATCCTACCTAAGTATCATTTGGCCAGAAGGTACCGTGGTGGCGAGGGTTCCTACGTGGGAATAGTTTTCCTGTAACCCTACGCGTTTAGCGCAAAGACTTCTTTACTTCTTCAAGGTATATCTATAGGGGATATCTTATTTTTTTCTTATGCCTCGTGAAAGGAGCCTTCGTTCTGAGGATACGAGATTGACATATGCGCAGTTATGCCTTGCCTTGTCTCATCGTCAATCCTGACGGAGGGTGTCTATTCTAGCCCAATTTTATTAATCAAAAACTAATTTTTTAACAAAAAGTTTCTTTCATTGATTAGTAAGGTTAATAATACCTTTGATCAGGGATAGAACATGGTAGACTACTGCCCGTTCCTTTCTTTTCCTGAGTAATCACCATTCTCTTACGGGTAGTATTTTTTTAGGTACATTGTATTCCAGGGATGTTGTAATACTTCACCTTTGGGGGTCCTTAGGTAGTAATACCATTTTCTGGCAATGTCGTGTATGATGTAGGGCCTGTCCCATGTCGGAGCTAGCTTTCCCCACTCCTTATTTCTTTGATATGGCGGAATTTGTCGTAGTACGTACTCTTCGACCAAGAAGTTTCGGAGGATGACCCGTTTGTTGTATTCCCGAGCTAGCCTTCGTTGATAGTTTACCATCTTTTGGAAAGCTACCTCCCTCCTTTCTTTAAGGTCATCCAGCTTCTCTAACATCAAGTCTGTTGTTAGATTCTTCTCTGATGCCTCCATTTTTGTTGTTGGGAGTATTTCCTCCGTTGGGATGACTGCTTCGGCTCCATAGGTTAACAGGAATGGAGTTTCCCCCGTAGCTGACCTTCTTGTAGTTCGATAGGCCCATAGGATGTTGTGCAATTGTTCGCACCACCTTTTTTTGTATACTCCTATCCCCTTCTTTAAGTTCGTCGCTATGGTTTTGTTGGTTGCCTCCGCTTGTCCATTGCTCTTAGGATATATAGGAGTTGACTTGTTCTTCTGAATGTTGAAAGTTTCAAACAACATGTCGATGTTATTTCCTTGTAACTGTTTGCCATTTTCAGAGACTATGGCATCTGGTATTCCAAACCTGCATATGATTTGTTCAAACAAGAATATAAAGACATCTATGTCTCTGATTCTTGCCAAAGGCTTTGCTTCCACCTACTTGGTGAAGTAATCTGTAGCCACAATGAGGTATTTTCTTTTCGAAGTTCCTTCTATCAAGGGTCCGACAATATCAACCCCCCATTTGACAAATGGCCAAGGGATGATGACTGAGTTGAGCTCCGTTGTTGGTGCTTTGATCTTCCTGGCAAAGCGTTGGCATCTTTCACACAGCTTAGCCACATTCTTTGAATCTTCGCCCATACTTAGCCAATAGTATCCTTGAATTTTGGCTTTAACCTCCAAGGATCTTCTTCCACTATGGTTGTCGGCATCTCCGCTGTGTATATCGTGGAGTACTATCCTACCTTCGGTTTGTGAGAGGCACTGCATCAGAGGTCCCAGAAATGACCTCCTATACAGTATTCCGTCACGAAGGCTGTACACTGCTGCTTTTGACTCGAGTTTTTGGGATTATTTAACATCGGCTGGTAAGATACCTTTGTCAAGGTACCGGTGGATTGGAATCCTCCAATCATCTTCTGCTTCGTTGTCATTGTCTTCGTCTGACATAGATTGGTCTTTTTCAGACTCTTCAGCTTCGTCATGTGGCTCTTTTATTTCTTCGTTTGCTTTTCCTTTATCTGCTTCTCTCATGGACCGAGTTTGAACAACCGAAGCCTCCTCAGCGCCTGAAGTAGGTCCTTCTATCGAAGGTTCGTAGATCCTTCCAATTTGCACGACGGTGGTATTTCTGTCTTTTAGCATAGAGGATATGAATGCTAAGGCGTCTGCGTGTCTATTGTCTTTTCGACATACATGCCTGAATGCTCGCACTCCCTGGTCCATATGAACATGGCTCTGGCTTCTGTAAGATAGGTACTGAGGCCAAGTACTCCTTGATTTTTTGGAAAGCTTGATCGCACTCCGCGGTCCATATGAACTTGCTTCCTTTCCTTAGGGTATCGAAAAATGATTTGCATTTTTCCGATGACCTTGCTATGAATATTCCCATGGAGGCCAGGATTCCATTTAGCTTTTGTACTCCTTTTAGTATTTTTGGAGATGGCGTCTCCGTTATTGCTCTGACCCTTTCGGGGTCCACTTTTATTCCTCGCTTAGTTACCAAGTGAAAAAGCGGGGGTCTAACAACCACACCCAATATTTCGCTTAACAATCTATATGGACAAACTCCAATATACTTTTAAGAGAATCAACTAGACAGTCAGACTCAATCTTAATGAAAGTATATCAAAGAGTAATATCTCACTTTCTCGATTCAATACTTACTCAAGCAAATAGAAATCTGCGAGTCTAATTGAATATAAGAGAAATCACTTGAACGGTACCAAAGACCAATGTTCAAGTATCAATTAATTTCAATCAACAACCAAAGGTTGGATTTCCCAATTGATCGATTCAATGCACAACCTGTGATATTTCAATTATATAACCAAATATAATGCGGAAAAGAAATAACACGGACACCAGAAGTTTTGTTAACGAGGAAACCGCAAATGCAGAAAAACCCAGGGACCTAGTCCAGATTGAACACATACTGTATTAATCCTCTACAGACACTAGCCTACTACAAACTAACTTCGGTCTGGAATGTAGTTGAACCCCAATCAATCTCACACTGATCCAAGGTACAGTTGTTCTCCTTACGTCTCTGATCCCAGCAGGATACTACGCACTTGATTCCCTTAGCTGATCTCACCCACAACTAAGAGTTGCTATGAACCAAAGTCAAATACATTAATAAACAAATTTGTATCACACAGAAAAGTCTACGGTAATAGATAAATTTGTTTCCCACAGAAATACCTATAAGTTTTTGTTCTGTATTTTGATAAATCAAGGTGAACAGGAACCAATTGATAACCCGGACTTATATTCCCGAAGAACAACCTAGAATTATCAATCACCTCACAATAATCTTAATCGACTAGCGAAAGAAGATATTGCGGAATCACAAACGATGAGACGAAGATGTTTGTGACTTCTTTTATATCTTGCCTATCGGAGAAATCAACCTCAAGCCAATCTTACGATTGTAATCAAACACGATAAAAACAGCAAGATCAGATCACACAACTACAAAGAAAATAGTTGGGTCTGGCTTCACAATCCCAATGAAGTCTTCAAGTCGTTAACCTATAGGGTCTCGATAGAAACCTAAGGTTAAAGGAGAATCGACTCTAGCTAATACAACTAGTATCACACAGAAGGAGTGGCGATTAGTTTTCCCAGTTGCTAGAGTTCTCCTTTATATAGTCTTTCAAATCAGGGTTTGCAATCTAAGTTACCTTGGTAACAAAGCATTCAATATTCACTGTTAGATGAAAACCTGATTAGATTCAAGTTAATATCTTTCAACCGTTAGATCGAACTTAGCTTGTTACACACAAATGAAATGCACGTTTATTTAGGTCTGTGTAACCGCACCCAAACATGTACACTTAGTTGGTTCAACAGTAGTTAAACAAATGGTTAGCCATATGAGCACTTTCATATCAACCATATTTATCTTAACAATAACTAGTTCAAATGACTCAAGAGAAATAGTTAGAGAGTTGTTCAATTGCTTAGATATCATGGAAGTATATAAGACACAATCGAAGCAAAAACGATTTGATTCACTCGAATCAATTCATGAACTTTATAGCCACGGTTTGCAAGTATGCATTCCTTAGTTTATATAAGTTTAAGTTCACGAATAATCGTTTTTAGAAACTAACCCACTTAAGTAAGCATACTGGTACGCGGACTTAAGTACCCGTAATAAGTTTGTTTTCAGTTCACAAACTCCAACAGAAATTCACGGGATGTGAACTTCCGGCAGTACGCGTACTGGTACACGGACTTTAGTTCCGGTTTTCCTGAACAGCAAAGTACGCATACTTTGGTTCAAGGAATAAGGACTTACACACGTATGAGTTATCACACAATGTTTATATCCTTTCAAGGTTATATTCTAAACTCTCATTTCAATCATTGAACATTCTTAGAGGACGTTATATAGTTGTTGTTCACAAGCTATTTTTCGTCAAAGCGATTTTCAAGTAATTGAAACTAATATGACTTTCGTCACTAGTAAAGATGAACTTGGCCAAAGAGAAAGCTTACCAACACATATTTCGAGAAATAGATAAGCGAGATAAACTCGGCTCGAAATAGAAAATGTGTATAATCATAGTATATATAGCAATACGACTTTTGTCTCAATATAGGAGATAAAGTAGATAGATTTTTGAGTGATAGATAAGTTCAAGTATCCACATACCTTTTAGTCGATGAAGTTACACCAGTTCCTTGAGTAGTTCTTCGTCTTTGTATGATGATCGCCATGGAGTCTAGAGCTCAACTACACTTTCTATCCTAGTCCGAGACTTAGCTATGAGTATACTAGAAATCAAGACTTATAGTTTTGGCAACTAAACTTGACAACAAGCTTGAGATAGCAATGCTTGCGAGTTCGACCGAGCAGTGCTCTAACACCAAGTACCCAAGGAACTTTCCTGAGATTTCTCCGGGTTTACTTTCATGTGAAAGTTTCTCATGGCTTCAAATATCTCCCTTAGGTCTGATAGGTGGTTTTTCGCCTCTTTGCTTTTGACAAGCATGTCGTCCACGTAGACCTATAGTATCTTGCCTATCCATGGCTTAAATATTTTTTCTACCAATCGCTGGTATGTTTCCCCCGTGTTCTTTACTCCAAAAGGCATCCTTGTATAGCAATACAAGCCTCGTGGGGTAAAGAATGCAGTATGCTCCTGGTCTTCTTCTGCAATGACGATTTGGCTGTAACCGGAGTAGCCATCCATAAAGGATAGTCTCTGGTTACCTTCGGTTGCATTGATCAGTTGGTCAATATTTGGCAGCGGGTAGATGTCCTTGGGGCATGCTTTGTTGAGATTGCTGAAGTCGATGCAAATGCACACGCCTCCGTTCTTCTTAGGTACAATGACCATGTTGGATATCCACGTGGGATACTCGAATTCTCGTATGAATGCTGCTAGGAGTTTTTGTAACTCCTTCTCCATTGCTTCTTGGTAGATATCTGCCATTTTGCGGTTTTGTTGCTTGAATGGTGGCATTTCTGGTTTGAACCGAATGTGGTGGGAGACCAAATTCGGCTCAATTCCTGGCATGTCTTCCATTGATCACGCAAAGACGTCTGCGTAATCCCGTAGTAGCCTTTGTAGTTGCAACTCCTCGTCCTTTTCCAGTAGAGTGCCGATGTTGATCATTTTTGGCTCTGCCTCCGTTCCGATGTTGATTTTCTTTGTTGGTTCTACCGGTGAAAAGGTTGGCTTCTGAGGTTGTAGAGGAGTGCATTTCTGTAATTGTCATTTAGCAGAGACGTCAGCTACCGAAGTGGAGGAGGTGCTTGATTCATGGGCTGAGGGGGCTTCGGGGACTTTGAAGCTTCCATCTTTTACTTCATTAGTATTTTCCCTTCGTCTTTTTCTTTCTTGTTGCTGTGCAGCAACCCTTTCTTCGTTGAGCCTAACCTCTGCTAGATTGCGTAGCATTGCGTCTTGCTGATTACCTTTGATTTCCATTTCACCCATGGGTGTAGGGAATCGAAGATACTGATGATAGGTCGAAGTTGTTCCTCTTAATCGATGGACCCACAGTCGTCCCATAATGATGTTGTATGGCGAAGACACAGAACCTTGTTTTGGTTACTAAAGGTGTTGTGCGTACCTGCAAGACAATTTCTCCCTTTGGTCTAGAAACTTCTCCATTGAAACCGTATATGGTGCAAGTGGATGAATTCATTTGCTCAGCTGTTAAACCCATACATAAGTAGGGTTCGTAGAACAATACATTTAATGAGCTTCCCCCATCAATGAGTACCTTCGTAACATTCCATCCATGTATTGGAAGAGTGATCACAAGAGGATCGTTGTGCATCTCGACTTCCTGGTTGACGTCTCTTGTTGAGAATGTTAATGTCGTAGCCATCCATTCTTCCCAAGTGCTAGTAGGTGGTCCACTTAGCTTGAACACCTCGTGGGATTCTAGATTTCTTTTGTTCCGAGCCAACTCGAGGATGTCTTCGAGTAGCTCCTCCTGGATCCGATGGAGAAGGTGATCATGTTGATGTATTTATTGTCCTGAGGTAGTTCTACCCTTTTCTTGGGGGCTACCTTAGCATCCGCTGGTTGAATTTGCACATATTCCATGAACTTGTCTTCGTCTATGAATCTCTAAATCGTTCTCCGTAGGGGATAGCTGATAGGTGTCATAAACACCTTCATTTATATCTATAGTTTATGCTTTATTTGTTATTTTTCTTGTGAATTATGTATCTTATGTGTGAGTTTGAGTTTATTAAGTGCAACGAACTCATTTGGAGCAAAAGAAGGAAGAAAGCACTCTTTTGGAGCATAAAGGGCAGAATCGTCAATTCACAGTCGAGTGTAGCTGTAGCTAGCTGAGGTTATGCGGAGAAGAAGGCTAAGAATGAGCTGTCAGTTCCCTGTAACTGACAGTTGAGCAAGGAAACAGGATAGGCAGTCATCGCCGAAACTGACAGGCCAAATATCATTGCAGTACCCCTTATCCACTTCACTCGAGTGGTTATATCCACCTTTTATTCCTACAAAAACCCTAAGATCGAGAATTGGTGGTTGTATTCATTACAATCTCCCTGAAATTCAGAGATGACTGCTGTCTGAGAGAGGTGACGATCAAAGGTTAGCTGAAATTGATGATGGAGATGAATTAAGTCTCAGATATTCGAGGGTGTGGTATGTGCTTGAAGGGTTAGATCGAGAAACAGTGAAGGAACTGGAGATGGTGGTGATGTCACAGAGATGAGAAAACTCGAATCTGTGGTTGGTCGAATCTGTGATGGCAAAGATGACAAGAAATTGAAGGGGTTTCTGCTAATTTGTGAGATTGTGAAGCAGATAAAGAAATTGGAGTTGTCTGGTACAAGGAAGTGAGGTGGATCTGAAATTGAAGAAGAATTTTGGTTTTGTGTTGCTGGAGCAGTAAGAATTATTAGGGTTTGAATTAGCTCAAGAAGGATAAATTGCAGATGGGTTATGTTTGATTTTGAGTTCGATTGTGAACTGCAGGAGAAAAATGGAGAGCATGTAGGAGATGAAGATGAGTTTCTGAAATTTGTTGTCTTGATGTTGCTTGTGAACTGTAATTGCAGGTCATGTGCTGAGACAGAGTTGGTGGTAGATATTGCAGGTGCCATGAATGTTTATGGTTTGAGGTTGAGCAGTTGTAACTGAAAGTGGTGGATGTAGCTCAAGTTGCAGATGTTTGTGTGCTTCTTCAAGGAGGTGAATTAATGAAGTACAGCTGGTGATGTTGCAGTCAAGAGCTTGTAGAAGGAGTATTGCTTGAGCTACAAAGAGTTCCAAGTGAAGATTGTGCTGCAGAGTCAGTTGCAAGGTTGTTGCACTTGCAGCAATGGTGATACTGAGTGTGGATGATGCTGTTAAATTGTGAATGTATGGAGACATTGCATCTGTGTGTGATGGTTCTGCAATGGCTTTGGAAGCTGACATTGCATACATGGAGTGTGTGGCTCAGTGACAATGATGAAGCTATGTGGTTCAAATTGATGATACTGCAATGAGGAGGAAGTGTTGATTCTGTTGTTTACAAGGTCAAGAAGATGGGAATGGATGAACCGGGATAAATGTGATGTTGGTTGTGCAAGTGTTAGTATGATGATGCTGTGGGTTTGATATGATGAATGAAAAAGCAGAACTGGTGAAACTTTATGCTGATGGTTGCTGCCAAGGGACTGAGATGCAGCTCTATGATGGAGTGCAGGGACTGAGTTCTTGAGAATGCAACTGAAGTTGGGAGCTACAACAAATGGATTGAGTTGTATGCAAGATGTCTAAGTTGCAGGTGGTGGAATAACTGGCAGTGCACTGTTTTGAATGAAAGAAGATATAGATGTATGTTAGGGTTTGAATTAAGCTTCAGTCAAGCCAATATATTAGAATGGATGCAGAGTAAATGAAGCTGCAGGTTGCTGTGATTGAACTGCAAGACTGGTGCTGATGTTCTGAATTGTCGAATGGGTCTTTTCGAGGTGCAGTTACAGTGGTTTGTGATGAATTATTGCAGTTAAGACAAGGCTGTAGAAGGTAGTGAAATGATGTTGTTGCTGTGTATACCATTGTAAGTTGCAGGTGGTGGTTGTGCTGTTATAAAGGGAGAGAAGGATATTGCAACTGAGTTGGTGGTACTGGAAATACAGCTGGGAGTATTGCAGCTGAACTGAAGGAGTGTGATGATGTTAAAGAAGCAGTCAAGGAAGTGTTTTGCTGAGTGGTTGTGATGCAGAGAAGTTGCAGAAGTTATGAGCTGCAGCTATGAAGAATGGCAGGGTTGGAGTTGGTTACTGCACCATTATGGTGCAGCATAGATTCTGGTATGTGCAATGGCTCGGGCCTTTGCAACTATGGCCTAGGCCAAGTCATTCATCTAAGTCAGTGAGTTGAATCTGACTAGCTCATCTGACTAACCACTCTGACTCGTGACATCACTGATTCGGTCTGTTTGACCCGAGTTGACTCATTGACTTGGTTGACTGACTTTGACCGGTGAGCGGGCGGACTTTGCCGGTCACCTGAGATGTTTTCCGGCCAATTTCCGGTGACAGTTTTTGGACATATTTTCTACCTTGGTGTTTCTCACTAATGGGCTTGTTGGACCACTTGGACTTTGGGCTTTGAAGACCTAGTTTTGAAAAGAGGAAAAGCTACAAAAGGAGAGGGTTTTCTCCAACTTGGAGGACGTATTTTTCTACTTGGAGTTTTGGAGGAGAGCGGCGATTCTACTAGGGTTTGCTTTCGTATATTTTTCATTTCTTTATTTTATGAAAATGTTTATGATGAACTCAATTAGTATGAGTAACTAAACACAATTATTGGTTATGGGATAAAAGTTGATTTCTCAAGCATGATATTTAAATCAATGGATTAGTTTTGTCTCAACTTTATTGTTTATGATTCATTATTAATATTGTTGCATGATTTGAGTGCTAGTTTGATTGAGTCCGGAATCAATTAGATTGGTCTTCATATCTATTGCTAGATTAGGTTTTATTATACGAAAAAGTGATAAATTCCTGATTACAAGTAGCATAAATGTGAGTAGTGCTTGTAGTGATATATCCTACTAGTCACATATGAATCATAGCCTTAGTTAAATCGAATTAGTGCTTTTACACGTTCAGTTGCTTTGATTAGTCTTATTCCATAAAACTTATTGCTCTTAGGGAGTTAAACTTAATTGTGCTTTTACACTTTAGGTTGCTTTCTAGGTAGAATCACATATGCATCTTTTAATGTGGTTGTGTTGAAATCAGGGAATTAGCGGGATATTCTTGCGATCAAGGTATCCTAGGTCTTTTAATAAATGAGAGATTAAAATATCAATTCTAGTCATTGATGAAAATACATGTTTGTGAATGATACTATCCCATGACCAATATCTTCTCCTTATTGATTATTCAAATTATTTTATTGATTTCAATTACTTTTATTGCTTTGCAAAAACAAAATCCCCCCTTGGTTACTAAGAAACTGAAATTTCATAACAACAAAAGCCTCTCTGTGGGAACGAACTCTTTCTTACCACATACTATATTTATATTTAGTAGATTGAGAAAGTGAAATTATTTTTGCACGGCTGAAAACCGATCAAATTTTGGTGCCACTTCCGGGGAGGCATACGGCTTGTTATTAAGTTTTTAGTTTCTTATCATCATTTCTGCTTTCATATTTGCTTTTTTTTTTTCTTGTCTTGTTTCTCACTTGTTTGCGAGAATTGTTTTCAGGTACCTAATCCCTGGCTTCTAAAGATTAGAACTATCCAAGGTGCGGGATAACTACTCGAAGAGGCACAATACTCCAACCAAATCAAGACAACGGAAGAATAAGAGTTAGAAGTGGAAGAAGAATTACAACTAGAAGAAGAACAAGAGGTTCCATTTGTAGAAGAACCACTATTTGAAGAAGAAGAAGAAGAAGAAGCAATGGATGATGCAAATCGTACCCTCAAGGACTTGGCTTCTCATAGGCTTGATGCACAACGGTGGTGTATTGAGACAAACTCAACCTTCGAGATCAAGCCGGGGTTGATTAGAGAGTTACCGAAGTTTCATGGCATGGCGAATGAGGATCCAAACAAGCATCTCATGGATTTCCATACCATAGTCACGGCCATGCTACCACCGGAGACTAATGTCGATGGTGCAATGTTGAAAGCTTTTCCATTCTCTTTGGCGGACAATGCTAAGGAATGGTTGTATTATTTACCATCTGGAAGTGTCACTACATGGAACAGGTTGAAGAAACTCTTTCTAAAGAGGTATTTTCCTGCGTTAAAGGCTACTCAAATTCGCAAAGACATTTGTGGGATAAAACAACACGTAGGAGAATCTTTGTATGAATGTTGGGAGCGATACAAGAGATTGGTGGCAAGCTGTCCACACCACCAATTCAGTGACGCTATGATAATCCAATACTTTTATGAAGGCTTCCAAAAAAGTGATAGATATCTTCTTGATGCAGCGGGTGGTGGAGCTCTAGTGAACAAGACAGTGGCCCAAGCTACCGAGTTGATTGAAAGCATGGCTGCAAACTCGCAACAATTCTACACAAGAGGTGAACCAATGGTTAGGCGAGTGCATGAAGTTACGGATTCATCATCACACCGTGATCAAAGGATGGATAATATGGAGCAAATGATGGAAAAGATGGCTGCGGTTATTTTACCTTCATATGGTGAAGAGTTGGAGCAAGCTAGTGCGGTCTTTCCAAATCAACAAAGACGGTATGATCCCTACTCCAACACTTACAATCCGGAATGGAGAGATCACCCCAACTTTAGCTATGCCAACAAGCAAGGAGCGGCCCAACAACCTAGTTTCAACCGTTCGAGTGGATTCTAACCGCAACAACAACAATTCCAGCCGCAACAACAACAATTTCAGCAACCACAACAATCGATGCAAAATCAAGGTTCCGATATCGATGCAAAGCTTCAAACTTTTATGCAAGGCATTTCTACCATGTTTAAGGAAAGTCAACAAGAAACTAAGAGTGCTATCAAGGAGTTGCAGACACAAACGGGCTCCATGGCGATTGATATGAACAAGTTGAAGGCACGAAATAGTGGGAAACTCCTCAACCTATCAACCCAAAAGAGGGTGTCAGTGCTATTACGTTGAGAAGTGGTACACAACTTGTGCAACCCGAGGTTACTGATTCGGGGAAGGTGGAAACACCAAAGGAGCCGGTTTTGGAGGAAAAGAGGGATGAAATTCCCCAAACTTATGAGGTAATTATTCCTAACTCTAAAACTCCGGTTTCTACTTATGTTCCTCCTATACCTTTTCCTCGCATATTTGCAAGTTCCAAGAAGGCGAAACTAGAAAAGGAGATTTTAGACGTTCTTAAAAAGATCCATGTGAACATAGCACTCATTGATGCTATCAAGCAAGTTCCCAAGTATGCAAAAGTGTTGAAGGACTTGTATACCAATAAGCAAAGACTCAGAGGTAATGAAGTGCTAAGTGTGGGGGAGAATGCTTCGGCAATCTTACAACACAAGATCCTCCCACTGAAATGTAAGGATCCCGGTAGCTTTGACATTCCAGTCACAATTGGTAACACCACATTTAACAAAGCTATGTTAGATTTAGGTGCATCCGTTAATGTTATGCCTGCATCTATGCATAATTCACTTGAGTTAGGTCCTCTTAAAAAGGCTGGAATGGTATTGCAATTAGCCGATCGCTCAAATGTTTACCCAATGGGTATTGTTGAGGATGTTCTTGTGCAGGTTAATCAATTAGTAATTACAGCTGACTTTTGCGTGTTAGAGATGAATGAAGGGTCATCGAACTCGTCTCTTCCATTGTTACTTGGGCGTCCCTTCATGAAAACGGCGAAAACCATTATTGATGTGGACAAGGGAACGCTAACTATGGAGTTTGATGGAGAAACAATACGTTTCAACATTTTCGAGACGATGATATATCCTAGCGATGTCCACTCTTGATTATCCATTGATGTTATGGATACATTGGCACAACAAGTGTTTGAATTGAATGGTGATGATGCTTTGGAAACCGTTTTGACTACATCCATGGATAATGGTGTAGAATGTGGTAATGAAGTCAAGGAATCCCTTGGTGATCTTAATTCACTACAAGGATGCCCGAAAACTCATAATATCTCTTTTATTTCTTTACCATGCAGTGATAAAAAGTGTGTACCTTCCATTGTTAGATCTCCAAAGTTAGAATTGAAACCTCTTCCCGATCACCTAAAGTACTTATACTTGGGTGACAAGGAAGATTTACCTGTGATTGTTTCTAACAAGCTTAGTGAATTACAGGAGCAAAAACTTCTAAGGGTGCTAAGGAAGTACAAGACGACCATAGGATGGACAATTGCCGATATCAAGGGTATAAGCCCTGTCGTATATATGCACAAAATCCGTTTGGAGGACGATGCAAAGCCTACAAGGGATGCGCAACGTCCTTTGAACCCTCCCATGATGGAAGTTGTGAAAAAGGAGATACTAAAGATTTTGGACGTGGGTTTTATCTACCCCATATCTGATAGCAAGTGGGTGAGCCCGGTACAAGTAGTACCAAAGAAATCAGGTGTGACGGTGGTGGAGAATGATAAGAATGAACTTGTCCCAACTCGTGTGCAAACCGGTTGGAGGGTTTGTATTGATTACAGGAAATTGAATGCCACCACTAGGAAGGATCATTTTTCATTTCTTTTTATTGATCAAATGCTTGAACGTTTAGCTGGACACTCTTACTATTGCTTCCTTGATGGCTATTCAGGTTACAATCAGATTATGATAGCGCCGGAGGATCAAGAGAAAACCACTTTCACTTTTCCATTCGGTACTTTTGCTTATAGAAGGATACTTTTGGCTTGTGCAATGCTCCATCTACCTTTCAAAGGTGTATGGTAAGTATTTTTCAGAATATGTTGAAAACATAATCGAAGTGTTTATGGATGACTTTAGCGTCTTTGGTGATTCATTTGACCTTTGCTTGCACAACTTGTCACTAATCCTTGAACGATGTGTTGAAACAAATCTTGTGCTTAATTGGGAGAAGTGTCATTTCATGGTAACTCATGGCATAGTTTTAGGCCATATAATATCTTTTAAAGGCTTGGAAGTCGATAAATCTAAAATAGACCTTATTCGTGCTTTAACCCCTCCCACTACGGTGAGGGAGATACGCTCTTTTCTTGGTCATGCAGGTTTTTATCGTAGATTTATCAAAGACTTTTCCAAGATAGCATCACCACTTTGCAACTTATTGCAAAAAGATGTGGTTTTTAACTTTGATGAAAAGTGTATGGCGGCATTCAATCGTTTGAAAGAACTTTTGATTTCAGCCCCTATCATTAAACCACCGGATTGGAGCAAGCCTTTTGAGCTCATGTGTGATGCAAGTGACTATGCGGTTGGTGCGGTGCTTGGGCAACGTGTGGGGAAGATACCTCATGCTATTTATTATGCTTCTAGAACGTTAAATGAGGCCCAACAAAACTACACAACCACTGAAAAAGAGTTATTAGCTATTATTTTTTCTTTGGAAAAGTTTCGCTCTTATCTAATTGGTACAAAAGTTGTTGTCTTTTCTGATCATGCAGCACTTAGGTACTTGCTAATGAGAAAGAAGCGAAACCGAGGCTTATACGATGGATCTTACTCTTGCAAGAGTTTGATATTGAAATCAAGGACAAGAAAGGAATTGAGAACATCGTTGCGGATCATTTGATCCGTCTTGTTGTGGACAAGGAAGCTATCCCATTGCGTGAAAGTTTCCCGGATGAGCAACTATTCTCAATTGCCTTTGAAGAACCATGGTATGCTGACATTGTGAACTACTTGGTGTTTAAACAAATCCCAAAGAACTTGTCTCGTGATGAGAGGGACAAACTTAAGAAGTTAGGAAACCAATATATATGGGATGATCCAACTTATGGAAACAAGGTAGTGACCAAGTATTACGAAGGTGCGTTCCCGAATCTGAATTTAATTCTATCTTGTCCTTTTGTCACTCTTATGCTTGCGGAGGACATTTTGGGAGTAAGAGAACCGCTTACAAGGTACTTGAAAGCGGTTTCTATTGGCCAACCTTGTTTAAAGATGCATATACATTTTTTACAACTTGTGATAGGTGCCAAAGAACATGCAATCTAGGTGCCCGAAATCAAATGCCACAAACTTTTATTCAATTTATTGAAGTTTTCAATGTATGGGGTATTGATTTTATGGGTCCTTTTGTCAATTCTCATGGGAATTTTTATATCTTACTTGTTGTTGATTATGTCTCCAAATGGGTGGAAGCTAAGGCCACCCCAACTAATGTTTCTAAAGTGGTTTCAGATTTTGTGCAAGCTAATATCTTTGCAAGGTTTGGAATTCCAAGAGCCATAATTAGCGATGGGGGTTCTCACTTCAAAAACAGGATTTTACAAACCTTGTTGAAGAAGTACAATGTGTCTCACAAGATTGCAACACCTTATCATCCCCAAAAAAATGGACAAGCCGAGGTGTCTAACCGGGAGGTGAAATCCATTCTAGAGAAGACGGTGAATCCAACAAGGAAAGATTGGAGCATGCGACTTAATGATGCTTTGTGGGCTTATAGAACCGCATACAAGACACCTATCGGGATGTCTCCCTTTAGGCTTGTGTATGGTAAACCTTGTCATTTACCCGTTGAAATTGAGCATAAGGCGTTTTGGGCTATTAAGCAATGCAATATGGAGATGGATGGGGCTGGAAAGCAAAGGAAGTTACAACTCCAAGAGCTAGAGGAGCTTCGCAATGATGCAATTGAAAGCTCGCGCATTTACAAGCAAAGGAAGAAAGCATTTCATGATAACATGATTTCTAGGAAACAATTTTGCATTGGGCAGAAAGTGCTTTTGTTTAATTCTCGCTTGCATTTATTTCCGGGTAAATTAAGGTCACGTTGGATTGGACCTTTTATTGTTACTAATGTGTTTTCTCATGATGCAGTAGAAATTCGTAGCATAGCTACAGGCAAGGAACTTAAAGTTAATGGGCACCGGTTGAAACCATATTATGAGAATTTCACTTCTGAAGTGGTGGAAAGAGCTAACTTTGTGGATGCACTCCCTCTGGAGGAGTCATAGAAAGCAAGGAGATAGTCGGGCTGACAACTTTAAACCAAGTGCTAAATGGGAGGCAACCCATAGGATGAATATTTCTTGTCTTGTATTTATTTCTTGTCTTGTTTTTAGTTTTTCTTGTCTTGTTTTGTTTTTATTTTTTATTTTATTTTTTGATTTCGTGTCATTATCATATAGGATTTCCCACCTTGACTTTCTTTGGACGATTCAATTTACATTGAGGACAATGTAAAGTTTAAGTATGGGGGAGTGGTTGCATTTGCATTGTAAATTTTTCATGAAATTTTCAACTTTTTTGTAAAATAGTGAATAAGAAAACTCCAACTTGTAGTTAGTTTAGAGTCACATAGTATACATGTCGCTAATATTACATCGAGATTCTCATAAGAGTCACTGAACTTAGAGATGACAGAGAACATGATCGGGTTTCTTACTTGTATGAGAGTTAAAGTTGGATTTAACCATCCCAATGGCAAATGAGGTGCAGACTGAATTCGGTATTAGATTTGTGATCCCCTATAGTGGAGACTACCCATGTTACATCATGAGAGGCACCGACCTTCACTTCTTTGTACCTGTCTAAATATGTGCTTTTAGAGTGTGTGTCACCGTACGTAAACTCCGGGTAGAATGATGAGCTACCCAACCTCCCACCAATAGAAGCACTATTTTGATCTCTTGAGTGCTATTTTATCAATCATGAATGGTGACATCGAATTGCTAACTTACATACCACTTGTAATCTTGTTCGCAGTTAGCACCATCCATCTCTCTCTACACCAACAGGTCCATAGAGACAAGAGAAATTTTGTTAGGTACATTATTAGTTTTGTTTACTTTGTTTTGTTTCATTTTTTATTTATTTTATCTTACATAAAAAAAAAGTTAAAGAAAAAACAAGAAAAGAAAAGAAAAGAAAAGAAAAAATTCATTGCATCATATTTTGGTTTGTTTAGTTCGTTATTGGTTTTGTATTTTATTCAATAAAGCCAATGGAAGAAGAAATACCCGTAATGAGGTTTCAAGCAACAAGGAATTAGAGGAAAGAATCACATTGCCAAGATTCTACGAAGTTCAAGATTTCATCATCAAGAGTTGAAGACGAATATGAAGACAAGGATTGAAGACCGAAGACGTTTCTATGGATGCTGTGAGAGTGGTGCTAACTGCACGCCGAACGGATAATGAGGTAAGTAAGCATATTCCCACCTTCGTTAAGTGGTTGATTTCCTTTCTTAGAGATCGTCAGAAAAAAAGGGTTTTCAAAATGAATAAAAGATGTGGGTTTTCAAAACAATTCGGAGGGTTTTTGCCTTCCTACCATTCAACGTGTCGCAGGATTCTCTCTTCATTCCTACCTCGACACATGTGTGACCCATAAAGATCTATTTATTATTGAGAGCAATATCATAAAACCCTTTCTTGTGAGGCAGAGTCGAGACTTTTGATCACTCCGAACCCGAATTTTTTTCGAGAAGGGATTGTTATTTCTCTCTCAACATTTAAAAATGAGATTGTGTTCATTTATGTGTCTAACTTCTTATGACTAGTGTGCAGAATCTCTATGTCTTCTTAGCGCGTTGGATGTTATCATTTCGGAGAACTAGTAAGTTGGAAAAGTAGGTTTTGTGGGTATATCTCTAGTAAACCCTCACGAGATGGAGTGTACATATATTTTAGAATAAATTTTGTTTCATTTGCTCGAGGACTAGCAAAGTCTAAGTGTGGGGGAATTTGATAGGTGTCATAAACACCTTCATTTATATCTATAGTTTATGCTTAATTTGCTATTTTTCTTGTGAATTATGTATCTTATGTGTGAGTTTGAGTTTATTAGGTGCGACGAACTCATTTGGAGCAAAAGAAGGAAGAAAGCACTCTTTTGGAGCATAAAGGGCAGAATCGTCAATTCACAGTCGAGTGTAGCTGGAGCTAGATGAGGTTATGCGGCGAATAAGCCTAAGAATGAGCTGTCAGTTCCCCGCAACTGACAGTTGAGCAAGGAAACATGATAGGCAGTCAGTTCGCCGAAACTGACAGGCCAAATATCATTGCAGTACCCCTTATCCACTTCACTCGAGTGGTTATATCCACCTTCTATTCTTACACAAACCCTAAGATCGAGAATTGGTGGTTGTATTCATTACAATCTCCCTGAAATTCAAAGATGACTGCTGTCTGAGAGAGGTGACGATCAAGGGTTAGCTGAAATTGATGATGGAGATGAATTAAGTCTCTGATATTCGAGGGTGTGGTATGTGCTTGAAGGGTTAGATCGAGAAAAAGTGAAGGAACTGGAGATGGTGTTGATGTCACGGAGATGAGAAAAGTCGAATCTGTGGTTGGTTGAATCTGTGATGGTAAAGATGACAAGAAATTGTAGGGGTTTCTGCTAATTTGTTAGATTGTGAAGCAGATAAAGAAATTTGAGTTGTCTGGTACAAGGAAGTGAGGTGGATCTGAAATTGAAGAAGAATTTGGGTTTTGTGTTGCTGGAGCAGTAAGAATTATTAGGGTTTGAATTAGCTCAAGAAGGATAAATTACAGATGGGTTATGTTTGATTTTGAGTTCGATTGTGAACTGCAGGAGAAAAATGGAGAGCATGTAGGAGATGAAGATGGGTTTCTGAAATTTGTTGTCTTGATGTTGCTTGTGAACTGTAATTGCAGGTCATGGGTTGAGACAGAGTTGGTGGTAGATATTTCAGGTGCCATGAATGTTTATGGTTTGAGGTTGAGCAGCTGTAACTGAAAGTGGTGGATGTAGATCAAGTTGCAGATGTTTGTGTGCTGCTTCAAGGAGATGAATTAATGAAGTACAGCTGGTGATATTGCAGTCAAGAGCTTGTAGAAGGAGTATTGCTTGAGCTACAAAGAGTTCCAAGTGAAGATTGTGCTGCACAGTCAGTTGCAGGGTTGTTGCACTTGTAACAATGGTAATACTGAGTATGGATGATCTTGTTAAATTGTGAATGTATGGAGACATTGCATCTGTGTGTGATGGTTCTGCAATGGCTTTGGAAGCTGACATTGCATACATGGAGTGTGTGGCTCAGTGACAATGATGAAGCTATGTGGTTCAAATTGATGATACTGCAATGAGGAGGAAGTGTTGATTCTGTTGTTTACAAGGTCAAGAAGATGAGAATGGATGAACTGGGATAAATGTGATGTTGGTAGTGCAAGTGTTAGTATGATGATTATGTGGGTTTGATATGATGAATGAAAAAGCAGAACTGGTGGAAATTTATGCTAATGGTTGCTGCCAAGAGACTGAGACGCGGCTGTATGATGGAGTGCAGGGACTGAGTTCTTGATAATGCAACTGAAGTTGGGAGCTACAACAAATAGATTGAATTGTATGCAAGATGGCTGAGTTGCAGGTGGTGGAATAACTGGCAGTGCACTGTATTGAATGAAAGAAGATATAGATGTATGTTAGGGTATGAATTAAGCTGCGGTCAAGCCAATATATTAGAATGGATGCAGAGTAAATGAAGTTGCAGGTTGCTGTGATTGAACTGCAAGACTGGTGCTGATGTTCTGAATGGTCGAACGGGTCTTTTCGAGGTGCAGTTTGATCGCTGTCGTATGCTCAAAAATAATTCACTTTCTCACTCAACTAAATTTAAATGAAGTATGTGGTAAGAAAGAGTTTGTTCCCACGGAGAGGCTTTTGTTGTTATAAAATTTCAGTTTCTTAGTAACCAAGGGGGGATTTTTGTTTTATCTAAGCAATAAAATAGAGCAGAGCAAACAAAATAATTTGAATAATCAATAAAGAGAAGATATTGTTCACGGGATAGTATCACTCACAAACATGTATTTTCATCAGTGACTAGAATTCAAATTTTTATCTCTCATGTACTAAAAGTCCTAGGATACCTTGATCGCAAGAGTATCCCGTTTATTTCCCGATTTTATCAAAACAACATTAAAATATGCTATTGTGAAATCTACCTAGAAAGCAACCTAAAGTGTAAAAGCACAATTAAGTTTAACTCCCTAAGAGCATTAAGTTCTATGAAATAAGACTAATCAATGCAAACAAACGTGTAAAAGCATTAATTCGTTTTAACAAAGGTTATGATTCATATGCAATTAAAGAGATGTATCACTACAAGTAATAATTGCACTATGCTACTTGCAATCAAGAATTATCACTTTTTCGTATAATAACCCTAATCTAGCAATAGAGATGAAGACTAATCTAATTGATTCCGGACTCAACCAAACTAGCATTCAAATCATATGACAATATTAATAAAGAATCATAAACAATAAAGTATTGAGACAAAACTAATTCATTGAATCAAATAACATGTTGGAGATTAACTTTATCCCATAACCAATAATATGTGTTTAACTACTCATAGATTTTGAGTTCATCATAATCATAATCAAAAATAAATTGAAAAAGATGAAAAATAAACAAAAGCAAACCCTAGTAGAATCCCGCTTTCCAAAGTTTCCAGTAGAAAAATACGTGATATCCAAAGTTGTAGAAAACTTTCCCTTTTTGTAACTCTTCTTGTTTCCAAAACTAGGTCTTCAAAGCCCAAAGTCCAATAATAAGATGTCCACCAAGCCCATATATGAGGAATACCCAAGTGAAAATATGTCCCAAAAGATAGTCGTCGGAAAACTGGTAAAGTGGACGGAAAGCAGTCGGAAAAGTAGCTCAGGTGACCGGCAAAGTCCGCCCGGTCACCGGTCAAACCTAACAGTCAACCGTCAAAGTTGATGGCTAACGGTCAAACTCAGTGAGTCAGACCTGAGTCATGGTCTGAGTAGCCTGACTGAGCTGAATTTACTGAGAAAGCTTTGGCCTGAGCCATTGCACTAGCTCAAGTTCTGTTTCACAATCATTGTGCTTCAGCAGTACTCTCCATCCATGATCGTTATGTCTTCTTCACAGTCGCAGCTTCGACTGGCATCATTTATGTAGTTCAGACCTGCAATGCATAATCTCTACAATTCTTATCTCCAGTTGCACCTGCAATTACAACACACACAGTACATTGCATAGGGATTCAGTTCAAACATCATCTCAATTCCAACATCAGTTGTACTTCCTGTAGCTTCAGTCATCTCCTCTCTTCACAGCTGCACCACCACATAGACAATCATCTTTGCAAACCCATTCACCTCAGGCCATAACTAGCAGCAACATTCTGCGGCAGCAACATCTATTTGAGCTTCAGTCTCAGCTTAATCACTCAACCAACACTGCAACACTGCCGTTTACAACACCAACAACACCAGTGCATTCTGCTCAGCTCAAAACTCACTGCAGTATCAGCATCACTACCATTTTCCATGAGTTCATCACCATCACGACCATATGCATCTTATGTTCACCTGCAATCTCATGCCCTGCACTTGAACATCAGTCACTGCTCCTTCTTGTTCATCTGCATCAACTCCATTCCATTGCAGCTTGCAGCCATCAATCATACCACCTGCAATTTCCTACACATACATCTAAAACACTCATTTCATGCACCTGCAGGTCATAATCACTCTTCCCTGCCATTGTGTCTCTTAGCATTCTTGGCTTCAGTTTAGCAGCACTTCAATTCAACCACACTTGATCTAGCCTGCAACACACAACTCCATCTAGTTACAGCAATCCACAGCTGCAATACCCTCTAGCTAAGCTGCAACTGCAACACCAACACAATTACCAGCTCCTTACTCAAACCTGCATTTCCAGTACCACCAATTCTGAAATCCCCCACTTGAACTGCAGCTGCAACCCTTGACTGTGAATTGACCAACCAACCATGGCAATAACACCAGCATCTTTACCTGATCTTTCACATAAAAGCTTAACCAAGCTACACCCAATCTGAACCCAATCTCAGGCCAAACACTCGATATAATACCAACCATTTCTCATGGCTTCCTACCACCATATTGTCAACTCAATGCATCTGCATCTCAGCACACACAAACACAATTTCTTCTTCAATTTCAGATCCACCTCACTTCCTTGTACCAGACAACTCCAATTTCTTTATCTGCTTCACAATCTCATAAATTAGCAGAAACCACTTCAATTTCTTGTCATCTTTGCCATCAGAGATTCAACCAACCACATATTCGACTTTTCTCATCTCTGTGAAATCAACACCATCTCCAGTTCCTTCACTGTTTCTCGATCTAACCCTTCAAGCACATACCACACCCTCGAATATCTGAGACTTAATTCATCTTCATCATCAATTTCAGCTAACCTTTGATCGTCACCTCTCTCAGACAGCATTCATCTCTGAATTTCAGGGAGATTGTAATGAATACAACCACCAATTCTCGATCTTAGGGTTTGTGTAGGAATAGAAGGTGGATATAACCACTCGAGTGAAGTGGATAAGGGGTAATGCAATGATATTTGGCATGTCAGTTTCGGCGAACTGGCTTCCTATCATGTTTCCTTGCTCAACTGTCAGTTGCGGGGAACTGACAGCTCATTCTTAGCCTTCTTCGCCGCATAACCTCAGCTAGCTCCAGCTACAATCGACCGTGAATTGACGATTCTGCCCTTTATGCTCCAAAAGAGTGCTTTCTTCCTTCTTTTGCTCCAAATGAGTTCATTGCACCTAATAAACTCAAACTTACACATAAGATACATAATTCACAAGAAAAATAGCAAAGAAAGCATAAACTATAGATATAAATGAAGATGCTTATGACACCTATCAAATTCCCCCACACTTAGACTTTGCTAGTCCTCGAGCAAATGAAACAAAACTTATTCTAAAATATACGTCACTCCATCTCGTGAGGGTTTACTAGAGATATACCCACAAAGCCTATTTTTCCAACTTACTAGTTCTCCGAAATGATAGCATCCAACGCGCTAAGAAGACATAGAGATTCTGCACACTATTCATAACAAGTTAGACACATAAATGAACACACTCTCATTCTTAAATGTTGAGAGACAAATAACAATACCTTCACGAAAGAAATTCGGGTTCAGAGTGATCAAAAGTCTCGAATCTGCCTCACAAAAAAGGGTTTTATGATATTGCTCTCAATAATAAATAACTCTTTATGGGTCACACATGTGTCGAGGTAGGAATGAAGAGAGAATCCTGCGACACGTTGAATGGAAGGAAGGCAAAAACCCTCTGAATTGTTTGAAACCCACATCTTTTATTCATTTTGAAAACCCCTTTTTCTGACAATCTCTAAGAAAGGAAATCAATCACTTAACGAAGGTGGGAATATGCTTACTTACCTCGTTATCCGTTCGGCGTGCAGTTAGCACCACCCTCACAGCATCCATAGAAACGTCTTCGGTCTTCAATCCTTATCTTCATCTTCGTCTTCGGTCTTCAACTCTTGATGATGAAATCTTGAACTTCGTAGGATCTTGACAATGTGATTCTTTCCTCTAATTCCTTGTTGCTTGAAACCTCATTATGAGTATTTCTTCTTCCATTGGCTTTATTGAATAAATACAAAACCAAAAACGAACTAAACAAACCAAAATATAATGCAATGAATTTTTTTATTTTTTTTCTTTTTTTTTTTTAACTTTTTTTTTATGCAAGATAAAGTAAATACAAAATGAAACAAAACAAAGTAAAAAAAAACTAATAATGTACCTAACAAAATTTCTCTTGTCTCTTTTCTCTCTTTTTTTTTATTTTTTATAAGAGACCTAGCATAATGGTGACCATGTCTCAATTTTTTTTTGAGACAAGAGAAATAAAATACAAAAAAGATAAAATAACAATGCAAGTACAAAGGCCATGGTGTAAGTACTTTACCGCTCGATTCTTCACAACTTGTATGTCTCGATATCATAAACTTCTTGAATTCTCATCTTGATAATCGCTCTTGTACAATAGTCTTCAACTTGTAAAAATTCTGCTCCTTGTCTTGTTGCTATACTTGAATCTGAAATCTGCTCATTTCTGTACTGTTGCTTGTAAACCTTAAACGTCTTCAACTTTCCTTCGAATTTGTGATGCTCCTCTTGTTGATGATGATGGTGTTTATGGACCTGTTGGTGTAGAGAGAGATAAAGTGGATGGTGCTAACTGCGAACAAGATTACAAGTGGTATGTAAGTTAGCAATTCGATGTCACCATTCATGATAAAATAGCACTCAAGAGATCAAAATAGTGCTTCTATTGGTGGGAGGTTGGGTAGCTCACCATTCTACCCGGAGTTTACGTACGGTGACACACACTCTAAAAGCACATATTTAGACAGGTACAAAAATGAAGGTCGGTGCCTCTCATGATGTAACATGGGTAGTCTCCACTATAGGGGATCACAAATCTAATACCGAATTCAGTCTGCACCTCATTTGCCACTGGGATGGTTAAATCCAACTTTAACTCTCATACAAGTAAGAAACCCGATCATGTTCTCTGTCATCTCTAAGTTCAGTCACTCTTATGAGAATCTCGATGTAATCTTAGCGACATGTATACTATGTGACTCTAAACTAACTACAAGTTGGAGTTTTCTTATTCACTATTTTACAAAAAGTTGAAAATTTGAAAATTTTACAATGCAAATGCTTAACCACTCCCCCACACTTAAACTTTACATTGTCCTCAATGTAAATTGAGTCCAAAGAAGTCAAGGTGGGAAATTCTAATGATAATGACAAGAAATCAGAAAAAAAAAAAAAAAAACAAGACAACAAGAAAAATAAAAAGACAAGAAATACTCATCCTATGGGTTGCCTCCCATTTAGCGCTTGGTTTAAAGTCGTCAGCCCGACTATCTCCTTGCTTTCTATGCCTCCTCCAGAGGGAGTGCATCCACAAAGTTAGCTCCTTCCACCACTTCGGAAGTGAAATTCTCATAATATGGTTTCAACCGGTGCCCATTAACTTTAAGTTCCTTGCCTGTAGCTATGCTACGAATTTCTACTGCACCATGAGAAAACACATTAGTAACAATAAAAGGTCCAATCCAACGTGACCTTAATTTACCCGGAAATAAATGCAAGCGAGAATTAAACAAAAGCACTTTCTGCCCAATGCAAAATTGTTTCCTAGAAATCATGTTATCATGAAATGCTTTCGTCTTTTCCTTATAATGCGCGAGCTTTCAAATGCATCATTGCGAAGCTCCTCTAGCTCTTGGAGTTGTAACTTCCTTTGCTTTCCAGCCCCATCCATCTCCATATTGCATTGCTTAATAGCCCAAAACGCCTTATGCTCAATTTCAACGGGTAAATGACAAGGTTTACCATACACAAGCCTAAAGGGAGACATCCCGATAGGTGTCTTGTATGCGGTTCTATAAGCCCACAAAGCATCATTAAGTCGCATGCTCCAATCTTTCCTTGTTGGGTTCACCGTCTTCTCTAGAATGGATTTCACCTCCCGGTTAGAACCTCGGCTTGTCCATTTGTTTGGGGATGATAAGGTGTTGCAATCTTGGCGACACATTGTACTTCTTCAACAAGGTTTGTAAGATCCTGTTTTTGAAGTGAGAACCCCCATCGCTAATTATGGCTCTTGGAATTCCAAACCTTGCAAAGATATTAGCTTGCACAAAATCTGAAACCACTTTAGAATCATTAGTCGGGGTGGCCTTAGCTTCCACCCATTTGGAACATAATCAACACAAGTAAGATATAAAAATTCCCATGAGAGTTGACAAAAGGACCCATAAAATCAATACCCCATACATCGAAAACTTCAATAAATTGAATAAAAGTTTGTGGCATTTGATTTCGGGCACCTAGATTGCCTGTTCTTTGGCACCTATCACAAGTTGTACAAAATATATATGCATCTTTAAACAAGGTTGGCCAATATAAACCGCTTTCAAGTACCTTGTAGGCGGTTCTCTTACTCCCAAAATGTCCTCCGCAAGCATAGGAGTGACAAAAAGACAAGATAAAATTAAACTCGGATTCGGGAACGCACCTTCGCAATACTTGGTCGCTACCTTGTTTCCATAAGTATGGATCATCCCATATGTATTGGTTCCCTAACCTCTTAAGTTTGTCCCTCTCAGCACGAGACAAGTTCTTTGGGATTTATTTAGACACCAAGTAATTCACAATATCAGCATACCATGGTTTTCCAAAGGCAATTGAGAATAGTTGCTCATCCGGGAAACTTTCACGCAATGGGATAGCTTCCTTGTCCACAACAAGACGGATCAAATGATCCGCAACGGTGTTCTCAATTCCTTTCTTGTCCTTGATTTCAATATCAAACTCTTGCAAGAGTAAGATCCATCGTATAACCTTCGGTTTCGGCTCTTTCTTCATTAGGAAGTACCTAAGTGCTGCATGATCAGAAAAGACAGCAACTTTTGTACCAATTAGATAAGAGCGAAACTTTTCCAAAGCAAAAACAATGTCTAACAACTCTTTTTCAGTGGTTGTGTAGTTTTGTTGGGCCTCATTTAACGTTCTAGAAGCATAATAAATAGCATGAGGTGTCTTCCCCACACGTTGCCCAAGCACCGCACCAACCGCATAATCACTTGCATCACACATGATCTCAAAAGGCTTGCTCCAATCCAGTGGTTTAATTATAGGGGCTGAAATCAAAAGTTCTTTCAAACGATTGAATGCCGACATACTCTTTTCATTAAAGTTAAAAACCACATCTTTTTGCAATAAGTTGCAAAGTAGTGATGTTATCTTGGAAAAATCCTTGATAAATCTACGATAAAAACCTGCATGACCAAGAAAAGAGCGTATCTCCCTCACCGTAGTAGGAGGGGTTAAAGCACGAATAAGGTGTATTTAGATTTTTATCGACTTCCAAGCCTTTAGAAGATATTATATGGCCTAAAACTATGCCATGAGTAATTTAGCACAAGATTTGTTTCAGCACATCGTTCAAAAATTAATGACAAGTTGTGCAAGCAAAGGTCAAATGAATCACCAAAGACACTAAAGTCATCCATAAACACTTCGATTATGTTTTCAACATATTCTGAGAAGATACTTACCATACACCTTTGAAAGGTAGCTGGAGCATTGCACAAGCCAAAAGGCATCCTTCTATAAGCAAAAGTACCAAAAGTACAAGTGAAAGTAGTTTTCTCTTGATCCTCCAGCGCTATCATAATCCGATTGTAACCTGAATAACCATCAAGGAAGCAATAATAAGAATGTCCAGCTAAACGTTCAAGCATTTGATCAATAAAAGGCAATGGGAAATGATCCTTCCTAGTGGTGGCATTCAATTTCCTGTAATCAATAAAAACCCTCCAACCGGTTTGCACACGAGTTGGGACAAGTTCGTTCTTATCATTCTCCACCACCGTCACACCTGATTTCTTTGGTACTACTTGTACCAGGCTCACCCACTTGCTATCGGATATGGGGTAGATAACACCCACGTCCAAAAGATTTAGTATCTCCTTTTTCACAACTTCCATCATGGGAGGGTTCAAACGACGTTGCGCTTCCCTTGTAGGCTTTGCATCGTCCTCCAAACGGATTTTGTGCATACACACGGCAGGGCTTATATCCTTAATATCATCAATTGTCCATCCTATGGCCGTCTTGTACTTCCTTAGCACCCTCAAAAGTTTTTTCTCCTGTAATTCACCGAGCTTGTTAGAAACAATCACAGGTAAATCTTCCTTGTCACCCAAGTACAAGTACTTTAAGTGATCGGGAAGAGGTTTCAATTCTAACTTTGGAGATTTAACAATGGAAGGTACAAGCTTTTCATCACTGCATGGTAAAGAAATAAAAGAGATATTATGAGTTTCCGGGCATCCTTGTAGTGAATTAAGATGACCAAGGTCTTCATTGATTTCATTACCACACTCTACACCATTATCCATGGATGTAGTTAAAACGGTTTCCAAAGCATCACCACCATTCAATTCAAACACTTGTTGTGCCAATGTATCCATAACATCAATGGAGAAATAAGAGTGGACATCACTAGGATATCTCATCGTTTCAAAAATGTTGAAACGTATTGTTTCTCCATCAAACTCCATAGTTAGTGTTCCCTTGTCCACGTCAATAATGGTTTTCACCGTTTTCATGAAGGGACGCCCAAGTAGCAATGGAAGAGACGAGTCCGGTGACCCTTCATTCATCTCTAACACGCAAAAGTCAGCTGGAAATACAAGTTGATTAACCTGCACAAGAACATCCTCAACAATACCCATTGGGTAAACATTAGAGCGATCGGCTAATTACAATACAATTCCAGCCTTTTTAAGAGGACCTAACTCAAGTGAATTGTACATAGATGCACGCATAACATTAACGGATGCACCTAAATCCAACACAGCTTTGTTAAATGTGGTGTTACCAATTGTGACTGGAATGTCAAAGCTATCGGGATCCTTACATTTCAGTGGGAGTTTGTGTTGTAAGATTGCCGAAGCATTCTCCCCCACACTTAGCACTTCATTACCTTTGAGCCTTTGTTTATTGGTACACAAGTCCTTCAACACTTTCGCATACTTGGGAACTTGCTTGATAGCATCAATGAGTGGTATGTTCACATGAATCTTCTTTAGAACGTCTAAAATCTCCTTTTCTAGTTCCGCATTCTTGGAACTTGCAAATCTGCGAGGAAAAGGTAAAGGAGGAACATAAGTACAAACCGTAGTTTTAGAGTTAGGAATAGGTACCTCAGAAGTTTGGGGAGAATCATCACTCTTCCCCTCCAAAACAGGTTCCTTTGGTATTTCCACCTTGCCCGACTCAGTAACCTCGGGTTGCACAAGTTGTGTACCACTTCTCGACGTAATAGCACTGACACCCTCTTTTGGGTTGATAGGTTGAGAAGGGAGTTTCCCACTATTTCGTGCCTTCAACTTGTTCATATCAATCGCCATGGAGCCCGTTTGTGTCTGCAACTCCTTGATAGCACTCTTAGTTTCTTGTTGACTTTCCTTAAACATGGTAGAAATGCCTTGCATAAAAGTTTGAAGCTTTGCATCGATATCGGAACCTTGATTTTGCATCGATTGTTGTGGTTGCTGAAATTGTTGTTGTTGCGGCTGGAATTGTTGTTGTTGCGGTTGGAATCCACTCGAACGGTTGAAACTAGGTTGTTGGGCCGCTCCTTGCTTGTTGGCATAGCTAAAGTTGGGGTGATATCTCCATTCCGGATTGTAAGTGTTGGAGTAGGGATCATACCGTCTTTGTTGATTTGGAAAGACCGCACTAGCTTGCTCCAACTCTTCACCATATGAAGGTAAAATAACCGCAGCCATCTTTTCCATCATTTGCTCCATATTATCCATCCTTTGATCACGGTGTGATGATGAATCCGTAACTTCATGCACTCGCCTAACCATTGGTTCACCTCTTGTGTAGAATTGTTGCGAGTTTGCAGCCATGCTTTCAATCAACTCGGTAGCTTGGGCCACCGTCTTGTTCACTAGAGCTCCACCACCCGCTGCATCAATAAGATATCTATCACTTTTTTGGAAGCCTTCATAAAAGTATTGGATTATCATAACGTCACTGAATTGGTGGTGTGGACAGCTTGCCACCAATCTCTTGTATCGCTCCCAACATTCATACAAAGATTCTCCTACGTGTTGTTTTATCCCACAAATGTATTTGTGAATTTGAGTAGCCTTTGACGCAGGAAAATACCTCTCTATAAAGAGTTTCTTCAACCTGTTCCATGTAGTGACACTTCCGGATGGTAAATAATACAACCATTCCTTAGCATTGTCCGCCAAAGAGAATGGAAAAGCTTTCAACATTGCACCATCGGCATTAGTCTCCGGTGGTAGCATGGCCGTGACTATGGTATGGAAATCCATGAGATGCTTGTTTGGATCCTCATTCGCCATGCCATGAAACTTCGGTAACTCTCTAATCAACCCCGGCTTGGTCTCGAAGGTTGAGTTTGTCTCAATACACCACCGTTGTGCATCAAGCCTATGAGAAGCCAAGTCCTTGAGTGTACGATTTGCATCACCCATTGCTTCTTCTTCTTCTTCAACTAGTGGTTCTTCTACAAATGGAACCTCTTGTTCTTCTTCTAGTTGTAATTCTTCTTCCACTTCTAACTCTTGTTCTTCCGTCGTGTCTTGACTTGGTTGGAGTATTGTGCCTCTTCGAGTAGCTATCCCGCACCTTGAATAGTTCCAATCTTTAGAAGCCAGGGATTAGGTACCTGAAAACAATTCTCGCAAATAAGTGAGAAACAAGACAAGAAAACAAAAAGCAAATATGAAAGCATAAATGATGATAAGAAACTAAATACTTAATAACAAGTCGTATGCCTCCCCGGAAGCGGCGCCAAAATTTGATCGTTGTCGTATGCGTCAAAAATAATTCACTTTCTCACTCAACTAAATTTAAATGAAGTATGTGGTAAGAAAGAGTTCGATCCCACAGAGAGGCTTTTGTTATTATAAAATTTCAGTTTCTTAGTAACCAAGGGGGGATTTTTGTTTTATCTAAGCAATAAAATAGAGCAAAGCAAATAAAATAATTTGAATAATCAATAAAGAGAAGATATTGGTCACGAGATAGTATCATTCACAAACATGTATTTTCATCAGTGACTAAAATTGAAATTTTAATCTCTCATTTACTAAAAGTCCTAGGATACCTTGATCGCAAGAGTATCCCGTATATTTCCCGATTTTATCACAAACGACATTAAAAGATGCTATTGTGAAATCTACCTAGAAAGCAACCTAAAGTGTAAAAGCACAATTAAGTTTAACGCCCTAAGAGCATTAAGTTCTATGAAATAAGACTAATCAATCCAAAAAACGTGTAACAGCACTAATTCGTTTTAACAAAGGTTATGATTCATATGCAATTAAAGAGATGTATCACTACAAGTAATAATGGAACTATGCTACTTGCAATCAGGAATTATCACTTTTTCGTATAATAACCCTAATCTAGCAATAGAGATGAAGACTAATCTAATTGATTCTGGACTCAACCAAACTAGCATTCAAATCATATGACAATATTAATAATGAATCATAAACAAAAAAGTATTGAGACAAAACTAATTCATTGAATCAAATAACATGTTGGAAATCAACTTTATCCCATGACCAATAATATGTGTTTAGCTACTCATAGCTTTTGAGTTCATCATAATCATAATCAAAAATAAATTGAAGAAGATGAAAAATAAACGAAAGCAAACCCTAGTAGAATCCCGCTCTCCAAAGTTTCTAGTATAAAAATACGTGATATTCAAAGTTGTAGAAAACTTTCCCTTTTTGTAGCTCTTCTTGTTTCCAAAACTAGGTCTTCAAAGCCCAAAGTCCAATAATAAGATGTCCACCAAGCCCATATGTGAGGAATTCCCAAGTGAAAATATATCCCAAAAGATAGTCGCCGGAAAACTGGTAAAGTGGCCGGAAATTGGCCGGAAAGTAGTCGGAAAAGTAGCTCAGGTGACCGGCAAAGTCCCCCCGGTCACCGGTCAAACCTAACAGTTCACCGTCAAAGTTGACGGCCGACTAACGATCAAACTCAGTGAGTCAGACCTGAGTCAGGGTCTGAGTAGCCTGACTGAGCTGAATTAACTGAGAAAGCTTTGGCCTGAGCCATTGCACTAGGTCAAGTTCTGTTGCACAATCATTGTGCTTCAGCAGTACTCTCCAGCCATGATCGTTATGTCTTCTTCACAGTCGCAGCTTCGACTGGCATCATTTCTGTAGTTCAGACCTGCAATGCATAATCTCTACAATTCTTATCTCCAGTTGCACCTGCAATTACAACACACACAGTACATTGCATAGGGATTCAGTTCAAACATCATCTCAATTCCAACATCAGTTGTACTTCATGTAGCTTCAGTCATCTCCTCTCTTCACAGCTGCACCACCACATAGACAATCATATTTGCAAACCCATTCACCTCAGGCCATAACTAGCAGCAACATTCTGCGTCAGAAACATCCATTTGAGCTTCAGTCTCAGCTTAATCACTCAACCAACACCGCAACACTGCCATTTACAGCACCAACAACACCAGTGCATTCTGCTCAGCTTAAAACTCACTGCAGTATCATCATCACTACCATTTTTCCATGAGTTCATCACCATCACGACCATCTGCATCTTATGTTCACCTGCAATCTCATGCCCTACACTTCAACTTCAGTCACTGCTCCTTCTTGTTCATCTGCGTCAACTCCATTCCATTGCAGCTTGCAGCCATCAATCATACCACCTGCAATTTCCTACACATACATCTAAAACACTCATTTCATGCACCTGCAGGTCATAATCACTCTTCCCTGCCATTGTGTCTCTTAGCATTCTTGGCTTCAGTTTAGCAGCACTTCAATTCAACCACACTTGATCTAGCCTACAACAAACAGCTCCATCCAGTTACAGCAATCCACAGCTGGAATACCCTCTAGCTAAGCTGCAACTGCAACACCAACACAATTACCAGCTCCTTACTCAAACCTGCATTTCCAGTACCACCAATTCTGAAATCCACCACTTGAACTGCAGCTGCAACCCTTGACTGTGAATTGACCAACCAACCATGGCAATAACACCAGCATCTTTACCTGATCTTTCACATAAAAGCTTAACCAAGCTACACCTAATATGAACCCAATCTCAGGCCAACACTCAATCTAAGACCAACCATTTCTCATGGCTTCCTACCACCATACTGTCAACTCAAGGCATCTGCATCTCAGCACACACAAACATAATTTCTTCTTCAATTTCAGATCCACCTCACTTCCTTGTACGAGACAACTCCAATTTCTTTATCTGCTTCACAATCTCAGAAATTAGCAGAAACCCCTTCAATTTCTTTTCATCTTTGCCATCACAAATTCGACTTTTCTCATCTCTGTGACATCAACACCATATCCAGTTCCTTCACTGTTTCTCGATCTAACCCTTCAAGCACATACCACACCGTCAAATATCTGAGACTTAATTCATCTTCATCATCAATTTCAGCTAACCCTTGAGCGTCACCTCTCTCAGACAGCAGTCATCTCTGAATTTCAGGGAGATTGTAATGAATACAACCACCAATTCTCGATCTTAGGGTTTGTGTAGGAATAGAAGGTGGATATAACCACTCGAGTGAAGTGGATAAGGGGTACTGCAATGATATTTGGCCTGTCATTTTCGGCGAACTGACTGCCTATCCTGTTTCCTTGCTCAACTGTCAGTTGCGGGGAACTGACAGCTCATTCTTATCCTTCTTCGCTGCATAACCTCAGCTATCTCCAGCTACACTCGACTGTGAATTGACGATTCTGCCCTTTATGCTCCAAAAGAGTGCTTTCTTCCTTCTTTTCCTCCAAATGAGTTCATTGCACCTATTAAACTCAAACTCACACATACGATACATAATTCAAAAGAAAAATAGCAAAGAAATCATAAACTATAGATATAAATGAAGGTGTTTATGACACCTATCACAGTTACAGTGGCTTGTGATGAATTATTGCAGTCAAGACAAGGCTCTAAAAGGTAGTGAAATGATGTTGCTGCTGTGTATACCATTGTAAGTTGCAGGTGGTGGTTGTGTTGTTATACGGGGAGAGAAGGATATTGCAACTGAGTTGGTGGTGCTGGAAATGCAGCTGGGAGTATTGCAGCTGAACTGAAGGAGTGTGATGATGTTAAAGAAGCAGTCAAGGAAGTGTTTTGCTGAGTGGTTGTGATGCAGAGAAGTTGCAGAAGTTATGAGCTGCAGCTATGAAGAATGGCTGGGTTAGAGTTGGCTACTGCACCATTGGTGCAGCATAGATTCTGGTATGTGCAATGGCTCGGGTCTTTGCAACTATGGCCTAGGCCAAGTCATTCAGCTAAGTCAGTGAGTTGAATCTGACTAGCTCATCTGACTAACCACTCTGACTCGTGACATCACTGATTCGGTCGGTTTGACCTGAGTTGACTCATTGACTCGGTTGACTGACTTTGACCGTTGACCGGGCGGGCGGACTTTGCCGGTCACCTGAGATGTTTTCCGGTCGGTTTCCGGCCAATTTCCGGCGACATATTTTGGACATGTTTTCTACATGGATTTTTATCACTAATGGGCTTATTGGACCACTTGGACTTTGGGCTTTGAAGACCTAGTTTTGAAAAGAGGAAAAGCTACAAAAGGAGAGGGTTTTCTCCAACTTGGAGGACGTATTTTTCTACTTAGAGTTTTGGAGGAGAGCGACGATTCTACTAGGGTTTGCTTTCGTATATTTTTCATTTCTTTATTTTATGAAAATGATTATGATGAACTCCATTACCATGAGTAACTAAACACAATTATTGGTTATGGGATAAAAGTTGATTTCTCAAGCATGATATTTAAATCAATGGATTAGTTTTGTCTCAACTTTATTTTTTATGATTCATTGTTAATATTGTTGCATGATTTGAGTGCTAGTTTGATTGAGTCCGGAATCAATTAGATTGGTCTTCATATCTATTGCTAGATTAGGTTTTATTATATGAAAAAGTGATAAGTTCCTGATTACAAGTAGCATAAATGTGAGTAGTGCTTGTAGTGATATATCCAACTAGTCACATATGAATCATAGACTTAGTTAAATCGAATTAGTGCTTTTACACGTTCGGTTGCTTTGATTAGTCTTATTCCATAAAACTTATTGCTCTTAGGGAGTTAAACTTAATTGTGCTTTTACACTTTAGGTTGCTTTTTAGGTAGAATTCACATATGCATCTTTTAATGTGGTTGTGATGAAATCAGGGAATTAGCAGGATATTCTTGCGATCAAGGTATCCTAGGTATTTTAATAAATGAGTGATTAAAATATCAATTCTAGTCATTGATGAAAATACATGTTTGTGAGTGATACTATCTCGTGACCAATATCTCCTCCTTATTGGTTATTCAAATTATTTTATTTCTTTCAATTACTTTTATTGCTTTGCTAAAACAAAATCCCCCCTTGGTTACTAAGAAACTGAAATTTTATAACAACAAAAGCCTCTTTGGGAACGAACTCTTTCTTACCACATACTATATTTATATTTAGTAGATTGAGAAAGTGAAATTATTTTTGCACGGCTGACAACCGATCAATAGCATGTGTCAGTTGTATGCCCGTAGTACTAGTGGTACTCACAGTATTTCTTGGCCTCTGTTGCTTTATCTGGTTGCTTTCCCCTAGTGTTAGGGTAAGGAGAGCCCAGATTTGCTCCTTCTTTGCTTAGAATGTGGGAGAACGTCGTGTTTAGCTTTGTGTAGACTTTATCTACAAATTCTTCTCTTACTTTTCCTCTGCCTTTGCCATCTCCGTATATCGATCTTTTATCTAGAGAGCTGGTTCTGCCCCCGGCTTCATTTTGCCTCTTAGGTATCTCCGGAATTGGTTCCAGAGAATTGGTTCGCTGCGGAGCTGTTGTTGTCTTTGTTTGCGCCCTGGGGTTGTCCTTCTGGATTTCTTCAAGTCTGATGTAGCGATCTTGGAAAACCCTTAGCTCTCCTTAGGAATCAAGGGCTGGGTTGTGAAATCGAGGTTCTATCAAGTCCGTACTTATAACAATTAATGTTAATTTCTGGATTGAATTTCCCGATTTCTTGGCATGTCTTTTGCCACCTGTCTGTGTATTGCATCAATATTTCTCGAGGTCCGATAGATAAAGCAAATAGCCCATCTAACTCTGTCGTTGTTGACTTGTTGTACATGTATGTCTCCAAGAACACCGTAGACAATTGCTCAAAAGAGTCAATTGAGTTTGCTGGTAAATTATTATACCACGCCAATGCTGATCCCGTCAAGCTTGCAGGAAAGTACCTACAAAGTACTACCTCATCTCTTTCCCAATGGGCAAGGACACGAGTGTAGTATCGTAGGTGGGTTGCGGGATCTGAGGTACCATTGTATGCCTGAAACGTAAGTACTGGGCATTTCGGTGGGATGGGCTCCCTCAAAATACGAAAGACAACAAAGATGTTGTCGCTTCTTGGAGTACTTCTTCCAGCCTTGCGCCTGCGTGCTGGTTTTCAGTCCTTGTATTTCTTTCTACATCTTCTCCATTCGCTCCATGACCATGTTCACATTGTGAGCATCTCTGGAAAATGTTTCATCATAGTAAGACTGAGAAGGCTTATAAGATGGATCCATCTCGCCTGGATCATGTCGGGTGTTCCTGGATCCCCCTGGTGGGTTAGCCTTTGGTGGGTTAGGATCCACCCTTCGTCTTCTAGCGATAGCTCCGTTCTCACGCCTCTTTAACGGAGGGTGAATTTGGGAACCTTCAATCTGTACATCCAGCATGTCTTTTAGGTCCTGGTTCTCCTGTGCCGTCACGTGCATTGTATCCTCATGCTCCTTGTTACGTAGTAGTAAAGCTTCTACTTGTGCTGCCATTTGTTCTTCATTGTGGATTCCATCACCTTAAGGAGTGCTATCGTCCGGATCCTCAGAGTCATCCACTCCTTCTTCTATAACCGTACCTTTGTGATCTAGCTGGATTGGAGTCAAGTTTCCCAACCCTCGTCCCGTAGGAGTTACGGTTCTGGGCAACCCTGTGTTAGCCAAAGGTGGCTTCGTAACATTGGGACACTCGGTAACAGCATGTCGTACTGTGGTTGTGCTCCCGATGTTTGTCTCATCCCCTCAGTAGGAGTAGGTGGTTTGTTAGCAACCGTTCTTCTTGCTATCTCGCTTTGTCCGTCCTTTGCTTCATTCCTTTGGTTTGTTCGAGACGGGTTTTGAGATCTGCCTCTTGTAACAGCAGGTCGTGAAATTTTTGGTACATCACTTGGTTTCTGCATACCTTCGTCTTTTTGTTATCCTGTGGTCACAGAGAAAACGACGAAATTTTCCGCTAGGGTGCCTTCGCTAAAAGTAGCAATTAATGTTCTGACACAGAAGACGGTTAAGCAACTTTTTCAAAGTAGTATGAGAATGACGTCTGAAAAGATGGGTATTTAATTTTTTATGATACCCTTGGAGAAAACAACCTTAAATGTTGAAAACAAATTAGAAAGGGTGTCAGATCTTTCACAAAAAGAGGTTATTAAATGCTTTGGGAGATCTTTTTTCCTTAAATTCTAACTGAGATTCCTCTACGATCAGAGGTACTCAGATCTAGAGGATACCTCGTGTCGTTTTAGTACAAAACAAAAGTTTTAACGTTTTGTGAATGCGTTTTTTCCCAAAAAATTTGTAGATCTGTAAGATTGCAAGTATTTAGAGGCTATGAACTTAAAGAACTTGTGAAGAGAACGGATGAACAAATCACTAGAGAGTGAGATTCATCGTTGCAGAACTCAGATATCTTCGTTAAAGAAGATGCGTAAGTTAAAAAGTAAAGGAACATAAAAACTCAAGTTGGTGAGCCCCTCCTTCTAGCGCCAAACTGTGACTACTATTTTCCCATAGTCTACGTAATGTATACAACTCAGAGAATCGGATACTATGTAGTATTGATACCTCTGTTGAACTGATAATGCTAAGTTATAAAAATATCTAAGATCATAATAATAACGAAGAACACAAATATAATGTAAATGGAACTAAGTTATCATGAGACACAAGAGATTACGTGGTTCGACTTTCGTCTATGTCCACGGGGTAATGAGTGATTGTTTGTATTAAGTTTTGGTGGTTACAAAGATCTTAAATGCTTCCCAAAATAATAGAGAGAACTCAAGTTGAAGTAAATACTTAAGTTCTAAACATTAAAGAGGTATAAGCTTAAGACAAGATCTTCTTCTCCTAGGTATTGAATGCCCTTTGTTTGTTGGTGAAGCTTGGTATTTATAGCCCATTCTGCCCCGGGTATATCTTTGCTGTCTTTGGATCCATCGTCCCCTGATATACCTTTCGTACAAATGGTACCTTCGTTCACCGCATTCTTTCTCCAGTCGGATTCTGCCACCTCAGCTGACCCACGTTCCTTCGGGAACTTCCCAGCCTCAGTACAGATTGTACCTTCGTTCACCGCTAACCTTTGTCAGTCAGATTCCGCCACATCATCTATCTCCACGTGCTTTGATTAAGTGTGTAGATAAGAGATATGTGCATTTAATGCTGATTAGATATGTCATCTACCTGTGTCCCTTCGCCAGCTGCCTCTCTCTGGACTAGGCTTTTACTTTTCTATCTTGGTCGTCGAGGTATCCCTTCTTGGGATAGGATAAAGTAGATCTGCGAAGGTATCTTCTGCTACTTAGGTTTACCTGTACGGAGAGGGATATACATTTATCTTGTATGCGGCCACTGAAACCGCGACACGTGCTCCAAAGAATATTGGTATTCACAGTTATGAAGTTTTTCATTCCTCAGTCGGAAACGACATCTCCTTTCAAGGTGTCCTTTTTTTCCACAATAATAACAGTTGAAGGAATTGACTGTTCTCATGCGAGTTGATTTCAAAGGTGGACAATCCTTGTTCCAAGGCACATCAGCTGCTGAAGAAGTTTTTTCACATAGAGATTTGTCATTAGTACGGACAAAATTGATCTTACTAGTACTTGGAGCGTCCATTCCTTTATATCCCAGACCACGTGTATTACGATGTTCTTTACATGCTCCCATCATAGAAGATAATTTTGTATACCTAGAATTGAATCTTTTCAGATTCTCTTCCAGTGAATTTACCTTATCAAGAGCAGTAGCTAGATCAGTCTTCAACAGTTTTTCTTTGGCGAGTAGATTTATTTCTCTGTCATTAAAACATTTTTGTTGAGAGTCGTATCTTGCTTCAGATTCTTCAAGTCTTTCTTTCAACACAAAGAGATTCCGAAGAATATTATCACATTCAGATCTTTTTGAACGTACATCTTCTTCTCGATCTTTAACGGTAGATTGCAATAATTTGTAGACACAATCATAACCTTTAAAGAGTTTTCTTAGTTTTCTGTTTTCTTGACAGAGAGGTGACAAATATTTAGCCAGGTAAGCTGTTGACCTTTTTTTTTTATAAGATATGGTCAAACAGTGTGATATATTGAGAGAATTCCTCATCAATATTGTGTCCCTCTTCTGAGTCACTTTCATCTGAAAGATCAACCAACTGTTCACCTAGGTATTTTTCCCAGTTGATCACAGTTTTATTCAAAGGAGAAAGTATGAGAGAATTCTTAGGTGGCTCAGAACTTTGAACCAAATCACAATGCTCCTGAGCTGGTGTTGTGCTGTCTGAGATAGTATAATTGTTCATAGAGTCAGATCGCTACAAACACAGACTTATGAGGTCTTAAACGTGTTTGCCTGCTCTGATACCAATTGAAAAAGCGGGGGTCTAACAACCTCACCCAATATTTCGCTTAACAATCTGTATGGACTAACTCCAATATACTTTCAAGAGAATTAACTAGACAGTCAGACTCAATCTTAAGAAAAAGTATATCAAAGAGTTATATCTCAATTTCTCGATTCAATCCGCAATCAAACAAACAGGAATTTACGAGCGTGATTGAATACAAGAGAAATAACTTGAACGGTACCAAACACCAATGTTCAAGGATCAATCAATTTCAATCAACAACCAAAGGTTGGATTTACCAATTGATCGATTCAACGCACAACCTGTGATATTTCAATTATATAACAAAATATAATGCGGAAAAGAAATAACACAGACACCAGAAGTTTTGTTAACGAGGAAACCGCAAATGCAGACAAACCCCGGGACCCAGTCCATATTTGAACACCACACTGTATTAACCCGCTACAGACTCTAGCCTACTACAAGTTAACTTCGGTATGGAATGTAGTTGAACCCTAATCAATCTCACACTGATTCATGGTACAGTCGTGCTCCTTACGTCTCTGATCCCAGCATGATACTACGCACTTGATTCCCTTAGCTGATCTAACCCACAACTAAGAGTTGCTACGACCCAAAGTCGAAGACTTAATAAACAAATCTGTATCACACCGAAAAGTCGATTGAATAGATAAATCTGTCTCCCACAGATATACCTACGAGTTTTGTTCCGTCTTTTGATAAATCAAGGTGAACATGAACCAATTGATAACCCGGACTTATATTCCCGAAGAACAACCTAGTATTATCAATCACCTTACAATAATCTTAATCGATTAACAAAACAAGATATTGTGGAATCACGAAAGATGAAACGAAGGTGTTTGTGACTACTTTTCTATCTTGCCTATCGGATATATAAATCTCAAGCCAATCTTACGATTGTACTTAATCACGATAAAAAACAACAAGATCAGATCACGCAACTACAAAGAAAATAGTTGGGTCTGGCTTCACAATCCCAATGAAGTCTTCAAGTCGTTAACCTACAGGGTTGCGTGAAAAACCTAAGGTTAAAGGAGAATCCACTCTATCTTATGCAACTAGTATCACACATGAGGTGTGGGGATTAGGTTTCCCAGTTTCTAGAGTTCTCCTTTATATATATATTCTTCAAATCAGGGTTTGCAATTTAAGTTACCTTGGTAAAAATGCATTCAATATTCACCATTAGATGAAAACCTGATTAGATTCAAGCTAATATCTTTCAAACGTTAGATCGAACTTAGCTTGTTATACACATGTGAAATGCATCTTCATTTAGGTTTGATTAACCGTACATAAACGTGTGCACTTAGTCGGTTCAACAATAGTCAACCAATGGTTAGCCATATGAGCACTTTCATATCAACCTTATTCATCTTTACCATAACTAGTTCAAATGACTCAAATGAACTAGTTAGAGAGTTGTTCAATTGATTATATCTCATAGAAGTATACAAGACACAATTGAAGCAAAATCGATTTTGATTCAATCGAATCACTTCATGAACATCATAGCCACAGTTTGCAAAAGATTGTATTTTTTATTATATAAATGTTTTAGTTCATGAACAAACCGATTTTAGAAAGTAGCCTACTTAAATATGCAAATGGGTATGCATACTTAAGTACCTGGATTGAGTTTTTTTTCCAATCTACAGCAGAAATTCACGGACGTGAAACTTCCGCCAGTATGCGTACGAGTACGCATACTTACCCGGATTTCCAACCACTTCCAGTACGCGTACGAGTACGCATACTTTAGGTTCCCGTTTTTGGACTTTTACACAAATGTGAGAAGACAATATGTTTATATCCAAGCATGGTTACTTGTTCTAAACTCTCATTTCAATCATTGAAACTTTCTTAGAGGATGTTAAAATAGTTGTTATCCACAAACTATTTTCATCAAAGAGATTTTCAAGTTATTGAAATAATTAATATGACTTTCATCACGAGCAAAGATGAACTTGGCCAAAGCGAAAGCTTACCAACTCATATTTCGAGAAATAGATAAGCGAGATAAACTCGGCTCGAAATAGCAAATGTGTATAATCGAAGTCTATATAGCAATACAACTTTTGTCTTAAAATAAGAGATAAAATAGATAGACTTTTGAGTGATAAATAAGTTCAAATCTCCACATACCTTTTTTTGATGAAGTTCCACAAGTTCCCTTGAGTAGTTCTTCGTCTTCATTCGATGAACGTCGTGGAGTCTAAAGGTCAACTACACTTACTATTCTAAACCGAGACTTAGCTATAAGTAGATAGAAATCAAGACTTATAGTTTTGGCAACCAAACTTGACAAACAAGCTTGAGATAACAACGCTTGCGAGTTCGATCGAGCAGCGCTCTAACATTATCAATCACCTCACAATAATCTTAGGAAACAAAACAAGATATTGTGGAATCACAAACGATGAGACGAAGATGTTTGTGACTACTTTTTATCTTGCCTATCGGAGATTAAATCTCGAGCAAATCTTAGAGAAGATAATACTCAATACGTTAGAAACGAGCAAGATCAGAACATGCAACTACAGAGAAAATAGTTGCGCATGACTTCACAATCCCAATGAAGTCTTCAAGTCGTTAACCTACAGGGTTTTGGGAAAAACCTAAGGTTAAAGGAGAATCGACTCTAGTTGCAACTAGTATCACACAGAAGGCGTGTGATTAGGTTACCCAGTTGATAGAATTCTCCCTTATATAGTTTTCAAAACAGGGTTTGCAATCAATGTTACCTTGGAAACAAAACATTCAATATTCACCGTTAGATGAAAACCTGATTAGACTCAAGCTAATATCTTTCAACCGTTAGATCAAACTTAGCTTGTTACACACAAATGAAACGTACCTTCATTTAGATACGAGTAACCGTACCTAAACGTGTACACCTTGTTGGCTCAACAATATTTTACCGAAGTTAGCCATATGAACACTTTCATATCAACCGTATTCATCTTAACCACAACTACTTCAAATGACTCAAATGAAACTAGTTCTTGAGTTGTTCATTTGTTTATATTCTCATATAAGTATATAAGACACAATTGAAACAAGATCGGTTTGATTCACTTGAATCGATTCATGAACATTATAGCCACGATCTGCAAAAGATTGAATTCCTTATTTCATTAATGTATTGGTTCATGACATAGCCGATTTTAGAACATAACTCACTCAAGTATGCAAACGGGTACGCATACTTAAGTAGCCGGACTTGGACTGTGTTCGACAGTACGCAAACAGGTACGCATACTGTCACACATCCAAACATCAGTTGAAATCAGTACACTACGGGTACGCATACCAAAGTTCCTGGAATTCAACTGAGTCCGCCAGTACACGTACCAAGGCTCCCGGACTTCACCTGACATCGCCAGTACACATATGGGTATGCATACTATACCGGTCTTGGATCAACATAAATGCAAGTACGCATACTATGTCTATAATCCAATTAAGGTTAAGTGTTCTAAACTCCATTTCAATCATTGAAACATTCTTAGAACACGACAATAGCTGTCTCACACAAACTATTAGCTTCAAAGCAATTTTCAAGTGATCGAATGATCAATATGAAATATTTTGAGTCTACATCAAATGACTGTCTCACACAAATCATGTAAGATGTTACCAGGCAATTTTCACATGATCATCTTTTGACTTTCGTCAAGAATATAAGATGAACTTGGTTAAAGAGAAAGCTTACCAATACATATTTCGAGAAATATGTAAGCGAGTTAAACTCAGCTCGAAATATCAAATGTGTATAAATCGAAAAACTATATAGTTACACGATTTTTTGTCTCAAGTAGGATATAGAGTAGAAATAGACTTTCCGAGTTATAGATGAGTTTCAGTCTCCACATACCTTTTGTTGATGATGTTCCACAAGCTCTCCTTAGTAGTTCTTCGTCTTCAATTGATGAACGCCGTGAAGTCTAAAGCTCAAGTACACAATCTATCATAGTCCGAGACATCACTATAAGTAGACTAGAAATCAAGACTTATAGTTTTGATCACTAAGCTTGGCAAATAATCTTGAGATAGCAACGCTTGCGAGTTCGACCGAGTAGTGCTCTAACAACATCCCCCAGTTGGGACATGTTTGATGTCTTGAGTATTTTGTAGGAAATAATGCCTAGTCGTGACTTGCATAGTCATATTACTTAATGGTAAAATGTATGTGATATGGATAAAGTCACATCACGACGAATAAAGAAAAGTGGAGTAAGTCCTGCATGGTAGTTGCTGAGTGGGCCCACCACTATGACATGCGGGAAGTGGTCATAAATATATGATTATTCCAACAACTAACATATATAGTGGGTCATATTTGTAAAACCTAATATTTTCACCAATCACATGCAACTTAGGCAGCAGGTGGCCATAAGTGACAAGTCAAGTCGTATGAATGGGACTCACTGCGAATGGTATTCAAAATATAGCACATGGTGCTTGTAGTTAAATAAATTATAAAATTATTTATGAAATCGATATCCTAAAAATATTGTTTGTAAACGATGTAGGTAAAGCATCGTCTTCAAGCAAGCAATTCAAAAATATTCGATGCATATGTGTTTGAGGGTGAAAACGGTTTCTGCTGATTTATGTGATTTCGCGTGAGTGGGTGAGAAACGAGTCTAAACCCTAAACAATGTACTGCACGGGAGTACTTTAGATTCGAGAGATCAATCTGTACAAATCCGGCCTAAACCAAGAAATGGCCTATCCAGACTTGCTTCGGTCACAAAGTGAAGGAGAAAGGTTGGTTTTGGGGAGGGAAGCGAAGAGAGTGTTGAGACCAGAATAGTTGATTCTGGAAGAGTAGTTGTTTGACGAATTGTATCATAAAGTGAAATCTAACAGATGGGAAAGCTAACAGCCCGACAGTAAAATTCAGGAGGGATGTTGTGGGCCCGAGGTGGCATAGTCGCGCCCAGTCATCTATTCCCGTTCATGGAGCAAGAAGGAATCTTTATTCTGTTCAAACTCTAAAAACTCCGCCCGCATGAAAAGAGGCATCGACCCTCTTTTGTTTTTCTGTTGCTCGTCCGGGACCGTGCTTTCGTCTGCAGTGTTTCTCCAGTGGATTCCAAAATTTACCAAACTCCATCGCATTCTTGGGACGGATGGATGAAATACATGCTTGGAAACGATCATGTTAGGGATAATCTTGGAGATTGTGGTTGCGTTGTCGGTCCATCCTCGACTTTAGGTTGTTCAGTGCTTGGACTTTCTGATCGCGATGATGATATGTTGTGGATGCTTGTATGGTCGAAATTTTCCGGAGCCACTGGATTATATAGATGGTTTCGGAGTCGTTCCGTTGCCGATGTGATGCCATCAAGTCTTCAAGGACTTTGTTCCAAGCGACGTCCTTCGAACCATCTTCTGAATCTTGGACTATCGCATGGAATGGGATGTGGTAAGCAGTCCCCAGTTATACTCCTGTTAGATCCGATTGCATGGACGAATTTGTGAATGTATCTTTGTGGCGTGCTTTTGGAGTCTTCGATGCACATGTACAGTTTCATGTTGAGAAATTCCTGCGTCTCGTAAAATTTCGATATAGTGATGATGTTGAAATCAGAAATAACCTGGTTGAGGGGAGTAAAAGCGTCCCATATTGGTGGTCCCATGTGTAGCCTACTTTCATTGCATCTCCTTGAATCCACGTCCACGGGATTTGATACAAGATGATTATACTCTGTTGGATGTGACGCTGGGATGCTCAGAATATCACATGGAAGAAATATTCTGGATAGAGAAGAGGTATAAATGAGAGAGTTATGTTGTTTATCGTGGCTCCCTCTGTTTCTTCAAGAAAATGTTTCAGCCGCGTCTCGGGAGTTGTCTCATGGATCTTTGATGGTCGTCGGGCTGGACTGCGATGAGCAGTCCCTAGTCGCACTTTCCTTTAGTTTTTGAAGTTGTTTCCTCTGAGCAGGATTGGGATCCACCACGTCCTCATAAAGTGTTGCATGCGAATTTTATACAGAGGGATGATGATATTCTTACGCTGCACCCTTGAAGAGTAGATGACCTTGTCGTGGTTATGACCTTTTGGTTGACCGTGTCTTTTGAGCTTTGACGGTGAAGGGATCCTGTGTAGAGTCTCAGTCTCCAAGTGTGGTTTACATGTGTCTATCTTGTATGGTCGGTGGGTTGACCATGATAAAGATATCGCCATCTTGCATCCGTACTGGTGACTTTGTAGTGATTGTTGCTATGGTGAAGCTCTGGTGACGGTTTGAGCTGTCATACTTGAAGAAACGTTGGGGGTGGCGGAAGCGGTTCTGGTTCTGGTGATCATAGGTGTAACGCCTGAAGGGACATTTTCTGCGTCGCTGGTGTTGACAGGTGGCATATTAATGTCACTTTGTTAGGAGGCATGAAGAATATGTGATCCTTGCATTCGCGGCTTTGCATAAATTTGGTTTGGCCATTGAGTGTTGGCGTCAGCGCTGCAACTTTTGCTACTGATCGGTAGCGGTGGCACTGCAACTTGGTCCGTGAGACGGTGCTCTGGCTGGCCATGGAAAGGGGGATGGCGCTGCCCCGGTCGGCTAAGGAATGGCCCATGGCACTACTGGCTAGGACGCGAGTTGTTGGCGTCGGCTTGACATGGAGCCGCTTGTGTTGGTTTTGAAGTGGAGCCGCTAGCATTGGGTCGGCGTGCGCCATCTTGGCTTGGTGAGCCGTCAACGTCGTTGGTTCGGCTTGGGATGCAGAGCTGTTGGTGCAACCGGCTATGGGCGGAGAAGTTGCGCTGGAAGGGTGCAAACTGCTGGCGCTGGAAAGATGTAAGTTGTTAGCGGTGAAAAAGATGCAAGCTTCCGGCGCTGGAAGGACGCAAGCCGTTAGCGCTGGAAAAGATGCAAGATGTCGGCGCTGGAAAGACGCAAGTCGTTAGCGTTGGAAAAGATGCAAGTTGTCGGCGCTGGAAGGACGCAAGTTGTTAGCGCTGGAAGGACGCAAGCTGTTAGCGCTCGTATTATTGGCTTTTTATCCATGTCTTGGCGCTAACGGCAGAGTGTAGCAATAAAACAAGCGAACATATTCCAGGTTCGTATCTCTGTGTTTATTTTTCTGTTTGCTCTTTTGTTGTTGGTGCAAACCCTAGCCATAGGCATGTCCGCCATAGTTTTATAGGCGACGCCGTCCTGACCGCGAGAAGTCCCCAGTCACTCTTTGTCGTGTGATAACTGGTAACTGAGTCGTTTGGTGACTGAGCCATTGATAGCCGAGCGGATCGTTTGCTTTCACCATCTTAGAATCTGGGTTGAAGAATGAAATCGAGAATTGGAAATTGATATTGTAACCGAGAGATTAATCTCCCACGGTGGTCGCCAATTGTTTGAGAGTGAAAACGGTTTCTGCTGATTTCAGTGATTTCGCGTGAGTGGGTGAGAAACGAGTCTAAACACTAAAAAATGTACTGCACGGGAGTACTTTAGATTCGAGAGATCAATCTGTACAAATCCGGCCTAAACCAAGAAATGGCCGTTCCAGACTTGCTTCGGTCACAAAGTGAAGGAGAAGGGTTGGTTTTGGGGAGGGAAGCGAAGAGAGTGTTGAGACCAGAATAGTTTATTCTGGAAAAGTAGTTGTTTGACTACTTGTATCAGAAAGTGAAAGCTAACAGATGGAAAGCTAACAGATGATTTCTGAGTGTTGTATGTTCCTGACCAAAACTTGTTGTTTGGTGGAAATAGGTGAGACCTATTTATACAAGTTGCAACGAAACGTACTCTGGTCTCGTAAGAAACGGAAACGGTTGAGTAAATGGAAGGAGGTGGTAACGGGTAACGCCTGGAATTGATGTTCCACAATGAAAGAAACGTTTCACCATTACTCCTTGTATTTACTAACCGACTCATTCTTATGACACTTTCTTGTAACAAGTGTAGTGTACGCCGCACGCTGTAAACCTCCAGACCAATACTCCGATGAGCATCCCCCAGTTTGTGACATGTTTTGATGTCTCGAGTGTTTTCGTGTAGCATGTTGCTATATGTGGCGTGGCCAAAAGATTTGGCGTTTGTATTCAAGTTGGTGTCGTGACCAAAGGATAGGCGTCGTAGCCAGTTTGGTGTCGTGACCAAAGGATAGGCGTCGTAGTCAGGTTGGTGTCATTACCAGAGTGTTAGCATTTCAGCCAAGACATTGCCACGAGTCGTTTGGTGGCAGGTTTGTACGGATGAGATCTGCATCTTGATGAGTGCTAAAAAGTGCATATTGTTATATCTTTTTGTTTGCATTTAACTCATCTTTTGTGCATTAATTCTACATTTTATCCCATATTCTGTATTTTCTTGGTTTTCAAGAATAAATATTTTTATTAATTAATTTTGCATTTTTAGGTAATAAATAAAGTTTGGATGAATAGCGGAGCGAAAAGAGCAAAGGAACGGCAAAGACTCCCGCTAGGAGGAAGCGAAGAATGATGTTTGCAAGAGCCGGATCAACGAGAAGTGGGCTTGAAGAGGAAGAATTGTTCTTAAAGAAGATATGGGCTTGGCATACCCAAGGCCCAAAACCCTTACCCAAATCCATTTCCATTATCCATACCCATTTCCATGAGAGCCGTCAGATTGGATCCATCTTGTCATCCAACGGTCGCCTCATCATTGTGTATCAAACTCCGAAGATCCCGTCAAACACTATAGTACCTAACTCCATCTGAAGCCGTCAGTTTTGTCGTATCTCATCATCCAACGATCGCTTCTATCGCGTCGTTGGATCATTCCGTTACCTTTTCATCCTACGCTTTCGCTTCGCTGAGCATCAAACTTTGATACATCCGCCTCACACCCTAGCATCGGAACCTATACCATTCACCCAAACACTCCCTTCCCTTCTTCCCATCGATCTTCTCTTCCCCAAATTTCTTTCTTCTTCCCCCGACAACAGTCTGCAACTCCATACCTTCACCCTCTGCGCCACCATCTCCATACCCTGTCCATCACCAAAAACCCCATAAACCCATTCCCTAGTTGCCTCTCTTTCTCGTTCTTAGCACCCACACACCTTAGGTGCTACAATCAAGACAGAGATGAAACTAGGGTTTCATCACAGTTGAAGAGGAGACCCAAATCGAGGAGTTGATCGAGCAGACAATAGCAGAAGAGAGATGGGTTCGACAGAGGAGACAAATTCAGGGCATGGGTAAGTTGAGTAACCCAAAAAAATTGTCTACTGCTACTTTTTGTGTAACCCTAATTTTTCTTTTGGGTATAAATTGAAGAACTGTAACAACATTGAGTCATCTATGGGCTAGCCAGTGAACAATATTTGCAATCTATTTTCATTTTCCAAATTCCATTTTAGCTACAGTTGATTGTGTGCAACCTGTGTGCATGTTGTATCTTAATTTAGCTTATTTGATGAATGCTGTTGCTAGTTACATGTTTAGCATGAGCTAAACTGCATTAGGCTGAGGCTCAGTTGAAGCCTTATGCACTGTCAAATGATAAGTTGCTAGGATAGTTAACTCCTTGCCCTGTTTTGCTTGAGCATTGGGAAGAGATTAATGCTCATAGTGTCTGTGATTGATTGTTCTGTCAAAAGACAGTCAATGCTAGGGGCAAACTAGTGAGCAAATTAGTTTTCCTCCCATTCTATATGTATGCATAGGATTTTCAACTCAACCTAGAAATATGTTGTTTGATTAGGACACAAGGTGGATATTAAGCCTTAGCTTAGCCACAATCCCTTTTACAGTCACTTAAATTCAGTTCTGTTTTGCTTCCTGTTCAGTTTATCTCCTTGCCTGTTTTGCCTGTTTTTCTTGCATTTTGAAGCTGTTGTGCACTGAAATCAGTGCACAAACTCCCCCTGCCCTTGGCTTACAGCCTTGGTTCCCTGCTATTGTTATTTTATATCCTCTGCCATTTAATCTTTGATGTGCTGCCATTGTGTGTTAACTGCTTTGCTTTGTTAACTGTTTTAGTTCTTTGCATCTGCCACATTACCTTGCTTTGCTCACTGCCATAGTGCTTTGCACCTATTGATAGCTTAGGAAAACTTATTGTATGCTCCCACTCCCTGTGGACTAACCCCTACTCATCCCTATAATATAAAGCTTGGCCTTGTATACTTGCAAGTTTTGTGTGCAACCCCATTTCCACACCAAGTTTTTGGCGCCGCTTCCGGGGAGCTGGCTGCCATATTTTTGAAGTTTTCATTGTTGTTCTGTGGCCTTGTTGTGCTTGAAGCTGTTGTGGCCTTGCTATGCTTGAAGCTGTCTCCTGAGATCATTGCACTCTTGTTCACTTGCAGGTGCCACTGAGTTGCTGCTGCTGCTGCTGTTGCTGGAGCTGGTGAACCAAGCCTGCTGCTGCCAAGCCAAAGCAACTGGGCTGCCAACTGAAGCTGCTGGGCTCTACCTTCTTTTGTTGCTGGGCTCGTGGTCTTCTGAGAGCTGGGCTTCGTTGCTGCTGCTGCTGGGCTCTGTTCCACCTGTTGTTGCTGGGCTTGCTGCGTGAGCTGTTAAGGACGATCCTAAAGCCCAACTGGGCTGTGCAACTAAAAGGGGACCAAAAGCCTATTTTTGGGCTTCCCTCCAAAAACCAAGTAAGCCTAACCCATGAGTTAACCCACTTGGGCCTCATTTAAATTCAAATTCGGGCTTGTAATAATTAATTTAATTATTTAGTTGGGATTGTAATAATTTTTATTTTTCCTTTATTTTCTTTTTCTTTTTCTTTGGGACTGTAATTATTTTTTGTCTTTATTTTTCTTTTGTTTTTTCTTTTTCTTTTTCATTTTCTTTTATGGGCTTGTCTTAATTATTATTATTGTTTTTATTTTCTTTTATGGGTTGTGCTAATTTATGCTAGGTTTAGTTCAAAAAATTTTCCAAAGCCCAATTTTAAACCAAAAAAAAAAAACCAAAATCCCTTGTTAGTCCAACACCCATTCAAAACCAAATCTTCGTAACCCTTGTGGGCCAAATTGTTTCCGATTGCTCTGTCTGACCAACATGTTAGTTGAGGTACCTACAAGGACATGATTGTGACCTATAGAGACCAAACAAACAGACTTGTTAGAATTAATCAAGACGAACCTATCGAAATTCTAAGTTCTGAGGGAGACAGTCCAGATCAACCAGAAACAATGGGAGAACCCCGTACCCTCAAGGATTATATGTACCCAACTAGAGCCAGTCAACCTTCTTGTATTGTGCTACCCGAGGCTAATGGCAATTATGAGCTGAAATCAAGCACAATACAGATGCTTCCTATTTTTAGAGGTATTGAGAATGAAAACCCTTACCACCACGTGAGAGAATTCGAGGAAATTTGTGGAACTCTGCGTTTCACTCAAATGTCTGACGAAACCCTAAAGTTAAGGCTTTTTCCTTTCTCCCTGAAAGATAAGGCAAAGGCCTGGCTTTATGCTTTACAGCCTCAATCCATCATGACATGGGATGACCTCATAAAGGAGTTTTTCAAAAAGTTTTTCCCAAATCACAAGACTGCGACAATTCGTCAAAGTCTAAATAGCTTTGTACAATTAGAGGGTGAGACCTTAGCTAGATACCTGGAGAGATTCAATGAATTATTGCTCCAATGTCCCCATCATGGTTTTGAAAAATGGAGACTTGTGCAAATTTTGTATGAAGGTCTAGATGTGTCCACCCGAACAACGGTTGAGTCGATGTGTAATGGTCTATTCGTAGACAAAACTGCTGATGCGTCTTGGGACTTCTTGATTGAAGTAGCTGAAAAGACGCAACAGTGGGAATCCATCCGTGAACCCAGAAAGACTACATCAAGCTAAGGCTTTTAGGATTGAAGCAGATTTCGAGGGAAAGCAAACATGGCATCAATAGTTAGGAGATTAGAAGAGTTAGAACTACATAAAAATTCAAAACCTTCCACCACTACTCTCCGAGAACATGTCGCTTCGTCTGTATGTGCCGCTTGTAACGATCCCAACCATCAATTCCAAAATTGCCCGATTTGCTTGCAGTCCAGGAATCTAGGCTTGAACAGGCACATGCCATGTTTCAAAAACAAGAGCATAACCCTATTCACAGACCTACAATCCAGGATGGAGAAACCACCCTAACTTTTCATGGTCCAAAGGACCCACTCAGGGAGGACCATCTCAACCCAACAAGCTATCAAAACAATCAGGGATCTCAGAACAATCAAGGTTATCAATACCCTAGGAACCCTCAACAACAATCAACCCTCCACAACAATCTATACTCAACACAATACCGACAAGAGATTATCCACTAGAGGAGTGTCCAGAGTCTGGTACAAGGTCAGAAAAATCTTGATCAAAAGATGGTCAATGCGATTCCATGAGTGAGAGAGAAAAGGGTACACTTCCTAGCCAACCCCAACAAAATCCAAAGAGGATATTTCAAACAGGCACAACATCCTGCACTGAAACCTCACCCGATCAAGTCCATGCCATTACCACCCTCCGAAGTGGTAAAGTCATCGAGAACAACGTGGGCGAACCTAATGAATCTGATACAAATTCCACGCTGTCTCCACAACCCCAGAAAACCAAAGAATCTGAGCAAGTTGGAAAGCCTGACAATTCTACTGCTGTGAATGTCCCTTTGCCAACTCATTCTCCTGTTGCCCCATTTCCTCAAAGATTGATCTATCAACAGAAAAGTACCCATTATAATGAGATGTTAGATCTGTTCAAGAGAGTCAACATCAACATTCCTTTTCTTGAAGCAATAGCAAATCCCTGCTTATGCAAATTCCTCAAAGACTTGTGTACTCAAAAGCGCAAGCTCAATGTGCAAAACGTGCTTTCTTAGCTGAGCAGGTGAGTTCCATCATTCTGAACAAAACTCCACCCAAGTTTAGGGATCCAGGATGTCCAACAATTTCTTGCACTATAGGAGAACACACGGTCAATAAAGCGTTATTAGACCTAGGTGCAAGTGTTAACCTCTGCCATATTCTGTTTATGAGCAGTTAGGTCTTGGGGAGTTGAAACCAACATCTATCACTCTACAACTGGCAGACCGATCTGTCAAGATTCCTCGTGGAGTGGTCGAAGACGTTTTGATCAAGGTTGACAAATTCTATTTTCCCGTAGACTTCATTGTCTTAGACACTCAACCTGTACAAAACCCAGACTGTCACATTCCTGTCATCTTAGGACGTCCTTTCTTGGCTACGTCCAACGCGATCATTAATTGTCGTAATGGAGTGTTGAAACTGTCTTTTGGCAACATGACGGTAGAATTGAATGTGTTCGATATTAGTCAACAACCTGTGAATCTTGATGATGATGATGTGCATGAAGTTAATATGATTGAAGGATTAATGCAAGATTCGTTGACTAACATTCTATCCGTCGACCCCTTTCAAGCATGTATGGAGAACTTTAACTCAGATTCCTATGATGATGCATACTGTAGTGACGTCCTATCTCTGCTCGAATCTGTACCTCAAATGGACGTCACTGAAAGAAATATGAAGTGGAACCACCCTTACTCTCTGATTCCAAGCTTATTCCATCCATTGTTGAGCCACCCAAGCTTGAATTGAAAACATTGCCTAGTACGTTGAAGTACGCATTCCTAGGTTCTTCTGATACTTTACCTGTCATTATTTCATCATGTTTAGACACGGAACAGGAAAGTAAGCTTTTAGAAGTACTTAAGGAACACAAAGAGGCCTTAGGATGGACCATCTCAGATCTCAAAGGAATTAGTCCCACCATTTGCATGCACCACATTAACCTTGAAGAGAATGCCAAACCATCTAGGGAAATGCAAAGGAGACTTAATCCTAACATGAGAGATGTAGTCAAAGGAGATCCTGAAACTACTTGATGCGGGTATCATATACCCAATACCGATAGAAATGGGTTAGTCCCATTCAAGTTGTGCCTAAGAAGTCAGGCATTACTGTAGTTCAGAACGACAAGAATGAGTTAGTCCCTTCGTACAACCACAGGATGGCGAGTATGTATCGACTACAGAAGTTGAACACAGTAACTAGGAAGGATCACTTCCCGCTCCCTTTCATAGACCAAATGCTAGAACGTGTGTCTGGACACAGTCACTACTGTTTTCTAGATGGCTTTTCCGGTTATAACCAAATTCACATTGCACCAGAAGATCAGGAAAAAACTACGTTCACGTGTCCTTTGGGACATTTGCTTATAGACGCATGCCCTTGGGTTGTGTAATGCACCTGCTACTTTTCAGCGATGCATGATGAGCATTTTTTCTGACATGATAGATAGTTTTCTCGAGATCTTATGGATGATTTCTCCGTGTTCGGTTCTTCGTTTGATAAATGTTTAAGACATCTTACCCTTGTGCTGTCCAGATGTAAGAAAAGGAACCTTGTTCTAAATTGGGAAAAGTGCCATTTTATGGTGAATTCAGGAATAGTTCTAGGACACATCATCTCGGAAAAAGGCATTGAAGTAGATAAAGCTAAAGTAGACCTCATCCGACATTACCAAACCCCGCTCTGTGAGGGAAATTCGATCATTTTTAGGTCATGCTGGTTTTTACCGGCGATTCATCAAAGACTTTAGCAAAATCTCAAGACCTCTGTGTAGTCTACTCCAAAGATGTTACCTTCAATTTCGATGATGCTTGTGTGAAAGCTTGGGAGGAATTAAAAACTCTTCTCACCGCCGCTCCTATAGTCCGACCACCCAACTGGGAACTACCGTTTGAACTCATGTGTGATGCCTCTGATTATGCTGTTGGTGCTGTTTTAGGACAGCGAGTGATAGACTACCATATGTGATATACTATGCTAGCAAAACCCTTAATGATACCAACTCAATTACACAACTACCGAGAAGGAATTGCTTGCTGTCGTTTTCGCATTAGACAAGTTTAGATCTTATCTCATAGGATCTAAGATCATCATATACAGACCATGCGGCTTTGAAGTATCTTCTTTCCAAGAAGGATGCTAAAGCTCGCCTTATTCGATGGATACTCTTATTACAGGAATTCGATCTCGAAATCCGTGATAGAAAGGTTGTTGAGAATGTGGTGCTGATCATTTGTCTAGATTAACCATTGAGTCTATTGATGAGTCCATGCTAATCAGAGAATCATTTCCTGATGAGCAATTGATGTCTGTATCAGACCTTCCTTGGTTTGCCGACATCGTTAACTACCTTGCTGCAGGTAGGATGCCCTCACGTTGGTCGAGACAAGACCGCTATAAGTTCTTGGCTGAAGTTAAACATTTCCTTTGGGATGACCCATATTTGTTTAAGTACTGCCCGGACCAAATCATTAGGAGATGTGTCCCCAACACTGAACAGAAAGATGTGATATCTTTCTGTCATGACCAAGCATGTGGAGGCCATTTCAGTGCCAAGAAAACCGCTGCAAAGATCTTGCAGTGTGGATTCTATTGGCCATCATTGTTCAAGGATTGCCATGATTATTGTGTTGCTTGTGAACGCTGTCAAAAGCTAGGAAGCATTTCGAGGAGAAACATGATGCCATTGAACCCCATTTTGATTGTGGAGATTTTTGATGTTTGGGGGATCGACTTCATGGGTCCATTCCCTATTTCTGACGGTAGATTGTACATCCTACATCCTAGTCGCAGTTGATTACGTTTCTAAGTGGGTAGAAGCCATAGCAACCAGAACAAATGACCACAAGGTGGTACTTTCATTTCTAAAGGAAAACATATTTGCACGTTTTGGTACCCCTAGAGCTATCATCAGTGACGGCGGTTCACATTTTCGTAACAAGTACTTTGAGTCTTTAGTACGCAAGTATGGCATAACTCACAAGGTTGCTACTCCGTACCACCCTCAGACGAGTGGACAAGTAGAAGTTTCTAATAGGGAAATTAAGCACATTCTCGAGAAGACAGTTAACCCGTCTAGGAAAGATTGGTCATTAAGATTGAATGATGCTTTGTGGGCCTATAGAACAGCTTATAAGACACCAATTGGCATGTCCCCCTATCGTCTAGTGTATGGAAAGCCGTGCCATCTACCTGTGGAATTAGAACATCGTGCCTACTGGGCAATCAAAGAGCTGAACTTCTCTCTGGACGAAGCTGGAATTCAAAGGAAACTTCAACTCAACGAGTTGGAAGAATTGAGAAATGAGGCTTATGATAGTGCCAAGTTATATAAGCAGAAGATGAAGATGTTTCATGATAAGCGTATTCTGCGCAAATCCTTCACTCCTGGTCAGAAAGTTTTGCTGTATGACTCCCGGTTACATCTTTTTCCGGGAAAACTGCGTTCCAGATGGAAGGGTCCGTTCCTAGTACGCACAGTTTACCCTCATGGAGCTGTGGAGCTAGAAGATGTCTCCAACAAGAACATTTTCAAAGTCAACGGGCAGAGATTGAAGCCATTCCTTGAACCATTCCCACCCGACATTGAAACAACCAACCTGGAGGACCCGGTCTATGTGGACTAACTGGTCCACTCTTTCCCTAAATAACCAAAAGTTTTCTTCCCCAAAACCAAACCAAAAAGCCTTTTTCCCTAAAAAACCAAAAAGTTTTCACTCCCGACAAAACCAAATTTTTCCCAAAAAGTCCAATCCCATTAAAAACCAAATTTTCTTGTAGATAATGTGTTAGTTAAATATTTTATTTTCTTTTGTACATATTTTTGCTAATCCACTATGATCTCGGCTGACATACGTTGGATTTTTTTTGCCTTGAATAACGGAGTTCTAATATTGCTTTCGCCGAAATCGGGTATTCTCTCTCCTTTTACTCTACTCAGCATGTTCCTCTTCATATGTTGTATTATAATTTTGTTCATATTTTGAAACATTGAGGACAATGTTTAGTTTAGGTTTGGGGGTGAAAAGTAGATACTTCGATAATATGCCATAATTGAAAACAAGAACTCCTTCTTTTTGAAAAAAATGAAAAATGAAAATAAAAAAAAATTAAAAAAAATGATGATAAAAAACATAAAAATGGAGCTCATTTACCTTGAAATGTTGACTCTTGTGCAAATATGTAATTTTTAGGAGTCTTAGTCTAGATATTTAGGCACCCTGATTCTAGCACAATTCACACAGTGATAAGAAATTCGCACGCGCACGATCTACCAATACATGTATAGCCTCGATCTTCAAGGTGTTTGATAGGAAGTCACGATTGCCAATCACTTTAGAATACTGAACGAAACTTGACTAGCTTGTTCTTTGGTTGGTTGGGATAGAAGGTGGAGGTTACATTAAGAAAGACAACCATCGAATTTAACTGGGTGCATCAAAAAGGGCTACCTCTTGCAAAGTGTCATGTAATTTTTTGTTTCTTTTTCCTTATGTATCAAAAGTTCTTCTAAAAAAAAAAAAATCAAAAAAAAAAAAAAAAAATCAAGTATTTATCAATTCCATCTCTTGTTCCAAAAATAAAAGAGAGTAGTCAATGTAAATAAGAGTCATGTAAAGAGTCATTTTGTTGTTTCATTGTAATAAGCAAGGAGGGTGTATGCCATTGATGTACAACGCGAGTAATTGTGAAATACCTCCAACTCATTCACAATTCTCGTAAAGTCCGGACAGCTAGCTAGATTTCGACCTTGGTTCTTAGCCTGAGAAACTATCTCTTGGTGATTAGTAGTCATAACATCCGATCTTTCTTTACACATGTGTAGATACACTTTACACTCTTATCACATGTCTTTTTTGTTATCAGTGCTAGGATTGTGCCTTGATAGCTAGATTGACATCTCCATTTTGCTGTGAGCTTAACTGACTTGCACATGTCACATTTGATGGAATCTGAGCTTATATTTTGACCTAGAACTTTGTAGGTACGTTCTAAGCAAACCTTCACGAGACTTCAACTCGTCCACTAGGGACACTTAGTGGTTTAAAAGGCTTAGTGCATACGCTAAATGCATTCGAGAGACCAGCGACAGTGGTATAGGTAGGATTTCCTTAGTTTTGTTTTACTTGAGGACAAGTAAAATTCAGGTTTGGGGGTATTTGATGAGTGCTAAAAAGTGCATATTTTATATTTTTGTTGGCATTTAACTCATCTTTTGTGCATTAATTCTACATTTTATCCCATATTCTGTATTTTCTTGTTTTCAAGAATAAATATTTTCTTAATTAATTTTGCATTTTTAGGTACTAAATAAAGTTGGTTACTCGCGGAGCGAAAAGAGCAAAGGAACGGCAAAGACTCTCGCTAGGAGGAAGCGAAGAATGATGTTTGCAAGAGCCGGATCAACTAGAAGTGGGCTTGAAGAGGAAGAATTGTTTTAAAGAAGATATGGGCTTGGCATACCCAAGGCCCAAAACCCTTACCCAAATCCATTTCCTTTATCCATACCCATTTCCATGAGAGCCGTCAGATTGGATCCATTTCATCCAACGGTCGCCTCATCATTGTGTATCAAACTCCGAAGATCCCGTCAAACACTATAGTACCTAACTCCATCTGAAGCCGTCAGTTTTGTCGTATCTCATCATCCAACGGTCGCTTCTATCGCGTCGTTGGATCATTCCGTTACCTTTTCATCCTACGCTTTCGCTTCGCTGAGCATCAACCTTTGATACACCCGCCTCACACCCTAGCATCGGACCTATACCCTTCACCCAAACACTCCCTTCCCTTCTTCCCATCGATCTTCTCTTCCCCAAATTTCTTTCTTCTTCCCCCGACACAGTCTGCAACTCCATCCTCACCCTCTGCGCCACCATCTCCATACCCTGTCCATCACCAAAAACCCCATAAACCCATTCCCTAGTTGCCTATCTTTCTCGTTCTTAGCACCCACACTCCTTAGTGCTACAATCAAGACAGAGATGAAACTAGGGTTTCATCACAGTTGAAGAGGAGACCCAAATCGAGGAGTTGATCGAGAGACAATAGCAGAAGAGATGGGTTCGACAGAGGAGACAAATTCAGGGCATGGGTAAGTTGAGTAACCCAAAAATTGTCTACTGCTAGTTTTTGTGTAACCCTAATTTTCTTTTGGGTATAAATTGAAGAACTGTAACAACATTGAGTCATCTCTGGGCTAGCCAGTGAACAATATTTGCAATCTATTTTCATTTTCGAAATTCCATTTTTAGCTACAGTTGATTGTGTGCAACCGTGTGCATGTTGTACCTTAATTTAGCTATTTGATGAATGTTGTTGCTAGTTACATGTTAGCATGAGCTAACTGCATTAGGCCGAGGCTCAGTTGAAGCCTTATGCACTGTCAAATGATAAGTTGTTAGGATAGTTAAGCTCCTTGCCCTGTTTTGCTTGAGCATTGGGAGAGATTAATGCTCATAGTGCCGTGATTGATTGTTCTGTCCAAAGACAGTCAATGCTAGGGGCAACTAGTGAGCAAATTAGTTTCCTCCCATTCTATGTATGCATAGGATTTTCAACTCAACCTAGAAATATGTTGTTTGATTAGGACACAGGTGGATACTAAGCCTTAGCTTAGCCACAATCCCTTTTACAGTCACTTAAATCAGTTTTTTTTGCTTCCTGTTCAGTTTATCTCTTGCCTGTTTTGCCTGTTTTTCTTGCATTTTGAAGCTGTTGTGCACTGAAATCAGTGCACAACTCCCCCTGCCCTTGGCTTACAGCCTTGGTTCCCTGCTATTGTTATTTTATATCCTCTGCCATTTAATCTTTGATGTGCTGCCATTGTGTGTTAACTGCTTTGCTTTGTTAACTGTTTTAGTTCTTTGCATCTGCCACATTACCTTGCTTTGCTCACTGCCATAGTGCTTTGCACCTATTGATAGCTTAGGAAAACTTCTTGTATGCTCCCACTCCCTGTGGACTAACCCCTACTCATCCCTATACTATAAAGCTGGGCCTTGTATACTTGTAAGTTTTGTGTGCAACCCCATTTCCACACCACATCTCAGGAGGAAGGGTAGTCGTATATTGTTGCAACCCTTCGTTTGGCAACCAGCGTCATGGTTGCAGTGCTTGCATGCTCTTGGCATGGCCAAATTAGGGTTTTGGCGTCGTGGCCAAGAATTGGCACCGTGGCCAAGATATTGCCACAAGTCGTTTGGTGGTAAGTTTGTATGGCTGAGATTTGTATCTCAAGGAGGAAGGGTGGTCGTTGATTTTTGCAACCCTTCTTTTGAATGCTAGTGGCATGTGGTAGGGCCGACATGGATTTGGAATAGTTTAGGCGCGACCAAAGTTAGGGTGTTGGAAAAACCGTGATGTTTGGCCTTGGGCCGGAAGTCGCCATGCGTTAGGTGGCGAACTTGGACGGCTGAGTTCTTCATCTCAGATGGAAGGGCAGTTGTTGATTGTTTCAACCCTCCGTTTGGCAGCCAGCGGCATGTGGTAGGGCCGGCATAGCTTTGGCATAGTTTAGGGGCGGCCAAAATTAGGGTTTGGTACAAACCGTGATGTTTGGCCTTGGGCCGAAAGTTGCCATGCATTAGGTGGTGAATTTGGATGGCTAAGATCTGCATCTCAGAAGGAAAGGCAGCCGTTGATTATTGCAAACCTTTTTTTTGGCAGCCAGTATCGTGCATGGCTTTGGCATGTGTTAGGCGCGACCAAAATTAGGGTTTGCATAAAACCGTGATGTTTGGCTTTGGGCTGGAAGTTGCCGTGCGTTAGGTAGCAAATTTGGACGGCTGAGATCTGCATCTCAGATGGAAGGGTAGTCGTTGATTGTTGCAACGCTTCGTTTGGCAGCCAGCGTCATGCATGGCTTTGGCATGTGTTAGGCGCGACCAAAATTAGGGTTTGCATAAACCGTGATGTTTGTCTTTGGGCCGCAAGTTGCCATGCGTCAGGTGGCGAACTTGGACGGCTGAGATCTGCATCTCAGGTGGAAGGGTAGGCGTTGATTGTTGCAACCCTTCGTTTTGGCAACCAGCGCCGTGCATGTCTTTGGCATGTGTTAGGCGCGGCAAAAATTAGGGTTTGCATAAACCGTGATGTTTGGATTTGGGCCGCAAGTTGCCATGCGTTAGGTGGCGAACTTGGACGGCTGAGATCTGCATCTCAGATGGAAGAGTAGCCGTTGATTGTTGCAACCCTTCGTTTTGGCAGCTAACGTCGTGCACGGGTTTGGCATGTGTTAGGCGCGGCCAAAATTAGGGTTTTCATAAACCGTGATGTTTGGTTTTGGGCCGCAATTTGCCATGCGTTAGGTGGCGAACTTGGACGGCTGAGATCTGCATCCCAGATGGAAGGGTAGCCGTTGATTGTTGCAACCCTTCGTTTGGCAGCCAGCGGCATGGTTTAGGGCCGGCATGCCTTGGCGCGGAGGCGTGGCTGGCATGGTTTGTCTTTGGCACGGTGGTGTGGCTGGCATGGTTGGCATGCCTCGGCGCGGAGACGTGGCTAGCATGGTTTGTCATTGGTACGGTGTTGTGGCCGGCATGGTTGGCATACCTTGGCACGGAGGCGTGGCTGCATGGTTTGCCCATTGGCACGTGGTGGTGTGGCTGGCATGGTTGGCATGCCTTGGCGCGGAGGCGTGGCTGGCATGGTTTGCCATTGGCACGGTGGTGCGGCTGGCATGGTTGGCATGCCTTTGCGCGGAGACGTGGCTGGCATGGTTTTCCATTGGCACGGTGGCGCGTTTGGCATGGTTGGCATGCCTTGGCGCGGAGACGTGGCTGGCATGGTTTGCCGTTGACACGGTGGCGCGGCTGGCATAGTTTGTCATTGGCACGGTGGTGCGACTGGCATGGTTGGTATGCCTTGGCGCGGAGGCGTGGCTGGCATGGTTGGCATGCCTTGGCGCGGAGACGTGGCTAGCATGGTTTTTCATTGTCACGGTGGTGCGGCTGGCATGGTTGGCATGGCTTGGCGCAGAGGCGTGGCTGGCATGGTTTTCCATTGTCACGGTGGCGCGACTGGCATGTTTGGGATGCCTTGGCGTGGAGACGTGGCTAGTATGATTTGCCATTGGCACGGTGATGCGGTTAGCATTGTTGGCATGCTTTGGCGCGGAGGCGTAACTGGCATGGTTTTCCATTGGCACGGTGGTGTGGCTGGCATGGTTGGCATGCCTTTGCGCGGAGACGTGGCTGGCATGGTGGTGCGGATGGCATGGTTGGCATGCCTTGGCGCGGAGACGTGGATGGTATGGTTTGCCATTGGCACGGTGGCGCGGCTGGCATGGTTGGCATGCCTTGGCGCGGAGACGTGGCTGGCATGGTTTTCCATTGGCACGGCGGCGTGGATCGCATGGTTGGCATGCTTTGGCACGGAGACGTGGCTGGCATGGTTTGTCATTGGCACTTAGGTGGGAGAATTGGGGTTTGGTATGTACGAAGATGATGTCGGTCAATACTAAGGGTTCTGTCGTGGAACATGACACATGTAAAAAAAAGGTACCCTGGTAATTCTAACGTAGGCATGTTGAATGATTCAATAAATGCGTTAGTGGTTGTAGTTACATCATGTCAGATGCAAGGTTTTACGATTTTAACCCTAAGCTAAAAACCACCATCAACATTAAGTTCCCTGCTTAGCTCGGAACATGAGCATTGTTGCGAGGTAAGCATATGATGGTGACAGGCAAGGACGAAATCGAAATGGCAAGTCATGCAAAGATGGCTAGGAAGACCCGGATAACCTTTTTCGAGAGGTAAGGAGAGTTCGTGATTCTTGTGTTGGCGGCCTTGCTTAAATTCTACTCGTGGTGTTGCTGACTAGACCGTGAAATGGTAGAGGCGGTTGCTGGTTGAGATACAGACTGTCGGCTTGGCTTGGTCACGCGTCATCTTGGCCGGGCTAGGGAACGCGGAGGTGCTGGCTTAGCGAGCTGTTGGCGTTGGTGCGACTTGGAATGGAGCCGTCAGCATTGGTCGGCTTGGAATGGAGCCATAAGCATTGGTTGGTTTGGAATTGAGCCGCTAGCATTGGTTGGCTTGGAGTGAGCCGCTAGCGTTGGCTTGGAATGGAGGAAACTAGCTTCGGTCCGCGGATTGGTGGAAACTGTCTTCAGTCCGCGGAATGGTGTAAACTGGTTTCGGAACTTCGGCTACCAAACGATGGTGATGACGCTGGAACTTCGGCTATCAAATGGTGGTGATGGCGCCTGGCAACTTTGTCTAAATTAGGGTTTGGCATGCCGAAACCCTAATTAGCGCCCCTTACTAGAATCGTTGTAGAATTCTCATACGAGCTCGGATGTTGAAGGTCCGTGGTGTGGTTCTAAGATGCACACAATACACTTGCAAGTATACAAGGTCAAGATTTATAATAAAAGGGTGAGTAGGGGTTTGTCCACAGGGAGAGGAGCATATAAGAAGTTTTCCTAGGCTAATAAGAGTGGCAATGCACTATGGCAGTGATCTAAAGGCAAACAAGGTTTCAGGCATACAAACAAGAACACAAGGGTAAAGCAATAAAGAAGCAGTTAAGAAAAGCAGCAAATAACCAAGGCTTGGCAGCCAAGGGCAAGAGGCAGGATGTGCACTGACTTCAGTGCACAGTAGCTACAAGGTGCAAGAAATAAAAAGCAAGAAAATAACTGAAATTGCAAACACACAGGACTGAAATTATAATTGACTGAAAAGAATGGTGGGTAAGCCAAGGCTTATGATCCACCTTGTGTCCTAATCAAGTGACATGGTCTAGGTTATGTTCATTCCTAAGCATACAACTAGAAATGAAAGAACACCAACTTGCTCACTAGTCTACCCCTAGCATTGGCTGTCTTTTGACAGTACAGCCAATCACAGGCTCTATGAGCATTGGCATCTCTCATTTGCACAATCAAAACAGAACAGGAAGAACTATCCTAGCTCATCACTTGACAGTGCACAAGGCTTCACTGAGCCTTGGCCTGAAGCTGATTAGCTCATGCTAACCATGTTAAACAACACATTCAACATAGATAAATTCACACATAACACATATAAAAAACACATAAGCAATATTCAACTGTTACTGATAAGCACTGAAATTTGAAGTTCATAAAATTTGTTCAATTCTCTACTGGCTAGTCCAGAGAGGTAATAGTGTCTTCTACACACTTCACACAACACCATTTATACCCATACACATAATTTGGTTTTCCCCAATTTTCCCCAAAATCAGTAGAACTAGGGTTTGGTGAAATTGATTTACCTACTGTTGATGAGATTCGCTCCATCTCGTCGACCCATCTTCTCCTGCTTCTTCTCGTTCCTCTCGCTCCAATTGATGCTTTAATCATCATTATATCCCCAATTTCTCACCTAGGGTTTCAGTGAGCAGAGAGATGAGAAATTGAGGTTATTAGTGATGAAAGAGATGGTACGTGATGGGTTAGGTAGAATGAGTTGGGGAGAAAAGTGGAGTGATTTGGGGTGAGGTGGTGGTGATGGAGACGGACATGGTGGTGGTACGGGGCATGGTGGTTCTGCAGAGGGGGGATGGAGGAGATGGTTCGATGGAGAAAGGGAAGGGTGCGTTTGTTTGAGGTGTAGGTGCTCGGTCGCTAGGGTGTGAGGCGAGTGTATCGAGTTTGATGATCTGCGACGCTGAGCCGTGGGATAGGGAGATGAAAGATCAATCGGACGGTGAGATGAAGTGAAGCTTGTAGCGACCGCTGGATTATATATACAACAAATCAACGACGCCAGATGGGTTAGGTGTTGTAGTGTAGGCGGAGATATCAAACGTTGATGAACAGCAGGGAGCGACCGTTGGATTCAACTACCATCTAATCTGAAGGCTTGGAATTCGCGCTGTGGTGCTTGGCAGAGACTTCAGATTTTGATGCTCTATGAAGGAGCGACCATCGGATGCTTCTGAGAACTGATCTGATGGCTGAGAACGGAGGCGCTTTTGTGTGTAGAAAATGAGGTTGTGCGCACCATTCTTCGCGGCTTCCTTGCGTAATTTCTCCCGGCTTTTCACTACTTTTCTGCTCTTTTCGCTCCGCGACTCATCCGAACTTTATTTATTACCTAAAAATGCAAAATTAATTAATAAAATATTTATTCTTGAAAACAATGAAAATACAGAATATGGGATAAAATGTAGAATTAATGCACAAAAGATGAGTTAAAATGCCAACAAAAAGGGATAAATATATACAATATTTGGCACTCATCAAATACCCCCAAACCTGAATTTTACTTGTCCTCAAGTAAAACAAAACTAAGGAAATCCTAACTATACCACTGTCGCTGGTCTCTCGAATGCATTTAGCGTATGCACTAAGCCTTTTAAACCACTAAGTGTCCCTAGTGGACGAGTTGAAGTCTCGTGAAGGTTTGCTTAGAACGTACCTACAAAGTTCTAGGTCAAAATATAAGCTCAGATTCCATCAAATGTGACATGTGCAAAACAGTTTAAGCTCACAGCAAAATGGAGATGTCAATCTAGCTATCGAAGGCACAATCCTAGCACTGATAACAAAAGACATGTGATAAGAGTGTAAAGTGTATCTACACATGTGTAAAGAAAGATCTGAAGTCATGACTACTAATCACCAAGAGATAGTTTCTCAGGCTAAGAACTGAGGTCGAAATCTAGCTAGCTGTCCGGACTTTACGAGAATTGTGAATGAGTTGGAGGTATTTCACAATTACTCGCGTTGTACATCAATGGCATACACCCTCCTTGCTTATTACAAAAACAACAAAAGAACTCTTTACATGACTCTTATTTACATTGACTATTCTCTTTTTATTTTTGGAACAAGAGATGATGGAATTGATAAATACTTGATTTTTTTTTTTTATTTTCTGATATTTTTTTCTGAATATACATCGTTTTTTTTTTTTTTTTTTTTTTTTTTTTTGAACAAGGAAACACTTTTGATACATAACAAAAGGAAACAAAAGATTACATGACACTTTGCAAGAGGTAGCCCTTTTTGATGCACCCAGTTAAATTCGATGGTTGTCTTTCTTAATGTAACCTCCACCTTCTATCCCAACCAACCAAAGAACAAGCTAGTCAAGTTTCGTTCAGTATTCTAAAGTGATTGGCAATCGTAACTTCCTATCAAACACCTTGAAGATCGAGGCCATACATGTATTGGTAGATCGTGCGCGTGCAAATTTCTTATCACTATGTGAATTGTGCTAGAATCAGGGTGCCTAAATATCTAGACTAAGACTCCTAATAAAATACATATTTGCACAAGAGTCAACATTTCAAGGTAAATGAGCTCCATTTTTATGATTTTTCATTTTTTAATTTTTTTTTGAATTTTGATTTTTCAATTTTTTTTGGAATTTTTCAATTTTTTCAAAAAGAAGAAGGAGTTCGTTTTTCAATTATAGCATTATATGGTATCTACTCTATACCCCCAAACCTAAACTAAACATTGTCCTCAATGTTTCAAAATATGGAAAGAATTATAAAACAATATATGAAGAGGAACATGCTGAGTAGAGTAAAAGGAGAGAGAATACCCGATTGTACGGTGGTAGCTCGATTAAAACTCCGTTATTCAAGGCAAAAATCCATCATATTAGCAGTCACAATGGATGAGCACAAAATATATACAAAAGGAAATTTAACTAACACATTATCTACAAGAAAATTTTGGTTTTTAATGGGATTGGACTTTTTGGAAAAAATTTGGTTTTGTTGGGAACATTTGGTTTTGATGGGAAAACGAAAAATTTTGGTTTTTAGGGAAAATTTGGAAAACTTTTTGGTTATTTAGGGAAAGAGTGGACCAGTTTAGTCCACATAGACTGGGTCCTCCAGGTTGGTTGTTTCAATGTCGGGTGGAAATGGCTCAAGGAATGGCTTTAATCTCTGCCCGTTGACTTTGAAAACGTTCTTGTTGGAGACATCCTCCAGCTCTACAGCTCCATGAGGAAAAACTGTGCGTACTAGGTACGGACCCTTCCATCTGGAACGCAGTTTTCCTGGAAAAAGATGTAATCGGGAGTCATACAGCAAGACTTTCTGACCAGGAGTGAAGGATTTGCGCAGAATACGCTTGTCATGAAACATCTTCATCTTCTGCTTGTACAGCTTGGCACTGTCATAAGCCTCATTTCTCAATTCTTCCAACTCGTTGAGTTGAAGTTTCCGTTGAATTCCAGCTTCGTCCAGAGAGAAGTTCAGCTCTTTGATTGCCCAGTAGGCACGATGTTCTAATTCCACAGGTAGATGGCACGGCTTTCCATACACTAGACGATAGGGGGACATGCCAATTGGTGTCTTATAAGCTGTTCTATAGGCCCACAAAGCATCATTCAATCTCAATGACCAATCTTTCCTGGACGGGTTGACCGTCTTCTCCAGAATGTGCTTAATTTCCCTATTAGACACTTCCACTTGTCCACTAGTCTGAGGGTGGTACGGAGTAGCAACCTTGTGAGTTATGCCATACTTGCGTACTAAAGACTCAAAGTACTTGTTACGAAAATGTGAACCGCCGTCACTGATGATAGCTCTAGGGGTACCAAAACGTGAAATATGTTCTCCTTTAGAAATGAAAGTACCACCTTGTGGTCATTTGTTCTGGTTGCTATGGCTTCTACCCACTTAGAAACGTAATCAACTGCGACTAGGATGTACAACTTGCTGTCAGACATGGGAAATGGACCCATGAAGTCTATCCCCCAAACATCAAAAATCTCCACAATCAAAATGGGGTTCAATGGCATCATGTTTCTCCTCGAAATGCTTCCTAGCTTTTGACAGCGTTCACAAGCAACACAATAATCATGGCAATCCTTGAACAATGATGGCCAATAGAATCCACACTGCAAGATCTTTGCAGCGGTTTTCTTGGCACTGAAATGGCCTCCACATGCTTGGTCATGACAGAAAGATATCACATCTTTCTGTTCAGTGTTGGGGACACATCTCCTAATGATTTGGTCTGGACAGTACTTAAACAAATATGGGTCATCCCAAAGGAAATGTTTGACTTCAGCCAGGAATTTAGAGCGGTCTTGTCTCGACCAACGTGAGGGCATCCTACCTGTAGCGAGGTAGTTAACAATATCAGCAAACCAAGGAAGGTCTGAGATAGACATCAGCTGTTCATCTGGGAATGATTCTCTAATCAGCTCAGATTCATCAATAGACTCTAAAGTTAATCTAGACAAATGATCAGCAACCACATTCTCACAACCTTTCTTATCACGGATTTCGAGATCGAATTCCTGTAATAAGAGTATCCATCGAATAAGGCGAGCTTTAGCATCCTTCTTGGAAAGAAGATACTTCAAAGCCGCATGGTCTGTATATGATGATCTTAGACCCTATCAGATAAGATCTAAACTTGTCTAATGCGAAAACGACGGCAAGCAATTCCTTCTCGGTAGTTGAATAATTGAGTTGGGCATCATTAAGGGTTTTGCTAGCATAGTATATCACATATGGTAGTCTATCAACTCGCTGTCCTAAAACAGCACCAACAGCATAATCAGAGGCATCACACATAAGTTCGAACGGAAGCTTCCAATCGGGTGGTCGGACTATAGGAGCGGTGGTGAGAAGGGTTTTTAATTCCTCCCATGCCTTCACACAGGCAGCATCGAAATTGAAGGCAACATCTTTGGAGAGAAGACTGCACAGAGGTCTGGAGATTTTGCTGAAATCTTTGATGAATCGCCGGTAAAAACCAGCATGACCTAGAAATGATCTGATCTCCTTCACAGAGCAAGGTTGTGGTAGATGTTGAATGAGGTCAACTTTAGCTTTATCCACTTCAATTCCTTTTCTGAGATGATGTGTCCTAGAACTATTCCTGAATTCACCATAAAATGGCATTTTTCCCAATTTAGAACAAGGTTCTTTTCTTTACATCTGGATATCACGAGGGCAAGATGCTTCAAACATTCGTCAAACGAGGAACCAAAAACAGAGAAATCATCCATAAAGATCTCGAGAAAACTATCTATCATGTCAGAAAAAATGCTCATCATGCAACGCTGAAAAGTAGCAGGTGCATTACACAACCCGAAGGGCATACGTCTATAAGCAAACGTCCCAAATGGACACGTGAATGTAGTTTTTTCCTGATCTTCCGGAGCAATGTGAATTTGGTTATAACCGGAAAAGCCATCTAGAAAACAGTAGTGACTGTGTCCAGACACACGTTCTAGCATTTGGTCAATGAAAGGGAGCGGGAAGTGATCCTTCCTTGTTACTGTGTTCAACTTCCTGTAGTCGATGCATACTCGCCATCCTGTGGTTGTACGAGTAGGGACTAATTCATTCTTGTCGTTCTGAACAACAGTAATGCCTGACTTCTTAGGCACAACTTGAATGGGACTAACCCATTTGCTATCGGGAATTGGGTATATGATACCCGCATCAAGTAGTTTCAGGATCTCTCCTTTGACTACATCTCTCATGTTAGGATTAAGTCTCCTTTGCATTTCCCTCGATGGTTTGGCATTCTCTTCAAGGTTAATGTGGTGCATGCAAATGGTGGGACTAATTCCTTTGAGATCTGAGATGGTCCATCCTAAGGCCTCTTTGTGTTCCTTAAGTACTTCTAAAAGCTTACTTTCCTGTTCCGTGTCTAAACATGATGAAATAATGACAGGTAAAGTATCAGAAGAACCTAGGAATGCGTACTTCAACGTACTAGGCAATGTTTTCAATTCAAGCTTGGGTGGCTCAACAATGGATGGAATAAGCTTGGAATCAGAGAATAGGGGTTGTTCCACTTCATATTTCCTTTCAGTGACGTCCATTTGAGGTACAGATTCGAGCAGAGATAGGACGTCACTACAGTATGCATCATCATAGAAATCAGGGTTAAAGTTCTCCATACATGCTTGAAAGGGGTCGACGGATAGAATGTTAGTCAACGAATCTTGCATTAATCCTTCAATCATATTAACTTCATGCACATCATCATCATCAAGATTCACAGGTTGTTGACTAATATCGAACACATTCAATTCTACCGTCATGTTACCAAAAGACAGTTTTAACACTCCATTCCGACAGTTGATGATCGCGTTGGACGTAGCCAAGAAAGGACGTCCTAAGATGACAGGAATGTGACAGTCTGGGTTTTGTACAGGTTGAGTGTCTAAGACAATGAAGTCTACGGGAAAATAGAATTTGTCAACCTTGATCAAAACATCTTCCACCACTCCACGAGGAATCTTGACAGATCGGTCTGCCAGTTGTAGAGTGATAGATGTTGGTTTCAACTCCCCAAGACCTAACTGCTCATAAACAGAATATGGCAGTAGGTTAACACTTGCACCTAGGTCTAATAACGCTTTATTGACCGTGTGTTCTCCTATAGTGCAAGAAATTGTTGGACATCCTGGATCCCTAAACTTGGGTGGAGTTTTGTTCAGAATGATGGAACTCACCTGCTCAGCTAAGAAAGCACGTTTTTGCACATTGAGCTTGCGCTTTTGAGTGCACAAGTCTTTGAGGAATTTGGCATAAGCAGGGATTTGCTTGATTGCTTCAAGAAAAGGAATGTTGATGTTGACTCTCTTGAACAGATCTAACATCTCATTGTAATGGGTACTTTCTGTTGATAGCAATCTCTGAGGAAATGGAGCAACAGGAAGATGAGTTGGCAAAGGGACATTCAGCAGTAGAATTGTCAGATTTTCCAACTTGCTCAGATTCTTTGGTTTTCTGGGGTTGTGGAGACAACGTGGAATTTGTATCAGACTCATTAGGTTCGCCTACGTTGTTCTCGATGACTTTACCACTTCGGAGGGTGGTAATGGCATGGATTTGATCAGGTGAGGTTTCAGTGCAGGATGTTGTGCCTGTTTGAAATATCCTCTTTGGATTTTGTTGGGGTTGGCTCGGAAGTTTACCCTTTTCTCTCTCACATATTTGATCCATCTTTTGATCTAGATTTTTCTGACTTTGCATCAAACTCTGGAACATTTCCTCTAGGATGGACAATCTCTTGTCGGTATTGTGTTGAGGATATGATTGTTGTTGAGAGTTTGATTGTTGTTGAGGGTTTCTCGGGTGTTGATAACCTTGATTGTTCTGATATCCCTGATTGTTTTGATAGCTCTGATTGGGTTGAGATGGTCCTCCCTGAGTGGGTCCTTTTGACCATGAAAAGTTAGGGTGGTTTCTCCATCCTGGATTGTAGGTCTGTGAATAAGGGTTATGCTCTGGTTTTTGAAACATGGCATGTGCCTGTTCAAGCCTAGACTCCTGGACTGCAAGCAGATCTGGACAATTTTGGAATTGATGGTTGGGGTCGTTACAAGCAGCACAAACAGACGAAGCGACATGTTCTCGGAGAGTAGTGGTGGAAGGTTTTGAATTTTTATGTAGTTCTAACTCTTCTAATCTCCTAACTATTGATGCCATGTTTGCTCTACCCTCAAAATCTGCTTCAATCCTAAAAGCCTTTGCTTCAGATGTAGTCTTTCTGGTTTCACGGATGGATTCCCACTGTTGCGTCTTTTCAGCTACTTCAATCAAGAAGTCCCAAGACGCGTCAGCAGTTTTATCTACGAATAGACCATTACACATCGACTCAACCGTTGTTCGGGTGGACACATCTAGACCTTCATACAAAATTTGCACAAGTCTCCATTTTTCAAAACCATGATGGGGACATTGGAGCAATAGTTCATTGAATCTCTCCAGGTATCTAGCTAAGGTCTCACCTTCTAATTGCACAAAGCTATTCAGACTTTGACGAATTGTCGCAGTCTTGTGGTTCGGGAAAAACTTTTTGAAAAACCCCATTGTGAGGTCATCCCATGTCATGATGGATTGAGGCTGTAAAGCATAGAGCCAGGCCTTTGCCTTATCTTTCAGGGAAAAAGGAAAAAGCCTTAACTTCAGGGTTTCGTCGGTCATTTGAGTGAAACGCAGAGTTCCACAAATTTCCTCGAATTCTCTCACGTGGTGGTACGGGTTTTCATTCTCAACACCTCTAAAAATAGGAAGCATCTGTATTGTGCTTGATTTCAGCTCATAATGGCCATTAGCCTCGGGTAGCACAATACAAGAAGGTTGACTGGCTCTAGTTGGGTACATATAATCCTTGAGGGTACGTGGTTCTCCCATTGTTTCTGGTTGATCTGGACTGTCTCCCTCAGAACTTAGAATTTCGATAGGTTCGTCTGGGTTAATTCTAACAAGTCTGTTTGTCTGGTCTCTGTAGGTCACAATCATGTCCTAGTAGGTACCTTAACTAACATGTTGGTCAGACAGAGCAATCGGAAACAATTTGGCCCAAGGGTTATGAAGATTTGGTTTTTGAATGGGTTTTGGTTTAAAGAAGGGGTTTTGTTTTTGGTTTAAAAATTTTGGGTTTTTGAAAATTTTTGAACTAAACCTAGCATAAATTATCACAACTCATAAAAGAAAATAAAAACAATAATAATAATTAAAACAAACCCATAAAAGAAAAAAGAAAAATAAAAGAAAAATAAAGAAAAACAAAAAAGAAAATAAAAAAAAATTATTACAATCCCAAATAAAAAAAAAGAAAAAGAAAATAAAAATTATTACAATCCCAAAATAAATAATTAAATAAATTATTACAAGCCCAAATTTGAATTTAAATGAGGCCCAAGTGGGTTAACTCATGGGTTAGGCTTACTTGTTTTTTGGAGGGAAGCCCAAAAATAGGCTTTTAGTCCCCTTTTAGTTGCAAGGCCCAGTTGGGCTTTAGGATCGTCCTAGCAGCTCACGTCCAAGCCCAGCAGCAACAGGTGGAGCAGAGCCCAGCAGAATCTGCAGCGAAGCCCAGGAGCAGAAGTTGCAAGCCCAGCAGAAGAAGTTGCAAGCCCAGAGAAATTGAGGTTACTGAGCCCAGCTCAGTTGGTTCAAGCCCAGCTACAAAGGTTGCACAAGCCCAGCAGCAGAGAGTGCACAAGCCCAGTTGACAGCTTCAGTTGGCAGCCCAGTTGGCTTGGCAGCAGGCTTGGCAGCAACAGCAGCAGCAGCAGCTTGGCAGAGAAAGCACCAACAGCAGCAGCAACAGAGAAAGCAGGCTTTGGCTTTGGCTTGGCAGCAGCACCAGCAGCAGCAACAGCAACAGCTCAGCAGAGAAGGCAACAGCAGCAGCAGGCTTTGCAGCAGACTTGGCAGCAACAACAAATAATGCACAGCTCCAGCAGCAGTTAGCAAGTGAACAAGATAGCAATGAACACACACAACTAGGCAAGCACAACAAGGCCACAACAGCTATGAAAACTTCAAAAATATGGCAGCCAGCTCCCCGGCAGCGGCGCCAAAAACTTGGTGTGGTTCTAAGATGCACACAATACACTTGCAAGTATACAAGGTCAAGATTTATAATAAAAGGGTGAGTAGGGGTTTGTCCACAGGGAGAGGAGCATATAAGAAGTTTTCCTAGGCTAATAAGAGTGGCAATGCACTATGGCAGTGATCTAAAGGCAAACAAGGTTTCAGGCATACAAACAAGAACACAAGGTAAAGCAATAAAGAAGCAGTTAAGAAAAGCAGCAAACAACCAAGGCTTGGCAGCCAAGGGCAAGAGGCAGGATTGTGCACTGACTTCAGTGCACAGTAGCTACAAGGTGCAAGAAAATAAAAAGCAAGAAAATATAACTGAAATTGCAAACACACAGGACTTGAAATTATAATTGACTGAAAGAGAAGTGGTGGGTAAGCCAAGGCATATGATCCACCTTGTATCCTAATCAAGTGACATGGTCTAGGTTATGTTCATTCCTAAGCATACAACTAGAAATGAAAGAACACCAACTTGCTCACTAGTCTACCCCTAGCATTGGCTGTCTTTTGACAGTACAGCCAATCACAGGCTCTATGAGCATTGGCATCTCTCCTTTGCACAATCAAAGCACAGCAACAGGAGAACCATCCTAGCTTCTAGTCACATGACAGTGCACAAGGCTTCACTGAGCCTTGGCCTGAGGCTGATTAGCTCATGCTAACCATGTTTAAAACAATCACATTCAACATATGTAAAAATTCAAGCACAATTAACATCATTTGAGATAACAAAACACATAAGCAATATTCTACTGTTCACTGATAAGTATTGAAATTTGAAGTTCAATAAAATTTTGTTGCAATTTCTCTACTGGCTAGTCCAGAGAGGTAAATAGTGTCTTCTACACACTTCACACAACACCCATTTATACCCAATACACATAATTTTGGTTTTCCCCAATTTTTCCCCAAAGTCAGTAGAACTAGGGTTTGGTGAAATTGATTTACCTACTGTTGATGAGATACTCGCTCCATCTCGTCGACCCACTCTTCTCCTGCTTCTTCTCGTTCCTCTCGAGCTCCAATTGTTGCTTTAATCATCACTTATATCCCCAATTTCTCACCTAGGGTTTCAGTGAGCAGAGAGATGAGAAATTGAGATTATTGGTGATGCTAAAGAGATGGTACGTGATGGGTTTAGGTAGAATAGAGTTGGGGAGAAAACAGTGGAGTGATTTGGGGTGAGGTGGTGGTGATGGAGACGGACATGGTGGTGGTACGGGGCATGGTGGTTCTGCAGAGGGGGTTGATGGAGGAGATGGGTTCGACAGAATGGGGAAGGGTGCGTTTGTTTGGGGTGTAGGTGCTCGGTCGCTAGGGTGTGAGGCGAGTGTATCGAGTTTGATGATCTGCGACGCTGAGCCGTGGGATAGGGAGATGAAAGATCAATCAGACGGTGAGATGAAGTGAAGTTTGTAGCGACCGCTGGATTATATAATACAACAAAATCAACGACGCCAGATGGAGTTAGGTGTTGTAGTGTTAGGCGGAGATATCAAACTTCGATGCACAGCAAGAGAGCGACCGTTGGATTCAACTACCATCTAATCTGAAGGCTTGAAATTTCAGCGCTGTGGTGCTTGGCAGAGACTTCAGATTTTGATGCTCTATGAAGGAGCGACCATCGGATGCTTCTGAGAACTGATCTGATGGCTGAGAAAGGAGGCGCTTTTGTGTGTAGAAAATGAGGTTGTGCGCACCATTCTTCGCGGCTTCCTTGCGTAATTTCTCCCGGATTTTCACTACTTTTCTGCTCTATTTCGCTCCGCGACTCATCCGAACTTTATTTATTACCTAAAAATGCAAAATTAATTAATAAAAATATTTATTCTTGAAAACAATGAAAATACAGAATATGGGGTAAAATGTAGAATTACTGCACAAAAGATGAGTTAAAATGCCAACAAAAAGGGATAAATATATACAATATTTGGCACTCATCAGTCCGCCCCTCCATCTGATCGGAAAAGAATTTCCTATCACCCTACGTGGGAATATTTATGTTTTAAGTTCGTTTAGGAGGAGAAAACAGCCCAAAAGTAAAACTCAGGAAGAATCCAGGAGGGATGTTGCGGTCCCGTGGAATGATGGCGTCTGGCTTCAGTTCCGTGGAAGGATGACGACTGGCTTCAGTTCTGTGGAAGGATGACGACTGGCTTCCGTTCCGTGGAATGATGGTGACTGGCTTCAGTTCCGTGGAAGGATGGCGACTGGCTTCAGTTCCGTGGAAGGATGGCGGCTGGCCTCAGGTACGTGGAAGGATGACGACTGGCTTCAGTTCCGTGGAAGGATGGGAAATGGTTTCTGAACTTCGGCTACCAAACGGTGGTGATGGCGCTGGAAATTCGTCCACCAAACGGTGGTGATGGCGCTTGGCAACTTTGTCGAAATTAGGGTTTGGGATGCTGAAACCCTAATTAGTGCTCCTTACTAAAATCGTTGTAGAATTCTCGTACGAACTCATATTTTGACGGTCCGCCCCTTCATCTGATCGGAAAATAATTTCATATCTTCTATCGCGGTAATATTTAGGTTTTAAGCTCGTTCGGTAGGTGAAAACAGCCCGACAGTAAAATTCAGGAGGGATGTTGTGGGCCCGAGGTGGCATAGTCGCGCTCAGTCATCTATTCCCGTTCATGGAGCAAGAAGGAATCTTTATTCTGTTCAAACTCTAAAAACTCCGCCCGCATGAAAAGAGGCATCGACCCTCTTCTGTTTTTCTGTTGCTCGTCCGGAACCGTGCTTTCGTCTGCAGTGTTTCTCCAGTAGATTCCAAAATTTACCAAACTCCATCGCATTCTTGGGACGGATGGATGAAATACATGCTTGGAAACGATCATGTTAGGGCTAATCTTGAAGATTGTGGTTGCGTTGTCGGTCCATCCTCGACTTTAGGTTGTTCAGTGCCTGGACTTTCTGATCGCGATGATGATATGTTGTGGATGCTTGTATGGTCGAAATTTTCCGGAGCCACTGGATTAAATAGATGGTTTCAGAGTCGTTCCGTTGCCGATGTGATGCCATCAAGTCTTCAAGGACTTTGTTCCAAGCGACGTCCTTCGAACCATCTTCTGAATCTTGGACTATCGCATAGAATGGGATGTGGTAAGCAATCCCCATTTATACTCCTGTTAGATCCGATGGCATGGCCGAATTTCTGAATATATCTTTGTGGCGTGCTTTTGGAGTCTTCGATGCACATGTACAGTTTCATGTTGAAAAATTCCTGCGTCTCGTAAAATTTCGATATGGTGATGATGTTGAAATCAAAAATAACCTGGTTGAGGGGAGTAAAAGCGTCCCATGTTGGTGGTCCCATGTGTAGCCTACTTTCATTGCATCTCCTTGAATCCAGGTCCACGGTATTTGATACAAGATGATTATACTCTGCTGGATGTGACGCTGGGATGCTCAGAATATCACATGGAAGAAATATTCTGGATAGAGAAGAGGTAGAAATGAGAGAGTTATGTTGTTTATCGTGGATCCCTATGTTTCTTCAAGAAAATGTTTCAGCCGCGTCTCTGGAGTTGTCTCATGGATCTTTGATGGTCGTCGGGCTGGACTGCGATGAGCAGTCCCCAGTCACACTTTCCTTTAGTTTTTGAAGTTGTTTCCTCTGAGCAGGATTGGGATCCACCACGTCCTCATAAAGTGTTGCATGCGACTTTTAGACAGAGGGATGATGATATTCTTACGCTGCACCCTTGAAGAGTAGATGACCTTGTCGTGGTTATGACCTTTTGGTTGACCGTGTCTTTTGAGCTTTGACAGTGAAGGGATCCTGTGTAGAGCCTCAGTCTCCAAGTGTGGTTTACATGTGTCTATCTTGTATGGTCGGTGGGTTGACCATGATAAAGATATCGCCATCTTGCATCCTTACTGGTGACTTTGTAGTGATTGTTGCTATGGTGAAGCTCTGGTGACGGTTTGAGCTGTCATACTTGAATAAACGTTGGGGGTGGCGGAAGCGGTTCTGGTTCTGGTGATCATAGGTGTAACGCCTGAAGGGACATTTTCTGCGTCGCTGGTGTTGATAGGTGGCATATTAATGTCACTTTGTTAGGAGGCATGAAGAATATGTGATCCTTGCATTCGCGGATTTGCATAAATTTGGTTTGGCCATTGAGTGTTGGCGTCAGCGCTGCAACTTTTGCTACTGATCGGTAGCGGTGGCACTGCAACTTGGTCCGTGAGACGGTGCTCTGGCTGGCCATGGAAAGGGGGATGTCGCTGCCCCGGTCGGCTAAGGAATGGCCCATGACACTACTGGCTAGGACGCGAGCTGTTGGCGTCGGCTTGACATGGAGCCGCTTGTGTTGGATTTGAAGTGGAGCCGCTAGCATTGGGTCGGCGTGCGCCATCTTGGCTTGGTGAGCCGTCAACGTCGTTGGCTCGGCTTGGGATGCGGAGCTGTTGGTGCAACCGGCTATGGGCGGAGAAGTTGCGCTAGAAGGGTGCAAACTGCTGGCGTTGGAAAGATGTAAGTTGTTAGCGGTGAAAAAGATGCAAGCTGCCGGCGCTGGAAGGACGCAAGCCGTTAGCGCTGGAAAAGATGCAAGTTGTCGGCGCTGGAAGGACGCAAGTCGTTAGCGCTGGAAGGACGCAAGCTGTTAGCACTCGTATTATTGGCTTTTTTTCCATGTCTTGGCGCTAACGGCAGAGTGGTAGCAATAAAACAAGCGAACATATTCCAGGTCCGTATCTCCGTGTTTCTTTTTTCTGTTTGCTCTTTTTTTGTTGGTGCAAACCCTAGCCATAGGCATGTCCGCCATAGTTTTATGGGCGACGCCGTCCTGACCGCGAGAAGTCCCCAGTCACTCTTTGTCGTGTGATAACTGGTAACTGAGTCGTTTGGTGACTGAGCCATTGATACCCGAGCGGATTGTTTGCTTTCACCATCTTAGAATCTGGGTTGAAGAATGAAATCGGGAATTGTAAATTGATATTGTAACCGAGAGATCTCCCACGGTGGTCGTCAATTGTTTGAGGGTGAAAACGGTTTCTGCTGATTTCGGTGATTTCGCGTGAGTGGGTGAGAAACGAGTCTAAACACTAAACAATGTACTGCACGGGAGTACTTTAGATTCGAGAGATAAATCTGTACAAATCCTGCCTAAACCAATAAATGGACGTTCCACACTTTCTTCGGTCACAAAGTGAAGGAGAAGGGTTGGTTTTGGGGAGGGAAGCGAAGAGAGTGTTGAGACCAGAATAGTTGATTCTGGAAGAGCAGTTGTTTGACGACTTGTATCAGAAAGTGAAATCTAACAGATGGGAAAGCTAACAGATGATTTCTGAGTGTTGTATGTTCCTGACCAAAACTTGTTGTTTGGTGGAAATAGGTGAGACCTATTTATACAAGTTGCAACGAAACGTACCCTGGTCTCGTAAGAAACGGAAACGGCTGAGTAAATGGAAGGAGGTGGTAACGGGTAACGCCTGGAATTGATGTTCCATAATGAAAGAAACGTTTCACCATTAATCCTTGTATTTACTAACCGACTCATTCTTATGACACTTTCTTGTAACAAGTGTAGTGTACGCCGCACGATGTAAACCTCCAGACCAATACCCCGATGAGCATCCCCCAGTTTGTGACATGGTTTGATGTCTCGAGTGTTTTCGTGTAGCATGTTGCTACATGTGGCGTGGCCAAAATATTTGGCGTTTGTATTCAAGTTGGTGTCGTGCTCAAAGGATAGGCGTCGTAGCCAGGTTGGTGCCGTGACCAAAGGATAGGCGTCGTAGCCAGGTTGGTGCCATTACCAGAGTGTTAGCATTTCAGCCAAGACATTGCCACGAGTCGTTTGGTGTCATGTTTGTATGGATGAGATCTGCATCTCAGGAGGAAGGGTAGCCGTAGATTGTTGCAACCCTTCGTTTGGAAACCAGCGTCATGGTTGCAGTGCTTGCATGCTCTTGGCACGGCCAAATTAGGGTTTTGGCGTCGTGGCCAAGAATTGGCACCGTGGCCAAGATATTGCCACAAGTCGTTTGGTGGTAAGTTTGTATGGCTGAGATTCGTATCTCAGGGAGGAAGGGTGGTCGTTGATTGTTGCAACCCTTCTTTTGAATGCTAGCGGCATGTCGTAGGGACGACATGGCTTTGGAATAGTTTAGGCGCGACCAAAATTAGGGTGTTGGCAAAACCGTGATGTTTGGCCTTGGGCCGGAAGTTGCCATGCGTTAGGTGGCGAACTTGGACGACTGAGATCTGCATCTCAGATGGAAGGGCAGCCGTTGATTGTTCAAACCCTCCGTTTGGCAGCCAGCGGCATGTGGTAGGGCCGACATAGTTTTGGCATAGTTTAGGGGCGGCCAAAATTAAGGTTTGGTACATACCGTGATGTTTTGCCTTGGGCCGAAAGTTGTCATGCATTAGGTGGCGAACTTGGACGGCTGAGATCTGCATCTTAGAAGGAAGGACAGCCGTTGATTATTGCAAACCTTCATTTTGGAAACCAGCGTCGTGCATGGCTTTGGCATGTGTTAGGCGCGGCCAAAATTAGGAATTGCATAAAACCGTGATGTTTGGCTTTGGGCCGGAAGTTGCCATGCGTTAGATGGCGAACTTGGACGGCTAAGATCTGCATCTCAGATGGAAGGGTAGCCGTTGATTATTGCAACCCTTCGTTTGGCAGCCAGCGTCGTGCATGGCTTTGGCATGTGTTAGGCGCGGACAAAATTAGGGTTTGCATAAACTGTGATGTTTGTCTTTGGTCCGCAAGTTGCCATGCGTTAGGTGGCGAAATTGGACGGCTGAGATCTGCATCTCAGATGGAAGGGTAGTCGTTGATTGTTGCAACCCTTCGTTTTGGCAGCCAGCGTCGTGCATGGCTTTGGCATGTGTTAGGCACGGCCAAAATTAGGGTTTGCATAAACCGTGATGTTTGGATTTGGGCCGCAAGGTGCCATGCGTTAGGTGGCGAACTTGGACTGCTGAGATCTGCATCTCAGATGGAAGGGTAGTCGTTGATTGTTGCAACCCTTCGTTTTGGCAACCAACGTCGTGCATGGCTTTGGCATGTGTTAGGCGCGGCCAAAATTAGGGTTTGCATAAACTGTGATGTTTGGCTTTGGGCCGCAAGTTGCCATGCGTTAGGTGCCGAACTTGGACGGTTGAGATCCGCATCCCAGATGGAAGGGTAGACGTTGATTGTTGCAACCCTTCGTTTGGAAGCCAGTGGCATGGTTTAGGGCCGGCATGCCTTGGCGCGGAGGCGTGGCTGGCATGGTTTGTCATTGGCACGATGGTGTGGATGGCATGGTTGGCATGCCTTGGCGGGGAGACGTGGCTAGCATGGTTTGTCATTGGCACGATGGTGCGGCTGGCATGGTTGGCATGCCTTGGCGCGGAGACGTGGCTAGCATGGTTTTCCATTGGCACGGTGGTGCGGCTGGCATGGTTGGCATGTCTTGGCGCGGAGACGTGGCTAGCATGGTTTTCCATTGTCACGGTGGTGTGGCTGGCATGGTTGGCATGCCTTGGCGCGGAGGCGTGGCTGGCATGGTTTGCCATTGACACGGTGGCGCGGCTGGCATGGTTCGCATGCCTCTGTGCGGAAACGTGGCTGGCATGGTTTGCCACTGGCACGGTGATGCGTCTGGCATGGTTGGCATGCCTTGGCGCGGATGCGTGGCTGGCATGGTTTTCCATTGGGACGGTGGTGCGGCTGGCATGGTTGGCATGCCTTGGCGCGGAGACGTGGGTGGCATGGTGGTGCGGATGGCATGGTTGGCATGCCTTGGCGCGGAGACGTGGCTGGCATGGTGGTGCGGCTGGCATGGTTGGCATGCCTTGGCGCGGAGACGTGGCTGGCATGGTGGCGCGGCTGGCATGGTTGGCATGCCTTGGCGCGGAGACGTGGCTGGCATGGTGGCGCGGCTGGCATGGTTGGCATGCATTGGTGTGGAGGCGTGGCTGGGATGGTTTGACATTGGCACGGTGGTGCGGATGGCATGGTTGTCATGCCTTGGCGCGGATTACGTGGCTAGCATGGTTTGCCATTGTCACTGTGGTGCGGCTGGCATGGTTGGCATGACTTGGCGCGGAGGCATTGCTGGCATGGTTTTCCATTAGCACGGTGGTGCGACTGGCATGGTTTGCCATTGGCACGGTGATGCGGATGGCATGGTTGGCATGCCTTGCGCGGAGGCATAGCTGGCATGGTTTGCGATTGGCACGGTGGTGCGGCTGGCATGGTTGGCATGCCTTGGTGCGGAGACGTGGCTGTCATGGTTTGCCATTGGCATGGTGGTGCGGCTGGCATGGTAGGCATGCCTTGGCGCGGAGACGTGGCTGGCATGGTTTTCCATTGGCACGGTGGCGCGGCTGGCATGGTTGGCATGCCTTGGCGCCGAGACGTGGCTGGCATGGTTTTCCATTGGCACGGAGGTGTGAGAATTAGGGTTTGGTATGTACGAAGATGATGTCGGTCAATACTAAGGGTTCTGCCGTGGAACATGACACATGTAAAAAAAAGGTACCCGGGTAATTCTTACGTAGGCATGTTGAATGATTCAATAAATGTGTTAGTGGGCGTAGTTACGTCATGTCAGATGTAAGGTTTTACGATTTTAACCCTAATCTAAAAACCACCATCAACAATATGAAGCATCATTGTATAGAGCCTGCTTGAATTAGCCACAAGTTCCATAGATTTAAAAATGGCGTGACCACCCCTCTTTGGTCGGCCATTGGTGGCTGCACGCATAGGCTGTGGACAACATGATTGGTCCATTAAGAAGAAGGGAGGGAGGTGTCCATATAGTACTTTATTGGTTATCCAAAGTTAGATCTAGGTCGGACAAACCAGTTGGACAAGTTAAACGGTTGAGATCATTTGTGGCAGTTTTTGGTCATCGTTGACCTAATTAAGACCCTTATAAGCTACTCGACTAGCCTACTTTGGTCAATGATGTGGGACGAAGTAGGTTGGCTAGGAGAGATCTGATTGGCTGAAATAATAGAAGAGCCGCATGTATCTATTATGGAGCTTGCTCGGTCTTTCCAGGAAAAGGCCAAGCTTGTTAAATCGACCGGCCAAGTCGTGTGGTCGTGATCATTCTGCGACCGACTTGGACGGCCTAGATTTAATTTCTTTATATAAGAAGGACGTTCAACTAGCCTACTTTGGCCAATGATTTGGAGGCGAAGCAGGTAGGCTAGAAGCGATGTGTTTGGTCGGGAAAATAGCTGGGTGGCTGGTCATTATTACAACACCTTATTTGCCGAGCTTGTAAGAGTTTAAGTTAGATAATTGAGGCGGCCAAGTCGTGTGGACGTGATCAATTTGCGACTGACTTGGGCGGACAAGATATATTTTCTTAAGAAAATAAGCACTCCAACCGGCCTACTTCCACTAATAATTTAAAGCGGGCTTGCATCTTAGAAGCAATGTGATTGGTCAGTAGGAAAGAAGGGTGCGTGAGGGCCAACTTGGAGCAAGGCCGGTTGGTCGTAGGAGGCGCCATCTACGGTAAACCGGTCAGCCAAGTAGCGCGGCCATGCTCCATCCATGACTGACTTGATCAGTCACGATTCCTCTTTTGTCTATTTTTCCAACTCCTTTTCGAGTTTTATTCCTACTAGCTTTATGATGAGCCAAATTACTAGCTTTCCTAGGTTCAGTTTCGACCAATAGGGATCAAGATATCGTGCAGTCTCTATTTCAGGGAAAAAAACCTAATATTTTGTGAATTGACACAAAATTAAGTTAAAACTAAATTTTTGTGAACTGACACAAAATTAATTGATTTAGGTGAATTTTGTAAGCTAACAAAAAAATTACAAATTTTTACTCTTACGAGTAGCGCAGCTCGGGTCTTATTAGCACAGCTTGCGCTTCTGATCAGGTACCTTCATGGATATCTTAATTCAGACACTTCAGGAGATTAATGCTACCCAACTAAGGGTGAACATTAAACGTCATATCATGTCATCACAGTTCATCTGGGAACACAACATAAACTAGATACGCAGCAGGCTCCGTATTAATGAATAATTCAACTAGGAGCTTAATTGCACAGCAGGCTCCACATTAGTGGATAATGCAACAAGGAGCTTAATTGCGCAGCAGGCTCCGCATTAGTGAACAATGCAACCAGGAGCTTAATTGCGCAGCAGGCTCCGTATTAGTGAATAATGCAACTAGGAGCTTGAGTTTCAATACGATATGAAGAGAGGCATAGGCACTCATCAGATTTTGATATATTCTTTAGATTCCTTGAGGAATATAGACATATCAAGGTCTACTGTTTCTGATGCCGGGCCAGGTAGACAGACTTTTGCAGTTTTCGCCCTAAATTAAAAACCACCATCAACATTAAGTCCCCTGCTTATCACGTAAGAGTAACCTTGTTGCGGGGTAAGCACTAGATGGTGACAGACGAAACTAAATTTAACAGAAGAGACTTGACAAAAATTACCAGGGGAGTCACGATCGGCGAGGAGGACAATTATGGAAACAGGACAACAACAAGAGACGTCTCCAGTTGAGCTTTCCACCGAGCAAGCAGCTAATTGATGGTAGTAGGGTAAGTGTGTGTCTCCTTTCTTGTTTGACCCGCTGAATTATCTGGATAACTTTGAATTAATCTTGTTCAATATTCTTTTCTGATCTAGAGTCGGATTGTTCGAAGTGATACAGATGCCTTGATAGTATCATCAGGAAGAATGAATTCTTTTGTTAAAGTTGCGGCTGTAGCTGTAAAGGGTGATCGAGATAGCAACGTTCTTAACATGCCTCCTCCAGAAAACGAAGATAATGCATAATCGAATGATGATGATTCCAAATATCTTTCTGTAGATTGTGGATTTTCGACAAAGGCTAAAATCGTAAAACCATAATTTTAATACTCCTGATCCAGCAATCAGATGACTATTGAGGCTCATGTCTCTCATTGAAGCATGAAAGTTCATGCCGCAAGAACCTCTGACTGAGAATATTGTCTCTCAGAGTATATGTAGATGTGTAGTCTCTCAGCTGAGGCAACGGCATATCTCATAAATACTGAGCAATTTCAGTAAATATTTCTATATAGAATCGAAAGATTGGACGGCTCCTAAACAGCTTGCCTGCTAGTATAGAACAATAACGTCTTCAGGATGTAACAATGTTTTCCCTGTCTATATAAAAGAAATATGACACTTCAACAAGCTCATATCACTTGACTCTCTGATAATTAATGCTCCTAGACAGCATGCCTGCTAGTATAGAGCCATCAATTAATTATATCTAATCCTTAAATTCATTAACTGAATATTCGGAAATATTCTGCGTTCTTCATAATATTTCATTACTTCAATTCGTGGTCCTTCCCAGCAGAATTCTATGGGTTAGTGATAAATATTCAACGTACGGGCATCTGAGCCGCTATCGAGTAAGCCCCGACCAAAATGGTGCAAGTGTACTCAGCAATAATGCACTAACGAGCATTCCAAAATACGAAGGAACGACGAACCTATGCAAAATAGGAAAAAAAAATAATAATAAAATATTAGCTAGGGCGCTAGGGGACCAGGCCCACCGACCACCCAGTCACGTCATGACCAGTCCCACGCCTAATTCTCTATTTTATTATATTTTTATTATTTTCCTTGATCTCATGAAAATCCCTTCATCTGAACAAATATCCTTCGTGACCAGTCTCATGAAAATTAGGAAAGGTGTCGCGGGACCAAGCTCACTAGCCGGCCGGTCATGCCCTAGTTGTGGCCGATCCCACACCTTGCATTCCTTATTATTTTATTATTATTATTTCCTTCATCCCATGAAATTGCTTGGTTTCATGATATTTCCTTCACATCAAGGAAAAGATATAAAATTAGGGAAGACTCACGGGACCGGGCCCTAGCCGGCCGACCATGCCCTAGTCGTGGCCGGTCCCACACGCCCCTTATTTTATTGTTATTATTATCATTGTTTCTTTCATCTCATGGAAACTCCTTCACTTTAAGGAAAACTCTTTTATTTCAACAAACTCCTTGATTTCATGGTATTTCCCTAAAATCATGAAAAATAATATAAAACTAGGAAAAGTGCTATGGGACCGGGTTTATTGGCCGTCCGGCCATGCCTTGGACGTAGCCGGTCCCACACTTCATGATTTCTTATTTTATTATTATTATTTCCATCGTCTCATGGAAATTCCTTAACCTTATGAAACTCCTCAATTTCATGGTATTTCATTCACATCAAGGAAATTACATAAAATTGGGAAAGGTGTCATGGGACCGGGCTTGCTATCCGGCCATCCATGCCCTAGCCGTGGCCTGTCCCACACCTTGTAATACATTATTTTATTATTATTTCCATCATCTCATGGAAATTCCCCAGTTTCAGCAAAAACCCTGAATTCTTTAAATTTTCTCAAATGAATGCTCAAATGCACGCCAGAAAATATCAAAATTCTCAGGACTAAGACATGAACACTTTGGTGACATGAGCATATTACCTTGACCGACCAAGGTTGGTTCTCTGGCTTGCAAGAGGTCGGTCCCATACATTTTCATCATTTGACCTAATTTGTACACATTAGGTTCAAACTCTTCCAAATAACTTGGAATTTCATAAAACGATCGTCAGTCGGTCCCATGACCAACCAGGGCCGGTTTCATGATCCCTTGGTCGGTCCTTCATCTCTTCATAATTAATTAGGTTTTATCACCTAAGGTTCAGACGAGCATTATTTTCAATAAATGATTAAACCAACATTTAATCATCTTTTCACCAACTGGTCTTGAAGAGACTTTGGTATTAGATACATGGTCGATCCATCATCCCATGTAGTCGGTCTCTCTTTCACTTCGTGGTTGATTTTCAATAAATCATCAATTGATCAGCAATTGATCAAAATTAGGGTTTCGAATCCAAAGCTTTGCAAAACATAATTCTGAGCAGATTCAAACACTAATAATTTTACGTTGATCCCGTGATCAACATTTTTATACTAGGTCCAGTTGCTAGGATTTTAAATTAGTATTTTATTTGGTCATGTTACCAATAATTCATCAAACAAGCAATATTCGCTCAAATGAGCAATATTTGCTCAGACTAAGGAATATTGGTTCAAACAATATTCAATAATCCATCGAATGAGCAATATTTGCTTACCTTAACTATCAACATTTACTCGAGAATTATACCTCTGTCTCAACATACACGTTCGATTTATGAGTCTTAGAACATTTGAAAATCACGTTCGACTCAGCAATACAAGGACTCATCGTCCCATGAAGTCAGCAACTGACTAACTAAATACACGTCTGCCTTGCAGACCCACAATCACGAGACATCAATCGTGTTACATGGGGGGATATTAACTAGGGTTTTGGTTTGGCGGTCTACAACACGTGTGTTCATACACACGATGAGAATGTGAGCAAGTCGTGTAATCAGTTGGAGGAGTTAGCAAAGTAGTGGATGAAAAATCAACCAAGTCTCTGCACGATGAGCAACTGGTTTTAACACGATTTCCAATTCCCCACTCTTTGACTCCAGCAACTGTCACACTTCATGGGATCAAGGTGTTTTACAATTCTAGCAATATAAATAAGTCTATGAATCATGATTGAAACAACAAACAATTTTTCGTAGAACAAGACTATTTCGTCGAATAAACAATTTTCGTAAAACAAGAGCACACGAACTCATCGTCTGAAAAAATTACTCTCAACAGAGCAAATTCAATCAATCAAAACTTATCTTATTTCTTCACGCAGAATACACAACACACCTACAATTTCGATCACCATTGATCTCAAACATTTCTCAGCTTCCCTCCTACAGATCGACCCATCCTCTCTTATGACCGAATTGACTCTGAAACAACCATTTGTCTTGGTTTAGGCCGGAGTCCTACAGATTGATCTCTCGAATTCAAAGAACTCCCTCTTGCGGTGTATCTGTGTGAGGTCAGACAGTTCGCTCGGTTCAAGGAGTTTCCTCTGCACGATCGTCTCCTCAATTCCTTAAAAACTAGTAACTCGTTTTGCCCCATCTACTCCTTCAGGAGATGATGACGAACAGGATCTGGATAGTAGCCAGTCAGACTCCGGATATAGTGAAGAGGAAGGAAGTAGCTCAGAATATGATGATGATGGTGAACCAACTGTTCCGAAAAAGGATGTACAAGTAAGTTCCTTCATTATTACCCTTTCATACTTGCTCAGAAGTATTGCTTCCCTTGAACATGAGAAAGACTCCAAATTTATGAAAAATTTGTAAAATTTCGTCATCAGAAATTTCAACCATGAAGACCTTTGGTAGAATTGCTGTAGAATCTTCATACGAACTAGGGTTTTGATGATTGACCCCACTATTTTGAAGAGAAAAGAATTTTCTATCTACTATTTCGAAGAAATCTTAGTCTTAACTTCGTTCAAGGGGTCAGAACGTCCCAACAGTACAACTCAAATGAAAAATTCAGTAAGAATTCTGTCAGTTTTCAGCTGTGACACCATTCGCCTTTTGGGATGTATCTTTTGGCTCATTCATCCAATTAATGTGAAATTTTAACATGTTGTACTATACATCCATACGCAACGTTTTATGTATAACTCATGTTCAAATTCCTTACCAATCATATCCAGTTCCTATTCTCGTAGAAGGTAGTGCAGGAACATGTCTGACAGGGTTGTTGAAAACGCACTCTTTCGCTTTTCTTGACTTGCTTGTTTCTTCATTGGATGCTAAAATATGAAACTTGTGTATTATTTATACGCAGGTTCCCGTATTCCATAGTCGACACTTGGATTTTATGCTTCGAGCCTTCTAACCTTGTTGAGATGATATTGCAGGTCGAGAATGGACAGAATGATGACATGGAAGTAGTTGTAGTCAACGAGTTAATTGTAGTTAATGAGTTAGTCTCATTGACAAACATGTTTAACAGATCCGGAGACGAAAACATCAAACATAATCAATATTCTTCATGAATCGAAGTTCCCTAGAGAAAAAATCTCTCGATGGGTTCAGAGAGAAATGAAAGCCAGTGGAGAAAAAAAAATGAAAATCTGAGAACGATTTTAGATGTTGTTTTGGTGGTGGACAAAAACTTTCAAAAGAAGATTTGTTGGAGGGTCATATGGGCGTTTCATAGGAAAATAGAGGTTTAGTTGAAAGATAGCAGCTGAGAGGTGCTATCTGATTTCCTCTATCTAATAGAGGTTTAGCCTCTAGATTGGTATAGGTAGTGGAAAAAACAAATATCTAAAAAAATGGGCCCACCTCTACATAGAGGTAGATAGTGTTTTGCCTCTACATAGAGGAGAAAAAAAACATGTTGTAAGATGATCTCACACCTCCTTCTCATGAAAATAAAGACACCATCTCTTCAGTAGTAGTTGATGCAAGTAACACTGATGACGACAACCTTGAAGTTAGAAAATAATGACGATTTTTTGAGTATCCAGCTGAAAATCTGGTATTCGGCCCTCCATTTTCTATTCCCCTTGCAGGACATCTACTCAGTGTATCACCTTGGCCGAGCGTGCAGAGGAGGATTTGTCTTCAGTAGCTGAGATAGGTAGCAATACAAGGGTTGTTGTTTTCTGAAAAACCAGTCACGTGCGGAGTGTATCACCTAGTTATGTGTGAGAGTTTTGAACTTCATGCATCTTGGTTTTGTTGAAGAATTAATACCACCAGGGAGTTGAAGACTGCAACTGGTATGATTCCCTCTGGTAATTTCATGAGGAAATAAAAGTAAAGATTGACTGGAGGGGAGAAGCGTGCTCTACATGGTGGATATATTTTCCGTGAAGGATGCGCTAGCTGATTTCCATGTTTAGTTGTATCCATGGGAACCAACAGAGTAGTCCTTGTATAGTGGATCGATAGAGCCAATCTTGTTCCTTGAAGCTGGCAGCGACATTATGGACAGGCACCGAGCGACAGTAGCAGCATGAAATGATGACTCGATTTATAGCAGGTAACACCAAGGTAAGGAATAAGAGACGCGCAGAGAAGCTGATGTTGAGCCGGTAGTTTTCTTGACGTAGAGACGAATGCCGTGGTTAGCTCGATCCTTGTTGGTAGTCAAATTGGTAAAGCAATTATCGACTATCAACCCAAAAGAGAGAGTCAATACCAAGCATGTCGGGAGATATTAGTCACAAATAGTGTGGCCTGGGTGTTTGACCGAAACTATATTTGATTTCAATAATTGGGTAAAATCTATCTCCTGTCGGAAAGGTTGACCAAAAATATATGTATTTTAGTATTTGGACTTTTCAGTCCTTTTCTTTTAATTTTATGACCTATTTTATCCCATCCGTACCCAACATTCTATTTTTTATTATTATTATTTTTTACAGTTACCGGTCAGTTACCGGTTATTATTTAACCGTGTCACACGTGGATGTTGGGATATCACCTGTAGACACCGTATAAATGTTGGGGTCATAGGCTTAAAAGATTTTTTTCGGTTTGTAGACATCGATTTTGTGATGTCCCGACTTTGCATATTTATTTTTGATTATACGATGATTATTAAAAAATTATACGGTGATTAGTGAAACATTTATTACTAATCCTCCTCGATGTCTACTAAATGATTTTTGTTTTTAATCAAACAGAAAATTTCATCTTACTCTTCAATCTTCATCACTGACTTTTTCTGTTCCTCTTCTTTTTCTCATTCTTCTTATCTCTCTTAATTGTTTCCTTCATCTTCTATTCTCATCATTCAAGGCAACCAGGGAGCTTTATTTTCTGGAAGAGAGCAGGTTTTGCATTTCTTTTCTCTCTCAATTCTTGTGTTAGGGGGGAAAGAAGCATTGAATTCATCGTAGATCCAGGTTATTCAATTCTTTTGATGAATAGGTTTTTATTTCTCTGTCTTATTATCTAGGGTTTTGATTCTCTTACCCTATGGAATAGAATCTATCTATTTCCTTAAAATCTCTTCTTCTTTATGCTTGAGGTAACCAGATTTTGTGGAATTTATACAATAAATAGTGATTAATTTGGATATTTAGGGATTGAAAACGAAAATTGAACTTAGGGGTTGATCTTAATTGAGGATTTTTTGCTGAAAATTTGCGTTTTTTGTTTCTGCATATACGGAGGTTGGTTTTAAATCTGAACGAGAGATGTGTAATTGCTAATAGCTGATCTTGGAAGGAAAATCAAAACCTGGGTTTTGGATTTTGATGTTCAAATGTAGTTCCTTTTTGAGTTATTGGTTGCAGGATTGATGATTTTTGTCACAAGTGATTGTTAGAGAGTTGGGGTTGTTGATTTAAGAAATTATTATCTAATGAAGTGAGAGTAGAGTAGAATAATGTACTCTTTGGAGCAGATTCTGTGTCGGAATCATCGATTGGAGCTGCTACAGATGTAATTTAATTCCAGCAGGTTTCGTTTGGATTAGTGGCTCTTTTACAAGGTGAATTGTCTTAAACTCACATGTTCCAATTTTTAGGATGTTATGGGTGTTCCATTTTTTAATATTTTCGGTGTTACATTGGAATGATGTTCAGGCTAGAAGAGTTCCTGCGACAAAGGTCACCAAGGTGACTCCTGTCCCTGGTGTTTCCTTGAAAATGCGGCAAAGTACAAAGACTGATGCAAGAGGGTGTTTAGCTGATTTATATCTTGAAGAACAGATAACTTGAGACCCGTCACAACAACATCCTACTCCTTGCATGAAAGGTATGTTAAATTGATACCACTAATTAATTTGTAATGGGAAGTAGTTGTTAGTTATATTATAATCGGAATCTTAATTTGCTTTGTACGTCTTATTAGATGTGGATATATTAGTGTCTGACTGAATAATCCTAATGAAGACAAGACTGAGGTTGCTGAGAACTACAGCATGGTCCAGTGATTACAGATATTGATTCTGATCAGGAGGATCCTCTGATGTGCAGCCTCTACGCACCAGATATCTACATCAAATCACGTGTCTCAGAAGTTTTGAAGTTCCCAATGCAAATTGGTTTTTCAGCTTATCTGAAGACCTTGTTTCAATTATATGGAAACTTTACAAAACGACATAAGTCAAACCATGCGGGGCATTTTAATCAATTGGCTGGTGGAGGTTAGTTCATAAATTCTTATTCGGGCTTTTGGTGACTACTGCTGGATATTGAAGTCTGTTTTCTTATTTCAGGTGTCTGAGGAATATAAATTAGCTTCAAATACATCTACCTAACTGTATACTTTGTCCATCGGTTTCTATCTCAAAATTCATTGAAAGGCAAAAACTTCTACTGGCTAGGGTCACTTGCATGCTCATGGCTTCGTAAGGCTCTTATTCTTTACATATAACTTTGTAGTTTTGATTCAGGTCATCTGTTGTTTACATGATTTATGGAATTTCTACTATTTGTTACTGGTTCACAGGAAGTACGAAGAGATTCGTGTCGAAGAGTTCTGCTTCATCACAGATAATACATACTCAGGCGACGAGGTGTGTGCCAGTTGCCACCTGAATCTTCAACGCAGTTTTTATTTTCCTGTTCGAATGTTGACTATACTCATGGCTGGTACTGAAAATGGAGGGCGAAGTACTAAACTATCTGTGCTTTCAGTTATCAGCACCTACAGTTAAAACGTTTCTTTAGGTACGTTCATAACAACATATTCTTCAGTTTCGCTGTTGATGCTGACCTTGGTCAGCTATCTAAAAGTTCGAGCGTTAAGTTAAAATCAGTTAATATAATCTCTTTGTCTGATTCGTCTGAGAAGGCTTGTTGCAATCATGGAGGCTGCAGTGATTCACATGTAGAGAAAACTAATGGCTCCAATTTAGAGGAAGATGCGTGCACTGACTCACAGTTGGCTGACAGTGAACAGGCCACTTATGCTTCTGCCAACAATGACCTAAAGGGTACTAAAGCATATCAGGAAGCTCATGTTCCCGGACTTTATAATCTTGCCATGGCCATAATTGATTACAGGGGTCACAGAGTAGTGGCACAGGTGCAAATTTGCCTGATTTGTTAATTTTTCCGTGACTTGGCTCTTCTGATTTTTGCCATCATATACTTATACTATTCTTTATTCTATTTTTCCTCCATCAATATTCTCATTTCTCTAAAGAGCTCTCAATAGTTTCCATTTTGTTTGATCTTCTCGGAGTTGGAGATGCACGGTGCTTCATTAACTTGGGAATTTCTGACAAGGTCATATCTATTATGTTTTCAGAGTTATTCCTGGTATCCTTCAAGGAGACAAATCAGACTCACTTTTGTATGGTTCAGTTGACAATGGCAAGAAAATCTGTTGGAATGAAACATTCCACTCCAAGGTGAGGGTTTCTTGAGCTAAATTTTGATTGCATTAATCTGAGTTTTAGACTGATGTTCTCATTGATCCCATATTTTTTTTTCTTTTTTATTGTTTCTTCCATTATTTCTTTCTTTGTAAGTAATTTTGCTTAGTTACTTAGTTTCTCAGTGAATTAAAATTTAATCATATACTAGGTGCTAGAAGCTGCAAAGCGTCTTCATTTGAAGGAACATACTGTCCTTGACGCACCTGGTAATGCTGTCAAACTTGCTGCAGCCGTGGAGTGCAAGGGTATTGTCGGTTCTGATGACAGGTGACCACTACAGCTTGATAAATTTGACTTTGTTTTTATTTTTATCGTTCTATGCTGCACCTGTTATGTCTTCTCTTTTCTGATACTGTGAGATGTTATTTTCAGACAGTATCTTCTGGACTTGATGAGAGTTACTCCTCGAGATTCAAACTATATAGGGCCCGGGACTAGATTTTGTGTTTTGAGGCCTGAACTTGTTGCTGCCTTTTGCTAGGTAGCCTCATGCGTTATGTGTATGTGACATACTTTTTCGGCCACCTATCTTTCTTGCCAATTTTAGCTTGGTTCATATGACAGGCTGAAGATGCAGAGAGATCACAAGTTAGTTCCGTACCTGATGGAGAGGTACCTGTCACTGATGCTGTCAGTCGAATTAATGATTCCAAAGAGGGTGTTGAGGCAGTTGACACAGATTACAATAGTGAGATATTGTCGGCAACGGTGTTAAATAATAATAATCGTTTCTGCCTCTCTGGTAGACAGTGTGCACAAAAGCGTGAATTGTGATAGCGTGGGTTTCTTGGACTCGTTGCCATTGCTACACTTTCTTCAAGAAAGTTAAATTGCTATCTTGTTATGTTTTACCATAGGATAGAACCGAGGAGACAGAGGTCAAAGCTGCACAAGAAATTAAGATAGAAAAAGCTGAAAATGGTGTCATTTCTGAGGAGGTTGAACCCCAATGTCCTTACGGAATTTAAACTGGCAGGGAGAGAAGAAGTATTTCAAGATAACTAAATGACATTGCAGTAGATTTATCATTTATCTGCTCTATTTTATCAGGTTCCGGTTTTTTTCCTCCCTCTTAACATCATCTTTGTATTATCAGGAGTTAGCTGCAGATGAGGAAAATGTGAGAAAAGCTGGCTCATATCTTAAAGATGTTGTTCTCCCCAAGTTTGTGCAAGATCTTTGCACTCTTGAAGTTTCTCCTATGGATGGGGGGTTATTGGTTCTTAATAACATATCCTAAATCTGTTATTTCATAAAATCTGCACAGTCAGTAGTCGCTTATCTGCGTGTCTCGATCTTTGCTAAAACATTTAAGACCTTACAGCCCTATCTTATGGCATTTCAGTCGTATTCCATGGACGCTTGCTCCACTGAAGAAAGCTGAGAAGGATGTCTCAGGATCAAAAGTGGTCAGGATATTGAACATTTAACCGACAAGAGAATTACAGGACTCAATCACTCTCTTATCACAGCTCAGAAGAAGGGCGAACAACAGTTATTCAATCAGGATTGGTTGCACTTCTTCCAAATCCTTCTCTTTATTGTAGTCCAGTGTTATGTATTTTTATTAAGTCTTGGCAGTTTCAGATGCATTAGTCTTTGTGTTCTGACATGACCTTGATGGAATATCTCTAGGCATTGTTTTTCTAGTCTTATTAGCGGTGTACAAACTGATATGTTTATTCCATGTCTATCCCATTTGATTTGTTTAGCTTTTCAATCCAGGAAAACTTGTTGGAATATGGATCTTCTGGTTGGTTTATTGGTACAGTTGAAACCGACAAGTATAGTTTGGAGCTAGTTGAAGTTCATGCTTAACTTGAACCGTGGGAAAAAGAAACACCTGATTGAGCATAAAGGAAAACTTGATGCTGCATGTAATGAAACTAAGCTATTAAAATAGAAGGTCGGGATTGCTTTCTTAAATTTTTAGAAATGTTTACCGGGAAGTTTGAGAGTAAGTTAGCTGAATGTATATATTTTAATGTTTTCAGCATGAGGCTACCAAGTTGCTTTTGTAGAGGCTCAACAAAAGGTGGGTGACATAGTGAATGAAGTTAAAGAGAAAACTGCAGGTTTGGAGAAGGTTCAAACTGACTTGGCGAAGCTAAAAAATGAAGCAGTGGAAGTTCACGAAGTAGAACAAGTATGTTTACAATTTACAATTTCATACACACTATAAAAACATTGTGGATAATAGCTGCACACTGAAAAAAAATTGTGGATAACATCTGGATTTGGTGAGTTGCCTTGTCGTAAACAAACGTAAGCTTTCATTATCTTATACTAATTCTTTTTCCCTTTTTGTTTTTGGAAGATAGTAGAATGAAAATGTTAGTTTCACACCCGCGCGCCTAATGTAAACTAATGAAGGCACTCCACTCTCTTACAATTTGGGACTTTGATTTCTTACTTCTATGCCTTTTAACATCATTGCAGATTTACTATCAACCGAAAGGGGAAAGATCAGGATGCTCAACCTGCAGAAGTCACAGTGTATGAATATTGTGTTCTTTTGGCCGCCAATGTTCAGAAGTTGTAATTTTGTATTCTCTGTCGCTTTTGTTCTCTTCTGGATTTTACTTGAAAGCTTAAAATGCAAGATTGTGCTAATTTTTCTTAATGTGTTGTTCTGTTGCTTCAGTTGATGGTGGGAAACGGTGAAGAATTCCTACCACGTAATGGGAGATGGAATTTTAACAGTAAGGTGAATTGCTCAGATGGCGAATGGTTTTGTGTCTATGATTTTGGGATTTGGCTGATGTCCTTCTGGTATGCACTTCTATGAAATTCCTCATTTTACTCCCTATCACAATTTACTATTACTGGGCTGCCTGTGCATTATCTTGGTAACTGAGGTTTAGCAAGATCAACTAAATGAATGGTTTTTTAGTTGTGGATATTCCCTGCACAGGGTCTAGTTGTGGATATTCCCTGCACAGGTTATAGAGAATGGGTATGAGGTCTCTGCAAACAGACACCTTGTTATAATGTTCTCTTGCACCCAACTACTGCGGGGAAGTTGATAATGCTGGTGCGATGATGAGTGTTGATGAAAACCTATTGTGATCGTTTCAAATACTCAAGCCTGCAGAAAGAAGGACAAGGCGTATCATGCCTACGAGCATATTATGACCACAGCCGCTAACACTTTATAATGTTGCAGAGGTATTTCATGGTATTCTTGAGATCTAATAACTTAATATTAGACTATATATTAATTCCGATCCTTTAATGGTTACTTAATTGGTAAAGGGACAAACGGATTTTCATTGTATATTATTTTGTTATAAAGCAATCTATTACATCGGTCAGTCGACACAATTCCCAAAAGTATTAAGGAACAGGGTTATCAATTTTGTAAATAAGACATCATCTTCCATGAGTGAAAAAATTATTTTTTGTTGGATTGTTTTTTAGCTCATAACCAAATTTAGTTGTTTGTGCAAGATTTTTTAGCTTTAATTGAAAATCAGACATCTACATACTTTGCCCATATGAACAACGCATAATTTCTCATTGAAAAAGAGCTAATGCATTAACTGTCTTATGAATAAGAAAGGCAGAACCTAACATGACAAAATTGTTGAAACTGGATTGATCTACTACCTCTTGTACCTAACTGGAGACATTTGATATGATTTGATACTAAGCTGCATGCTGAATGATGATAGTCTTTTCGAACAATGATTGTAATTTTCGTCTTAATTTCAAGTGCAGCATCTGCGAGAATGGCAGTGGGTGAAGAAATACCATGACTCCGTTAATGTTGGTCAGATGAATAGGAAATTTCACTTCCATCTATTTCTTTGCCTGGAAGTCACATTTGTTTGTTTGAACAAGTACATCACTGGAATCCACATTTCACTTTCTGCTTTTTCTATCTGCTTCTATGAGTTATGACATGTAGCCGCTCTGCATTTTAGTTTTCTTTTAGTTTTCTTTTATTTATCCCCTTAAATGTTCCAGCAGGGAGGATTAACAGGTGCAGTATAAAGGGTGTAGTTGTATTCAGTTACTTTTTTGTACAACAGCTCAAAGTAATTTATAAAAATGTTACAGGCTATGAATATGACCGGTTTTGGCTCATTAATAGTGTTGGTTTTTGGTTGAGATGATTTGAAGATTAAGATGATTTTGATTTGATAATGGAGAAGTGGGAAACAATAGGTAAAGCATACTCTGATCTATCACTTTTATTTCAGGATACTCAAGAAGTGAAGACCTGCAGTCTGTTATAGATATATTGTGGGCTTGAAAGTGGACTACTACGTTCAGTAATCTATCTCATGTCATTAGTCAATTTTGAGAGCTCAATTAACATTCATTTTTTAACAAATGGATGATAAAATAAAGATGATGGTGGTAAAAGGTTTGTACATACCAATTATGCTTCTTTCCACCGGCCAGAATCCGTGAAACCTGAAGGCCTCTACTGAAAGCATGGTTGAAGCGCAGCCGTGCCTGGAATTCAGACACAAATGGGAACCATGCCAGAACAGCTATAGGCACAAAGATAATTTGTATCCCCTGGCTAGAGACCTTGTGGCACTCCACAACCCTAGTGCCTTCATCACTGGCTTACATGCTTGTGATATCTGATGCCACTCTCACCAAGAACACAAACAAACAATTGATTAACTCAACGGGTAAAGACTAATTTCATAGAGTACATATACACGACTTTAATGCAGACATATTTTTTAAACTGTCCAATGCTATGTGAAGATAACAAAATTAATTTAACGTTAGCAGAAGGTATGGCTAACAAAATTAATTTCTGCATTGTCATATAGTTGAACAATAAAAACTGCAACTAGGTTCATAAGAGAAAAACAAAAATTGATGCAGAATCTTTTTATTTTCTTCCCTTCTTATATCTTAGTATTTTTAGCCTTTTCTTTTTACTTTCTTTAGTTTTCCAGTAAGAAGTGAATAACCTCTCTCCAAAATCAAGCACCAATGAAGTGTATCCATTAAATTAGGTATCGATATGGAATTTGTTCAGAGAATATGCAACTGTGCAAAACTAATATTTCCATTTCTATTTAAGAAGAACAAATTCATTTTATTTCTATGCCAGAGATATAATGCTTCGCTGGCATGAAAGCTACATGGGGGGAGAGAGGGAGGGGGAAGGTGTTACCTGCAACAGAGCCCATCCTGTTGGCATGAAAGCGAGAAGGCTCGCAAAGATGTCACCAACTGAAAGATTCACAAACATAAAGAGGATGCTAACCGAGACTATAAATCCAATGAACATCAACGCCCTTAGCAGTCTGAAAATCTGCGCTGAACTTTCTCCTACCCAGTGACACTATCTGATTTGCGTAGCCCGTAAAAGCAAAAAAGCATTTACACAATCAACACTCATAGAGGAAATTAATATGTTGTTGAGAACATTTTTGAAATAAATTTATAAGACTTGAGACTTCACCTTCAAGATGATCATCACAACCAGATAACCAGCCAAGAGAGACCAAATACCTGAAAAAGGAATATAAACATGGCGGGTTACTACTTTAAAGGCAGAATCTCATGGTCCTCAGCATTGCAAACAAATACGCAAGAGAGGAGTCGTCAGAAATAGTACTCACAATTATGCTTTTATTTCCATTGCAGACATGTAATGATACACAATCCCATACTGAAATAGAAAGAAACGAAGGGAAATAACAACCTCAAGAAGTGAAAGACCTGAAGGTAAAGCATACAGGGTTTGCTTGTTAGGTTGAGTCCTTTTTGTTGAAAATGACCCATTTTTCAACAACAATAGGTAAAGCATACGCTGGATTCATCCCTTTTATTTTAGGATACTAAAGATGTCAAAGACCTGAAGTCTGCTATAGATATATTGTGGGCTAGAAGTAGACTACTGTGTTCAGTAGCTTATCCCAAGTCATCACTAGTAAATTTCAAGAACACAATGAACATTCATGTTTTAACAAAGGGATGATAATAAAGATCTGTCAACAATTTGAGTTTCTTTCAGTGGATCTCCTTCAATGTCTGTCTTGGCTACTCTCTCACTTCCAGCAAAGTCATTAAGCCATAACTTGCTTCTTGTGCATTCTCCATTAATCAATGAATGCTGCATCATATACCACAATTGAATTTTTTAACAAATCGGCACTAAAAAAGTTCACAACAACTAATAAAAAGGCCATATAGGTTTATTACACAACTTGGTATCAGAAAATCATTAACTATAACTTTCTCTATCTGTGTGTTTGTTTCGTATGTCAATAATGAAGTTACTCAACCAAAAAGAGAACAAAAGGGGTACCATTGGATTAGCTGCTGTGCTCTGTGCTCACATTATTATACCTAAATTCAAAACTAAAATTAATTCACCAACTCATTTTCTTTTTTTTCTGCTCAAAATCAAACAACAAAACCTATGATAAAAAAGATCAAATTTTTTGATAGGGCAAATTAATAAAGTAACCAACTTTCATACCCCAAATTAATAAACCGGCCACTGATTTTAAATCTTATATAAACTAACCTTTTCGTTCTTTATTTAACCTGATCCTGCCAAAGTGGTCCAAACAGTTGACCTGGTCAATTTATCATTTCGAAATTACTAATTTATTCTTAGGATTCAGTCATTACAAAGGACAAACCCTAACACTAGTATCTTCGAGAGAAGAAAGATAAACAGAAACAGAAAACTCAGCCGTTCTATTTTCCTCTTCTTTTTCGATTTTTTTTTTTTTTGTATTTAATAATGACGATTGCACTGTATAGGTTTGGTACCTTGAATCTGTTAGAGACCGTCAAGTCAAACCATTGACTTAACGATCTGTTAATTAAATAATTAAAATTAATAATAACCGTTAACATATGACCCTACCAATTTAATCTTCTGGTCAGAAACCGACTAATCCAATGGCTAATTTGATTGTTTTTATACATCTCTCACACGATTATATCTTATCACCATATCTCATCTTCTTCGTTTCAACCACAGGCTCAAACCAATCTATCTACTCGAGCTCCACTGTAAATCAGCAACAACCAACTCAAACCCAGTAATTCTTTCTCCACTTCTCATCAATCTATGGAAGAAACCAAACTCAACTACGCCTTCCATATATCACCATAAATCACAGTCATCACTGCCGTCAAGAATAATTCCATCAACTCAGCAGCAACAGCCGTCATCAATATCTGTAGTGTTCAATTTCTTCTTTGTCGTCTGCAAAAGTAAAACGCAGTTCCTAATACAAGCTTACAGACCTTAACCACTTCTGAATTTCCTCAGATACAAGGTTCTCCCATTACTCACCGTCATCACCAGTAGTTACCATTGTTACCGATGGTCAGCAACGACAAGAACCGTTTCTTGGCTTAATACAAAGGAAGTGAGTTCGAAGGTGATACTCAATATTTATGTATTGTCTTAGCTTAATTAATTTTAAATTTCGTAGTAGATTGAATTGAATTGAAGTTTAGAGGTTCTAATTTAGGGTTTGTTTTTTGAATTTGAATGGGCTTGTTTGCTTGATTAAATTGAGTAAAAGATCTATGGGGTTTTCTTTAATGCGTTCGTTTCTTTAATTTCGGGTATGTACGATAGATTGAATTAAATTCAGCATTAGGTTAATTTGTGTTCTTGACAATACCAGTTGAAAATGATTGACGTAATTCGCCAAAGAGCTTGTTTGATCATCACTTTTTATACAAATCCATGCCTCCATTTTGTAATTGATGTTGTTTTGTGATTTTTGATTGCTTTTGTAACGATATCCCCTTACTCTTTCATCTGGATGTGATCGTGGTGATGAATGAAGCAGTTTTACTTCTTAGTAAGAAGAAGCTTGTGACAGAGAAGGATGAAGAAGGCCTTAGGGTTTGGTCTTGAGCCATTGGATCTGATATTATTTAATGAACGGCTGGATATTTTTTATAATATGTCCACGTGTTAACGAAATTATAACACTGTTAAGTGATTATCTACGTGTGAGAAGCAATATTTATCATTTAACAGAGTGTTAGTCCTGCGTCTTGACTTGACAGTCAACGATGAATCTAGGTACCAAACCTTAATATTTGAAATGGTGAGTACCAAACCAATGTGTTGGACATTTACTGGGTACCAAACATTAAATATCCCAAATATTTATTAAGGTTGATTCTCAATATGACAAGATCAGGACGATTTGGATTGAATCCATCATTGAATTTCACAAATTCTAATGTTTATAAAGGTTTTGAACCATAAATTTAAGATTTGGTGCATGAATCTGTCCGAGTGAATGTGTTCAAACACAAGAATTTGTTAAGAATTGAAAACCCACCATTTATTTAACATTAAATTGTCTTAATAGGTGAGATTGATGAATTTAGGGTTTATGAAATCTGCTTCTGGGCTGATTACGGCTAGGAGTTCTAGTCGACCAAGTCGAAAATAAGTGGCTATGGATGGTTGGGATACAAAGAACTCCCAGCCGTGAATTATCTTCCACGGTTGGGTCTTTCCTAACCGTAAGTTGTTCTGTATCTGCAAAAAAACTTAAAAATTTTGTTGACCTTGACTAAAAATTCCTCACCGTAACGTTAAGGGTCCCAACCGTGACAAAAGTTTCCAGGCCGTAAATGTTGGCCGTAATTAACATTTACGGCTTGGTATTGCAGTTCTTTTAGCTGTTTAATAATATTGTGGTTGGGTTGGAAAGCACTTCTCAACCGTTAACTTGACAACAAACTGTTTTTTTTTTATCATTTCCTAACTGTAAGTATCTGAATTATTGAAAACTGAAAAGGAAAAGAAAATGTTTCATTGAAAATGAAAGGGAATACATAATTTATAGCATAAAATGTATAGAAAAGATCTTTATATTAAGGGTCTTAATAGTAGTGATCGAAATCAGCATAAGTTCTTTCTTCCAAGACACTATAGCAAGCATGACGGTCAAACTTCTTTCCATGGGCATCCTCATAATTGGTTTACGCCATCTCCCACTGAAAAACAAAGCAACTAAACTTTTATGCTATGAAAAACAGTACTTGATGGACGAATTATTGACAAACTTACTCTTTGAGTACGCGCCATATCGAGATTGTTTTCCATTACGGCTTTCGTTTCCTCTTTGAAATCTACCAATTGTGGAAAGAACTGGTTGAATCTTTTCTTAATAAGTTTCATCGATCTTCCATTACGATTTCCGACTAACGCCACAAAACCAATACACACACGGTTCCAAAATGAATCAGATTCTTCATATATATAAATGAGTACATCTTCGTGATGCTTTGCTACGGTCAGCCACGCTCTAACGATTGCAACATCTTCCTCGGTGGTGTGGCGACTAATCAAGTTTTTCTTTTTTGTTGGAACAATTAGAGGTTGAAACTTCGTGAGAGTTTTGAGAATTTTTGCATAAATTCAAGGTGGATATAGAAAAGAATGACACAATGGCTAGTTTTTTCAAAAACTAGTCGTTCCTGAAAATACTCAATGCAATAACTCAAGCCAGTCCCAGATTTACGACCAGGAAGCATGGAAATACCAAACCTTTTTGGAATTCCCGGCTGGGTTTTGACCCCGACCTAGCCGTAATCCTTAGGCTGCGGATGCGACATATTCAAATCGGCTAGGAATGTTTAGCATTACAGATTGGTAATAGTTAAAACCCAATTGACATGCTAATACGGCCAGGTCGTTCCATTAATCCTGGCCATACATCTAAGATTTCAAATGATTGATCTAGAAAGTTCAACATTACGGCTAGGTCTTTTAAATATTTCTAGGCGTAAACTGTTAATTGAAAAGATGTAATGTATTGATTTTTCGAGTAACAACTAGTTTTTTCAAAAACTAGCCGTTGGGGTCTTTGTTATAAAATGACCCTTCTGCACCTTGAATTTGTGCAAAAACTCTCAAAACTCTCACAAACTTTAAGCCTCTATTGTTGTAACAAAAAATAAGAAAAATGGCTTCCCGATACACTGCCGAAGAAGATATTTCAATCGTAAGAGCGTCACTCACGGTGAGAAAGCATGACGAAGATGAAGGCATTAACTTGGGTGAAAGTGATGATTCTCAATGAAACCGCGTATTTATGGTCTTTGTTACCATAGATGGTAATGCAAATGGAAGATCAGTGAACCAAATAAAGGAAATGTTGAAAGAGATCTACATAGAAATGGAAGTTTTAAGGGTGCAATTGGGACGGGTGAAGGCGATGAGTCCCGAAATGTCCTTTTTCGATAGAGTGAGTATGTGTAAAAGTTTTTCATCAAGTAAGTTTTGAATAATATACTAACTTCATCTTGATTTATTTTCTTAGGAAGCCTGGTTACTTTCCCGATACAAAGTTATTCGTCACAAAGAATTTGAGCATGAGAAATGTTATTGGATCGCGAAAGAGTTTATTAAGATTTTAATAAAGCTTGACTATGTAGTTGTAATACTCTATGTTTTATTTTTTCCATTTGGGTATAACTATTGAATGTAACGTGACCTGATTACGTAATGAACATTAATAATTGATGAATGGAAAGTGGAAAATTTGATGGTATGCGACAACAAAATATACAAAACCAACCAAAATTACGGCTAGGTAAACCAGCCATAATTATGGGAATCACAACAAACGACCAAAATATTCTGCCGTAATCTGTTAAATCCCAGCTGAAAAAACAATTTCCAACCAATATTTAATTTACGGTTTGTAAACTATAAGAACCCAGCCGATATTAAGTTTACGGTTTGGTCGTGGTCCGTTATCCAAACCGTGAATCAGATGTTTCAGTTTTTCTAGTCAAAACGGCTAGGTCATTTGTGATTAAAACCTGGCCGAAAATACTTAAGAAATTTGAAACTATTCGTTTTTTCTTTTAAGAAATTGAACAAACATAGAACTCAATAAACCAAAATAGTTTTTCATTCATTGAATCAGAAAAGCATACATCTTTCATTACATTGATAGGATAGATCATAACATTTGAAATAAACCCTTATTCGTAACGGTCAAAATGTAGTATTTTCCAAGATGCGATAGCTATCATTTTGTTCAAACTTTTTCCCATGAACTGCCTCATATTGGAAGTGAGCCCTCGACCACTATAGAAACAAATATGTTATGCTAGATAGTGTTATTCAAAACGATTTTTAATGAAACAATTTATTAACAAACTTACTCTTATAGCACTCGATATAGTGGGATTGGCTTCCTTTTGGGCTTTCGTTTCCTTTTTGAAAGCTTCGCATTCTTCAAGGACTTTCTCGAATCTTTCCTTAACGATTGTCAAAGTTTTTCCGTTTCCCATTTAGTGCCACAAAAACTATGAAAACACGGATCCAAAAAGAAAGAGATGTTTGATCTACGTCAATGTCTAGATTTTCATCATGTTTTCTGACCATCGCCCATGCTCTAACAATCGCAGAATCTTCAAAATAAGGGTAGTGAGTCACCATAGCGTATTATCTTCTTTTTTTGGATGAGAAATCGATGAGAATGAAAATATGAGCTTTGTTTGTACCCAAAATTACTTTTAGGCACTAAACACGATTGATTTGATGATGATTATATAAATTAGGGTTTGAAAACGATAAATAAAGAGAGGAGACAAAAAAAACTACGTGGTTCGGCGAGTCATCCACGAATGGAATGGAGAGATATTTTATTGATGTATTTGATAAAAGGGATTTTCTCCAGGGTTAGCTAGCTTGAAATTCCATATCCTCTTAGGTTTTAGGATACATGTGTTTATATAGTTTATGTAACCCTAATTCTAATACAAACTTGATATGCAAGTGTTGATGGTGGTTTGTAGCTTAGGGTTAAAATTGTAAAACCTTGCATCTGACGTCACTCTGCAAGAAAACGGTACCGTGAGTGCTAACCTATCCACCGGCATATTTATTGAGCCATTCAATATATTTACATGAAATTTATCCATACTGGCGAATGTAGCAACCATCCCAAACACTCTGTAAATTTCGGCACCTAGTCAATACAAGACTCACTGAATACTTTCCTGTGCTATGTTCCCCGGCAGAACCCTTAATATCGGTATGGCATGACGGATTTATGTTCACTCGCAGCGGAGTAGCATGAGCTTCCAAGTACCAAAGTTAAGGCCATCGCACGAAATGCTCAGACGGAAAGCACACTGCATTCTGTAGATAAGGATTTTTTTGGCAGCATACAAAATCCAGCCAATTATTGTGATAACTCACAAAAAGCTCATAAACCCGACTAATTTGCAAAATTAGGGTTTCACGCCCCGCGCAGTACACTAGACCCCGTTGGTCGAAAAATTATGCTTAGCCAAACTAGGCGATTAAATCCGCTATAGCGCACTGGAAGTGTGGCCACGCCCTAGCTTACCGTCCCCACTTCCCATCGACCAATCAGGTCGCTCTAAAACCGCCACACTCACACAAAAGTGTAGCCACGCCCATGCCTGGCCGGACCTCTTACATTAACCAATCAGGTTACTTCAAATTCGCCACAGTGTTGAAAAGAAGGAAACCGCGCCAGATGGCCGCAAAGCCAATTGGTTTCCCAAAAACGCACCAGCACGCCAAAGCAACATGCCAAACATGCCAAACGCACATACCAGGTACACATGCCAGATGCACATGCCAAACGCGCCAAACATGGCCACTCACCCCATGCGACGTGCCATATAGGCTAATTAGGGTTTCGACAAGCCAAACCCTAATTTAGGCAAGATTTCCACACCAACGTGCCAAAATTTCAGTGGCTATGGCTACGCGCGCAACCGCGCCGAAGGCATGCACGAGCCATGCCAGCCATGCCAGCCATATCGCGATGACGCTAGCGCAAGTTAAAGGCGCCACTGCTAATTAAAAGTAGCCATGATCGACGACTACCTTTCCTCCTGAGATGTAATCTCAGCCATCCAAGTTAGCCACCAAACTAACAGGCTTGTGGCAACTTTTTGAGCGACCACACCGCCAAACACTAAACTTTGGTCGCGACATCAAACCCTAAATTGGACACGACGCCTAATTTCGGCCATAGTGCCAAACCCTAAAGTGGCCACGGCGCCAAGCCCTAACCTTGGACATGCCTCCAAGCCCTATCCTTGGCCATGCCGCCAAGACCTATCCTTGTCCATGCCGCCAATCCTTAACTTTAGTCACGGAGCCGACTCTTAAACTTTGGCCATGCTACAACGCCGCGGCCACTGGCATGCCACCATGCCAAAGTTACTGGCATGCCACCATGCCACAACTACTAGCATGTCACTAGGCCACGACCGCTAGCATGTCTCTACGCCACGGCTACTGGCATGCCACCATGACACAACTACTAGCATGTCGCTAGGACACGACCACTAGCATGCCGTTATGCCACTGTGACTAGCATGTCGTTACGCCACGGTCACTGGCATGCCACGGCCACTGGCATGCCACCATGACACAACTACTAGCATGTCGCTAGGCCACGACCACTAAAATGTCGCTATGCCACGGCTACTAGCATGTCGCTATGCCGACCACTGACATGCCGCTATGCCACGGCCACTGGCATGCCGCTATGCCACGGCTACTAGCATGTCGCTATGCCACGACCACTGGCATGCCGCCATGCCACGACCACAGGCATGCCACCATGCCACAACTATTGACATGCTGTTATGCCATGGCTCCACCAGGCGCTACTATGCCAATGACGCCACTTAGTTATACAACGAGATGCAGCCATAATCAATGGCCACTCTTCCTCATGAGATGTAATCTCAACCATCAAAATTCGCCACTGATTCGTTCAGCTCGTGACAAGTTTTAGGCGACTAGCCAAAACGAGCCTAGCATCACATATGTTATTTACCTACGTAAAGCCTCTCAATTTTAAACTTGACACACGTGGAAAAGTTCTACATGTTTTCCACGAAAACACTCGAGACATCAAAACATGTCACAAAATGGAGGATACTCGTCAGGGTATTGGTCTGGCGGTTTACAGCGTGCGGCGTGATACGCCCGTTACAGAAAGTGTCATAAAGCGGGGCGGCTAGTAATGGCAAGAAGTAATGGTGTAAAACGTATCCTTCATTATGGAAACATAAATTCCAGGCGTTACCCGTTACTCCCTTCTTCCACCACTCAATTTTTTCCACTTCCTACGAGACCAGGGTACGTTTTGTTGCGACTTGTGTAAATAGGTCTCACCTATTTTCCACCGAACAACAAGTTTTGGTCAGGAGAACAATACAACATCCAGAAATCACCTGGTAGCTTTTCATTCAGCTAGCCAGTTCAACTTTCTGATACAAGTCACAAAACACCCACACTTCCAGAATCAACTATTCTGCTCTCAACACTTTCTTCGCTTCCCTCCCTAAGACCAGCCCTTCTCCTTCACTTTATGATCGAAGCAAGCCTGGAACGACCATTTCTTGGTTTAGGCCAGGATTGTACAGATTGATCTCTCGAATCAAAAGTTCTCCCGTGCAGTACATTGTTTAGGGTTTAGACTCGTTTCTCACCCACACACACAAAATTACTGAAAACAACAGAAACCGTTTTCACCCATAAACAATTGACGACCACAGTGGGAGATTAATCTCTCGGTTACAATATCAATTTCCGATTTCATCTTCAACCCGATCTCAAGATGGTAGAACTCAGGTCCGGATCAGCAACAAACCCTGAGAACACTAGCGCTGAAATCATCCCTGGTACTAATGCTCCTTCCAGTGGCACTAATACGCCACCTGCCAACACCAGCGACGCGGAAAATGTTCCTTCAGGTGTTACACCGCCGATCACCGGAGCCAGAGCCGTTGCCGCCACTCCCAACGTTTCTTCACGTGTAACAGCTCCAACCGTCACCAGAGCCGCTGCTACTCCATCATCAGGACGAGAGACTGGAGGAGCCAAAAGGAGCCGACCTCCTCTTACCACTGTTGATTTTATGGAAAGACAAAAAGTTCTTGTGAGGCTCAGACAGACATGGCTACAACTCAGAAAGAGATACCTATTTTCCTCAAGACACTAACGGAGCGGCCACCACAAGAGTCACGTCAACCTCAAATGGAGCTGACAAGGAATACTTTAAACATCCGGCGCAGGCACTTCAGCAGGACGCGCGTTTATAGATGAAGAGGCTTGCGTTGCTCTTGAACGCCTAGTAGAAGGGAATCAGCAATCCAATTTCATCACACGTGAAGATCAGGAACGACCTCTCCAAAATCGAGGCAAAGAAAATCAGCAACCCTCCTGAGTTCACAGAGACCCTCTTCCCGTCAGGAGCTGCATGATTTCTGGGGAATTCGCCCACAAAATCGTGCAGTATATGATGAAACATTTATGTAAGATTCTATATTTCTCCAAGGCGCAGCGTCAAGAAATATTTGCAGCCCTCAACCGCACTTCATCAGGAAAGCAGTTGTTTCTAGCCAGGGAAGTCGTTCCCAAACCCCAACCTCTCCTGGAAAGCATGATTGATAGATGGAGCTGGGGACTCCTAACCATTGTTCACTTGAAGGATGTCGAGTTTGACAACATGCTGACTGACGCAGCCTCCGACTTCAATATTGTAACCGTCAAGGCTCTTAGAGTTGCAAGGGAAAATCAAACAAAAGAAGCGTATTCTTTAACATGAGAGAAAAACACGACTTGTCGACCAACACTATTTGTGCCGTCTTCCCATATGCCATATCGTATCAAGTCGTTTTTCGAAGTCAAGGGTTAATAGCGCCCTCACTAGAGTTTTCTCCAGGAGCCGCTTCGACGTTTCTCTCCAGGAGACGCTTCAACGTTCTCTTCAGAAGTCGCTTCGCTTCAACGTTCTCCAGCAGGGGTTCCGCCTCAACGTTCGCTCCAGCAGCCGCTCCGCTTCAGCGTTGTCTCCATAAGCGGCTCCAGGATCCGAAGCCGAAGCTTCAGCGTTTTACTCCATAAGCTTCAACGTCCTCTCCAAGAGCCGAAGCCGCTTCAGCGCCTCCTTCCTGCCAAGGATCGTGTTGTAGCCGCCACTCCTCCCTTCCAAGGTTCGTGCCCGTAACCACCACACTCATCACTATCAAGGATCGTGACCGCATCCACCCAAGGTTCATAGTTATGGCCACTTTTGCTTCATACCATCAAAGACCTGGGGACTTTTGTCCGTCTGTCAACCCGTCATCGTCCTGATGTCATCACTAACGCCTGATGCTGCTTACTCATGGGGGAGCCTAAAATACCCTAAGACCAATCATGCGCGAAGGACATGCCTAGCGGAGACAGATCTAAGTAACTATCCTTAAACAAAATGTTTTATATCTATTAGGCATATTCAATAAATTTTAAAATATCTTAGTGTTGAGACGTCTAAATTCCTCAACACTCACTACTGTGTTGCTAGGCATGCTTCCTCAACACATTCTTCCTCTTGGTGTAGAGACGTGCAAATTCCTCAACACCACTACTGTGTTTCTAGGAAAGTTTCACCACTATTGTGTTGCTAGGCAAGCTTCCTCAACACATTTTCCTCTTGGTGTTGAGACGTGCAAATTCCTCAAAACCACTATTGTGTTGCTAGGCATGCTTCCTCAACACATTCTTCCTCTTGGTGTTGAGACGTGCAAATTCCTCAATACCACTATTGTGCTGCTAGGCAAGCTTCCTCAACACATCTTCCTCTTGGTGTTGATACATGCAAATTCCTCAACACCACTACTGTGTTGCTAGGCAAGCTTCCTCAACACATTTTCCTCTTGGTGTTGAGACGTGCAAATTCCTCAACACCACTATTGTGTTGCTAGGCAAGCTTCCTCAACACATTTTCCTCTTGGTGTTGAGACGTGCAAATTCCTCAACACCACTACTGTGTTGCTACGCATGCTTCCTCAACACATTTTTACTCTTGGTGTTGAGACGTGCAAATTCCTTAACACCACTACTGTGTTGCTAGGCAAGCTTCCTCAACACATCTTCCTCTTGGTGTTGAGACGTGCAAATTCCTCAACACCACTATTGTGTTGCTAGGCAAGCTTCCTCAACAAATTTTCCTCTTGGTGTTGAGACGTGAAAATTTCTCAAATCCACTACTGTGTTGCTAGGCAAGCTTCCTCAACACATTTTCCTCTTGGTGTTGAGACGTGAAAATTCCTCAACACCGCTACTGTGTTGCTAGGCATGCTTCCTCAACACATTTTTACTCTTAGTGTTGAGACGTGCAAATTCCTCAACACCACTACTGTGTTGCTAGGAAAGATTCCTCAACACATATTCCTCTTGGTGTTAAGACGTGCATATTCCTCAACACCACTACTGTGTTGCTAGGTAAGCTTCCTCAACACATTTTCCTCTTAGGTGTTGAGACGCGCAAATTCCTCAACACCACTACTGTGTTGCTAGGCAAGCTTCCTCAACACATTTTCATCTTGGTGTTGAGACGTGCAAATTGCTCAACACCACTACTGTGTTGCTAGGCAAGCTTCCTCAACACATTTTCCTCTTGGTGTTGAGACGTGAATTTTCCTCAACACCATTACTGTGTTGCTAGGCAAGCTTCCTCAACACATTTTATTTTTGGTGTTGAGACGTGCAAATTCCTCAACACCACTACTGTGTTTCTAGGAATGCTTCCTCAACACATTCTTCCTCTTGGTGTTGAGACGTGCAAATTCCTCAACGCCACTACTATGTTGCTAGGTAAGCTTCCTCAACACATTTTCTTCTTGGTGTTGAGACGTGCGAATTTCTCAACACCACAACTGTGTTGCTAGGCAAGCTTCCTCAACACATCTTCCTCTTGGTGTTGAAACTTGCGAATTCCTCAACACCACTACTGTGTTGCTAGGTAAGCTTCCTCAACACATTTTCCTCTTGGTGTTGAGACGTGAAAATTCCTCAACACCACTACTGTGTTACTAGGCATGCTTCCTCCACACATTTTTCCTCTTGGTACTGAGACGTGCAAATTCCTCAACATCACTACTGTGTTACTAGGGAAGCTTCCTCAACACATCTTCCTTTTGGTGTTGAGACGTGCAAATTCCTCAACACCACTATTGTGTTGCTAGGCAAGCTTCCTCAACACATCTTCCTCTTGGTGTTAAGACGTGCAAATTCCTCAACACCACTACTGTGTTCCTAGGCAAGCTTCCTCAACACATCTTCCTCTTGGTGTTGAGACATGAAAATTCCTCAACACCACTACTGTGTTGCTAGGCAAGCTTTCTCAACACATTTTCCTCTTGGTGTTGAGACGTGCAAATTCCTCAACACCATTACTGTGTTGCTAGGCAAGCTTCCTCAACACATTTTCCTCTTGGTGTTGAGACGTGCAAATTCCTCAACACCACTATTGTGTTGCTAGTCATGCTTCCTCAACACATTCTTCCTCTTGGTGTTGAGACGTGCAAATTCTTCAACACCACTACTGTGTTGCTAGGCAAGCTTCCTCAACACATTTTTCTCTTGGTGTTGAGACGCGCAAATTCCTCAACACCACTACTTTTTTGCTAGGCGTGCCTCCTCAACACATTCTTCCTCTTGGTGTTGAGACGTGCAAATTCCTCAACACCACTACTGTGTTGCTAGGCAAGCTTCCTCAACACATTTTCCTCTTGGTGTTGAGACGTGCAAATTCCTCAACACCACTACTGTGTTGCAAGGCATACTTCCTTAACACATCCATCCTCTTAGTATTGAGACATGTAAAATCCTCAACACTCAACTTAGTCATTTAAAGAAGCGCCATTTTCTCCGCTTCATAGCCAGCCAACAACGCTATCTTCTCCGCTCCATAGTCAGCGCCAACAGTTCGCTCCACAGCCGGCGCCAACAGTCCGCGTCCTAGCCAGCGCTATTCACCTTTCCATAGCCAGAAGCGCCATTGACCTAGTCATCCAAAGCAGCACCGTCTACCTTTCTGTAGCCGGCCATCACCCGTTCCGCGGCCAAGTTGCAGTGCTACCTCTGCCGATCAGTATCCAAAGTTGCAGCGCTGACGCCAACCCACTATAGCCAAGCCGAATTTTTGCAAAGCCACCAATGCAAGGGTCGCCGATTCTCCATGCCTCCCGACAAAGGTTAGCCAAATATCCTGACAATCTCTTTATGACTTGCCGTTTCGATTTTATCCTTGTCTGTCACCATCTTATGCTTACCCCGCAACAATGACATTGTTACGTGCTAATCAGGGGACTTAATGTTGATGGTGGTTTTTAGCTTAGGGTTAAAATCGTAAAACCTTACATCTGACGTCACTCTGCAAGAAAACGGTGTCGTGAGTGCTAACCACTCTACCGGCATATTTATTGTTCCATTCGATATATTTACATGAAAGTTATCCAGATTGGCGAATGTAGCAACCATCCCAAACACTTTGTAAATTTCGGCACCTCGCCAATACAAGACTCAGTGAGTACTTTCCTGTGCTATGTTCCCCGGCATAACCCTTAATATCGGTATGGCATGACGGATTTATGTTCACTTGCAGCGGAGTAGCATGAACCTCCAAGTACCAAAGTTAAGGTCATCGCACGAAATGCTCAGACGGAAAGCACACTGCATTCTGTAGATAAGGATTTTGTGGCAGCATACAAAACCCTGCCAATTATTGTGATAACTCACAAAAAACTCATAAACCCGATGTTTGAGGGTGAAAACCGTTTCTGCCGATTTTGGTAATTTTGGGTGTGTGTGGGTGAGAAACGAATCTAAACCCTAAACAATGTACTGCACGGGAGTACTTTTGATTCGAGAGATCATTCTGTACAATCCTGGCCTAAACCAAGAAATGGTCGTTCCAGGCTTGCTTCGGTCACAAAGTGAAGGAGAAGGGTTGGTCTTAGGGAGGGAAGCGAAGAAAGTGTTGAGACCAGAATATTTGATTCTGGAAGTGTGGGCGTTTTGTGACTTGTATCATAAAGTTGAACTGGCTAGCTGGATGAAAAAGCTATCAGATGATTTATGGATGTTGTATTGTTCTCCTGACTAAAAACTTGTTGTTTGGTGGAAATAGGTGAGACCTATTTATACAAGTCATAGTGAAACGTACCCTGGTCTCGTAGGAAGTGGAAACGATTGAATGGTGGAAGAAAAGAGTAATGTGTAACTTCCAGACATTATGCTTCCATGATGAGGGAAGTGAATTCGTGTAACCGCCAGTCATTACGCTTCCATGATGAAGGAAATGAATTGTTTACACTTTTACTTTTCACCACCACTAATTATCCTACTTCATGACACTTTCTTGTAACGGGCGCATTGCATGCCGCACGCTGTAAACCGCCAGACCCATACCCTGATGAGCATCCCCCAGTTTGTGATATATTTTCATGTCTCGAGTGTTTTCGTGGAAAACATGTAACACTTTGCTACGTGTGGAAAGTTCAAATCGAGAGGCTTGCCGCAGGTAAATAGTATGTGATGCTAGGCTCGTTTTGGCTAGTCGCCTAAAACTTGTCGCGAGATTACCATCTAGGTGGCGAACTTCGATGGCCGAGATCGTATCTTATGAATAAGGATAGTCGTTGATCGTGGCTACCTTGTGTTGGCACATGATAATGGCGCAGTGGCATTGCGGCATGAATTGTGCATGCCAGTAACACGATGGTGCAAGAGGTGCCTGGCGTAGCCATGGATGCTGGGTTTAGGCGGCTGGTCGCCTAAGAGTTTCCATAAGTCTATCAGTTCGATGGCGAACTTGGATGGCTGAGATTGCATCTCATGAAAAAGGATGGCCATTGATTATGGACACATCTTGTTGCATAGCGAAGTGGCGTCAGCAACATGCTAATGGCACGCCAGTGGCGTAGCCATGGCATAGTGGCATGCCAATGGCGTAGCCTTGGCATAGCGGCATGGTAATGGCGTAGCCGTGGCATAGCGGTATGCCAGTGATGTTGCGGCATGGCCAAAGCTAAAGATTGGCTATGTGGCCAAAGTTAGGGTTTGGTGTCGTGGAAGGATTTGGTGTGGCCAAGTCTTGGCGCTGTGGAAAGATTTGGCGTGGCCAAGTCTTGGCGTCGTGGAAAGATTAGGGCTTGGTGTGGCCAAGTTTTGGCGCCGTGGAAGGATCTGGGCTTGGCGTGGCCAAGTCTTGGCGCTGTGGCAAGAGTAGGACTTGGCGTGGCCAAGGCGCCGTGGAAGAATTAGGTCTTTGCGTGGCCAAGGCGTCGTGGAAGAATTCCCCGTGGAAGAATTAGGGCTTGGCGTGGCCAAGGCACCGTGGAAGAATTAAGGCTTGGCGTGGCCAAGGCTCCATGGAGTCGGACCCACATGTGGCGTGGAAACGTTGGCCCTGTTGTCACGCCAATCCCGTTGCCCTGGGAATGTTATTTGGCTTTGGTAGCAATTTGCCCAAATTAGGGTTTGTCGAAAAACCTAATTAGTGCACGTGGCGTGCGGCTGCGGCATGTCGCTACTTTTGTGAAAATGGCGCCATGGCTATGCCAAAGGAACTATGGCAAGGCCATAGTGTGGAAACGGACACAAGAGTAGGAATTGCCGTGGGTGGCTATTTATGGCAGGTTGCCACGAAGTGGCATGTTGGCGTGCTACCGCGGTAGAGTGGCATGTTGGCATGCCGACCAATATGTTGATGTGGTATGGCGCGTTTGGCTTGTCAGTTTAGCAAGGTGGCACGACAGGGTGTGTTTGGCCTTTAACGTATGGTGGCAAGTTTAGAGCAACTTGATTGGCCACAAAAGGGGGACGTCCAAACACACGGCACGACCACACTTCTGGTGGCGACTTTGGTGCGTTCTGATTGGTCGATTAGAAGTGGGGCCGGCAAGCATGGGCCCAACCACAACTTATGTGCGTGTGGCGAGTTTAAAGCGACTTGATTGGTCGAGAGAAATAGGGTCGGGGCGTGGCCAATGGCGCTAGCTGGCCTAATGTATAGCCACGCCTCTCTTTGCTGTTGCGGCTCCTTGTTTTCTTATTCTGGGCGAGGTTCTGCACCTGCTAATCCATGGCGGATTAATTACTTAGGCTTAATTTTGACAGGCAAGACCTGGTATATTGCGCGAGGCGTGAAACCCTAACTTCTGCAAGTTAGTCAGGATGATTGATTGAGTTCTATGTGTTGACATAGAGTTCTTTTAAGTTCATTGCCACAGAGAAGCATGCTTTTCTGATTCGAATACCTTATGCAAATACCTTATCCTTGATACTTGGAGATTCGTGTTACTCTGCTGCGAGTGCACACAAATCGTCATGCCATATCAACATTAAGGGTTCAGTCGGAGAACATAGCATAAAAGGGATTCAGAGGAACTTATATTAAGTGAATACGCGAGGCGCCGAAATTTACAGAACATCTGGTATGGTTACTACATTCGCTAGTCTGGATAAATTTCATGTAAGTGTATTGAGCGTCTCAATAAGTATGCCAGTGGAGAGGTTAGCACACGTGGATCTGTTTCCTTGCAGAGTGACGTCACATCAGATGCAAGGTTTTAAGATTTTAACCCTAAGCTAAAAACCACCATCAACAGTAAGCCCCCTGCTTAGCACGTAATAGTGGCGCTGTTGCGGGGTAAGCATGAGATGGTGACAGACAAGAGTAAAATCGAAAGGGCAAGAAGTGAAGAGTTTGCCAGGGAAATTCAACTAACCTTTAACGGAAGGCATGAGGAATCCGTGATCCTTGTATTGACGACTTGGCGCATTTTCGTCCTGACCATAGGGTGTTGGTGTAAATTTTTGCTTCCCGGAACGTTGGTGCCAATTTGGGTCGTGGCGCGAAATGGGCGCTGGTTGACTAGGTTCGTGAAGCGGTGGAGATGCCGCTGCTTTGAATGGACAAGATGGCGCTGCTTTGAACGTCGAAGATGACGCTGCTTTGATCTTGGATCTGCGGAGATGGCGCGACTAGCTTGGAATAGCGCTACTAGCTCGGACGCGTACTTCTGCCACAGGCCTGGTGCGGCTGACTTGGAGTAGCGGATGGCGTTGTTGGTGCATCGGCTATCGAGCAGAGAAGCTAGCGTTGGAAGGATGCAAGATGGTGGCGTCGTTTGCTCAGGATGCGTGCTTGGAATGGAAAGATGGCGCTGGCTAAGTCACAGAATGGTAGGGACGGCTGCTGACTTGGATACCAAACCCTAATTATCCTGTATAAACAAATATCTAATCCAACTGGTATCACGCATTTGAAGCCTTAATTCACGACTGGTAAAATGATTTTCTGCTGAATATCTGATCCTTCGTTCATACAGATCATCATAAAATCGCGTCCATCCTCTTCACAGGTACTATCTCGTGTTTCTTCTCCTAGTTCCCATTTTGTCTTCCTCATCATGTAGATTTCCGGTGAGAACGTGGTAAAATGTATTATTATTATTTTATTTTATTTTTTGTGTAGCACATAATGGGATCTTTCAGTGACGATCGTACCTCTTCGGAGAGAAATTCTGGACCCGACGGAACCCAGTTTTCTTCTCATGAGGAGGTATTAGACAGAATTGATTCTCTGTTTCGCGAGGCTGACGAGATTATCCAAGGCATGTCTCTCGCCCATTTGTGCAGTGTGCGGATGTGTGTTCAGACTCTCATGGCTTCAGTGGATATGGAGGAAAATTGGAGACATGATGAAGCATCCCAGCGTGTCGGGAGATCTCAGAGTAACGAAGCTTCTCTACAACCCAGTGCTAGGGCTGAACGATTCGCCTCTCGGTTGAAACAACGGAGGACGGAGCCATGAAACTTTTAGCTGAGAGTCAGTTTAATTACCCTGTCCACAGTGGTATTGTAATCCTTGACCTTGATGCGGACGAACCGGGACATCCTCAAGAAGCTGCTGGAAAAGCTCATGAGGAAGATGTCGACACGGTTTACGAAACTGAAGCAGCTTCTGGAGTGGACACCGAAACTGTTGTCAGGGTCATTGAAGCGACCGCTGAGGATGTCGTTGAGGCTGACGAGGAGACGGAGGCAACATATGTTGGATCCATTGGAGAAGCCACGGAAACATACGCTGGGACTGCTGTTGAAACAAACGCTGGACAGGATGTGGAAGCTGCTGAGGGGGCCTCTGGATGGAATGTTGCGGTTGCTGCTGCTGAGGCGGCTTCTGGGTGGGATGCTGTCGCTGCTGCCGAACCGGCGTCTGGATGGAACGTTTGATGCCAGAGAAGGTGCTGGGGAAAGTGATTGAAAAAGTTCTGATGAAGGCGTTATTGATCCGGGTGTCTGCCATTAACGACCAGTTTTTCCACTTTTGTTATTTCTTCTCGGCGTGTAGCCGCTTTTGATATTCCAAAGGTTTACTTTCACTTTCTTGTTTCCATGGTGAAGTTAGGGCTTCGCCAAGTAACATTCCGTTATTAAGCTTTTATGGATTCACATCTCTGAATGAATTAATAAAACCTTCATACTGAAAAGATCCAAAGACCCTTTATGTGAAAATAAGTTGCTCGCCCCTTCTAGCCACCTAGTAGATGGACAGACGCCGTACACAAATAATATGGATGAGATTTGCCACAGGTACTAGCCGGCCTGCTGCGCAACCAATGCCTCCGAACGCCGACATCACCCATAGTAACTCAAAATAGGGGAAATAACAACAATGGTTTAATGGTTCGACCGACCTGTTTCTTGGTTCTCCCTTGTAGCAGCATCGTTGTCACACATCCCGAAAACTAGTGGAACGCTAGGTGAGATTTGAAGTCAGATATTTTCGAAAAGATATATGTTCTGCCGCCTGATGATCATCTTCCTTGCATATTCCCTTCTTCAGTACTTTTGAATAGATTTTTCTGTGGTGGTTTGGTTTCTCTGGTTTTCAATCGCCGGGTAGTGACTCTGTGAGAGTTTGGGTTTACTCGGTATTTTTCCTTTAAGATAGTTTGGGAAACTTTTTAAGGAAAGATGTTCTTTTAATTGAAATTGAAAACTCTACTTATGAATGCAAGCGGTGCGACCATTTTAGAGAAGTTACAAACATTACGTGAAAAGGGAAAAATGCTGAAGGAAATGCTAAAAGGATAACGCTGGAGGTGAAGGTAGCACAACGTTTTAGGCATTGAAGGGTTTGAGCCATCGCGAGTGAATCGTCACACCTTCCAATTTGTCGGTATTTATGAGTTTGCAGTAACCACAACATCCGCCACCAGGTATGGCTCGTCTTCCTTTCCTGTAGGCGGATCGGGTCGAGCGGCTATCTTCACTGTTATATCTCCAACTTGAAACGAGGTCGTCTTGACTACCACATCTCCAATTTGAAACGAGTTTAGGCGTTGCGCAACCACTTGATTTTTGAGCTCGTCATCTTTGGTTGTGACCGCTTTCAGATTTTTGTCAAAGCGCTTGAAAGGCCCAACGTCCCATTCACATCTCCTAATGACGCCCGGGTTGATAATAGGACCGAGTCCCCACGCCTGGCTGAGAGGAGAAGTGACTGGGTGTAGAAAGGGTTGTTTAACCATGCTTACTTGTGCTCAGAATCTGCGGATGAACGTCTACGGGCTTTCTCCAGGCAATTGAGTTACATTGGTAAGTTGTTGATACGACAACATGTAATCTTCAAAGTTGGATGGCTTGTTGGAAATTCTTCCGGGCACCGTCATCGGCAGAGGGGATGCTCTTAAATTCGCTTTGTTGTTGTGTACCATGCGCGCCCCAGAATCATGTCGTAATTTGAGAGTTCTTTGACGATGTGGAATTTTCCATGTGTTAGAGTGTCTCCCACCTTGATTTCAAGGTTGATGTATCCATATGCGTCCATCGCCTCCCCTTCCAAGTTTTTGACCACAGTTGGGGAACGGGTAGCCTCCTGCTTCGAAACTCCCTCAGCTCTCAGGGTTTTGATGGTAATGATGTTGAAGTCAGAGGCCGCGTCGATTAATGTGTTGTCGATCTCGGCGTCCCTCAGATAAACCGTGGCCAGCAGTCCCCAGTTGTATTTTCCAGCACCGTTTCCCGAGAGAGTTTGGGGTTCTTGCGTGGTTTCTTCAGTAGGAAAGAGTCGCTTGACCGATGCAATACTATTAAGGGATATGAAGATATCTTGACGTTGTTTCTTGGAGAGATAGATAATTTCGCACACATGCTGCATCATGGATTGCACAGTCTCGTGTACAGAATCCCCAGAGACCATGCAACTTCTGACTGGAAGTGGATCTCTGTAAAATCCTTCATTGCCCAGTTGAAGCTCCCCTGCTTCTATCTTTTATTTGAAGATATGCTTTAGCTTATTGCAGTCACTGGTCGGGTGGTGGACAAATCTGTGGTAGCGGCAATATTTGGGGTTTGTCATTTCCGCTTCGGTTGGTGGGCGCCTGGTAGGTTGTAGTCTGATGGCGTCGTCTTGGATCCATGCTTCTAAGAGTTCAATCACTTCCTCGATTGGGAGCGGTAAATCCAAGACGTGTTCTCCAGCTTCTCGATGTTGCATGGGAGCTTTAGCGGTGGTCTTCCGTGACGGAGCTGCCTGTCGCGCTGGCGCTGCGCGTTTGGATTGTTGTTCTGCCGCTGGAGCCTTACTTTTTCCTCCTTCGTCTATCACTCTCACAGAGGAGGGACCAGTACTGTATTTCTTATTGATGAGGCGTCTATTCCCTCGAGTTTCATGTGCATCCTCGCTTCTGGTTGGCCTGGTTCTTTCCAACAACGTTGGTGTTGTTGTGGCCGACCGTTTTGCAGCTTCATGAAGTTCAGAGAATGTCTAGAATCACCTATTCTCTAGTAAGGCGCGGTAGATGGGAATCATCCCATTGATGCAAGAATCCACCAATTGCTGTCCAGTCACGTTTTGGTCATGACAATCTAGCGCTTGAATTCTGAATCTTTTGACGAAATCATTCAGATGTTCGTTGTTTCGTTGGAACATCCTTCCTAGATCTGAGAAGGTAATTTGCTCAGATACAAAGAAGTACTTCCTGTAGAAAGCCGCAACCATGTTAGACCAGTTGGAGATGCTGCCTGGCGTAATGCTATTGTACCATGTGTATGCTCTTCCAGTAAGTGATTTCGAAAACTCCCTCAAACGGAGAACGTGATTGTATTCGTGCTCCCCCGGGGACTCCAAAAATCGATAGACATGTTCACGCGCATTGCCGGTGTCGTCGTATAGAGAGAATTGAGGGGAAGAGTACCCCCTTGGAAGAGGAATTCTTTATACTTCAGGAGGATACGGGGGTTGATGCTGATGTATGTCCATGGAATCGCTTTTGTCTCGGTTTCAGAGAAGTCGTTCCAAATCTTCTCGTGTGACAAAATGGAACGGTTGGTTTCCTTCCGCTGGAGTTCCTGGGCGAATCTCTTCACCTACAAAGGTGCGCCCTGTTGAGGTGCTGGCGCCAGGGGTATTGGAGGTGTTCCTCATTGGCTCTGGCTGGCGCGATTCTTGTGGTAGCCTCTCCGTTAGTGTCTTGAGAAAAACAAGTACCTCCTTCTGAGTTGAGGCCATGTCCATCTGAGCTCTAGAGAGAACCTCCTGTCTTTCCATCAAATCAGCAATAATATATATAGGGTCGGCTTTCTTTGGTTCCTCCAGTTTCTTGTCCTGACGGCGGAGTAGCTGCGGCTCTGGTGGCGGTTGGAGGTGTCATACTTGACGAAATATTGGGAGCGGCGGCAGTGGATCTGGCTCTGGTGATTGGAGGTGTAACACCTGAAGAAGCATTTTCCGCGGCAGAGGCTCTGGCTCTGGTGATTGGAGGTGTAACACCTGAAGGAACATTCTCCATGTTGTTGGTGCTGACAGGTGGCGTATTAGCACCACTGGGAGAAACGTTAACACCGATAATAATTTCGGCGCCAGTGTTCTCAGGGTTTGTTGCTGATCCTGACCTAAGTTCTACCATTTTGAATCGGAGTTGAAAGATAAAATCAGGAATTGAGAAATTGATATTGTAACCGAGAGATTAATCTCCCACTGTGGTCGCCAATTGTTTAAGGGTGAAAACTGTTTCTGCTGATTTTGGTAATTTTGGTGTGTGTGGGTGAGAAACGAATCTAAACCCTAAACAATGTACTACACGGGAATACTATTGATTCGAGTGATCAATCTGTACAATCCTGGCCTAAACCAAGAAATGGTCGTTCCAGGCTTGCTTCGGTCACAAAGTGAAGGAGAAGGGTTGGTCTTAGGGAGGGAAGCGAAGAAAGTGTTGAGACCAGAATAGTTGATTCTGGAAGTGTGGGCGTTTTGTGACTTGTATCAGAAAGTTGAACTGGCTAGCTGGATGAAAAAGCTATCAGATGATTTATGGATGTTGTATTGTTCTCCTGACCAAAAACTTGTTGTTTGGTGGAAATAGGTGAGACCTATTTATACAAGTCATAGTGAAACGTACCCTGGTCTCGTAGGAAGTGGAAATGATTGAGTGGTGGAAGAAAAAAGTAGTGTGTAACTTCCAAACATTATGCTTCCATGATGAGGGAAGTGAATTCGTGTAACCGCCAGTCATTACGCTTCCATGATGAAGGAAATGAATTGTTTACACCGTTACTTTTCACCACCACTAATTATCCTACTTCATGACACTTTCTTGTAACGGGCGCATTGCACGCCGCACGCTGTAAACCGCCAGACCAATACCCTGATGAGCATCCCCCAGTTTGTCATATATTTTGATGTCTCGAGTGTTTTCGTGGAAAACATGTAGCACTTTTCTACGTGTGGCAAGTTAAAATCGAGAGGCTTGTCGCAGGTAAATAGCATGTGATGCTAGGCTCGTTTTGGCTAGTTGCCTAAAACTTGTTGCGATCTTACCAGCTCGGTGGCGAACTTCGATGGCCGAGATCGTATCTTATGAATAAGGATAGTCGTTGATCGTGGCTACCTTGTGTTGGCGCCTGATAATGGCGCAGTGGCATTGCGGCATAACTTGTGCATGCCAGTAGTACGATGGTGGATGAGTTTAGGCGGCTGGTCGCCTAAGATTTGCCACAATTCCATCAGTTCGATGGCGAACTTGGATGGCTGAGATTGCATCTCATGAAGAAGGATGACCATTGATTATGACCACATCTTGTTGCATAGCGAAGTGGCGTCAGCAACATGCTAATGGCACGCCAGTGGCGTAGCCTTGGCATAGCGGCATGCTAATGGCGTAGCCATGGGATAGTGGTATGCCACTGATGTTGCGGCATGGTAATGGCGTAGCCGTGGCATAGCGGTATGCCAGTGATGTTGCGGCATGGCCAAAGCTAAAGATTGGCTCTGTGGCCGAAGTTAGGGTTTGGCGTCGTGGAAGGATTTGGCGTGGCCAAGTCTTGGCGCTGTGGAAAGATTTGGCGTGGCCAAGTCTTGGCGTCGTGGAAATATTAGGGCTTGGCGTGGCCAAGTTTTGGCGTCGTGGAAGGATTTGGGCTTGGTGTGGCCAAGTCTTGGCGCTGTGGAAAGATTAGGGCTTGGCGTGGACAAGGCGTCGTGGAAGAATTCTCCGTGGAAGAATTACGGCTTGGCTTGGCCAAGGCGTCGTGGAAGAATTCCTCGTGGAAGAATTAGGGCTTGGCGTGGCCAAGGCGCCGTGGAAGAATTAGGGCTTGGCATGGCCAAGGCTCTATGGAGTCCGACCCACATGTGGCGTGGAAACGTTGGCCCTGTTTCCACGCCAATCCCGTTGCCCTGGGAACGTTATTTGGCTTTGGTAGCAATTTGCTCAAATTAGGGTTTGTCGAAAACCTAATTAGTGCACGTGGCGTGCGGCTGCGGCATGGCGCTACTTTTGTGCAAATGGCGCCATGGCTATGCCAAAGGAACTATGGCAAGGCCATAGTGTTGAAACGTCCACTTGAGTAGGAATTTTCGTGGGCGGCTATTTATGGAAGGTTGCCACGAAGTGGCATGTTTGTGAAGTAGCATGTTGCGAAGTTTGCATGTTGCGAAGTTGTTGCGGTAGAGTGGCATGTAGGCATGCTACCGCGGTAGAGTGGCATGTTGGCATGTCGACCAATATGTTGTTGTGGTAGGGCGCGTTTGGCTTGTCAGTTTAGCAAGCTGGCGCGACAGGATGTGTTTGGCCTTTAACGTATGATGGCAAGTTTAGAGCAACTTGATTGGCCACAAAAGGGGTTCGGCCAAACACAAGGCGCGACCACACTTCTGGTGGCGGCTTTGGCGCATTCTGATTGGTCGATTAGAAGTGGGACCAGCAAGCATGGGCCCATCCACAACTTATGTGCGTGTGGCGAGTTTAAAGCGACCTGATTGGTCGAGAAAAATAGGGTCGGGGCGTGACCAATGGTGCTAGCTGGCCTAAGGTATAACCACGCCTCTATTTGCTGCTGCGGCTCCCTGTTTTCTTATTCTGGGGGAGGTTCTACACCTGCTAATCCATGGCGGATTAATTACTTAGGCTTAATTTTGACAGGCAAGGCCTGGAATATTGCGTGAGGCGCGAAACCCTAACTTCTGCAAGTTAGTCGGGACGATTGATTGAGTTTTATGTGTTGACACAAAGTTCTTTTAAGTTCATTGCCAGAGAGCAGCATGCTTTTCTGATTCGAATACCTTATGCAAAGACCTTATCCTTGATACTTGGAGATTCGTGCTACTCTGCTGAGAGTGAACACAAATCGTCATGCCATATCAACATTAAGGGTTCACTCGGAGAACATAGCATAGAAGGCATTCAGAGGAACTTATATTAAGTGAATACGCGAGGCGCTGAAATTTACAGAACATCTGGGATAGTTGCTACATTCGCCAGTCTGGATAAATTTCATGTAAGTGTATTGAGCGGCTCAATAAGTATGCCAGTAGAGAGTTTAGCACACGTGGATCTGTTTCCTTGCAGAGTGACGTTACATCAGATGCAAGGTTTTACGATTTTAACCCTAAGCTAAAAACCACCATCAACACCCGACTAATTTGCAAAATTAGGGTTTCGCTCCCCGAGCAGTACACTAGACCCCGTTGGTCGAAAAACTATGCTTAGCCAAACTAGGCGATTAAATCCTCCACAACGCACTAGAAGTATGGCCACGCCCTAGCTTGCGACCACACTTCTCATCGACCAATCAGGTCGCTCTAAAACCGCCACACTCACACAGAAGTGTAGCCACGCCCATGCCTGGCCGGCCCTCTTACATTAACCAATCATGTTACTTTAAACTCGCCACAGTATTGAAAAGAATGAAACCGCGCCAGATGGCCGCAAAGCCAATTGGTTTCCCCAAAAACGCACCAGCACGCCAAAGCAGCATGCCAAACACACATACCAGGCACACATGCCAGATGCAGATGCCAAACGCGCCAAACATGGCCACTCACCCCATGCGACGTGCCATATAGGCTAATTAGGGTTTCGACAAGCCAAACCCTAATTTAGGCAAGATTTCCACACCAACGTGCCAAAATTTCAGTGGCTATGGCTACGCGCGCAACCGCGCCGAAGGCATGCACGAGCCACGCCAGCCATGCCAGCCATACCGCGATGCCGCTAGCGCAAGATAAAGGCGCAACTGCCAATTAAAGGTAGCCATGATCGACGACTACCTTTCCTCCTGAGATGCAATCTCAGCCATCCAAGTTATCCACCAAACTAACAGGCTTGTGGCAACTTTTTGAGGGATCACGCCGCTAAACCCTAAACTTTGGCCGCGACATCAAACCCTAAATTGGCCACGACGCCTAATTTCAGCCACAGTGCCAAACCCTAAAGTAGTCACGACGCCAAGCCCTAACGTTGGCCATGCCGCCAAGCCCTAGCCTTGGCCATGCCTCCAAGCCTTAACTTTAGTCACGGAGCCGAATCTTAAACTTTGGCCATGCTACAACACCGCGGCCACTGGCATGCCACCATGCCACAGCTACTAGCATGTCGCTAGGCCACGACCACTAGCATGCCGCTATGCCACGGCCACTAGCATGTCGTCATGCCACGGCCACTGGCATGCCACCATGCCACAGCTACTGGCATGTCACCATGCCACGATCACTGGCATGCCACCATGCCACAACTACTGGCATGCCACCATGCCAAAACTACTAGCATGTCGCTAGGCCACGACCACTAGCATGACGCTATGCCACGGCTACTACCATGCCGCTATGCCACGGCCGCTGGCATGCCACCATGCCACAGCTACTAGCATGTCGCTATGCCACACCTACTAGCATGTCACTATTCCACGGCCACTGGCATGCCACCATGCCACAGCTACTAACATGTCGTTATGCCATGGCTCCACCAGGCGCTACTATGCCAATGGCGCCACTTCGCTATACAACAAGATACGTCCATAATCAATGGCCACTCTTCCTCATGAGATGTAATCTCAGCCATCGAAATTCGCTACTGAGCCGTTGAGCTCGTGACAAGTTTTAAGCGACTAGCCAAAACGAGCCTAGCATCACATATACTATTTACCTACGTCAAGCCTCTCAATTTTAAACTTGCCACACGTAGCAAAGTGCTACATATTTTCCACGAAAACACTCGAGACATCAAAACATGTCGCAAACTGGGGGATACTCATCAGGGTATTGGTCTGGCGGTTTACAGTGTGCGGCGTGCAATACGCTCGTTACAGAAAGTGTCATAAAGCGGGGCGGTTAGTAATGGCAAGAAGTAATGGTGTAAAACGTATCCTTCATTACGGAAACATAAATTCCAGGCGTTACCCGTTACTCCCTTCTTCCACCGCTCAGTCGTTTCCACTTCCTACGAGACCAGGGTACGTTTTGTTGCGACTTGTATAAATATGTATCACCTATTTTCCACCTAACAACAAGTTTTGGTCAGGAGAACAATACAACATCCAGAAATCACCTGATAGCTTTCCATTCAGCTAGCCAGTTCAACTTTCTGATACAAGTCACAAAACAACCACACTTCCAGAATCAACTATTCTGGTCTCAACACTTTCTTCGCTTCCCTCCCTAAGACCAGCCCTTCTCCTTCACTTTGTGACCGAAGCAAGCCTGGAACGGCCATTTCTTTTTTTAGGCCAGGATTGTACAGATTGATCTCTCGAATCAAAAGTACTCCCGTGCGGTACATTGTTTAGAGTTTAGACTCGTTTCTCACTCACACACATGAAATTACCGAAAACAGCAGAAAACATTTTCACCCATAAACAACAAGCAACTTGGGCATCAAGATTTTTGGAAACTTCTGGAATTTTCCATCACGGGCTTGATTTGCGGGCCTCCCGTCTACAAATAGACGGTACAAAATCGTGCCCTCTTAACCTCCAATTTGTTGGGGGTTAAGAAGTTTTTTTTTCCATCTGCGTCGAGGGTTGATGACGTAACTCGCCCCCAAGCGTTTGTAGAGATATTACAAAGACGCCCCCAACTTTGATAACCTGCAATAAAATTTGCTCACGTGCTAGGCGAGTATTTTTGCCACGTGGTGGACTTGATGCTCGAGAGCTAGTCGAGTCTTGAGAGAAATGTAGTGTGCGTGCTTGCGACTGTGGCAAGACTTTTTGCTCGCAATGTTACAAGGTTGTAGCGCTCGCTGCTCGGGGCAGGCTGGTTGTTGCTTGTGTTGAGTATGAGTCTTTGGACCAACATTGGGCGTTGGGCTCTTGGTCGAGATGAGACTTTATGCTTGCCAAGGTGCAAGTCTTTCATACTCGCGCGCAAGGCGAGATTTTATGCTTGCGAAAAGAGAAAGACTTATGTTCACACTTGCAAGGTGAGGCTTTAGGTGCTTGCGGTGTGATGCAAGGCTAAATATTGAAGGGTCTAAGCAATCCTCATATCGAACTCGATCATGTTTCTATCCACAAACCTCGAACTCGATCATGTTACTATCCACGTACCTCAAACTCGATCATGTTGCTGCCCCAACTGCATATCAAAGTTTCTCGAACACAATTTGTTTTGCTTCCATCCCGTAGGGAATTGAAAGGCAATTCTAACGAGCCAAAAATCACTCAATTCGGACTTAAAACGAAGAACTTATTGACGAAAAAAGTTTCTCAGGAAGCACGCGTGCTGCTGCAGACGTGGCAGGCAATGCTGATGTGGAAGATAACAGTTGACGTGGTGTTGGTGACAAGACAAGAGTTGTTGACGTGGCAGTCAATGATATGATAAGGGTGTTGACGTGATAACGCGTCACATGCTGATTCCAAGTGATGACGTGGCAATGCCTGTTTATATGGCAGTCGTGTTGATTGGATCTTATCGATGACGTGGCAGTTCTTTCGCTGAGGTGTTAGATGCTAATTAGTTCTTCATACCTGATGTGGAACTGGTCATACCCGAACGCTCTGGACCGAGTTGGACCACCAGCTGGATCGGTTAGACCAGAGTTGAACCGGATAGGTGAACTGGATTGGATTGGTTGGCTTACAGAGGCTTGGCTCGGCTGGATCTGATGGAAAGGATCGTCTGCATGAGGAGTCGTACATGAGGCTGGACCTATGTGGCTCCACAAGAGAGATGCTTTGGTAACGGTTTCTGCAACACCTTCCACTGTAACTGTTTCTGCAGATTTCACAACACCTTTGTAACTGTGTTTGCCACGCTTTTTCCATTTGCAACACTTTTTCGTCTTTTTCTTCTAAACCTTTTTTTCTTCTTCTTACAGATTTTTGGCATGGAATCCATGAATGATTTTTGCTGGTTTTTGTACCATATTTTTCTCAATGGAAAGAACACGATTTTTTCACTCGAATCCCCTTAGTCGGCGCCAATGTTTGTACCCAAATTACTTTCAGGCACTAAACACGATTAATTTGATGATGATTAAATAAACTAGGGTTTGAAAACGTTAAATAAATGGAGGAGACAAAGAATTTACGTGGTTCGGCGAGTGATGCCTACATCCACGGATGGAATGGAGAGATATTTTATTGATGTATTTGATACAAGGGATTTTCTCCGGGTTAGCTAACCTAAAATTCCATGCCATCTTAGGGTTTATGATACATGTATTTATATTGTTTATGTAATCCTAATTTTGATACAAACTTGATATGCAAGTAACTTGGGCAACAAGATGATAGAATGATCTCCTTTTGTAGGGTTTAATGGCATAAAGGCTACTTTTTTGGCCTAACGACTACTTTTTTTTGGAAACTAGTCGTTAAGGTCACCAACCATATTTGTGAAAGTTAAAAAATGCAATAAATGTATCGGTTGAGAGTGATCAGGCCATTTACAGCTGGGTTTGCAGCCGTGATTGAGACACAAGTAACTCTGGCTAATTATTCGGCAAGGAGTTCATCTTAACCCATCCGTAAATCTTGATTACGGCCAGGAGTTCTTAAATATTGAATCGTAAATCCTTATAATGGCTTGGAAAAGATATTTTCCGGGTCGTTATTACGTATTACTGATGGGGGGACAACATTTTCCCAGCTGATTTTTTCCAGGTTCTAACGGATTTGAATCAATCAAAATTTCTAATGGGGTTGATTACAAGGTTTTCTACACTAGTTTCAGGATAAGTTTTATCAGTTTTTCTTCAAAGTTTTCAAAAAAAATCATCAAAATCATCCTTCTTCTTCTAAAAAATCAAAAACAAAAGAATTTTTTTTTTGATTCTCAAGAAATTAATTATTGGATTAATCTAATCCATCGGCTAATCATGAATAGTTTACTTAATCATCATAATTATCACTAATCAAATTGAGGGTACATTAGGAGTTATTGAAAATAATAGGATAATGGGTTATAAAGAGCACTGTTTAATGATCCATTAAGTCCCAAAAACCCATAAACTGCTCAGCCCTAGTAATAGGATACTTAAAATATTATTCCCCTTTCCCCCTTACCTTAAGAATGCCTAAACTTAGACTAGTTAATAGAGGGAGCATCATTTAGGTCTCACTAACAATATACTAGCAAATTAGGCTACACGTAGCAATAGTGAAGATTTGTTTTTTCTGGGTGCAAACAGTGTAAAATAACTGTGACCAAAACCCAAACTCCGGCAACCTCTAACTGGTCAGATCCACTCCTTTTGGAGTGGATCTGAGCAGTACCCACCTTTTCCTTTTAGTTTTAGCAAGTTTTTCATAGATTAGCTAGGTTTTCAATGTATTTTAGGTTTAGTTTTGGGATCTATTCCCCCTTGCCGGCGGCAAGTTGTCTCCATCTTCATGGTGGTTCTTTCTATGCTTTTATAGCATCTTCTATCGACTTTCATGGTCGTTCTTTGTTAATGTTCATAGGGTTCAAGATCATCGTTGACGAACTCCGGCGGCCGGAATCTTCATCGGTATATTCAAGACTCAAAGCAAATCACTCCTATTTTTGGAGTATCTCTTTCTCAAGAAGAATAAAATCAACGAAAATGGTGGATTTTGTGATCCGAAAATCATTTCTCCTCCGATTCAATCGGTTCTTACATACATTTTTCTAGTCTTTTTCCGGTGTACTCTCTTTTCTTGCTAGAATACTTGGTTATGTACTAGTATTGTATGGTGTTTCTCTATTACTCTATCTTGATGTCTTGAAACTCTTTGTAAACTTAACATTGAATTATTAAGGAAGAGTTGATTTTCCTCGCGTTTTTAGGGGCCACTCAAAAGGATTTAGGGGCCATCAATTTATACCCATCCAAAGACTCTAGTTAAGGGGTACCCTATATGATATTTAAGTTACATAAATGCCCTTCTGGTAAAACCGTATAAAAACCAAATCAAAAAAAATTCTAATCATTTCAACTCTTCTTCTTCCAGTTTCATATCTTCCGATTGTGGAAGAAAAAAAACTTTCCCTCGTTCAACCGAAACATCGCCGCGAATCGTAAAATCAAAACATCGTCGATTCGTTTATAAAACAATGGATAAGGGAAATGAAACCCACAGACCTAGAACCAAAAATGTTGCTCGGGGTATCGATCCAAATATTGGGATTTTAGCAAGAAATAAAGAAATTCTTGCTGCAAATGAAGAAGAACGCGAAGAACAAGTACCCGACAATGTAGTCGGTGGTGGCGATTCCGATAGTCAAACACTTCGTCAACTTCAAATGGCCCCAATTAGGTAAGAATCTATCATTTTTGGTGTTTATTTCGCTTTAATTCGACGAATCGAGAAAAAAAATTCTAGGGTTTTCGGTTTTTTATCCAGATTCGGGCGATATTCATGCTTATTTACTTCCGAATGTAGTCGTGTTCTTCGTTTCTCAAGAACATCGACAGTATTCGGGAGATATATTTGTTGGTTATCTGCCGAATATTGTTGGCCATATCTTCCTGGATACAAACTGGTAATAATCGGTAGTTTGATGAATTTTTTGGCTTCCGAATATATTTAAGTAGACACACAGTATTCGGAAGTACACTCACTACCGAATATATATATTGAAAAAATCTCAAAATTTCTGATATAGGACAAATCCCATTTTGGGGCCAGTATTTATTCGGAAGACAATATAATGTTTTATACCTCCGATTGTGTAGGATAAAATTTTAGAGTTTCTGAACTCCAGTTGATGAATATTCGGTTGTAAACATGTTTAGTTATATTCCGATTGTTTTTCGTTCGCGAAAAATATGTGTCTTCTTACTTCCGAATTTTTTCATTCGGGTTATAGTTGTGTACTTTGTCTTCCGATTGTGTAGGATGAAAAATTTAGAGCTTCTGAACTCCAATTGATGCATATTCGGTTGTAAATATGTTTAGTTAGCTTTCGATTGTTTTGTATTCGGGAACAATATGTGTCTTCTCACGTCCGAATGTGTACATTCGGGTTATATTTCCATACTTTGTCTTCCGATTGTATAGTTTGTAAATATTGTTCCTTTCTTTGTTGTTTAGACAAAGTCGAGAAAGGAGGAAGAAAGTGACAGCTAGTGCTAGGAGGGAAAGGAGCGCCAAAGATAATTCAAGTGTTCAACAAAGCTTACAAGAACAAAGCAGTCAACAAGGAGTGCAACCAAGTGCTGAAAAAAGTGTAGAACAACAAGGCAGTGAACAAGGGGTGCAACCAAGTGTTGAACAAGCCGCTCAACAAAGTGCAGAACCAACTGCTCCACAAGTTACACCCCACCATGAAATTGAACCAGTTGATCCAGTGCCAAGAGTAGAAGAAGAAGGACAACCAAGTGGTACCCAAAAAGCAAAAAAAGGAAAAGATGGTGTAAAGAAGGATATTGCTAACAAAGCATCACATCTTGTCCCTCAGCACTTGAAGAAGAAGGGTATTATAGCAGGCACAATCCTTGGGCTACCGACGGATGGAGGAAAATTGCTATTTGGATACAAAGACTCATGGGCCAGAGAAATATACGAAACCGAGGTAATAAAATTACTATTTTTTATTAATGTATTGTCTATGTGTTATATCGTAATATTTGTATTAAGGATTTTTTTATGTACTTTAATAGGATCATCAAGATGCGGTCCGTCTACTCAAACCTACCGCCGCACCAACAAAAATGCTTGCGTGGACTTTATCCGGTGAATGTGAAAGGTTCAAGTCAATTGTTGCCAACTCGGGGTTAGCTAATGCCGCCGAGAATTCATTGTTGGAACATGATCGTGTGGCCATATCGGCGTTCGTGGAGAGAATGTATCCTGAGACCGATACTTTCCATATGCCATTTGGGGAGATGACGATTACTCCGGATGATGTTGTGCAGATTCTTAACCTTCCCGACCAAGGCACAGCTGTGAAGTTTAACTACACAAAGCAGTTAAGTTGGGCACAACTTTATGCTCTAACTAAAAAGTGCTTAGGTTGGGATGAAGAGACAACAACAGCAGAGTTTAGGAGGCATGCAAGTTACAGAACAAGACAGATCAACATTACAGCTTTGATGAATATGTTTCGAGGCACCTTGGAGAAGAAAAAGAATGGAACGTTAACTGATGAGCAAGTGAACCACGCTGCCACCGCATATCTCCTTTGTGTATTGGGATGTGTCATATTCCCCAATACTTCTGGAAACCGGATCGACGCCAACCTTATACAACTTTTGGATCCTCTCCATGAAGTCGGTGACTATTCTTAGGGCACGGCATGCCTAGCATTCTTGATGGAAGAGTTGAGAAAGGCTTCGAGGCTAGGAACCTGCCAAGTTACCGGGAACGTGGCTCTATTGCAGGTTTTTTCTTTAACTCTATAACTCACTCTATAGTTATTCGGTAGACAATACATATGATGCATATCCATAACTCCAAATGACGCATATTCGGTAGGAAATTATCCATCTCTTTTCCCGAATGTTGGTTATTCGGTGGTTAGGTACTTACTTTGTTTTCCGATTATATACAATCGGAAATATTCTTTTGATATTAGAACCGAATATACAGGCCAGAAAAACTATAGGTTACTGAACTCCAAATGACGCATATTCGGTAGGAAATGATCCATCTCTTTTCCCGAATGTTGGTTATTCGGTGGTTAGGTACTTACTTTGTTTTCCGATTATATACAATCGGAAAGATTCTTTTGATATTAGAACCGAATATACAGGCCAGAAAAACTATAGGTTACTGAACTCCAAATGACGCATATTCGGTAGGAAATGATCCATCTTTATTTCCGAATGTTTGGTATTCGGTGGATAGGTATTCAGTTTTATTTCCGATTATATATAATCGGAAATAAAGTTTGGAAATTACTATCGAATATACACAATCTATTTACTAAAACTTGGTTTCTTATGTATATAGGCATGGATCTATGACCACTTCCCTATCCTGAAGTTGGCCGGAGAGAACCCGGGGTGGTGCAAAGGTACTCCTAGAGGAACAAAGTATATATTTGAAGACAACCGTTCTAGGACAAAAGAGAAGCAGTTGATTCACATGAGGGAGATTTTGGACCAATTGAAGGCCTCGGAAGTATGCTTTGATCCATACAAGGAAGATCGAGCCAGTGGGCATATAAATATTCGGTCGGACTTGTCCCTTTATTTTGGACCGTTGTGGCACCCCACAGGATATGTGATGTATAACCCCTCTATGGTGATGCGATAACACGGGTATATACAACATCAACCTGTGGAGAAATGGGGGATTACTACAAATTGGAGTTGGAGTTGTGCTCTTCTAGTGGTGATAATCTCACGATTGTTCACACAGGCCCACCTACTGTTTTTGATAACTGGGATAAGAGGAATGACTTCATTATCGACACTGGTAGACGAACCACCCGAGGTGATGAAAATGCTCCAGACTATATGAGTTGGTATAACAAGGTATCACATCCTTTGGTTATCCGTGAAATCAAATCCAATACTACTGCGGAGGGTTCAAGTTATAATTGTATCATCAAAGACAAACCAGCTGGTTATGATAGACTGGTGCGTGTTCTTATATTTTTGTTCATTTTATATTATTCCTATAAATCTTAGGTAATTACCGTTTGATGTTATGTCATTACGTATAAAAAACAGGTGAATAGGTTCAAGCGTGTTTCCAAAATGTTAACTGCATGCCTGAAGAGCGGAGATCCCATGCCAGCTGAGAAGATCAAAGAGGCTAGAGATCTAGTTGATAATATGGATAACGAAGATTATGCTGCCCAGTTTGGGGAGAAAGTCACGAAGAGGCATCAGCCCAAGGTGGCAGTATCAAAGACGTGTAAAAGAACTCGAGCTTCATCGAGCGCTGAAGCTGCTCCAACTGAAGCTGCTCCAACTGAAGGTGCTCAAACCCGTGGTCGTGCAGGACTGGGAGGTAGTCACGGTCGTAAAGTAAAGAAGAGCAGATAAATAACAATGATTTGTGTTGTACATTCGGAAGTTTGGGTAACTAAGTTAGACAAGTTCAAATGACAATGATTTGTGTGGTACATTCGAAAATTTTGGTAACTAAGTTAACTTCCGATTATTTGAAGTTCAAAATTTGAAAAGTATCAGTTTTTCCCAAATTCTGATTTTGGGCCATCGTACATTCGGAACTTTACAAAAAAAATTATCCTCCGAATATTACAAGCTCAAAACAAACCATCCCATGGCTCTAGGTGGTTCCAAGGGCCAATATAGAAGGTTAGACACCCCATATTCGGAAGTTCTAGTAACTGAGTTACCTTCCGATTATTTCAAGTTCAAAATTTGAAAAGTATCAGTTTTTCCCAAATTCTGATTTTTGGGCCATCGTTCATTCGGAAATTTACAAAAAAAATTATCCTCCGAATATTGAAAGTTCAAAACAAACCATTCCATGGCTCTAGGTGGTTCCAAGGGACAATATAGAAGGTTAGACACCCATATTCGGAAGCTTTGGTAACTGAGTTAACTTCCGATTATTTCAAGTTCAAAATTTGAAAAGTATCAGTTTTTCCAAAATTCTGATTTTTGGGCCATCGTTCATTCGGAACTTTACAAAAAAAAATTATCCTCCGAATATTGCAAGTTCAAAACAAACCATGCCATGGCTCTAGGTGGTTCCAAGGGCCAATATAGAAGGTTAGACACCCCATATTCAGAAGTTTTGGTAACTGAGTTAACTTCCGATTATTTCAAGTTCAAAATTTGAAAAGTATCAGTTTTTTCCAAATTCTGATTTTTGGGCCATCGTTCATTCGGAACTTTACAAAAAAAATTATCCTCCGAATATTGCAAGTTCAAAACAAACCATGCCATGGCTCTAGGTGGTTCCAAGGGCCAATATAGAAGGTTATACACCCCATATTCGGAAGTTCTGGTAACTGAGTTAACTTCCGACTATTTCAAGTTCAAAATTTGAAAAGTATCAGTTTTTCCCAAATTCTGATTTTTGGGCCATCGTTCATTCGGAACTTTACAAAAAAAAATATCCTCCGAATATTGCAAGTTCAAAACAAACTATGTCATGGCTCTAGGTGGTTCCAAGGGCCAATATAGAAGGTTAGACACCCCATATTCGGAAGTTCTGGTAACTGAGTTAACTTCTGATTATTTGAAGTTCAAAATTTGAAAAGTATCAGTTTTTCCCAAATTCTGATTTTTGGGCCATCGTACATTCAGAACTTTACAAAAAAAATAATCATACGAATATTACAAGTTCAAAACAAACCATGCCATGGCTCTAGGTGGTTCCAAGGGCCAATATAGAAGGTTAGACACCCCATATTCGGAAGTTCTGGTAACTGAGTTACCTTCCGATTATTTCAAGTTCAAAATTTGAAAAGTATCAGTTTTTCCCAAATTCTGATTTTTGGGCCATCGTTCATTCGGAACTTTACAAAAAAAATTATCCTCCGAATGTTTTATTCGGAGGGAATACGTGTATCGTTAGGAACCGATTGTAGTGCATCATTGGTACGAAACCTCAACGGCCATATTTTCAGAAACCTCAACGGCCATATTTTCAAAAATTAGAGCCGTTGGAACTCTAATCTATATAAGGAGGGTAACCCCTCTCAGTTATTATCGAGTAAAAAATCAGAATGAAAAACCTTTTCAATGGCAAGTCCATCATCAATCGACAACATACTTCGAAGATGCAAGCGAACAACTACATCAATTGCAGCAATGGAAGAATAAATACAAAAAAGGAACAAACAACCCAAAAAAATTAAACCATCGTTAGTGGCAACGAAGGAGGAGGAAGAGGAAATCAAGGCTAAGAAGCGAGGTGAAGAACAATTCCATCATAGAGAAAGATTAAAACAAGTTGAGGAAGAGACCGAATGGATAAAAAATTATTACATTGTGAAAGATCTACCCAAAGAACAACAGAACGATCGTATATTTTGGATTAACGTTTCATTGGGTCCTTTTGTTGGTAAGTACAATAAGCCATGCCACAATTATGAACCATCCCATGTTTCTTCAAGGGTGCATCATGTTATAAAATTGTGCACCGAGTACAACCGTATTCTTGTTAGGCACAGAGACGACAGGTTTGCGGCACAAGATGCTTATTCCAAGTGGAGAGGAGAGTCGTTTCTACATTTCGAAGCCGCATTGATTGTTGCATCTCGGACTGGGAAAAAAGAATAACATGTGATGTTTGAGTGTTGTAAATTCAAATTTTTAATATTAATCGGCGGTTTGATAAAATATGGAATTCCCGAATATGATTAATCGGATTGAAGTGTTATAATACTGTTGTTCCGATTACTGATTAATATTCGTAATCAAAACGTGTATCAAAGAGCCCGATTCCTACATTCAGGAGACAACATTGTATTATTTGCGACCGGTTAAATCATATATCTTCACAAAAAAGTTTCCAAAAAACTTTTACAAATTACATGTTCGAAAAAAAAAGATCAAACATCGTCATCATCCGAGGGGATCAATTCGAGTAACTCAGCGGGAAAGTTGTGGTACATAACGCGATCCCAATCAACCATGTTGGACTCATATTGTTTCACCCAATCCTTGCAATGGTTCATCGGGAAGTAATCGTGCCACTTACTCAATGGAGGTAACGGACAATCTTTCTTTACTCTTAAACCGATAAAATGCATTTCATTCACAAATGCCATTACGATTCTTCTATCTTTAGCCGACTCGTCGCAAGCCGTTCTTGTGGGTGCAAACGTCATGCTAAGTCCATACATAGGAGGAACAAAGAAATGTACCACGCAATTCAAAACGTCCGCTAGGAGATATCCAAATTTAGGCATTGTCATCCAATACTTGGATCCGATTGTCTTCAATCCATTTCGGGACTTCACACGCGCAACTAAGTCTTTGAACTCTTGTTCTTTGTCGTATCTATCTCCTCGCCTCATCATCTCCATATAAAAACCCTTGTCCTTCACTAGTTGTACCGCCATCTTATTTCTTAAATATTGGCATTGGGTGACATCTTCGATATCCGCCTCTCTAAAGTAACCCATTTGTTCCGTAGCAACGTGAAACCCACAATTTCCATCCCCATCAACCTCGTCGGTCGACAAAACAAATGGAATGATAAGTGGAGGGAGTTGTTCCAAATACTCTTTGTATATTGTATATGTGGATTGATTTGGTCTTCCATTAAGATCTCTAGGGCAACGAAGAGTACCTTTGTCCTCTTTTATAGTAAGAATTTCCATTGATTGGGTTTTTTGCGAGGCGTTCATTTGCTCAACAACTTCTTCGACAACATTGGGTTGACTTACTTGAGAAGGCTCTGTAGAGATCTTTGGCCTTACTTGCCGGGTGGTTGGTCCACTTTGATCATTTCTTGGACGACCTCTTTTCTTAGGCTCCGGCTCATCTTCAAATTCGGCTTCCGAACGCTCGTGCCTAGACAATATTCTTTTATTAGACAAATACTCCTTCAACTCTTTTCTTTGGATGGTCCTCGACACTTTGGTGTTCGGCCTACCAGTGTTCTTTTGCTTAATAGGTTCATCAACCTCCCTTAAAGAAGGGTGAAGGGCTTCCTCCAAATTATGCATCAATATTTGCTTCTTGGTGCCGTTTGATGTAGCGTAACGCTCGGCTATTCGTGCACACAATTCCGACTCCAAGAAAGACGGACCATCACTACCGGGGTGTTCGGAGTGAAATTTAATTGCTTACAAAATGGGTGAATATCATCGATGTCAATCACTTCAACATACTGGTGTACCCGGAGGAGTGTATAAAAATGAAGCGAAGAAACGCGGGCCTACAGTAATACCGCAAGTGCACGGTCGTCAGTTGTAGCTCGTGCAAGTACGGGTCGATCCACAGAGATTGGGAGTGTTTTGTAGTGTTTAGCTATTTTGGGCTCTAAATGGCTATTGTTGGGCTTTGAATACCCTTTGAGTAAATTGGGTCTAATGGGTTTGTTTTTAACAATGAAATGAACTGAGCTTAGGCTCAGTTGGTCTTGAAGTGCACTAGGCTTTGGGCCTTTGAATGATGAACTGTGAATTTGGGCTTTGGTCTCTGAATTAGGCTTTTGATTAAGCCCACAGTTAACTGAATTGGGCTTTGAGCCTTAACCTAAACTGTGGCTAGGCCTTAATGAACTGGGCTTCAGTTTGTACAAACAATGGACAGTGGGCTTCAACTTTTGGTTCAAACCTGGGCTTGGTCTTGAACTGAGAACTGAGCTTGGGCTTTTGGATTGCTGTGAGCCAAGCTCAGTTGCAGCAGCAGCAGCAGTGGAAGGAAAGCAGCTGCAGCAGGGTTGCAGGGCAGTGGAAACAGACAGCTGCAGTAGCAGAAGCAGTGCACAGCAGCAGCACAACAAGGCAGTGAATGCAGCAGGAGAAAATAGCAAACAAAATGAAGGACAAGTGAAAGTAAAACAGTGGCAGTGAAGGAATGAGGAAAAGTGACAGTGCAATGAAACTAAACAAGAACAATGGAAGTAAACCAAGGCCTAAGCCAAGGGCAGGGGAGATGGTGAAGAAGACAGTGAAGTAAAAAAAAAAGGAAGGAAAAAAAAAACAAAGCCAAGGCAATGGCTTTAGGCATTCATCTAGAGTGGGAAGAGAACCAGCTTGCTCACAGTCACTAGTGAGCACTAGTTTCTCCCCACTGCTCAATCAACTCAATGCTCTAAGGCTCTAACCTAGCATTGACACACAACAGTAAACTAATCCTAACATTTGAGAAGCTAACAGTTGACAAAACAAGAGAGCCTAGGCATACAACTAGAGTGGGAAGAGAACCAGTTTGCTCACAGTCACTAGTGAGCACTAGTTTCTCCCCACTGCTCAATCAATCCAATGCTTCAAAGGCTTTAGCCTAACATTCACACAAAACAGTACAGAACATTACATCAAATGGAGAAACTGAACAATACACAGAACATAGAAAAACATGGATAGCAAAACATGGATAGCAAAACATGAATTGAAACAAGAGAAACTAAAACTGAATTTGGAATTAAAATTGAATCTACAAATACAAAACAGGGAAGAAAAAATCTACCCAAGAGGAACTGGCTAGTCCAGCCCTCATGGGGATACACTGGCTAGTCCAGAGATATCTCTCATCCTCCCACACATCCCCTATTTATACATATAAGAATAATCCCCAAAAATCAGTGAAGTTAGGGTGTACCCAAAAATCCAAAATTCACTCACCTAACACACTGATAGCAACCCAATCAACCAACCCATGCTTCAATAGACGTACAATTGATTTCCCCCAAAAAGTTCCCAAATCAGAAAAACTAGGGTTCTTATAAAAATTATTAAAATTTACCTAATCACTGTTGACACTGGTAGATGTCGACCCATGCCTCCAATCCTTCTCCTGATGCTTCTCTTGTTCTTCCCATGCCCTAATTGCTTTTCTAGCTTCACTGATTCGTCAACCACTCACCTAGGGTTTCGGCAGGGGAGAAATTGACGAATTAGGGGGCTATAAAGATGGGTAATAGCTGTAGGAAGGTAGGGGTGATGATGGTGGAGGTGTGGTGGTGGTAGAGGAGTAGGTAGTGGTGGTTGTGGAAGTGGAATAGGTGGTGGTACGGCAGGGTATGGTGGTTCTGCAACTGTCGGGGTAGGGGAGAAAGGAGGTGAAGGTCGATTGTTTTGGGAAGAAGGGGATGTTTGGTTAGGTCATAGGGTTCGGTCGCTATGGTGTGCAGCGGGATCATCGAGTTCGATGTTTGGAGAATCTCGACCGTGGGATATGGAGATGAAAGATCAATCTGACGGTGAGATGAAGTGGATCCTGCAGCGACCGTTGGATTATACAATACAACAAAATTAACGACACCAGATGGAGTTAGGTGTTGTAGTGTTAAGCGGAAGTATCGAGGTTTGATGCGCAGGCAAAGAAGCGACCGTAGGATGCAGATGCGATCCAATCTGACGGTCGGGAATGGAGGCGGGTATGGATATAGAAAATGGGTTTGGGTAAGGGTTTTGGGCCTTGGGTATGCCAAGCCCATATCTTCTTTAAGAACAATTCTTCCTTCTCGAGCCTATTCCTAGCTTTTTGGACGTGCGCTCCATTCTTTGCGGCTTCCTTGCGTAATTTCTTCCGGCTTTTCACCACTCTTCAGCTCTTTTCCGCTCCGCAAGTCATCCAGACTTTATTTATTACCTAAAAATGCAAAATTAATTAATAAAAATATTTATTCTTGAAAACAAAGAAAATACAGAATATGGGATAAAATGTAGAATTAATGCACAAAAGATGAGTTAAATGCCAAGAAAAATATATAAAAATATGCACTTTTTAGCACTCATCAAATACCCCCAAACCTGAATTTTACTTGTCCTCAAGTAAAACAAAACTAAGGAAATCCTACCTATACCACTGTCGCTGGTTTCTCGAATGCATTTAGCATATGCACTAAGCCTTTTAAACCACTAAGTGTCCCTAGTGGACGAGTTAAGTCTCGTGAAGGTTTGCTTAGAACGTACCTACAAAGTTCTAGGTCAAAATATAAGCTCATATTCCATCAAATGTGACATGTGCAAGACAGTTTAAGCTCACAGCAAAATGGAGATGTCAATCTAGCTATCAAAGGCACAATCCTAGCACTGATAACAAATAAAGACATGTGATAAGAGTGTAAAGTGTATCTACACATGTGTAAAGAAAGATCGGATGTTATGACTACTAATCACCAAGAGATAGTTTCTCAGGCTAACAACCAAGGTCGAAATCTAGCTAGCTGTCCGGACTTTACGAGAATTGTGAATGAGTTGGAGGTATTTCACAATTACTCGCGTTGTACATCAATGGCATACACCCTCCTTGCTTATTACAATAAAACACAAAAGATGACTCTTTACATGACTCTTATTTACATTGACTACTCTCTTTTATTTTTGGAACAAGAGATGATGGAATTGATAAATACTTGATTTTTTTGTATTTTTCTGATATATATATATTTTTTTTTTTGAACAAAGAAACACTTTTGATACATATACAAAAGGAAACAAAAGATTACACGACACTTTGCAAGAGGTAGCCCTTTTTGATGCACCCAGTTAAATTCGATGGTTGTCTTTCTTAATGTAACCTCCACCTTCTATCCCAACCAACCAAAGAACAAGCTAGTCAAGTTTCGTTCAGTATTCTAAAGTGATTGGCAATCGTAACTTCCTATCAAACACCTTGAAGATCGAGGCCATACATGTATTGGTAGATCGTGCGCGTGCAAATTTCTTATCACTATGTGAATTGTGCTAGAATCAGGGTGCCTAAATATCTAGACTAAGACTCCTAATAATTACATATTTGCACAAGAGTCAACATTTCAAGGTAAATGAGCTCCATTTTTTATGTTTTTTTTTTCATTTTTTAATTTTTTATTTTCATTTTTCATTTTTTTTTTTATATATATTTTTTTTTTTTTTCAAAAAGAAGGAGTTCTTGTTTTCAATTATGGCATATTATGGCATATTATCGTGGTATCTACTCTATACCCCCAAACCTAAACTAAACATTGTCCTCAATGTTTCAAAATATGGAAAGAATTATAAAACAAAATATGAAGAGGAATATGCTGAGTAGAGTAAAAGGAGAGAGAATACCCGATTGTACGGCGAAAGCTCGATTAAAACTCCGTTATTCAAGGGAAAAAAAAAATCCAACATATTTCAGCCGAGATCATATTGGATTAGCAAAATATATACAAAAGGAATTTTAACTAACACATTATCTACAAGAAAATTTGGTTTTTAATGGGATTGGACTTTTTGGGAAAATTTTGGTTTTGTCGGGAGACATTCGGCTTTGATGGGAAAAAGAAAAATTTTGGTTTTTTAGGGAAACATTTGGAAAACTTTGGTTTTAATGGGAGAAATTTTTGGTTTTTGAAATTGGGAGCAAAAGAAAATTTTGGTTTTTTTTTTTTTTTTTTTTTTTTTTTTTTTTTTTTTTTAAAAGAAAATAAAATTTTGGTTTTTGAATGGAGCAAGCCCACTGTTGGTTTTGTGTTTGCTTTAGCTCAGCTGGTTTTGAAAACGTTTGGTGAAACTGAGTCCAAAATCTCGGCCTAGAATTTGGGTACTCGGCCCACTAACGAGTTAACCTAGCGTGATCGGTTACAAGCTCAGCTGGGTTTAAAAACCCAGAATACAAAATACAAGTCCAAATTAAACAAGCTCACAAAAATTAAATACAAGCCCACAAATTAAACAAACAAGCCCACAAAAATTATTACAAACCCAACAGAAAATAAGAGAAGCCCAAAAATTGGCTTTAATATTACAAGCCCACAATTAAAAATTGGAAGCCCACAATTCGGGTTCTCTTAAATGGGTTACCTTTTAAGCACAGCCCAGCTGCTCTGATATTGTTGCAAAAACCCAGTTGGGCTTTGGTTCTTTTCCTTGGTGGCGTCCCAGCAGAGGAAAAACTGGTTCAGAACAGCAGGTCCAACAACAAATGAAGTGAAGCAGATGCAGATGCAAATGCTATGCAGTGAAATGCAAAAATAGCTAATAAAACTACAAGAAAAACACAGCACCAATCCCCGGCAGCGGCGCCAAAAACTTGGTGTACCCGGAGGAGTGTATAAAAATGAAGCGAAGAAACGCGGGCCTACAGTAATACCGCAAGTGCACGGTCGTCAGTTGTAGCTCGTGCAAGTACGGGTCGATCCACAGAGATTGGGAGTGTTTTGTAGTGTTTAGCTATTTTGGGCTCTAAATGGCTATTGTTGGGCTTTGAATACCCTTTGAGTAAATTGGGTCTAATGGGTTTGTTTTTAACAATGAAATGAACTGAGCTTAGGCTCAGTTGGTCTTGAAGTGCACTAGGCTTTGGGCCTTTGAATGATGAACTGTGAATTTGGGCTTTGGTCTCTGAATTAGGCTTTTGATTAAGCCCACAGTTAACTGAATTGGGCTTTGAGCCTTAACCTAAACTGTGGCTAGGCCTTAATGAACTGGGCTTCAGTTTGTACAAACAATGGACAGTGGGCTTCAACTTTTGGTTCAAACCTGGGCTTGGTATTGAACTGAGAACTGAGCTTGGGCTTTTGGATTGCTGTGAGCCAAGCTCAGTTGCAGCAGCAGCAGCAGTGGAAGGAAAGCAGCTGCAGCAGGGTTGCAGGGCAGTGGAAACAGACAGCTGCAGTAGCAGAAGCAGTGCACAGCAGCAGCACAACAAGGCAGTGAATGCAGCAGGAGAAAATAACAAACAAAATGAAGGACAAGTGAAAGTAAAACAGTGGCAGTGAAGGAATGAGGAAAAGTGACAGTGCAATGAAACTAAACAAGAACAATGGAAGTAAACCAAGGCCTAAGCCAAGGGCAGGGGAGATGGTGAAGAAGACAGTGAAGTAAAAAAAAAGGAAGGAAAAAAAAAACAAAGCCAAGGCAATGGCTTTAGGCATTCATCTAGAGTGGGAAGAGAACCAGCTTGCTCACAGTCACTAGTGAGCACTAGTTTCTCCCCACTGCTCAATCAACTCAATGCTCTAAGGCTCTAACCTAGCATTGACACACAACAGTAAACTAATCCTAACATTTGAGAAGCTAACAGTTGACAAAACAAGAGAGCCTAGACATACAACTAGAGTGGGAAGAGAACCAGTTTGCTCACAGTCACTAGTGAGCACTAGTTTCTCCCCACTGCTCAATCAATCCAATGCTTCAAAGGCTTTAGCCTAACATTCACACAAAACAGTACAGAACATTACATCAAATGGAGAAACTGAACAATACACAGAACATAGAAAAACATGGATAGCAAAACATGGATAGCAAAACATGAATTGAAACAAGAGAAACTAAAACTGAATTTGGAATTAAAATTGAATCTACAAATACAAAACAGGGAAGAAAAAATCTACCCAAGAGGAACTGGCTAGTCCAGCCCTCATGGGATACACTGGCTAGTCCAGAGATATCTCTCATCCTCCCACACATCCCCTATTTATACATATAAGAATAATCCCCAAAAATCAGTGAAGTTAGGGTGTACCCAAAAATCCAAAATTCACTCACCTAACACACTGATAGCAACCCAATCAACCAACCCATGCTTCAATTAGACGTACAATTGATTTCCCCCAAAAAGTTCCCAAATCAGAAAAATTAGGGTTCTTATAAAAATTATTAAAATTTACCTAATCACTGTTGACACTGGTAGATGTCGACCCATGCCTCCAATCCTTCTCCTGATGCTTCTCTTGTTCTTCCCATGCCCTAATTGCTTTTCTAGCTTCACTGATTCGTCAACCACTCACCTAGGGTTTCGGCAGGGGAGAAATTGACGAATTAGGGGGCTATAAAGATGGGTAATAGCTGTAGGAAGGTAGGGGTGATGATGGTGGAGGTGTGGTGGTGGTAGAGGAGTAGGTAGTGGTGGTTGTGGAAGTGGAATAGGTGGTGGTACGGCAGGGTATGGTGGTTCTGCAACTGTCGGGGTAGGGGAGAAAGGAGGTGAAGGTCGATTGTTTTGGGAAGAAGGGGATGTTTGGTTAGGTCATAGGGTTCGGTCGCTATGGTGTGCAGCGGGATCATCGAGTTCGATGTTTGGAGAATCTCGACCGTGGGATATGGAGATGAAAGATCAATCTGACGGTGAGATGAAGTGGATCCTGCAGCGACCGTTGGATTATACAATACAACAAAATTAACGACACCAGATGGAGTTAGGTGTTGTAGTGTTAAGCGGAAGTATCGAGGTTTGATGCGCAGGCAAAGAAGCGACCGTAGGATGCAGATGCGATCCAATCTGACGGTCGGGAATGGAGGAGGGTATGGATATAGAAAATGGGTTTGGGTAAGGGTTTTGGGCCTTGGGTATGCCAAGCCCATATCTTCTTTAAGAACAATTCTTCCTTCTTGAGCCCATTCCTAGCTTTTTGGACGTGCGCTCCATTCTTTGCGGCTTCCTTGCGTAATTTCTTCCGGCTTTTCACCACTCTTCAGCTCTTTTCCGCTCCGCAAGTCATCCAGACTTTATTTATTACCTAAAAATGCAAAATTAATTAATAAAAATATTTATTCTTGAAAACAAAGAAAATACAGAATATGGGATAAAATGTAGAATTAATGCACAAAAGATGAGTTAAATGCCAAGAAAAATATATAAAAATATGCACTTTTTAGCACTCATCACATACCTACCCAACTTATGACGACACGGGAGTCCAATACCTATCATATCCTTGCAAACACAAACCGTATTCTCGTCATCATAAGTTTTATATAACTTCAATTGTTTCATCATGCGATTTGTTGCCCATCTTGAAACTTTATGAACAACTCCCCTTAGAAGCAATTTTTCCTTAATATGTTCCATCCGGAATTGGTGTACACTAAATTGCATGCATTTCCTAATCTTTACGAGATCACGATTGGTGAATTCATGGATTGCTTCTTGGATCGACACAACTCCATTTTGACTACCAATTAGTATTTTCTTTAGTCGACCATGAGACCCCTCCGCAATGCTTGTCGCCTCGTTCTTGAAGTTACGATATTCATATGTCCATGCAAACACAAACCTCTCCTTAATCGTTAACCATTGTTTTTTACAATACTCAACCGGTTTTGGGTAGTCCGTGCCGTATTCATCCTCAAATTTCTTCAAGTTACATTCGTAAATTTCCTCGGTCATCGGCCAAACGATTTTGTCCCATGCTTTCATGAACATTTTCCAAATAATTCCATCCTCCTTCCACTTTTCTTCAAATAGCCTATCCTCTTCCTTACGTTCTTCCACGGTTAATTTACTAATGCGCTCATCCTCTTCCTTTGACCTCTTGGTACCCTTCCTTGGTCTTTTAGCTTGGAAATGATGATGGCAATTGGTTTTGAGATTGCATTGAATGTGCCACGTACATTGCAAGTTTTGGGCTTCCGGAAACACTACCGCTATTGCATGCATTAAGGCTTGATCGTTATCCGTTACAATAACCCTTGGAAAATTATCACCGTTATAAATGGACCTCAACGTCTCCAACATCCAAATGAAACTCACATTGTTCTCATGATCCATTAAACCCCATGCAATCGTAAACGTTTTTTGTCCGAAGTATGGCAAGCAATGTTCAACAACGGCATGTTATACTTGTTTGTCTTATAAGTAGCATCTATCAACAAAATTTGATGAAAGCATTGAGCCAATTGGATCATTTCGGGATGTGCCAAGAAAATACAGAACCACTATACCATCTCTTTTCTTCTCCTTCTCAAGGTGTAGCCGTGTAACTCCGCTAACCACTCCGATTGTTGCATGACCGTTCTACCATCCCATTCAGTCCTTTTGATCGTAGCTAGGGCCGACTTAATTGTAGACAAAGAAGACAAGTTGTCGGGGTCGTCCGCCTTTATTTTACTTAAGATCGCACTCGCTTTTTGGATCCGCATAGACCTCACCGTCTTCATTTGATGTGGTTTTAACTTGGCAACCATTACATGTCCAATTAAATCCAACGGATCATCATGGTTGTGACAATCGTTATCAACTTTATACATTTTATACTCTTTACCTTTAATACCATCGGGCTTATAGAAGACAATCTTAAATGGGCATCCTATCTTCTTGGTATTGCTTCGGTATTTCCTATTCGTCTTCCGTACGTACTTAATATTCTTTCCCTCGTGACTTTTTCGCGTCCCACCTCGCTCGCAAATCATTTCAAATCGAGTGTCACTAACATGATTATTTTGAACTACCACGCACATGTTATCTTTTGCCTTGTTCATAAGCCATTCCTTTGCCTCCTTCTTACTTCCAAATGTCTAAACGTGCATAAAACAAAACAAATCTAATAAGCATAACCATTTAACATATAAATTTTGAAAAAAAAAAGTAGTAATGAGTATACCAAATCGTTTGCATAGTATAGGGAAGTGTCGGGCCTCAAATAGAAATCATCAACAAACTCTTCAATGGCCTGCATATGAAAGCAACAAATTATTATACAATAATCGGAGGTTATTAAATAAGTCAAATTGCCGAATATACTATATTCGGAATCCTGTCGGTTATCCAAAACACCCGATTTATGCAAATGAATGTACACAGTTTACTGAGTGCAAAAAATGATATAATCGGAAGCTAAAATATATAGTAAAACAACCGAATATAAATAACCGGGAGATAACTTTAATCGATAAACATCCGGTTTTCAAGTTTTCGGAAATTTTATTTTGAGGCCACTGTTATATTCGGCAGTCAAATAATGTTAAACTATTACCGATTGTAAAGGATAAGAATACTGAGTTTTGAAATTTTTTGAGGAATTCGTTTTTGGGGCCATTCGGGGGAAAATAACTCTACATAACTACCAAATGTAGATTTTTTCGGAAAACCAGTTTGGGGTTTTTTCTCATATTCGGCAGTAAACTACTACCTTGGAACTACCGAATATACATATTTGGTACTCAGTGTGTTATATTCGTAAGTTTATTCGAGAAATTATCTATCGAATCTGGATAGTTCATGGCATTCAATGCATGCAATAATCGGTTTTTCTTGTTTACAAAAGCACACAAACGCATGCAAATCGAGTATTTGAGTTTCTTAACACAATACTTGTGTTTTACATGCATCGTTAGCTTCAATATCAGGCGATTCTCCATTTTCTTCCATGAAAGGGTCGTCTAGGTTTTCCTCTCCACAAAAGTTTGGATCATTCAACATATACCCCAAATCGTCTTCTCTAAACGGTCGTGAACCCTCAACATTTTGTTCTTCGCCATGATTCTCACCTTCTTCTTCATATCCATCCATTTTTGTAGTGATAAAATGGGTTTTCCCTTTTTTCCTTCACATTCTTCTCTATAACTCTAACAACTCAAAAATGAAAAAGAAATGGAAAAAATGAAACAGAAATCATTCTAATATTGCACCGACTACAATCGGGAGTCTGGGTAATATTTTGGCTTCCGATTACAATCGGAGGATAACAATGTTATCATATCCTCCGAATATATAAGGGTAATTTTGCCATTACGAATTACGCGAGATAAGGGCTGGCTACATTTTCCCTTTGGATGACCTTTTTTGTTTTATTGTTGGCCCCTAAATCCTTTTGAGTGGCCCCTAAAAACGCGAGGTTGATTTTTATCAAAAATAAAAAAAAAATAAAAAACTATGACCAAATTCAAACAATAACTGTTTATATTAAGCTTCTTGTCATCAATAGTACCAGTACGACTTCGTAGTAAGAAAGAAGATCCTACAGTTAGGTAACAAACACTCTCCTCTAGGCCATGGCCCATGATTCAAACCATTCTTGAGACCTAAGACTTAAATCTAAATCATACTCCCAATCCCATTCTTGAAATAGTCCAGTGTCTTCATCACCCATGTTACCAGTAAGTTAAAAAAAAATGCCATTCTTTTGCAATTGGTACACATCCATCACCTTTAATACTACCTCGAGAACAACAGAAAAACTGAAGACACTGGTGAGTGGTAAATCAACCCACAGCACCACCACTGAACTAAAAGTACCAAGAGCCAAAAACCCACCTAAGGAGAGAGGGAGAGGTGTTACCACTCACAATATGTTCCTGCAATTTCTCGTTGCAGACAACAGAGAAGAAAAAAAAATGGGGTTTATTTTTCTAGTTGTTGTACTAGTATTTTTCCAGGGGTTTCTTATTTCTCCGATTTCTTGTCTCCTCAACTCCGATGGTTTGTCACTTCTTGCCTTAAAAGCATCTATCTCGACTGACCCATATCATACTCTAAAATCCTGGTTAGAATCTGATGAAACTCCATGTAAGTGGTATGGTATAACTTGTAATATCCAAAACAGAGTTACACAAGTTTACCTTCCTAACAAAGGTTTTAATGGTTACATACCTTCTGAACTAGGAGCTTTAACATCTCTACAAAACCTATCTCTCTCTACTAATAACTTCACTAACATAATCCCTCCTCGTTTATTCAATGCAACTTCACTTGTTTCTCTAGATCTCTCTCACAACTCATTTTCTGGAACTATTAATCCAAATGATATCAAAACCTTAACATTACTTTCTCATCTTGATCTTTCCTCAAATCTACTAAATGGGTCACTCCCTGATTCTCTTACCCTGCTTCCACAAATCTCAGGAACCTTAAATCTATCTTACAATCGTTTCTCAGGTGAAGTTCCGTCGTCGTATGGGGAGTTCCCTGTGACGGTGAGTTTGGATCTCAGACATAATAATCTCAGTGGAAAAATCCCTCAAGTTGGATCATTATTGAATCAGGGTCCCACAGCTTTCTCTGGAAACCCTAATCTCTGTGGGTTTCCGTTATCTATTCAATGTCCTGAAGCTGCTGGAGAAGATCCTAGAGTCCCATTAAACCCTAATCAAAACCCAAACCCGAATTTTTCTTCAACTGGATCAAACATCTCGGGAAAGTCTAGAGGGATTTCAGCTACAGTCCCTATAATTTCTGCAATTTCTGTTCTTCTCGGAGTGTTCTCAATATCAGTATGGCTGTTGAGGAAAAAATGTGTCAAAGTGGAGGGCAAAATGGGGAAAGAAAAATGTGATAAAGGGGAGGAGGAAGAAGAAGATGAAGAAGGTCAAAAGGGAAAATTCGTAGTGATCGATGAAGGGTTTAGCTTGGAATTAGAAGATTTGTTGAGGGCATCAGCTTATGTAGTAGGAAAAAGTAGGAGTGGAATTGTGTATAAAGTGGTGGCTGGGAGATTATCTGGTGTTACAGGAGTCGTTGTTGCAGTGAGACGCTTGAGTGAAGGTGGTGGATTTTGGAGGTTTAAGGAGTTCATATCAGAGGTTGAGATGATTGGAAAGATTAAACACCCTAATGTCGTACGGCTGAGAGCTTATTATTTTGCTAGTGATGAGAAATTATTGGTCTCTGATTTCATCTCTAATGGTAGCTTGTACTCAGCATTGCATGGTAACATTTTCTTCTCTTTATTTATTTATTCTTTCAAATAATCATTTTCTGTGAGTCTACTCTAAATCAACGTACAAGAATGGCACTTTAATGAACTAATTATTCAAATGTTATAACTGTCAGATTGGGAGAGAAATATGGATATCATAAACATGATGATTAATATATATTTTGAATTCTCCATACATAATAAATTTAGATCTGAGATATGAGCAACTTGCTGATAAATAATAAGTGCGGGATTTGGTTACCAATTATTGGCATTATACTGTACAGCTTACGAAATGTGCTTGTCTCAAATGGAAGCCTCAAACTGAGGGTTTGCAAAATGGCCTCCTAGACAATGCTGAAAATATATACTGGACCCATAATTCACCTGCATAAGTAAAAAAGTTAGCTTCATGAGTGATTTTAAGTATAATATTATAGTCCTATTGGGGGTTGTAGTGCATATCTTACTTTCTTTTTTGTATTTAGCTGTAAGCCTGTAGTCATGGATTGGAACCTTAGGTTGAATTCATATATGTTACAAATGCTGACTCATTTTTTGTCTTTGTATATCCATGTGTATCTGTGTGGTGGTGATGGGTCTTATCTTATATGAAAATGTTGTTGGTTGATGCTACTTAAAGCTTTGTAACTTTTGTGCTTTGTTGGTTTATTTGCTGTAACTCATTTGTGAGGTTTTTATTTGTATCTATTGAATCCATTTACCTGCATTTTGGTCCCCTACAGGGCCTGCGCTACTTCCTTATCTTGTAACAGCATTAAAATTCAGCTTTGCTTTTTCACACGTTTGCTTGTGATAAAACTTTCTAGTTACTTCAGCAAGGAACTCATAGCTTCCTTTGTCTTGCTTCATGAGTTGTGTTTATTTTTGTCATTAGCATCATAAGCGTAATTAGATTCGTAAGATCAATGGAATGAGTCTTGTTAATATTTTTTGCAGGAGGACCTTCAAGTTCCTTACCGCCGTTATCATGGTCTGCACGTTTGAAGATCATCCAAGGTTCTGCTCGTGGTCTTGCATACATTCATGAGTGCAGCCCTCGAAAGTACGTCCATGGGAACATTAAATCATCAAAAATCCTTCTTGATGAAGATCTCCATCCATACATTTCTGGTTTTGGACTCACCCGGCTCATTTCAAGCACCAACAAAACCGCAGACCTCAATGCCGAGAAGAACAACTTGGCCCAGAAAGTAGTCGTCTCAGGATTTGGCTCAAAATCTCTGTCATCTCCAACATCAGTATACTTGGCTCCTGAAGCTCAGGTTTCCAGCAGCAAAATGTCTCAGAAATGTGATGTTTACTCTTTCGGGGTTGCGGTTTTGGAAACCCTAACCGGTCGCCTTCCGGATGTTGGTCCCGAAAATGATGAGAAGGGATTGGAAAGTTTTGTGAGGAGAGCATTCCAAGAGGAACGCCCATTATCGGAGATTATAGATCCGGCACTTATTCACGAAGTTTATGCAAAGAAACAAGTACTTGCAGCATTTCATATTGCTCTCAGTTGCACAGAATTGGATCCGGAGATCCGACCAAGGATGAGATCTGTTTCAGAGAGTCTTGATAGAATCGGATCTCCTCATTGAAACCTTAGTTGGAGAAGTTATATGTTGCTCATTTTGTTCTAGTAATGTACAAACTGACTTGGTAGATTGTTACTATATTTATTCAAATTTTCGATATTTACACCTTGACTCTACTGTGCCTGTAATCACTAAGTTGTTGTATATTTTGGACGAAAAAAATATCATCTAAAAATTAATCTGCCGGTGTTTCATGACATTCTCAGACCATCGTCATGCTCTTGATAAATGAGTCGTGAAACTATTGTGACCAGTATCCAGCATCCGTGTTTCCGGGAGTACGCTGTACGAAATATGCCTCTTATTTTGGATCCAGTTAAAGGCTTGTCTAAAAAGGAAAAAGAAAACAAACAAAGAAATAGTTAAAAGGCTTTTTCACTTCCGAGTGACTTTCTAAACTTTTTTTTTTATAAGAAAAAGAGTCTAGGCAACTATAAAGTTTGCCCGCTCACGATTACATCTAGGATGATGTCTGTTCTGATTCGAGCGCCAGGTTCATCCCTCAAAAGGACATTAATGTTATTACAGTGATCCAAATCATAGGAGTTTGTAGGAATCTGTAAAGCATGCAAGATAATAATTAAATTTGTTCCTCTCCAGGTAGAATCAGAGAAGAGGAGGGACTGTCTGGCCAATCTGGCCAGATTAGTGGCTGCTCTATTCTGTTGAACCGTCACTTTGGATAGCTTCCCGAGCACAAAATTAACTTGATGATTATTGTGATAACTGTCTTGTTGTTTTAGACTTCCTCTTGTGAAACGTTGTTGTACTTCCTCCTGGTAATACTCTTGTATGCCTTGAATTGTTACTTCAGATTCAGCAGCAAAGTTGATGTTGGCGTGCTGCATGGTTTTTCCCCAGGTCAGTGCTAGTTGAGCTCCTCTGCTGATTCCATTGGAATAGTCTTTGAAGTTTCTGATGCCCACACATTTACCTGTGAAAGACATGGCAATAAGAGAGTAGTTAGTATAAGATTGGGCATCACTAGTAGCTTGGTAAAGATCTGCAGGGTCAATGTGTAGGCTAATAGTGATTCCAAATTTATCAGAAGTGTGATTGTGAGGACTGTAGTTTCCAGAAGGAGAATTTGAGTTGTTTTTCCGATAGTATAGATTATTCAGGATGTGCCATGGCTTATGGTAGATTCTTGTATGGGTACAGAGGTGTTGAGTAATATCCATAACAGTAGCACACGCTGTTGGAGTGAGTTTTCTGAAAACCCAGTCGCATCTGGCTTTCCATATGAACCAACATGTAGTGGCAAATGTTTCATTCCAGCTAGCCATGTTGTTGTCAGCTTGGAACCAGTTGTTTAGCCAATCATGGAAATTATTGTACTGAGTGAAGAGATTATGATTTTGGCCAAACAGTTTTCTCCAAACATCAGTAGCAGCAGGGCAAGAGATAAGAACATGAGTTATATCTTCAGCACCATTTTTGCAATAGGTGCATAAAGGATCAATGTAACTCAAAATGCTAGCTGTCTTAGCATTAGTTGGTAGGATGCCATGGGCACATTTCCAGATGAAGAGCTGAATGGCAGGGTTTGTATCAAGACCCCAGATTTGAGTTCAAGGGGCAGTTGGAGTATCTGAGGTATATTTAACTTGGATCTGTTTATCATAAAGTGATTTGACTGAAAACTTGTTGTTGTTGGTGAGGGACCATCTGATTTCATCCTGTTCATCCATGAAGTGAGGTGTTTGAATAATCAGGTTTTGAATATCAGGTGAGAACCATTGGTTAATAATGTTGATATCCCAATCCCCATGGGTATTGAAGAGCTGATTAACAGATATGAGATTCTCTGGGCAGAGGCTTGGTTTTTGAAGTCTCCCTGGGAGGTTTGTGACCCATCTGTCATCCCAAATATGTATGTTCACTCCATTTCCCACCTTCCAAATGTAATATTATTGGAGAGGATCTATGCCTTCCAGAATTCCTTTCCAGATCCAAGAGTCTGTGGCCTTTGGTTTGGTATCTAATCTTATGATTTCAGTGTTGGGATAGTGGGATGCCTTCATAGTACTGCTCCATAGGGAGTTTGGCTCTGAGACAAGTCTCCAAGCAATTTTAGTAAGCATAGCCATGTTGAAGATTTCCATGTTTTTGAATCCCAGACCTCCTAATTCTTTGGGTTTGTTTACTGCATCCCAAGCAAAGTAATAGACTCATTTGGATCTGTCTTGTTCTTTATTCCATAAAAAGTCTCTTTGAATGGCATTGATCTCATTGCAGATGGTTTTTGGAATTTTGAAGCAGTTCATCTGGTATATACTAGTAGGGGAAGTGACAGACTGAATCATTGTCATTTTTCCAGCAGTAGAGAGAGTGGTTTTCCATCCAGTAAATCTGAATTTAAGCTTGTCTACACAAGGCTTGAAAGCTTGGATCTTGCTTTTTGTGGTGAACAGAGGGGAACCCAAATACTTGTCTGTTGGATTAATCCTTTGAACCTTCAAAGTATTACTGATGTTATCAGCAATGTCTGGGGCAGTGTTCTTGCTGAAGAAGATACCAGATTTTGAGAAGTTTATCAACTATCAGGAGGATTGACCAAATTCCTTAAAAATCTGAATGAGATTATTGCATTCCTGAAGATTAGATTTGCAGAATATCATGCAGTCATCATCAAAGAGCAGGTGATTGATAGACGGTGCATTCTTGCAAATCTGGATACCATGAATTTGTTGATGAGTTTCAGCATGGGTTAGATACTTGGATAGGGCTTCCATACAGAATAAGAAAAGATAGGGGGATAAGGGGTCCCCTTGTCTTAGCCCCCTAGAGGGTTTGAAGAATTTTCCTAGAGATCCATTGACCAGCACAGCCATACTTGTAGTGGAAATGCATTGAGATATCATGTTGCACCAATGAGAGCTGAATCCCATCTGAGATAAAACCTGAAGAAGAAAGTCCCAATTGACTCTATCAAATGCCTTTGCCATATCAATTTTGATGCCCATTGTGTCATTGTTTCCTTTTTTTCCTCTTCTAGTATTCATGTGCTGAATAATTTCATGAGCTATGGCTATGTTGTCAGAAATTTTCCTTCCATGGATGAAAGCAGATTGAAAAGGGGATATTAATTTTGGTAGAAGAGGTTTTAGTCTTTGGGCAATGAGTTTTGAGATGATTTTGTAAGTAGTGTTACACAGGGATATTGGTCTGAATTGAGCTAGTGTGATAGGTTTTTCGGTTTTGGGAATGAGGGATATGAAGGTGGAGTTCATTTCTTTGAGGATATGCCCAGTTGTGAAGAAGCTTTGAACCATGCGGATGATGTCTTCTCCCACAATGTCCCAGTTGGCTTGAAAAAAGTTTGTGGGGAAGCCATTAGGACCTGGAGCTTTGTCACCAGTCATGCTGAAGAGAATGTTTTTGATTTCCATGGGTTCAGGTGTTCTGATAAGGTTCTGATTCTCTTGGGTAGTAATTGTGGTGGGTATGAGCTTTATAATGAAGCGGTTTATATTGATGGGTTCTTCAGTGGCCATCTTGGAAAAATGATTGGTGAAAGTTTGGGTAATTTCAGCAGTATCATGGATCCAAGTACCATCTTCCTGTTGGATAGAATCAATCCTATTCCTCATATATCGTTTCTTAGCAGCAATGTGGAAGTACCCTGTATTTTTATCTCCAAGCTTGATATGTAGGTCTCTGCTCTTGCTCTTCCAGAAAGATTCTTGCACATGTTGCCAATGTGCCACCTGAATTCTTGCTTCTTTTAGCTCTGCTCCTCTAGATGAAGTTAACTGATTTTTTGTTATCCAATCCAGATGTTTGATGCAATCTTCTAAATTAGTTTTGATTTTGCCATAGACTTCCTTATTCCACTTCTTTAGCTTGACTTTGATGTCTCTTAATTTCCTTGCTATTTTTATGGCTAAAGATCCTTTATGAGTTATCTTCCAGCAGTCGGCTATAATGCTTTTGCAGTCTTCATGATCAAGCCAGGGACCAAAGAATCTGAAGGGGATTTGACCATGTCTCCAGCTAGGATTGGTATTGAGAATGATTGGGTTATGATCAGAGCCTAAGGCTGTGAGGTTTGAGATGGTGGTATTTGGGTGGTTGTCTAGCCAAGCTTCATTATCTAGGCCTCTATCTAGTCTTTGCTCTGTGAGCTGAGTACCAGATCTCTTGTTAGTCCACGTGAAAGGGCATTCAGTGTAGCTTAGATCAGAGAGATTTGCTTCTTCTATCTGGTTTAGGAAAATATCAGCTTCAACTTGATTGATAGGATGCTGGCTAAATTTTTCATGATCATGAAGGACAAAGTTGTAATCTCCCATAATCAACCAAGGTAAGGAGTTAGCAGCAAAGGTTTTTTCAATCATACTCCAGGAGTGTAATTTATCATTAATAGTAAAGGGACTCCCATAGTAACCAGTAAATAGCCAAGGTTCACCATGTAAATATTTAATGATGGCATTTATATGATGGTCAGAGAAATCCTCAATGGTGACATCAAGGTTGGTTTTCCAACCAAGAACTAATCCTCCAGTTGTTTTAGCTTTGCCCTTTGGTTCTACAAACCATAAATTAGTGACTCCTATATTTCCTAGGAGTTTTTTTAGATTTCTAGATTGTTGTTTGGTCTCAGATAAGAAGATTACTTCTGGATTATGTTTATTTAGCATGCTGTCTAGGTATCTAATAGTGTCAGCTTGTCCTAATCCTTGGCAATTCCAAGCTATGACAGAGTAAAATTTCCAAAAATAAGATATAATAGGATATGAGAAAATGATGATTTTGTAACCTAGGAATGAGTAAGATATCCTAGCAAAGTAACTGACAGTTAACCAAAGGTCAATCCTCATAGTTAAGATGCTGCGGGTGTAATTATATAAATGGATTATGATGTGAGTTACCTGGTTGTTTGTAGGCAAATTATCTCCTTCCAGATTGCTAGTAGTATTGCTTGATAATTGTTCCTCATCCATTGTTTGCTGGCTGTTGTACCTCTTAGCTGGGTGGTATGCATTCCACTGCATTGTTTGGTCCTCTGGCTCATACAGTTTACGTTTAGGATCCACAAGGTGGGGGTGTTGATCATCATCGACAGCTTTTAATTTTAGCTCATTTCTTCTCCTCTCCCATAGTAATCTTTTTTCTCTGGAGTGATCCTCCATCATCTGCTGTTGGATGGCAGCTAAGGTGGGGATGTTTTGGGATCCACTGTTGTTAAATGGTTGGTAAGGAGCAGTGGTTGGGAAGATGGTTGTAGGATCCAGGGTTTCCTTAGGCTCAGTGGGATTGGCAACATTATTAAATCTCTTTCTTGCTGCAGTCTTAATATTGGATTTCTTCTTCCCCTGAGAGTCTTTGTTTTTGTAGCTCTCCATCAGTTTTTTATGTCTTTTTTGACAAGCTAAGGCATCAGGGTTTGAGGTTGGAATTTCTCCAGTGATTGGTTTATCCATCCCAGCTTGAAAAATCAAATGTTGTGGTGGACCATCAAGTTCTTCACAGTGGTTTCTGAGAAGAGTAGTCTGTTGTGCTTTCCTCATTTTGATAGCAAATTCTTCAGCTCCAGTTTTATCAGTGTAATAATGAAGTAATGGTAGTCTGTTTGGGCTAGTTGGGGGAGTGGTGGTTTTGTTGGATGATAGGGGAGAATTGGGTGTGGATGGGAACTTGTTTAGAGGGCTGGAAGTGTATTGTTTAACTGGAGTTCTTTGGGAGTTGTCTTCTTCTTCAATGCATAATGGTCCAGGGTGATCAAGAGTTCTGCAGATTTTGCAGAAAGCAATACCAGTGAGAGCATAAGTTAGCTCAAGCCAGTGAGATGTAGATTCGTCTTCATAAGCATCAATGCCATATTTTAAAGGTTGGGTAACATCCACAGTGATATACACTTCTAGATTCTTCTCATCCTCATCTCTTCCATAAGGTTTCTTAGATCCTTGGTGAATACCAGCTGGAGCAATCATGTTTTTTTATGTCTGGGATAATGTGAGTTGGGATTCTCTTAACCAAAGCCCAAATGCAGACTTTATAGAAATTGGCTTCATCAATGAAGTCTGGTCCTGAGGATGGGACTTCAGTTAAAACAATGAGCTTGTTAAAAATTCCTCTTGTTCCTCCTTTTCTGAAAATTTTGTAGTCTTCAATGCTAGTCAACCTGATTTGGTAGTAATTTCTTCGTTTCTTCCAGAGAGAGACTTCAGAATTCCTTTGTAATTCCCAGTTGGTATTGATTAATCTTGTTATTTCTCTTGTTTCATAGGATATGTTGCTGCAGAATCTTCCAATGAAAACCCATTTCCAATCAATCTTCTTCTTTGGTAGAATGTTATCTTTGTTGATGAAGACTTTGGGGAAGAGGTCTGCTCGCATTTTTAGTGAGGAGTTCATTTTTTTCACTAGGTTGTTTATATTTTCTGTATTCTTAGTTCCTGAAGAGGAGGCCATGGGAGTATGGGTGTTGGATTTTTTATGGGGGAAGTTGTGAAAGGAGTAGAGGTGAAGGAGGATTTCAAGGCTTAGATTTGGATTGTCTTTTTGTTTCACTTTAATTTGAAATTTGAAATGTATGTTGTCAGTCTGCTTGAAGTACATACTATTTGTTTGATATAGTTGTTCAGGGGTTGTATGAGAGTGCCAAGATAAGTTAGAGCTGTGATGTTCAGACCAGGCATAAGACCAAGGATAAGACCATGGTTTCCAGCTAAGAGATTCCTTCACATGGCTGAGATTGAAGTTGCCTTGGACTACTAGCAATCTGAAGGAGCAGAACCTGTAAACATGAGCAAAGCCAAGACAATATCCATAATACTTGATGATCGTAATTTGCATATACCAGTACCTAGAAGAGTTGATCCATGTGATAACTGTGTATTCTATGTTCTGATAGTGATATAGGCTTTGTACTTTATCTTGAGAGATCATGATTATTTTGATAGTGAAAGACTATTCTAAGGTAGATGTGTACTCTAAGCTGGTATAGTGACCTGTGTGTTGTGGTTTGGGTAACATCCACCTAGTAATTTTTTGGGTTAGTTGAGGGAGTGGGTGGTTGTGTTTGATGATGTGTCGGTTGTGATAGGAGGTCAACCTTTGGTACATAATGCAGACGATTAAAAGACATATGTACTTTAAGATTCTTGTAATTTTGGACTGCAGTGTGACATTGACAAAATATGTGAGGGTTATGTGGGTTGCCTGTTGTATGAAAGTGATGTGTTCATAACTGTTACGTATATAATCAGAAACTTTTTTGTCTCTCATTGAGTGGGTTCTACTAGTGGGATTCAAAGTGAAAACGGTGATAATAGAAATATGTAACATGTCATTTACCTTGCTTAACTCAGTAGCTGGGTTAACACCATACCTGTAATGTGTGTGTCTACAAACCTTTGTCTTGAGCAGTGAGTGTGGTTCGCTAGAGGAGTGGTACATGTAATGTGCGCATTTGCTGACCTTTATTTTGAGTATATAGTGTGATCCGGTTCTGATAATGCTGGCACTGCGATTTGGTAGTTGGGGTAGATTCCAAAATTCATTAATGGAATCAGATATGAGAGTGAACTTGAGAGAGTGATTGTGGATATTTTCTTCTTCTAATTTTCTTGGGCTCCCAGATACAGACCCAATAGGATTTTCAAATTCATTTGAAGGTGGTGGGTCATAAAAAGGATTCAAATCCGGACTGGAGATAGACCGATTTGAATATTTGCTTTTCGAATCGTTGCCAGGTGTCTGTAGTCGCCCACGCATGACCAATAAGCGGAGATTGCGTTTGATAGGTCTTTGCATGCATAGCGCAGGCACGATCTTTTTTGAAATCTGAAATTTCTGATCTCGAAGAGTGCACACGGGTGGATAGGATGTATCAACTTTTGATCTTCTCATCCAGTATTTTTTAGAGGAAATTAGCAGTTCTATTTTCCAATTCCATAACTCTGTACCTTCCTTCATCCAATATCGCGGTACCCAATTTAGCAGTACCCAATTTAGACCCCAGCAAGTATCCCTATGACGAAGCGAGAGAATACTGAGAATTTGTGTCAGACTGAACAGTCGGCTATGTCGACTAATCAGGGGGCTAGTAATGAGGCAAGATGCAAGAGGACCAAGTATAGCATGCATGAGAAGCAGGTAATGATGTTTGATAGACTTGTGGTAGTTTTTGATTTTTGGGTATTGATATTTATATTTGTACTTGTATTTTGGTTTATCATTGAATTCAGTGTTGAAGTTGATCTGAAAATCTCTAATTTCCGGTATTTGCAGATAGTGGAGGTAAGCAGTGATGAGGATACAGAGTTGGATGATCAAGCAGATGTTGAATGCAGAGAGGGTGACCAGAGAGAGGAGCCTGTTGTGCATGATCAATCCAAATCTCAGGTGTTTAGTTCCCAGTTGCCCCAACTTCAAGCAGCAAAGGAGGGGTGGGTAATTTGGGTTGTTCACCCTGACAAAGGTCAATTCGTGGTCAAAGAAGGCATTAACCTTGTAGGGGAGGAGCACATTGTGAGTGGTGGTGCCAGCCAGGGATTCTTCTCTGCACCAGTTCCTGATACACACAAGCTCAAGATACGAGAGAATGAGCGTCTTGGCCATCCACAAGACACTGTAGTCTTCCCCAATTTGCTTATGCTTTCTCCCAAGATGCGTCGGTTGGCGGAATCTGCAGTTGATCTTGCCTTGTTCGGTCCCGGAGAGGTAACTGCTTCTTCTGATATGCCTGATGATGTGATTTTGCCTGTGCCTATTCCCAGGGGAAATTACTCTGCGACAAGGCCGAAGGCTACCCCATAGCAAGACTGGGTTGGTAGTGCAGCTGCAGCAGGAGATAATTTCTGTGGTAGCCTTGTCCTTCCAGATGGAGTGAGTGGATTCGTGTGAAGTTTTGGCTTGCCGTTTTTTGTAGTTGATGGTTTTGTACGAACATTTAGCAGTACTGTTGTTGTGTTTGTTTAATTTGGGCATGTATCTGGTAGTGTTTTGGTTGCTGTTTATATGACTAAAGGTATTTTGACTAGTGATGGTTGTTTTATCACAGTTGTAAATAAGGTTTATTTTGATGTGTGTAGTAGGATTTTGATTTTGAATGGTTCTAATATGATATTGGGTACTGAGTTGGGTATTGTGGTTTGAAGTTACCTCAAAGTTTGTGTTGGTTAGTATTTGGATAGAGGCATGGGATTGATTTAGTATAGGAATATCTTTATCATGGCTGACATTTGAGTTTTTCCAACTAATAGCAGTTATCTCGTTGGAATCAAGAGAGTAGAGAGTTATAGCATTATTTGAATGTAAGATAGCATAGGGAAGACAAGCTTTCAAGCTTACCAGAATCTAGAAGAAATTGGGTAGCAGTCTTGTCATCATACTCGCTCCATTGAGAAGACAAGCTTTCAAGCTTAGATTTGCAGAGCTTTAAGTATTTCCATGGCCAATTTGAGTCGAGAGCTGACTGAGTATCCATATTTTGTAGAATGTTGAGAACTTCCAGCAGACATGTTTCAATAAGTGAAGACCTTATCTGCATCAGTGAAAGGATATTGGGTGATTTGTGAGTTTGAGGCGACTTGATTTCAGGTGATTCTTTGGTGATTGTGAGGCTGTGATTGTCAATTGAGTGATTTTGATCAATGCAGTTGCATTGATCGTTTGAATTGAGTGATTTGAGAATCATTTAAAACACCGGCTAGTACATCCGGCTAACTTCAGGCTAAAAATGACTGTTATAGGACCGTTAGGAGGATAAGACAAAGAGAGATCAGGGGAGAAAGCCGGAATAAGAGGAGAAAATCAGGTTAGGAGAGAGGAGAGAGGGCGGAGTATTGTTTTGAATTGTTTTGATATTTTTGTCCCAATGGTGCAAGCAGACCTTGCAAGATCATGGGAGGTTAGACATGTCCAACCATCTATCTTCATCACGATGGGTGCAAGCAGACCTTGCAAGATCATGGGAGCATCTATTTGCCTCCTGAACTGCGCGAGTGAACTCAATGAATAAGACTTCTCTAGAGAAATGAAGGCAGTCGCTTTTTTTTAGTGCAGTTGGATAAGGAGAGGACAGAAGCCCGCTTGATAGCTACCAGACACGCCTGGGTTTCTGCAATCCAAGGATTAGACTGCTGTAGAATAATTGTTTTACTGCCGAAATGTTCCCCCCAGTCACCGCTGCACTGGCCGAGATGAAAGAATCTAGAGCTCCATCAATGTTGATCTTTACCATGGGTGGATCAGGAGGAATCCAAGCCACTTGGTCAATGTTCAGCGAGTGGTTTCAGTAAGGTTTTTTTTACCCGAGTCAAAATGTTGCATAGAACTATCAATGAGTCGACTCCGATTCTCCCGCTCCCCAGGACATTGAATGAAACCGCAGTTAAAACGCTTTGAATTTTAAAACTTCTGATTTTTACTGTGAAATAAAAACTGGTGTAAGATTTTGCTTATAACATTATTATATTCCTTCCTCGAGATCTTCTGTGTGATTCTTCAAAAACATCAATGTTATCGTTTTGATACTTCAGTTCAGCTCATCTCAGTTACTCAAATTCTACCAGGAAACCACCATGAACACATTAATGAATCCAAACCCTAATTTATCATCCCCAAATTTTTCAATCCGAACAAAAAAGCTCAGACTTTTAACAAATTCTGGCCAGCAAATCTCACTTGTCGCACCAGCAAACAAAACCCATACTTCAATTCGTTCTAAGAGAGCAGATTCAATTGTAAGATGTGTTCTAGATTCATCAATTATTGATCAACTAGGGCTGTCTGAATCTGGCCTTCATAATCCTTCGATATCTACTTCATATCGTAGTTTGGATATCCCTAAACCTAATCAAACTTTATTGGATGCTCAAGCAAGGGTTTGTACTGGTCCTACACAGACTAAACCCCTGACTGAAGAACAAACTTTGAAAGTCTTGGATACCATTTTGAGATCAGGTAATTTACCCCTCTCATTGAAATTTGTTAGTATTTTTATGGTAAAACCCGAATTTTGTTGTCATTTTTTTATGTTAATATATCATGTTTGATATTGTTTGTGCTACAGCGAGTGGAAAATTGGGAGATGGTGAGGAAGAGGTTTCAAGAGCACAACTTGGGGCATTTTTTGCTGGAATGACAATTCGAGCGAATTGTTTTTCAGAAGCTACTCAATGGAGTGAAGGAGAAACACGTGCAATGAACGCGTTGTGGCCTCGACTAATTCGAGAACTACCAGCTGATATCATTTTTATTGCTGATCCTGAAGGTTCAATTATGGGAGTTGGTACTTCAATTGGACCTCAGTTTGTTGGGAATGGTCCTAATGAGATGAGACTTGTTGGTGCTCTGAGAGAAGTTTTGGCAGGTGGGCATCTTGGATTTGAAGAAGTTCAAGGTGTATTACGAGATGTTCTTCCTTTAGAGACTGGGATGCACGGAAATGTGAGTGAGTCATTGTTTTCGGCGTTCTTGATAGGTCAAAGGATGAATCGAGAAACTGATCGCGAGCTTAAAGCCTACTGTCTTGCCTTCGATCAAGAACATGGTAAGTATTATTAGCATTAGATATGTTTTCCACTTCGTTCGGCATAAAAAAAATTCTGATGTGACATATTTGATACTAGTGGTGTTTATATGGGTTACTGTTTTACCAGGTCCTCCACCAGTTGCCGATGTTAAGTCACTGACCCATTATGGTGAACCCTATGATGGAAATACCCGTTTCTTCAGAAGCACATTGTTTGTCGCTGCTGTAAGAGCATGCTACGGGGAAGCAAGTTTGCTTCATGGTGTGGAATATATGTCACCTAAGGTCAGCATTCTGTACACACGTATACAAAATGCTTCTGAGAAACCCTTATTTTTTTAATTGTCTAAAACTCTTTTTACAGAGATGCATCCTTATCATGAACCCTACTGTTATACCATTTGTGCTTGCCAGATTAGTTTTTTATGGAATTTCCTCTGAAATGTTGAGTTGTTAAGGTTTCCAGGGGGGAATAACAGAAGAACAAATGCTGAAGTTCATCGGAGCGAACACTCATTTATCCCCTCTTCAGACAAAAGGACTTCTTGAGGTGCAATAATAATCATCAAAAATATCTTGGCCACAGCCACCTCCATCCGTATATCCTTCTTTCTTCTTTCGTTTCTAATTAAAAAAATTATGGATATGTTACGTTTTGTTTCAGGATGAGGACGTCGGTTTCGGATATTTAAGTCAACGTGAAGCTCGTCCATCACTGTATGCTCCTTTCTATTCTCTTTATTTTTTTAGCTCCTTGATGAAATGAATTGACATTGCTTCTGTTAGTGAATAGTTTCTAACCATTTATTTCCAACTGATACTTCATATCTGCAAGTTATATGCATTCCGTGGAAGTAAATTTTAAATAAGAATCCAACAGAATTCACAGCTGTAAATGTGGTATCCTATATATAGCTTTCAGTGTGGTGAAGTGGCACATACTATTCATATCATACTGATAGGAGAATGAAAACCAATAGCTTCCCAATGATTATAAGTGAGCTGACGTCAATATATCCAGTATTCTGTAGTGCCATTTATGTACAATCGTAGGCTTATACTGTATAGTTGTATTATGAGGGTAAATCAAAACTGGGATTACCACTAACATCAGATGTTGCTTTTGTAGATACTCGTTACGTGGACTGAGGGAACACATGAAAAAACGTCCACCTATTGCAACTTCTGAGAAAGTCCAGCAGTTTGTGAGGGTAAGTGCTATAGTATCGTCTAGCTAAAGTTTCAAAATTGATACAGACTCTTAGGTCATAAAATATATTCATCTACTGCTAAGGCCGCAGTCCGCAAGGATCTAGATGTCTTGTGGGCAGCTAAAGTTGTATTTGACATTATTTATTGGTCCTCTTTCATATGGTATATGATATATAGGTAACAAAGTTGAAGTGTGTAGCATGCATGCATTTATATTGTGCATCATGCCCAAGAAGTTTATGTGCTGCTTATTGGATGCAAAAGTGTGGACAACTATGTCTCGGTATCTCTTTTTTTTTTCTTGCATTTGCACAGATTAGATGGACATCATTTGTGTCTGTTTTACACAATGACTTGAATGTGTAAAACAGGAGGACTACATAGTTGACTTTAGAGTGCTTTGGTTTTCTTAACAGGCACGTGGAAAGGAAGCTATTGTTGCTGGGTTCTATCACGAAGGCTATGAGGATCCGTTGCTAATGCTTATGAGAAGAAGAGGTGTCCATTCTGGTTTGGTTGTGAAGGTATGCAAATTGATGTATACATTCCTGATCCTAATTGCATGCAGGCGTTGAATAAGTGCCTTGATGAAGGTTGCCTTTTATTGTTATATTGTTCTATTTCTCTTTCAAATTGTGTGATTCTTCTAAATCGTAACAACCGGGGTTTAAAAAAATACGTTGAAGCAACGCGATGCTTTTTCCTTTAGCGAGGTGATGCGCAGCTTTGATGCTTTGCCTCACATTGCAAAAGGGAAATGCTAGAAAAATAAGTAAATGATAAACATAACTCATAACTCATGTGAAATTCATTATAGTCATCAACCTATTATGCGTATATAAAACCTTATAGATACCATGTTGCAATCTGCATGCTACAGCCTCCATCTTTTCTTTATAAAGTTCGATACTTGTCTTCTTTAAGTGGTATTTATTCCTAGGGCTTTAAGAAGAAGAAAAAAGAAAGAAAAAAACGCCTCAAGGCCCGTGTTTTGGCCTTTTTATGCTCAAAAGGTGTATGCCTCGAACCAAATGCACAAGCATCAGTATGAAAAAAAAAATGAAGCACAGGAAGGCAAGCCTTGGAATGTTTTTTTGAACAGTGTTAATAACAATTAGCTACCTAAGTTGTAGCCTACGAAAAACTTCGATGGTTTGACCTTTTCTGTTATCATTCATGGTTGGTGTAGGGAGAAGAAGGAGCGCTTTCAATGACAACAAGAGTACGATCTGCACAGGCAACAAAAGGCCCCCCAGTAAACTACTGTGCAGGTTTTCGGTCATTGAGCTATCCATTTGTATCTGAAGTGGATGGTAAGAAACTTTTCTTGTGCTTGGTATCTTAGTATTTCTTCAAGTCATCAGTTTATAAGAGCTTGGTACGACTATCATACTTCATCTTGAACGCCCCTTCTTTTCCAGGATCATAAGAACTTATCTTTGAGGTTCAAATTTGAATACAGGAGTCTCACGTGAGAGTTTCAGTGTTGAGGTTAATGCTAAAGATTATGGTTTTGAACCCACAGATACTCCCAGAACTGATAGATCGGTATGTCTCGTCTTTCTCTTTATGATGGTTAGTATAAATGCAATCTGGCTCGACCAGACAGCAATCATATTACACCACCGCCACCCTCCCTCTCTTTGTCGTTGACAATTCCGTCTTCTCTTATGTTATTAGGTTTTGAGGAACATAGAACTGGGTCTAGCAGCACTAAGTGGTGAAAAGGGGCCAGCTTATGATAGGATAGTGTTGAATGCTGGAATGGTAGACCATTTGCTTGGTTGTGATGGTGCAGAAGACGTTTCCGCAGCATTAGATAGAGCAAGAGAGGCCATCGATAGTGGTAAAGCATTAAGCAGATTGTTGAATTACGTAAAGGCATCCCACAGAATTTAAGTTAATGAGCTTCTAGTCGCTCTCATTTGTTTTTTTTCTTTTGTTTATTCAGTTAAATGTAACTTGATGCTTAATAAAGGAGGTTGCTGAGTGAAAACAAAACACCAAGTAATCTCGAATTTTGGTTCTATAATGCATTTTTTTCGTTTATTAGTGGACAATTTGTTACACGCTCCCTGTACAAAAAATCACCGAGGGTTTATGTTCCCATGGTGATCAGCACACCAATTTCCATGCTTCTTAGCGGGAGTTTCGTAAAAATTTGGACATGGAAAATATTTTGGTTTCTTATTTAGGTAAAGAGTATTACATTAACTAGTTGGGAAGCCTAACAAGCAAAGCACCAACAACGTACTACTACATTAATTGAACAAATCTCAGACTTTTCGGAGGGCATGAAATTTTGGGAAACGGGATGACCAGCTGAGTTAGGTGCCCATTGTTTATGTGTTATTTAGGTTAACCAGTAAATTATAATTATACGTCATTATATAGTAAATTGTATCGATTTAATTTTATGTTCATGTTTGAGATGTATTTTTTAGAAACAAACATCTAGTTTCAAACCTAGTTAGCGAGGGATGCGTCAAAATTTCGGACCGACAAAAATTCATTAATCGGGTAAGTAAAATATGCGGTCAAACATGCACAATAAGGGAAAAGTTCCGAACCTGTCAATTCACATTTAATGCGTTTCACATATAAAGTGCGACGTAAAAAATTCGGACAAGTAGAGATAGAATATAGAAAAAGAGAGACAGGCAAGAGAAAGGAAGATCTTATTCACTAGATATGAAATACATGTTGCATATGTTTAAGCCTCTCCATATATATATAGCTACTAGGTATCATCGGGATCTTACGGTCTCCGGCTCAACCTCGGATGAGTATCATGTGTCACATAATTTACATGCACTATGTACATTGTGGAGATTTTGATTTTCGACTTTCTTTATTATTATTGCGAAGCATATCTACACTGTAAAATTTACACGAATTATTTCGACCTTTTCACCATTGTACACAAATGTTTATATTCTTTCCACGACCAAAACTTTTCCGGATCCAACACCTGTCAATATCTTTGCCTCAATTTTTGTTGCATGCAACTCTCTCGCTGAGACCATGACAAATGTATTGGATTTTATATGATTTGAAAGTCGATTACTTTCGTAGCTATCTAGTTGAATGTAAAGTATCTAAAGTCAAGTAAAATATTCATCTATCACTAAGACTAAGTCATATGGGCTAGATTGAGCTGCTAGATTAGTTACACCATAGGACTTAGGAGGTTGTCCTTGCTGACGTGGACTGCTAATCTAACTGCTAGATTAGCACACCATAGGACTTAGCCTAAGTGTGAAAGGACAATAGTCACACATCACTAGTTTCCGCATAATGAACTTAAAATATAATATGGAAGGGCCGCTCCACTCATTGCCAATTGGTTTTGAGTTGGATGCCCGTAGACTTTAACATGGTATCAGAGCAGGTTATTTGCGACGAGTCATTTGACCGCGCCTTTACTCCGCATCACCAGATTTAATTGTTCACGTGTTAGACCCAACGAGGCTACACGTGAGGGGGAGTGTTGAGATTATTAATCCCACATTGTCTGGGTAGTCTAAGATCCTGCAGTTTATAATCTCTTAGGGCCTCTCCACTCATTGCCAATTAGTTCTGAGTTGGATGCCCGCAGACTAACATGGTATTAGAGCTAGGCCCGTACGCTGGGTGTAGGCCGAATTAGTGGCCACCGTGACCGAATGACTGGTCACTCGTATGACCTGTACGTGGGGTGGACCGTGACCTAATGTCACCTGCACACCCATGACCCACACGTGCGTAGGTCCACGTGTTAAGCCGAATGACTGGCCTTACACGTGAGGGAGGGTGTGAAAGGACAAATAGTCCCACATCCCTAGTTTCCGCATAATGAAATTAAAATATAATATAGAAGGGCCGCTCCACTCATTGCCAATTGGTTGGATGCCCGCAGACTTTAACATGGTATCAGAGCTAAGCCCCAGACCCAGACCTGCGTACGCCGGGTGTAGGCCGAGTTACTGGCCGAAGTGTTTAACCGATTTTGTCACTTGTACACCCGGGGTGTAGGCCAGTGCCGATACTGGCCGAGGTGTTACCCCCTGATTTAGTCACTCACCTGTGTACACCTGTTACCGATAGACTGGTAACTCGTACGTAAGTCCACGTGTGAGGCCCAGTGACTGGTCTTACACGTGAGGGGGAGTGTGAAAGGATAAACAGTCCCACATCGCTATAATCCGCTTAATTAACTTAAAATGTAATATGGAAGGGCCGCTCCACTCATCGCCAATTGGTTATTTGCGATGTTTTCTAACATGGTACCAGAGCAGGCTATTTGCGAAGAGTCATTTGACCGCGCCTTTACTCCGCGTCACCGATTTAATTGTTCACGTGTTAGACCCAACGAGGCTACACGTGAGGGGGCGTGTTGAGATTATTAGTCTCACATTGTCTGGGCAGTCTAAGATCCTGCGGTTTATAATCTCTTAAGGCCTCTCCACTCATTGCCAATTGGTTTTGAGTTGGATGCCCGCAGACTAACAAGGTATCAGAGCTAGGCCCGTACGCGGGGTGTAGGCCGAATTAGTGGCCACCTGACCGAATGACTGGTCACTCGTATGACCTGTACGTGGGGTGGACCGTGACCTAATGTCACCTGCACACCCATGACCCACACGTGCGTAGGTCCACATGTTAAGCCGAATGACTGGCCTTACACGTGAGGGAGGGTGTGAAAGGACAATAGTCCCACATCACTAGTTTCCGCATAATAAACTTAAAATATAATATGGAAGGGCCGCTCCACTCATTTCCAATTGGTTTTGAGTTGGATGCCCGCAGACTTTAACATGGTATCAGAGCTAAGCCCCAGACCCAGACCTGCGTACGCCGGGTGTGGGCCGAGTTACTGGCCGAAGTGTTTAACCGATTTTGTCACTTGTACACCCGGGGTGTAGGCCAGTGCCGATACTGGCCGAGGTGTTACCCCCTGATTTAGTCACTCACCTGTGTACACCTGTTACCGATAGACTGGTAACTCGTACGTAGGTCCACGTGTGAGGCCCAGTGACTGGTCTTACACGTGAGGGGGCGTGTGAAAGGATAAACAGTCCCACATCGCTATAATCCGCTTAATTAACTTAAAATGTAATATGGAAGGGCCGCTCCACTCATCGCCAATTGGTTATTTGCGATGTTTTCTAACATGGTACCAGAGCAGGCTATTTGCGAAGAGTCATTTGACCGCGCCTTTACTCCGCGTCACCCGATTTAATTGTTCACGTGTTAGACCCAACGAGGCTACACGTGAGGGGGCGTGTTGAGATTATTAGTCTCACATTGTCTGGGCAGTCTAAGATCCTGCGGTTTATAATCTCTTAAGGCCTCTCCACTCATTGCCAATTGGTTTTGAGTTGGATGCCTGCAGACTAACATGGTATCAGAGTTAGTCCCGTACGCGGGGTGTAGGCCGAATTAGTGGCCACCGTGACCGAATGACTAGTCACTCGTATGACCTGTACGTGGGGTGGACCGTGACCTAATGTCACCTGCACACCCATGACCCACACGTGCGTAGGTCCACATGTTAAGCCGAATGACTGGCCTTACACGTGAGGGAGGGTGTGAAAGGACAATAGTCCCACATCACTAGTTTCCGCATAATAAACTTAAAATATAATATGTAAGGGACGCTCCACTCATTGCCAATTGGTTTTGAGTTGGATGCCCATAGACTTTAACACTAAGTAAATTGATAGTGAAATGAAATGACATCCACATACAACCAATGTTAGTCAACATGCAACGAAAATCAGTGGTAGTAAATAACCCGCCGAAGTGTAGTGACCAACGCCTTGAGGAGGGACCGGTACAACAACAGTAGGATTTTTGACAACTTCAATACGTGTTTTCTTTACTCCGAGGTAGACTTTTCTACCGTGACACACTTCACCTTCCTTTCCATTCACTATATACCCTGTGACGATTATGATTCTTTCTATATCTTGTAAATTTACACTTTCTTTTGAGGAGTCCATGTTTTCATTGTAGCTTGGAGGATTAATTAGGATATGAGCAATCAATTAACAAAGTGATTTATTTACAGAACTTTTTTGACACACTTGATCATAAACTACCAGATATGTAGATAGGATTTTCTTCCTTTGATGATTGGAATTACACCATTGATGTCTCTTTTTCTAGACGTTCCCTGCAAAACCGATAAATTTATCTTTCTTGTCAATGTAAAATCTACGATGTGTACCTCATATTTACTAAACAAAATAGATAAACTGTAATAATGCGTATTGTTGATACATGAAAATAATTACCCTCTAATAGGACTTGGGAGCCCTCGAAGAGAGGACAAGCCCATTAGGAAAATGGTGACTTGGAGACTAAAGTCCAAGTCCAATAGGATATGTCCATGAAGTAGCAAGGATAAGGAGGGAATTAATGAGGAACTAGGGGTCACACTAAGGGGAATGGCAACAATAGTAAATAAAAAGGTTCCAATGACATGAGAGATGTCATGGGAAGAATGAATTTTGGGGAAAGCCTATAAAAGAAGGACATAGTACAATGGAAAGTAAGCTCTTTCTCATACTATTCTAGGAAAAGGTGTAGTCATTGTTGTGACCAGGACGTGGAAGA